>NC_092743.1:63251924-63913424 GCF_047496795.1 Chiloscyllium punctatum
CCCCTACCATAACCACCCTATTATTCTTACAGATAGCTGAGATCTTCTTACAAGTTTGTTTCTCAATTTCCCTCTGACTATTCGGGGAGTCTATAATACAATCCCAATAAGGTAACCATCCCTTTCTTATTTCTCAGTTCCACCCAAATAACTTCCCTAGATGTATTTCTGGGAATATCTTCCCTTAGCACAGCTGTAATGCTATCCCTTATCAAAAATGCCACTTCCCCTCCTCTTTTGCCTCCCTTTCTATCCTTCTTGTAGCATTTGTATCCTGGAACATTAAGCTGCCAGTCCTGTCCATCCCTGAGCCATGTTTCCGTCATTGCTATGATATCCCAGTCCCATGTTCCTAACCATGCCCTGAGTTCATCTGCCTTCCCTGTTAGGCCCCTTGCATTGAAATAAATGCAGTCTAATTTATTATTCCTACCTTGTCCCTGCCTGCCCTGACTGTTTGACTCACTTTTGTTCTCAGCTGTACCCATCTCAGATCGATCTCTTTCCTCACTATCTCCCCCCGCCCCGCCCCCCAACCTTACTAGTTTAAATCCTCCCAAGCATTTCTAGCAAATTTGCCTGCCAGTATATTAGTCCCCTTCCAATTTAGGTGCAATCCGTCCTTCTTGTACAGGTCACTTCTACCCCAAAAGAGATTCCAATGATCCAAAAATGTGAATCCTTCTCCCATACACCAGCTCCTCAGCCATGCATTCATCTGCTCTATCCTCCTATTCCTGCCCTCACTAGCTCGTAGCACTGGGAGTAATCCAGATATTACTACCCTTGAGGACCTCCTTTTTAAATTTCTGCCTAGCTCTCTGTAATTTCCCTTCAGAGTCTCAACCTTTTCCCTTCTAATATCGTTGGTTCCTATGTGGACAATGACCTCCTGCTGGCCCCTCTCCCCCGTGAGAACATTCTGCACCCCCTCTGAGACATCCTTGATCCTGGCACCAGGGAAACAACACACCATTCTGCTTTTTCTCTGCTGGCCACAGAAATGTCTGTCTGTACCTCTGACTACAGAATCCCCTAACACAATTGATCTCTTGGAAGCCGACGTACCCCTCGTTGCATTAGAGCCAGTCTCAATACCAGAAACTTGGCTGTTTGTGCTACGTTCCCCTGAGAATCCATTACCCCCTACATTTTCCAAAACAGCATACCTGTTTGAAATGGGTATATCCACAAAAGACTCCTGCCTATGGTGCCTACCTCTCTCACCCTTCCTGGAGTTAACCCATCTATGTGACTGTATCTGAGACTTTCCCCCCTTTCTATAACTGCTATCCATCACATACTGTTGCTGTTGCAAATTCCTCATCGCTTCCATCTGTCTCTCCAACCGATTCACTCGATTTGATAATATTTGCATCCAACAGCATTTATGGCAGATATAATCCGCAGTAACCCTTAAACTTTCTTTAAACACCCACATCTGACAAGTAGTACATATCACTGCAAAGGCCATTTTTACTCCTTCACAATCTACAGACCCAGAAAATAACACCGTCTTATTCCTCTACAAACACTGCCCCAGGTTAAATTAATAGCTATGGCTTATATTTTAAGTTTAATCAAGAGACTTAGCTCCAAAAACATATAATCAAGAAAGAATCCACTGTTCCCACTACTGCAGCCTCTCTTGGACAGACTTAAAACAACAATTAACTTATCTGATTCTGTGCTGTGAACTTCGTCCAACAGTTCCTCCAAGATTAGTTGTGAATTTCACTGTTTGTTAATTTTCCCAGATGCACTCCGATGTCCAGCGATACACAAATTCAAACAGCAAAGGCAGTAACTGTGCAGGTTTTCTCTCTCTCTCTCTCTCTCTCCTGCACTGACCTCACCATGTGCTCCCTTTGTCTGCTCTTCTCCCTTTTAAACTGCTGTTGTTTTGACTTATTTTTTCCAAAGTTCCAAAACAATGCAACAGTATATAAAACAGTAATTGCTGCTCCTGGAATTCGAGGAAATCACCTCCAACAAGATTTAATAGATTTATTGTTATAAGAGACTCTCGCATCAGGGGCATAGATGGGAGGTTCTGGCAGTGACTATAAATTTCGAATAGTTTGTTTACTTTCCTGGTGCTAGGAATAAGGATCAAGGATCTCTCTAAATGTTTCAAGCATATTATTAATGGTAAGATTGAGAAGCCAGAAATTATTGTACACATTAGTTGGAATGACATTTTTAGGGAAAAGATTAAAGCAATAGAGTGAATTTAAGAGGTTAGGAAGATGATTAAAAAATAAAAACCTTAAAAGTAGTCATTTTTGGTTTGGTTCCAATGCCAAACTCAAATGAGAGAAGCATCAAAAGGAGATAAGTGAAGAGCTGGTGGATTATCCAGTTGTTCAGGTTTTGGACAATTGGAATGTCTTTTGGGATAGAAAAGACCTGTTTAAAAAAGATGGGTCTTACCGAAATGTGATTTTTCGGTATGATTTTTCATAATGCAGTGGCATGGTGGCTCAGTGGTTAGCACTGCTGCCTTACAGTGCCAGGGATTCATGTTCCATTCCAGGCTTGGGCGACTGTCCGTGTGGAGTTTGCACATTCTCCCAGTGTCTCCTCTGGGTGCTCAGTTTCCTCCCACAATTCAAAGATGTTCAGGTTAGGTGAACTGGCCATGCTAAATTGCCCATAGTGTTCAGGGATGTGTAGGTTAGGTGCAAATATAGGGTAGGGGAATGGGTCTGGTGGTTTACTCTTCAGAGAGCTGGTGTGGACTTGTTGGGCCGAAGGGCCTGTTTCAACACTATAGGGATTCTAATTCTAAATAGGAAAGGGATCAATATCTTAGCAAGGAGATTTGCTTATCCCATTAACAGAGACTTTACACTGATTGAGAAGCAGAGTGGAGGAATTCTAAGTAACAGTGTAAATGGAAGGATTCAAGAGAAGGTTTTGAACGAAGACAGCACATCAATTAAAATATAAAGAGAGCATGTAGTAACTCTGAAGAAACTGCATTCATTTCAATGCAAGGTAAGACTGATGAACTCAGGACATTTAAGAACATGGGATTGGGACATCATAGCTATTACAGGGACTTGGCTTGAGACACTGACAAAGCTGGCAGCTTAAAATTATAGGATTTAGATGCTATGGGAAGGATAGAAAAAGGAGGCAAAAGGGGGTGGGAGGGTGGCATTTTTGTTTAAGGAATACATTACTGCTATAACTAGGGAACATAGTTCAGAAAAACCGTCCAGGGAAAATAATGGGGTAAAAATTCCAAAGAAAGGAAAGATCACTTTGATGGGATTATACTATTGACTCCCTGACAGTAAGAAAGAAATTGAGAAACAAATACATAAGTTCTCAGCTATATGTAAGCATAATAAAGTCGTAATAGGGGGGGGGGGGTGGGGGTGGATTTTAATTTTCCAAACATGGATTGAGACTACCATAGTGCTAAAGGTTTGGAATGGTGAAAAATTTGTCAAATGTCTTCAAGAAAATTTTCTTTATTAATATGAGGATGCTCCTACTACAGAAAGAGTAAAACTAGACCTTCTTGTCGGCAATAAGGCACAGCAGGTGACTGAAGTAAACACTTTGGGTCTAACCATTATAATCCTATTAGTTTCAGAATTGTTATGGAACAGGATAAGCCTTCCATAAAAATGGAAGTTTTTCATTTGAATAAGGCAAATTTTAATGGTGAGACAGAAACTTGCAAAAGTTCAGTGGCAGATAAAAGGATGTCTGATAAGTGGGAGGTATTCAAGAGTGTGATGACACGAGTTCAGAAGCATTTTGTTCCTGTTACAGTGAACGGTAAGGCTGGTAAGATAAAGGAACAATGGATGAATAAAGGGGTGGCATGGTGGCTCAGGGGTTAGCACTGCTGTCTCACAAAGCTAGGAACCCTGGTTCGATTCCAGGCTCGGGCACCTGTCTGTGGGGGGTTTGCAAATTCTTCCTCATGTCTGCGTGGGTTTCCTCTAGGTGCTCTGGTTTCCTCCCACATTTCAAAGATGTGTATGTTAGGTGAATCGGCCAAGCTAAATTGCCCAGTGTTGATGGATGTGTAGGTCAGGTGCATTAGTCAGGGGAAATGGGTCTGGGTGGGATACTCTTCGAAGGATCGGTGTGGACTTCTTGGGCCAAGTTGCCTGTTTCAACGCTGCAGCAATTCTGTGATGTTTGAGTCAAGAATAAAAGAGAATCTTATTTTAGATACAGACAACTTGGTTCAATTGACTCTCATAACCAATGTAAAAAGTGTACAGGCATTCTTAAGAAGGAAATCAGGAAGTCAAAGCGGGGATATGAGATAGCATTAGCAGATAAGATTAAGGATAATCTGAAGAGATGCTAACAAATACATTAAGAACAAGAGGGTAACTAGAGAGAGAGAAAGTAGGACCTCTTGAAGATCAAGTCGGTAGTCTTTGTGTTGAACCCAGGAGTTAGAAGAAATACTAAATGAATATTTCACATCAGTTTTTACAGTGGAGAGTCTAGAGAATGTAGAGAAATAAACTTTGATGTTTTAAAAACAGTTCACATTGAGGAGGACGTTTGGGAGGTGTTAGAGAATGTAGAGGTGGGTACATCTCTCGGATCTGATCGAATGTATCCCAGAACATTGTGGGAAGGGAGGAAATTGCAAGTCCCCTTGCAGAAATATTTGCATCATCTTCAGAGCATAGGAGACCGAAGGGGGAATCTTATAGGAGTGTATAAGATCGTGAGAGACATGAATAGGGATTGGATTGGGGAATCAAAGATTAGGGGGCATCAAATTAAGGTTAGACGGGTTGGCTCTAAAAATCTCCTTCTAATAGCTCTGCTTACCAAATATCTGTCAATCCTAAATTTAAAATGAACAATTTATCTGGCATCTTTGGAATTCTCTTCCACAAATGGCCAAACTTTCCATAGAAGTGTTTTCTAACTTCACTCCTGTGCAACATCTGTCTCTAAGTTTTAGACAATAGGATGCAGAGTCCTGCGAAACCAGTGGAAGTCAGACTTTGGAGTTCAGGTTCATAATTCCTTGGAAATTGAGTCGCAGGTAGATAGGATAGTGAAGGCAGAATTTGGTATGCTTTCACATACCACTGGTCACAGCATTGAGTTTGGACTTGGGTGGTTATGTTCCTGCTATATAGGACATTGATTAGGTCACTTTTGGAATACTCTGCAATTCTGGTCTCCGTCCTATCGGAAAGATGTTGTGCAACTTGAGAGGGTTCAGAAAAGATTTACAAGGATGTTGCCAGGGTTGGAGGATTTGAGCTGTCAGGAAAGGCTGAATAGGCTGGTGCTGTTTTCCCTGGAGTGTCAGAGGCTAAGGAGTGACCTGATAGAGGTCATTAAAATTATGAGAGATATGGATAGGATAAATAGACAAAGTCTTTTCCCTGGGGTGGGTGAGTCCAGAAATAGATGGTATAGCTTGAGGGTGCAAGGGGAAAGATTTAAAAAGGGACAACTTTTTCACGCAAAGGGTGGTACATGTATGGAATGAGCTGCCAGAAGAAGTGGTGGAGGCTGGTACAATTACAACTTTTAAAAGGCATCTGGATGAGTATATGAATAGGAAGGGTTTAAAGGGTTATGGGCCAAGTGCAGGCAAACAGGACTAGATTAATTTAGGATATCTGGTTGGCATGGATGAGTTGGACCAGAGGGTCTGTTTCTGTGCTGTACATCTCTGACAATGCTATTAATTCACTTTAATATGTAAAGACCTTGACCAAATCATTCCTTACACTTCTAAATTGAAGAGATCCCAACCATAGTTTACAGCACAAGAAATTACAGAAACTATGATTGAATTATTCTTCCAGGAATAAAATTGCCAAAATTGTTCATAGTAGTCTAGATGTAGCCTCATCAGGACTTTTAATACTTGTGGTGTAACTTCTAAATCCTAGTCCTCTGCACACAACACCATAATTCCATTAATCTTTTTGACTGATGCTTGTTGACAACACATTGATAAGCAATGAATGTTGAACCCCAAGTTTTTTTCGATCTTTATTATCTCTATCTTTCTGCCATTTAAAATGAACTCCATTGCATCTGTTTTATAGTCTAAAATAGATGCTTTGAAACCTTCCTACGTTGGTATCCATTTGCCAAAATTTTGACCAATGTATCTTTTTGCAATTTGAAAATTGTATGCTGCCTATTATTGTGTCATTGACATAATTACATAAATAGCTTTCCATCATTTATGTGGTTAATAATGAGTCGCTGAGTCCACATCAAACACCTTTACAAAACACCAATAGTTCTATCTTGCCAATTCCAGTACCAGAAATAGATTGTTTACTGTTAGTAACACTTTAAGCAACTGAATTGTTCAAAACTAGAATTTAAACTTCGTTTAAAGCCAGAATTTTCCTTTGTCAATAACCTACTTGTCTCTGGACCTGATTCACACACCTCATCTCCTTTCATTGCCTCTACCACAGTTTTGTTTGGTCCAATATTGTGTGTGTGGTCAGTTCTGACAGTGCTGCTGCTGCCAGAAGTTTTGTCCAAGCAGCTGCCATGATTCTTCTGGGTAAAGTACATGGTTCCCATTCCTGTTGTAGAGGGGCAGTATGGACCATTCCAGAACCCCTCAAAATATTTTAAGGTAGCCTAGACTCTAACTTTTCTTATTTTGTAAGGTAAATGTGAAGTGCCTTGTTCCAGACACTATGCGACTGGCCAAACTGCTCGACTTTAAACAAATTATTTAAACACTACAGTTAAAATACAGACAATTACAAAAAGCTTAGAATAACTTAACCCTGTTGGAAAATATAACACAATAATAGATACAGTAACTATTACTAATTAACTGGTCCAATATGGTAGCACCTGATATACACACGCCTTAGTAAAAAGGAAAATTCAGAAAAATTGATTTGTCTAATGGGTAACCCAGCAATGAAAAATCCCAGCTTCTAGTTGTAAATGAGGGGGAAAAGATAGCTTCTACTACTACAAGCTCACAACAGCAACTGCTTAAAGCTATATCTAAAAAACTATAAATAAATCTAGAAAGCCTGGTCGGTGAGAGCTGGCTGCACCCAGCCTGACTACCTCTCTTGTTCCAAATTTGTAAAAATCCCAAGGCTTCACAAGCTGTTTACTTTCTTACATACAAGTCACCATCTCTCAATTGATCTCTCTTTTAAAACAAAAGGACAAAATAATCTCTTAAAATCACAGCATTGTCACAAGGCTAAGTCCAACTAGTACCATGATCCACAGCAAGCTTTTGTTCCCCATGTCTCCCAATTATATGCCAAAAAAAAATCAAGGTAGCAACTACTCTAATTTACAGCTTTGAATATTGTTGTTATTGTTCTGACCACATCAAATTGAAAAAATTGTTATCTAAGCAGATCAGTTGACACACTATCCTTTCCCCTGACGGACCAGCCTTTTAGAGTACTAAAGATATATAGTATGGAAACAGACCCTTTGGCCCAGCTCATCCATGACAACCAGATATCCTAAATAAATCTAGTTGCATTTGGTATATATCCCTCCAAACCCTTCCTATTCATATACCCATTCAGATGCCTTTTAAAGGTTACAATTGTATCAGCCTCCTCCACTTCCTCTGGCAGCTCATTCCATACACTCTCCAGCCTCTGCATGAAAAAGTTGTCCCAGGTCCCTTTTAAATGTTTCCCCTCTCACCTTAAGTCTATGCTCGCTAATTTTGGACTGCCCCACCCTGGAGAAAAGACTTTGTTTACCCTATCCACGCCCCTCATGATTTCATGAACCTCTATAAGGTCGTACCTCAGCTTCCGACACTCCAGGGGAAAATAGTCCCTCTGTATTCAGCCTCTCCCTATGGCTCAAACCCTCCAACCCTGGCAACATCCTTGTAAATCTTTTCTGAACCCTTTCAAGTTTCACAACATCCTTCCTACAGCAAGGAGACCAGAATTGCACACAATATTCCAACAGTGGCTTAACCAATGTCCTGTACAACTGCAACATGACCTCTCAACTCCTAAACTCAATGCACTGACCAATAAAGGCAAGCACACCAAATGTCACCTTCACTATCATATCTACCTGCAATTCCACTTTCAAGGGACTTAGTGGCTGTATTCCAAGGTCTCTTTATTCAGCAACACTCTCCCAGGACATTACCATTAAGTGTATAAGTCTTGCTCTGATTTGCCTTTCCAAAATGCAGCACCTCACATCTATCTAAATTAAACTCCCATCTGCCATGCTTGCCTCATTGGCCCATCTGATCTTCTCATTCATTTCCAATTGGAGTTCATTTGGTGTTCTTTATTGTTTGGTTCCTCTACCTCCTATCTTTCAACTCCAAAGAAGAACATTCCTTCAGGTCTTTAAAAAGGATCTCTGAAGATCCTTGCCTGATCCTTCCAGCTCATTTATTGAGAACTGAGGATCCCAAAAGCTAAATATTGTGCTTCACTTTAGCCAACTGCCCATTGCCTCTTAAGCCAGAACATCTCCAGGTAGTTCTGGATCGGTTTCTCCCAAGGCATCCAATGTTGTATGATGCTGGTTATGACTTATTTTCCAGGATACTAGTCCATTTTTCTTATGTCCATCGTCAGCTTGTACACTGAGTGGTTGGCCTTGTCCACTATGCTGCATAACCCTACATATTTTGGGGCGTTATTGATCAGAATCAGGTGGTTGTTTGTGGGAATTTGCAGTGTACAAATTTAATTGCTGTTTCTCCAACATTAAAATTTATTTAATTGGTTGTAAAGTACTTTGCGACATCCCGCACTAGGGAAAGATGGATGCAAATCTCCTCTTGATTCTGTGGGCTTCAGTTTTGTGAAGTGATAAAGTGCCACATATATATGATCTTTTATAAGATAATCCACACTGTACATTAACCTTAATACCTTTATCGCCATGTTCAGTTACAATATCAAATAACTCCAGCAAATTAGTCAAACGTGATTTGCGTTTCACAATGTAACAAATTTGTCTGAATAAAGTGGTAAGTGGCAGTATAAAACTAAAAGCACAAAAATACAGAACAGCAAAGGTGACAAAATAGATAAGCACTACAAAAACAAAACATGAAAATAAATTTGCAACAGGTTTCAAAACCAACACAAAATGCTTACAATTACCTTAGGAAAAAGAGAATGGGCAAGAGAATTGCTTAGTCTTCAAAAAGACAAAGTTGATTGTCATTTAAAATAATGACAGACGCACTTTGCAGCAAAAGTCATAGTTGAGGAAGAAATGGCGGCACGGTGGCACAGTGGTTAGCACTGCTGCCTCACAGCACCAGAGACCCGGGTTCAATTCCCGCCTCAGGCGACTGACTGTGTGGAGTTTGCACATTCTCCCCATGTCTCCGTGGGTTTCCTCCGGGTGCTCCGGTTTCCTCCCACAGTCCAAAGATGTGCAGGTCAGGTGAATTGGCCATGCTAAATTGCCCCTAGTGTTAGGTAAGGGGTAGATGTAGGGGTATGGGTGGGTTGCGCTTCGGCAGGGTGGTGTGGACTTGTTGGGCCGAAGGGCCTGTTTCCACACTGTAAGTAATCTAATCTTAAAAAATGGATATGTAAGACATTCCATGGATATGTGGAAATTAATATAAGAAAAGTTACAGTAATAAAGACAATAATGGTGTTAGAGTGATGGATTCTTAGTATCTATCCCTGGGTTTCAAGGAAGTTGGTACAAACATTGTATACGACCTTACTGAATGCATTCCAGATAGAGTGGGTGAATAGATATGTTTGGGGGTAGGTGATCTTTCATTGCGGTGTTAGAAGTTAAAAGATCAGCTATTTTGATCTCCACAGGATTTTTCAACTTTGCTTTCAGGCGTCAATGCTTGCTCTTGAACATGCCTTATTTTTAAAAGAAAACTCCTATTTAAAGGGGCAACAGAGTTATTTCAGCTCAAATGGAGCTCCATGGTAGTCATTTCTGCCTCGGAGCTTAGCTTCAGCCCACTGTTTGGGAATACTGGGCCTTTCTACTATCTTCCAATGTTTTCTTAATTCAGGAATCCTTTCTTTCGATTGTTAAATTAAGCATGCTTTTCTGTGCCAAGAAGGGGAGGCGCTAGTTGGCTAGACATTTTATCAGGAAATCACTGGAGTCGATAATTAAGGATAGTGTAACTGAAAACTTTGATAATTTTCAGCTAATCAGAGCAGCAACATAGATTTTTAAAGAGTGATTCTTGCCTGATTTTATATACTTATACCAGTTTTACATTCTGAAGAGGTGATTAAGAGAGCGCTCAGATGAATATCTATAAAATGTTATTTGAACGCACTTCTGGAAGGCTTTTGGTACATAGATCTGATATTAGATTACTTAGTGTGGAAACAGGCCCAACAAGTCCACAACGACCCTCCGAAGAGCAACCCACCTAGACCCATTCCCCTACACTTACCCCTTCACCGAACATTACGGGTAATTTAGCATGGCCAATTCACCTAACCTGCACATGTTTGGACTGTGGGAGGAAACCGGAGCACCCAGAGGAAACCCACGCAGACACGGGGAGAATGTGCAAACTCCACACAAACAGTTGCCCAAGGTGGGAATTGAACCCGGGTCTCTGGCTCTGTGAGGCTGCAGTGCTAACCAGTGTGCCACCATGCCACCCACAAGCACGAGGGGACACAACTTTAAAGTGAGGGGAGATAGGTATAAGACAGATGTCAGAGGTAGTTTCTTTACTCAGAGTAGTAAGGGTATGGAATGCTTTGCCCGCAATGGTAGTAGATTCGCCAAGTTTAAGTGCATTTAAGTAGTCATTGGACAGGCATATGGACGTACATGGAATAGTGTAGGTGGGATGGGCTTCAGATTAGTATGACAGGGCAGAGCAACATTGAGGGCCGAAGGTCCTGCACTGTGCTGTAATGTTCTATGTTCTAGAAGTATAGATAATATGATTGAACCTTTTGAGTCAAGTGTGCAATTTTGGTTATTTTGGCATATGGGACACAAATAAAATAATACACGGCTAGAAATAGTGATAAAAGTCAACAAATTCACCAACAACCACACACTCCATCATAACCACAACAAAACACCATGCCATGAAATGAACTTGCTGTGGAGAATGGATTGGTACTCAAAGGACAATAGAATCCTGTATGATAACACACCATGAATTGGTGCTAGTTAGGTAAAACTTATGTAGAATAGGGTTACCCACACAACATCCTGATCTCAGCAAGGTACTTGTACCAAGAATTGCTTAAACTGTTCATGAAGCAAAGGGCACAGATACGAAGTGAATGGGCAAAAGCCTCAGTGTGGGTAAAGAAAACAGAAGAGAACAAAAAAGAAAAACCAAACAAGATAAAGGAGTTTACTGCATCACGTAATAACAAGGTTCAATACAGGGACTGGACTAGTAAATACAATAGACATTGCTAATTTGGACCAAAAGGTAAAGGTACTTACAACACAATTGAAGCATATCCTTACGAAAGGAGCAAATTCAAACTAATGCATTAAAAATGATCAGGATCGAACAAGCCCAATAAGATGGATGGAATCTAATTTTGAAAATCAGGGTAAAGTTATTAATAGGTTGGTTGAGGAAGCACAAAATGACAGGGATTAGGCCACTTAGAGGAATATCTGTTCTGCATATGCAAAGTTCGTGGTAGAGCAGATAAGAGAAGATATATTGCAAGTACAACTGGGAGAAATACCTCTAGGAACAAATAACACTCAACTTAAGAACCTCACATTGAGACCCATCAGTCTGACCTTGTGCCAGCTAAGGGGATTAAGTTGTATCTATTCTGTAGCCACCAACTGTACGACAGAGCAGGGAACATTACCGGTTATGGTATTGGCTATACCTACTGTGATTGCCAATAACCCCAATACAAGATTATATTAGGTGGAGAATACTGGAGTGAACATATTTAATCATGTTGTGTATCATAATGTACATTTGCCAGGCAACAACATAACTGTTGGAATGTCACTGACAGGGTATAGTTTGGGAATGCAGCTGTAATTTGCCTGCAACCTATTTATGCGGCCAGCAGAAGCTTTATGTGTGTTCAATTCTCAGGTTAATGTTACTGTGGAATGCATCATGAAAGTGAGTCACAAGGTAAAGCAAATGGCTTGGGTGTTATATAAGAGTGAAGGAGAAGACTGCATAACCATATATAAATAGCATTGTGTGTATGGAAGTATTCAATGCCTTTTGAATAATCATATAAAATGTTTCACCCCAACTTTATCCTCCAGGAGTAGGGCACATTTAATTTGTACACCTGGAAAAGGTAGTTTTGAATGTTGCAGAAAATATTGAAGACAGGTTGGAAGAACATGCTGAACACTCTTATTTGATATAACTCTCCCAGAAAACAAAGAAAGTTAAGCAGAACTTGGATAGGGTCCAAATTACAGCAAAGGCATGAGAAAGTACAACATGAGACAGAACAGGTAACAGAAACTATCTCGTGAGATGATATCTGGGACTGGGATAAAACCATGAATAGACATTCATATATTAGTGTTATTTCATGTGTAATTGTCATTTTAACCGTAATCATTTTGTAGCAAATATTTACAGTGGTCATGTTTAAAAGGCAATAACCTTGAATGTGGAATTTGCAATGCAGCACTGTATTATGGAGGTGTAGGTGTGTGCCATACCTTTGAGAGAGAGAGAGGAAGCAGTCAAGGACTGACTATAAGCACAGAGTGTGCTGAAAAATTTAAAAATGTAACATTTGGTTGAACAAATAGCTGGAGTTGTGTTGTCATGTAACAAAAACAAATTCAAATTCAGCCAGTTTAAATTATGCCCCAGAAATCAAAATCCAATCAAATTTGAATTTTACTGGTTGGGATGACATCAAACCAATGAAATGGTCCGATATTTTGGGGTATAAAACTGGACATTTTTGAACAGTGGGGGGTGGAGGGAGAGAACAGCAAAGAGCACCCACAAGTACAGACTGCTAGCTGAAAGGTACCGGTCCATAAGAAAAACTTTTCAAAAGAACTTTGCAGAAGAAAAGATGACTTAGGAAAATACAGAGGAAAATCTACAAAGCATAATTGACAAAGCTAGCTGGTTTTGAAATATGTCTTTTTTGTCAATCTTAAATGGATTTTTAAAAAATGGGATCAATATTGTAAAGTGGGAGGTAAAGGATAAGTTTAAGAGAAAGGAGCTGTGAATAGTTGTTGTTTTAAATGTCCTTTATTGGACTTAAAAAATAAAATTGTTAATTTTTACTTTAAATAATGAAATTTGGGATAGTTCTTTACCTCTCAAAATTTAACAGATTATGGCGCGAGGTAAGCTTCTCTGTGTGTCGGGTTTAAATTAGCACAGGGGTTTACCCAGTGTTGTAACAACTGTCAGAAGAGTCAGATGTACAGGATTGAAACAGACCTTTTGGTCCAACTCATCCATGCCAGCCAGATATCCTAAATTAATCTATTCCCATTTGCCAGCACATGGCCCATATCCCTGTAAACCCTTCCTATTCATGTCCTCATCCAGACGCCTTTTAAGTGTTGTAATTGTACCAGCCTCCACCACTTCCTCTGGTAGCTCATTCCATGCACGCACAACCCTTTGCACAAAAACGTTGCCCCTTGGGTCCTTTTCAAATCTTTCCCCTCTTGCCTGAAACCTATGCCCTCTAGTTGCTCAGAGGGGAAGGAGGAAGAGGAGCAGAGCATTAGTCATTGCGGACTCCATAGTTAGAGGACAGTTAGGAGGTTCAGTGGGAACGAGAGACTCACGGTTGGTGTTTTACCTCTCAGGTGCCAGGGTTCGTGATGTCACTGATCATGTTTTCAGGATCCTTGAGGGGGAGCAGCCCCAAGTCGTGATCCACATAGGCACCAACGAAGTAGGTAGGAAGAGGGATGGGATTTAAAGCAGAAATTCAGGGAGCTAGGGTGTGTGCCACGTGCTAACAAAGCGAGGCATAGGGAGAGAGGGGAATTGAGCACTTGACTACAGGGAGAGAGCAGGGGGGAGGGTTTTGGATTCCTGGATAATTGGGCTTTTTTTGAGGAAGGCGAGACCTCTAAAAACAAATTTGATAATGCTCTTTGGGTACTTAAGCTAATTCAGTAGGGAGATGGGAACCAAAATTGTAGTTTGAGTATATGGAGGATGACAATAGTGAAGTTCGAACTAAGATTTCAAGATGGTAATAAAGGTACCAGCAGGCAAGAAGTTGGTTTGAAGAGTGTCTACTTCAATGCCAGGAGCATCCAGAATAGGTGTGGGTGAACTTGCAGCATGGGTTGGTACCTGGGTCTTCGAGGTTGTGGCCATTGCAGACACATGGGTAAACAGAGACAGGAATGGTTGTTGCAGGTTCAGAGATGTAGATGTTTCAGTAAAAACAGAGAAAATAGTAAAAGAGGGGGTGGTTTGGCATTATTAGTCAAGGACAGTATTACGGTTGCAGAATGGACATTTGGGGACTCCTCTACTGAGGTAGTATGAGCTGAGATTAGAAATAGGAAAGGAGAGGTTACTCTGTTGGGAGTTCCTATAGGCCTCCAAATAGTTCCAGAGATGTAGAGGATAGGATAGCAAAGATGATCCTCAATAGGAGTGAGAATAACAGAGTAGTTGTTATGGGGTCTTTAACTTTCCAAATATTGACAGGGAATATTATAGTTCAAGTACTTTAGACATTAGATACCCTACAGTGTGGAAACAGGTCCTTCGGCCCAACCAGTCCATACCGACCCTCCAAAGAGTAAACCACCCACACCAATTTCCCTCTGACTAATGCACCTAACACTATGGGCAATTTACCATGGCCAATTCACCTAACCTGCACATCTTTGAACTGTGGGAGGAAACCGGAGCACCCGGAGGAAACCCACCCAGACATGGGGAGAATGTGCAAACTCTACACAGTCACCCGAGGCTGGAACCGAACCTGGGACCCTGGTGCTGTGAGGCAGCAGTGCTAACCACGGAGCCACCGTGCTGCCCCCAATGGGTCAGTTTTTGTCCAATGTGTGCAGGACGGTTTTCTGACACAGTATATAGACAGGCCAACAAGGGGCAAGGCCACATTAGATTTGGTACTGGGTAATGAACCCAGCCAGGTGTTAGATTTGGAGGTAGGTGAGCACTTCGGTGATTGTGACCACAATTCAACTATGTTTACTTTAGTAATGGAAAGGGATAGGAATATACTGCAGATCAAGTGTTATAGCTCGGGGAAAGGCAATTATGATGCAATTAGACAAAATTTAAGATGCATAGGATAGGGCAAGAAACTGCAGCTCTTGGGCACAATTGAAGTGTGGAGCTTATACAAGGAACAGCTATTGCGGGTCCTTGATAAGTACGTACTGGTCAGGCAGGGAGAAAATTGTCAAGCGCAGAAGCCGTGTTTACTAAAGAAGTTGAATCTCTCCAAGAGGAAGACGACGACGACTTATGTTAGGATGAGATGTGATGGCTCAGTTAGGGCACTTGAGTGTTACAGGTTAGCCAGGAAAGACCTAAAGAGAGAGTTAAGAAGATCCAGAAGGGGACAGGAAAAGCCCTTGGTGGATAAGATTAAGGAAAACCCTAAGGCTTTCTATAGCTAGATCGGGAATAAAAGAATGAGGAGAGTAAGATTAAGGTCAATCAAGCATGGTAGTGGGAAGTTATGCATGGATTCAGAGGAGATAGGGGAAGCGCTAAGTGAATACTTTTTGTCAGTATTCACACTGGGAAAAGACAATGTGGATGGCGAGAATACTGAAATACAGGCTACGAGACGAGATGGAATTGAGGTGCATAAGGAGGACGTGTTAGCAATTCTGGAAAGCATAAAAATGGATTCAGTCCCCTGGGCCAGATAGAATTTATCCTAGGATTCTCTAGGAAACCAGGGAGGAGTTGCTGAGCCTTTGATCTTTGTGTCATCATGATCTACAGGATGAGTGCCTAAAGACTGGAGGATAGCAAATGTTGTCCCCTTGTTCAAGGAGAGTAGAGAAAACCCTGGAAATTATAACCTGTGAGCCTTACTTCGGTTAGAGGTGAAGTATTGGAAGGGGTTATGAGAGAAAGGATCCATAATCATCTAGGGAGGATGAAGTTGATTAGGGATAATCAACACGGTTTTGTGAAGGGTAGATGGTGCCTCACAAACCTTATTGAGTTCTTTGAGAAGGTGACCAAACAGGTGGATGAGGGTAAAGCAATTGATATGGTGTATATGAATTTTAATAAGGCATTTAATAAGGTTCTCCACATTAGGCTATTACACTAAATACGGAGGCATGGGATTGAGGGTGATTTAGTGGTTTGGATCAGAAATTGGCTAGCTGAAAGAAGACAGAGGGTGGTGATTGATGGGAAATATTCATCCTGGAGTTCAGTTACTAGTGGTGTACCGTAAGGATCTGTTTTGGGTTCACTGTTGTTTGTCATTTATATAAATGACCTGGATTGGGCATAGAAGAATGGATTAATAAATTTGCGGATGACACAAAGGTCAGTAGATTACTGAGGGACATGGTTAAGCTGCAGAGCTGGGCTGAGAGGTGGCAAGTGGAGGTTAATGCGGAAAAGTGTGAGGTGATTCACTTTGGAAGGAGTAACAGGAATAAAGAGTACTGGGCTAATGGTAAGATTCTTGGCAATATAGATGAGCAGAGAGATCTGTGTGTCCAGGTACATAGATCCTTGAAAGTTGCCACCCAAGTTGATAGGGTTGTTAAGAAGGCAAACGGTGTTAGCTTCTATTGGAAGAGGGATTGAGTTTCGGAACCATGAGATCATGCTGTAGCTGTACAAAACTCTGGTGCGGCCACATTTGGAGTACTGCGTACAGTTCTGGTCACTGCATTATAGGAAGGATGTAGAAGCATTGGAAAGGGGTCAGAGGAGATTTACTAGGATGTTGCCTGGTCTGGAGGGAAGGTCTTGCAAGGATAGGCAGAGGGACTTGAGACTGTTTTTGTTAGAGAGAAGACAGTTGAGAGGCAACTTAATTGAGATATATAAGATAATCAGAGGGTTAGATAGGTTGGACAGTGAGAGCCTTTTTCCTTAGATGGCAATGGCTAGTACGAGGGGACATAACTTTAAATTGAGGGGTGATGGATAGGAGTCAGATGTAGTTTCTTTACTCAGAGTAGTAGGGGCATCAAATGCACTGCCTACAACAGTAGTAGACTTACCAACTTTAAGGGCATTTAAATGGTCATTGGATAGGCATATGGACGAGAATGGAATAGTGTAGGTTAGATGAGCTTCAGGTTTGTTCCACAGGTCGGTGCAATGTCAAGGGCTGAAGGGCCTGTATTGTGCTGTAATGTTCTAGATTCCTGTATTAGATGATGTGAATGTACACGATTGAAAATCAAAATTGTTCTTAAATTGTTTACTCTTGGCATATATGCATAACGTGATGTATAGGGGACACCCAATAAGTTGCAATAGGGTGATCCAGTGGAACTGATGTTCACTTAGATCAGAGTGGAGTGGGAGAGCTATACAATGAACTAATGGGTTAATACTGTTAAACCATTCGCATGTGCTAAGCAATAATGGACAGCTGTAAGCACAAGATAGTGGAATCTGAAATAAGATAGTACAAGCCCTGTGGAACAAAAGAAATGTTCCAACAGTAATAATGGAGTACGCAGTTGTGCAGATAGCAAGACCAGTACAGTGCCAATGGCAACAGATTACAAATCAGTCGGAGCAGCAATGAACAAAACAAAGAGAAGCATGTCTTGGAAACAAGTCAATCAGGCATGGGCATTTAGGACAAACACTAGTGAGGCTAACCCTCAATTAAGAAGTCAGATGACCCCAAAACCCCCACGGCCAAGACTGAATGGCATGCACCGTGATGGGTAATATATTGTATAGGCTTGTAAGTGTTTGTATTTAAACTCTCTTACTGTGCTAAATAAACCACTTCCAACATTTCAACAGTGCAGAGTGAGCATATCATCATATTGAACAGTGAAGCCAGTTTAAGGGGCTGAATGGCTGACTCCTGCACTTAATCTATATGTCATACACAAACAAGGAAGACCAAGTCTGACCATCTCAATAATGGAATTGCATTGCTGGGGAATTGGAGTCTCACTTAGGCATGATCAGGCTGAAATGGTTAGTTTCTTTCCTTAAAATGACATGAATGAAAAATTCCTGGAAAAACACAGCATCTGTGATGAGAAAGCAGAGTTAAAGTTCTGGGTCCAATGACCCTTCATAGTTGTATTTTTAAAACAAATGTGAGGGCTTCAAATTCATCTTTCACGCAGATTACCTTTTTATTTCAGATTAATTCAGTTAGGTGAATTCAAACACAAACTTCCAGGACAGGATTTAAATTATCGTCTCTAATCAGTTGGGGCTTCTGGATTCTTCATTCAATTGGGAGAAAGCAGGAGGACAGGGTTGAAAAACTTATCAGCCATGATTGAATGACTTAGGAGCAGAATGGCCTACTTTCTGCTCCTGTGTCTTATGATCTTATTTATATGTTCTAAGACGTCCAGCACCACCTCCTCTGTTATATGAGCATTTTTCAAGATGACACCATTTATTTTCCGCACATTCTCTTTCTTCCATGTCCTTCTCCATCTTCCATGTCCTTCTCCACAGTAAACACTGATGCAAAATATTCATTCAGTATCTTCCTCATCTCCTGCCGTTCCACACATGCGAGGAGGCCTTGCTGATCTTTAAAGGGCCCATTCTCTCCCTTGTTACTCTTCTGTCCTTACTGTAAGTGTAGAATCCCTTTGGATTCTCCTTAACCCTATCTGCCAAAGCTATCTCATGTCCCCTTTTTGCCCTCCTGATTTCCCTCTTAAGTATACTCTTACTGCCTTTATACTCTTCTAGGGAATCATTTATCTCAACTGCCTGTACCTGGCATGTGTTACTCCTTTTTCTTAACCAAACCCTCAATTTCTCTAGCCATCAGCATTCCCTACAACTACCAGCCTTGCCCTTCACCCTAACAGGAACATATTGTCTCTCAACTCTCATTAATTCATTTCTGAAGGCTTCCCATTTTCTAGTCGCCCCTTTACCTGCGAACATCTGCCCTCAATCAACTTTTGGAAGTTCTTGCCTAATAATGTAAAAATTAGCCTTCCTCAACTTTTTAACTTTTACTTTTAGATCTGGTCTATCCTTTCCTATCACTATTTTAAAACTAATAGAATTATGGTCACTAGCCCCAAAGTGCTCCCCCACTGATGCCTCAGGCACCTGCCCTGCCTTATTTCCCAAGAGTAGATTAAGTTTTGCATTTCTCTAGTAGGTACATCCAACACTGAATCAGAAAATTTTCTTGTACACACTTAACAAATTCCTCTCCATTCAAGCCCAAAGCACTATAGCAATCCCAGGCTTTGTCTACCACCTTATTATTCTTACAGTTAACTGAGATCTCCTTACAAATTTGTTTCTCAATTTCTCACTAACTACTAGGGGTCTATAGTACAATTGCATTAAGGTGATAATGCCTTTCGTATTTCTCAGTTCCATCCAAGTAACTTCCCTGGACATATTCCCAGGGATACCCTCATTAAGTAACATTTATTCCTAATTAAAAATGCAATTCGCCCTCCTTTCTTCCCCCCTCCCCCCCCCCCCCACAGTCTATCCTTCCCAAAACATCTATACTCTGGGACATTAACTCCCAGTCCTGTCCATCTCTGAGCCACATCTCTGTAATCATTATGATATCCCAGTCCCATGTACCCAACCAAGGCCTGACTTCTTCTGTTTTACTTGTTAGGCCTCTTGCACTGAAATAAATGCAGGTTATCAGTCCTACCTCATTCTCAGATTTGTCCCTGCCTGCCGTATTGGACTTGCTACTTTTCTCAAATGCACCAATCTCAGACTGACCTCTTTTCCCAATGTCCCTAGGAACCCCATTCCCCCCCCTGCCAAAACAGATTTAATCCACCCAAGCAACTCTAGCAAATCTCCCTGCCAGTATATTAAATTCCCTTCTAATTCAGGTGCAATCTGGCCTTCTTACACAGGTCACTTCTACCCCAGAAAGATTCCAATGATTCAAAAATGTTAATCCTTCACCCCTGCACCAGCTCCTCAGCCATGCATTCATCTGCTCTAGCCTCCTAGTCCTACCCTCATTAGCTCATGGCACTGGGAGTAATCGAGATATTACTACCCTCAGGGACCTACTTTTAAAATTCATGCCTAACTTTCTATATTCTCTCCTCAGAATCTTGTCCTTTTCTCTTCCTATGTTGTTAATTCCAATGTGTACAACAACCTCCTGCTGGTCCCTCTCCCCACTGAGAATATTCTGCACCCTCTCCAAGATATCCTTGATCCTGGCACGACAGAAAGGCAACATACCATTGATGTTTTGTTTTTGGCCTCAGAAACGTCTGTCTGCACCTCTGACTAGAGATACCCCATAACAATTGATCACTTGGAACCTGACGTACTCCCTGGTAGAGCCAGTCTCAGTACCAGAAATCCAGCTATCCGTGCTTCATTGCCCTGAGAGTGCATCGCCCCCGACATTTTTCAAAACAGCACACTTGTTTGGAGATGGAGATAGCCACAGGGGATTCCTGTACTACCTACCTGCCCTTCTTAGATTTAACCCATCTACCTGACTATATCTGCAGTATTTCTGCAATTGCCAACCAACACACTCCCTAGCTCCAGTAAATTCCTCATTGCCTCTATTTCCTGCTCCAACCGATCCATATGGTCCAATAGGATTCACAACCACACACAGACCTCCCTGCAGATACTTAAATTATTTTCATGGAATGAGAATTAACAGTATAAATTGCAAAAACTTTCATCATAACTGTAACTTTGAATGCAGGTTAATGCTAAATCACTTGTTTATTTTTCTTCACACAAAGCAATTATCTGATCTTACAATAATGCCTTCTTGAATAGAGGATCAACCAACTGACATATTTGTATTTTTGGTTGAAATGAAACTTACAACATTGCACCTGTCACCCACATCAAAGCAATTGCCAACCATGTTTTGTTGTGAATTGGCATTGCAAGAGGCAGCATTTAATTCAAAAACAAAAGTTCAGGTGCTAATTTTGAACATCTGAAATGACTGTACTTGCTGCAATGGCAATCATTTCCAGTGTAACTGAAACTGAAGAATAGATGCACTGCAAATACTGCCTTGCTGTTACCATCCCAGCACTAGCTTGTTGGTGGTGCTCTCACCTGAATCAAAATGTACAGTCGGTTCCGACAGAACACGATAGTTCGGTTCTTGTGCGATCTTGCATTATAAGAAAATTGTGCAAGAGTTGCGCCACTTAAACTAATGGGACTGGAATTGTGTTACAGATATTACAGACAAGGAAAGTTCGCAGTCTCCAAATAATGGTCAAAATTCTTCAATCGTGTTAAAGCCAATTTGCATTGAAGAAACGCAATTCACATATAAATATACAAATTATGAACAGACATAGGCCCTTCAAACCTGCTCGGTCATTCAACAAAGTCATTAGATTGTGTTCTGAATTCTACATTCACATTTTATTCCAAAACCTCTGATTCCCTTGCCCAACATGAATGTGTCTTCCACTACCTTACAAATTTCAATAAGCCCTTCTCCACAGCATTATGAGGCAGCTTTTTAGAATGCACAATCCTCAGAAAAGTATTTCTCATTTGTCCTAAGAGGGCAACCCCCAATTTCGTCCAAAGTTCTAGACTTAATTGAGTAAACATCTCTTCCATACCCACCTTGCAAGAATATTCAGGATCTTAACCTTCAATCAAATCACTCCTTGCTGTTTGCAATTCCAGTCAAAACAAGCACAGTCTGTCTAATCTTTTCTCATAGTATAACCTAATCATTCCAGGAAACCCCGCTGAAGTGTCTCCAACACATGAATATCCTTCCTTTAGTAAGATGATCAAAACTGCACATAATACTTAAGATGTGGGCTTACCAATGCTCTGCATACCTGAAACACAACATCCTTACTATTGACCACCTAAATAGATATTCCACTTGGAAAATGGTGCCGTATTGAGGGGTGTACTGTATTGTTCAAGGTGGTCTTTGTGGGAATATAGAAATACGTTATTCTATTCATTTCCTGAAGTGTACTCTATCATTCTGCTGGAATAAAGGAAATGTTCTTGAGAATCTAGATTGTACTGACATGTTTTCAACGGAGATATTTATAGAGGTGTACAAAATCATGAGGGACATGGTTAGGTAAATAGACACGATCTTTCCCCTGGGGTGGGTGAGCCCAAAACTAGAGGGCATCAGCTTAGGGTGAGGGGAGAAAAATTTAAAAGGGACCCAAGGGGCAACTTTTTCATGCAGAGGTGGTGCGTGTAGGGAATGAGCTGCCAGAGGAAGTGGTGGACACTGGTACAATTACAACATTTAATTGGCATCTGGACGGGGATATGAATAGGAGGGGTTTAGAGGGATATGGGCCAAGTGCTGGCAAATGGGACTAGATTAGATTAGGATATCTGGTCGGCATGGACAAATTGGACCAAAGGGTCTGTTTCTGTGCTATACATTTCTATGACTGTGTGTTAATGAAAGAATATATGGTTGTTCTGTACCTCTTTATTCACCTTTACTCTTCATTGTTTTGTATGTTCAACTGTTTGTAAATATACAACTTCTCTGCTAACTAAATGAGTGTCACATCCAAACTTGATATATAACTTATTCCTTCATTAACATCTCTGGGGAAAAGCTGTCAGTTCAGAGTAGATTCCAAGACAGAGTTTGCGACATCCCTTTAATCAGAGAACATTTCATTTATTCCAACTCTAACTTTGAGCTCCCAATTACTGACCTGTCGCAAATTGCTTCCAATTTTGTTCAGTTTTCTTTTTTTTGGGAATCTTTCGCAAAGTTTCATAATATCTAGTCACACTGATTTCCAACAAGTGCGAGACAATTAAAAAATCAACTAGATTAACCAAGTATCCTTCATAAATCTATGTTAAACATTTTAAACAATGTTGTACCAAATACACACCAAACTATTTTAATATAAAAATATTTCTACGTTGAAAATAGTTTCACATTTTGTATCTGAAGACAGCAACCTCTGTTTTAAATTCTAGTTGATGAAACAATACAAAATTCAGTACAGAAGCTACTTCGAGTCTATAACCATCAAGTCCTTGCTTATTGAATTAGTAGACAGCCTTTAATGTGTCAAGATGCTAACGTGTTAACTTTTCAGAAATCAAGATTTTTTTCAGCATTTTGCAAAATATCATTGGAAGATTTCAGTTTCAGGTCCTCACACAGTTTGCAGAATGGCTTGCCTTAAACATTCGAGTGTGGTCAAATATTTGTTCCAAACTCTGACCTTAACATTGAATGTTATTTCCTCCATTACGTACACTCGTTCAGGGAATGCTTTTGCCACCTCCTCCACACTGCTGAAGTACTGTGCAGGTTCCTTGACATCTCGGTCCTGTTCCAATAGCTTAAA
This sequence comes from Chiloscyllium punctatum, assembly GCF_047496795.1. Classification (NCBI taxonomy): domain Eukaryota; kingdom Metazoa; phylum Chordata; class Chondrichthyes; order Orectolobiformes; family Hemiscylliidae; genus Chiloscyllium; species Chiloscyllium punctatum. Next base: position 63,275,379 of record NC_092743.1, read on the forward strand.
CTGTCCTGCAAGGGACATAAACACAATTACAACTCAACACATGGTTCAACAAGCACTTTTGATTAAAATTCCTAGCTTTTCATTTTATCCCGCCTGGATACTGTCTGAACTGTCAAGCCAGAACAAAAATGAAGACAATCTGTTCTTTTAAGTGATAGAAAGAGTAAGCACAGGTAGGAACATTTATAATTCTAACTGGTACTTCGAATAATGAATGCTTCTGAATCAATAAATCAGACACCACAAAAGACAGCATTTGGGTAACCGGCTATTTTAAAAATGTAATGAAAGTATAAACCATCCTTGGGTTTCAATGACCACAACGTGAGTTGCAATATTTGATCAAAGAATACCACTAACTAGGTGCTGGGCATTCAAATTCATAAAGGACTAATTTCAAAGGAAGTGAATGAATGCAAGTAAGTCAATGGGAATAGGTTTCAGAAACATGAGAAATACCTCGATCATAACAAATCTTCAGTCAGGAAGCTCAGCCTAAATAAGGATAACCCTAAATCATTAACAAAATACACAGAACACAAGCAAAAAAGCAGCATTAGAGCACTGCCTGCAGAACAGAAACATTACAGAATCTACACAATTCTTAAGCACACTGAAAACCAGTGAAAAACAGGCAATTTTGTAACTGAAACGACAGGTAATTTCTATAATGGGCAACAGTGCAATCTAAGTTTGAAGCCAAGACATAGAATTAAAACTCTAGAGCATATCCTTACATAATTTGTAACGGTATGACATTTACTAGGATGAACATTGACTTGTAGAAACGTGTTACAAATGTTGTCTGGAAGGGTAAAGAGTTCAAGTTTTAAAAAAAAAGCAGAGAGAGTTAAATTTCACAAGGTCAAGGAAGACAGATCATATCTGAGTGAAACACAGATCGTGAGTGTACAGTTCAGGAATTTTGACAACATGGAAATACAAGTGGTCAATCTATCTTTTCTTTCCCATTTTAAGACAATGAAATTCAGTAGTACAGTTTAAAGATTAATAAGGTAACTGAAAACAGCAAGCTCATTGGTTGATAATAGCTGATAATTTGACAACTGACTCCAGGTTACTTTCAGACTGTAGGTAAATGGGAAGGATGAGCAAACTGACCATAGCACAATGGTACAGGGAGCCAGTCAAGGGATGAGGTGGTGGGGGGTTGGGGGGTGGGGTGGAAGAGAGACTAATGTAGTTGTAATCAGGGATTGTATAGCCAGGGAATGGAAATTGTTGTCTGTGGCAAAGATCAGGAATTTCAAAGGCTGTGTTGCCTGGGTTCAGGATACCTCATCAAAACCACAGACGAACTTGGAGTGGGAGGGGTAAGATCCAGTTGTTGTGGTCCATGTATATTGTCTATACAATATAGGTAGAAAGAGGGTCTGCTGAGGGAATGTGTGCAGCTAGGAGCTAAGTTAAAATGTAGAATTGAAAACATGCCCAAATTATCACCTAGGCCTCAAGCTAATTGGCACAGGATCAACAAGATTAAAGAGGAAAATGGTGTCAGATAAATGAATCTGAATTCACGGATCATTAGCACCAATATTGGTAAGGAAGGGAACTGTTGCGATGGGACGGGCTCCATCTGAATCATGCTGGAACCAGAGTCCTGGCATAAGTATGGGTTGGGTGCAGTTGCACAGAAAATTAGAAAATTAAAGGAAAATAAGGTAGGATTGCAGGTTAGTGATGGTGTTGATTATTACTACAAAACAAGAGGAAGGAATAGGATATGAAAATGTCATATTTTAACAAGGAACCATCAAACTGTAGGGATATTCTATAACAAAATTAAAGGCTTTACATCTTAATTTGTGAAGTATTTGGAATAAGGTAGACAAACTGATGGTGCAAACAAAAGTTACAAGGACTTGAAACTAGTTGGAGGGGCTCAGAAGAAGTTATTAAAGTTTCCAGAACAAAGATAAAGTATAGGATAGGGTAATAGGATAGAGTATGGAAAGGGTCAATAATCTAACTTCAGACATACAGGAAATAAGCAGCCAACTATGAGAAAGTCAATGCAGGACCTGGGGGTGTTGAACTTAAATGCACACTGTATATGAAAACAAGGTAAACAAGCTTGTAGCACAAATTGAAAATGGCAGGTACAATGTTGTGGGCATCCCAGAGAAACTGCAAGGGCATCAGGGCTGGGAACTAAATATCCAAGGTTATACCTCCTATTGAAAGAGCAGGCAGATGGGCAAAGGGGGTGGGATTGACTTGATAGTAAGAAATGAAATGAAAGGAAATCGCCAGCAAGTGATAGAGGATCGGAGGAAAAGAGTCGAGGAACCACAAAGGAAAGACAACTCTGATGGGAGTACAGACCTCCTAGCAGTAGTAGGAATGTGGGGCAAAAAATAAATCAGGAGATAGAAATTACAACATTACTATCACAATAATCGTTGGAGGCTTCAATATGCAGGTGGACTGAGGGAAGTCAGGGTGGTAGCACATCATAAGAAAAGTAGTTCATAGAATGTCTACAAGATGATTTTTGGAGCAACTTGGAGTATAGCAGACTAGCGAACAGGTAATTCTGGATTTGGTGTTGTGCAGTGAGGCAGCCTCAATTTAGGAGGAGAAAGTGAGGACTGCACATGTTGGAGGTCAGAGTAGTGTGTGTGTGGTGCTGGAAAGACACAGGAAGTCAGGCAGCAACCAAAATCGACCTTTCAGGCATGCTTTCCATCATATTCCCTGATAGATCCCCCTATGATCAACTCAGGCCAGCACCTCCTTCATGTCTTCATGTCATAGAGTCGTAGAGATGTACAACATGGAAACAGAACCTTCGGTCCAACCCGTCCATGCCGACCAGATAGCCCAACCCAATGTAGTCCCACCTGCCAGCACCTGGCCCATATCCTTCCAAACCCTTCCTATTCATATACTCATCCAGATGCCTTTTAAATGTTGCAATCGTACCAGTCTTCACCACTTCCTCTGGCAGCTCATTCCATACATGCACCACCTTCTGCATGAAAAAGGTTGCCCCTCAGGTCTCTTTTATATCTTTCCCCTCTCACCCTAAACCTATACCCTCTGGACTTCCCAACCTCAGGGAAAACACTCTGTCTATTTATCCTATCCACACCCCACAAGATTTTGTAAACCTCTAAGGTCACCCCTCAGCCTCTGATATTCCAGGGAAAACAGCCCCAACCTATTCAGCATCTCCCTATAGCTCAAATCCTCCAACCTTGGCAACATTCTTGTAGATCTTTTCTGAATCGTTTTAAGTTTCACCACATCTTTCTGATAGGAAGGAGACCAGAATTGCATGCAATATTCCAACAGCGGCCTAACTAATGTCCTGTACAGCCGCAACATGACCTCCCAACTCCTGCACTCAATACTCTGACCAATAAAGGAAAGTATACCAAACACCTCCTTCAGTATCCTATTGACCTGCGACTCCACCTTCAAGGAGCTATGAACCTGCACTCCAAGGTCTCTTTGTTCAGCAACACTCCCTAGGACCTCACCATTAAGTGTACAAGTCCTACTAAGATTTGCTTTCCCAAAATGCAGCACCTCGTATTTATCTAAATTAAACTTCATCTGCTACTTCTCAGCCCATTGGCCCATCAAGATCCTGTTGTAATTGGAGGTAACCTTCTTCGCTGTCCACTACTCCTCCAATTTTGGTGTCATCTGCAAACTCACTACTGTATCTCATGCTCATATCCAAATCATTTATATAAATGACAAACGGTAGTGGACCCAGCACCGATCCTTGTGGCACGCCACTGGTCACAGGCCTCCAGACTGAAAAACAACACCACCACCCTCTGCCTTCTATCTTTGAGTCAGTTCTGTATCCAAATGCCTAGCTCTCCCTGTATTCCATGAGATGTAACCTTGCTAACCAGTGTCCCATGGGGAACCTTGTTGAACGCCTTACTGAAGTCCATATAGATCACGTCTACTGCTCTGCCCTTATCAATCCTTTGTTACTTCGTCAAAAAACTCAATCAAGTTTGTGAGACATGGCACAAAGCCACGTGGACTATCCCTAATCAGTCCTTGCCTTTCCAAATACATGTACATCCTGTCCCTCAGGATTCCCTCCAACGTCAGGCTCACTGGTCCATAGTTCCCAGGCTTGTCCTTACCACCTTTCTTAAATAGTGGCACCACGTTAGCCAACCTCCAGTCTTCCGGCACCTCACCTGTGACTATCGATGATACAAATATTTCAGTAGGAGGCCTAGCAATCACTTCTCTAGCTTCCCACAGAGTTCTATGGTACACCTGATCAGGTTCTGGGGATTTATCCACCTTTATGCGTATCAAGACATCCAGCACATCCTCCTCTGTAATATGGATATTTTCAAGATGTCACTGTCTCCTAAGGATTCACTCGATCTATCCTGTCTATACCTGACATATGCTTCTTTTTCTTAACCAAATCCTCAATTTCTTTCGTCATCCAGCATTCCCTAAACCTATCAGCCTTTCCTTTCACCCTGACAGGAATATACTTTCTCAGGACTCTTGTTATCTCATTTCTGAAGGCTTCCCATTTTCCAGCTGATCCTTTACCTGCGAACATCTGCCCCAATCGGCTTTTGAAAGTTCTTGCCCAATACTGTCAAAATTAGCCTTTCTCCTATTTAGAACTTCAACTTTTAGATCTGTCTATCCTTTTCTATCACTATTTTAAAACTAATAAAATTATGATCGCTGGCCCCAAAGTGCTTCCCCACTGACACCTCAGTCACCTGCCCTGCCTTATTTCCTAGGAGCAGGTCAAGTTTTGCACCTTCTCTAGTAAGTATATCCACATACTGAATCAGAAAATTTTCTTGCTCACACTTAAATTCCTCTCCATCTAAACCCTTAATGCTATAGCAGTCCCAGTCTATGTTTAGAAAGTTAAAATCCCCTACCCTAACCACCCTATTCTTCTTACAGATAACTGAGATCTCGTTACAAATTTGTTTCTCAATTTCCCTCTGACTATTATGGGGTCTACAGTACAATTCTAATAAGGTGATCATCCCTTTCTTATTTCTCAGTTCAACCCAAATAACTTCCCTGGATGTATTTCCGGGAATATCCTGCCTTAGCATACTATAATGCTTTCCCTTATCAAAAAATGCCACTCCCCCTCCTCTCTTTCCTCCCTTTCTGTCCTTCCTGTAGCATTTGTATCCTGGAACATTAAGCTGCCAGTCCTGTCCATCCCTGAGCCATGTTTCTATAATTACTATGATATCCCAGTCCCATGTTCCTAACCATGCCCTCAGTTCATCTGCCTTCCCTGTTAGGCCCCTTGCACTGAAATAAATGCAGTTTAATTTATCAGTCCTACCTTGTTCTCTGCTTTGTTCCTACCTGCCCTGACTATTTGACTCACTTCTGTTCTCAACTGTACCAGTCTCAGATTGAACTCTTTCCTCACAATCTCACTCGGACCCACCCACCTTACTAGTTTAAATCCTCCCGAGCAGCTTTAGCAAAACTCCCTGCCAAGTATATCAATCCCCTTCCAATTTAGGTGCAATCTGTCCTTCTCATACAGGTCACTTCTACCCCAAAAGAGCTTCCAATGATCCAATAATGTGAATCCTTCTCCCATAAACCAGCTCTCCTCAGCCATGCATTCATTTGCTCTATCCTCCTATTCCTGCCCTCACTAGCTCGTAGCAGCAGGATTAATCCAGATATTACTACTCTCGAGGGCCTCCTTTTTAAATTCCTGCCTAACTCTCTATAATCTCCCTTCAGAATTCCAACCTTTTCCCTTCCTATGCCCTTGGTTCCAATGTATACAATGACCTCCTGCTGGCCCCTCTCCCCGAGTAGTGTGCTTCCAGCCAGCACTGGGTAAAGGAAAACATCAAACCCAGTGTATTTAAATGGGTGCTAATGCTTTTATAGTTATCTCATTTAGCAATAGAAATTCTGAAATGCATATTTTGTCACGTGAAGTTTGTTGAATTGCTTTTATATAAAATTCTGGGATTTTAAGTCCGTTACTGGCAGACATTTGGAGAGAAAGCAGGACTCCAGGCTGAGTATGTAGCCTGCCTCAAATTCTTCATCTCGGACTCAAAAGTTGCTCCCGAGAAAGGAGGCTATACTTTGCCTGTAAGGAGGAAAATTACTAGGTCCAGATCAACAAGAAAACTAGAATTGGATTAAAAGCAAAATACTGCAGATACTGAAAATCTGAGATTAAATGGAGAAACTCAGCAGAACTGGCAGCCTCAGCAGAAGGAGAAATACAGTTAATGTTTCAAGTCCAATGACTTCTTCAGAACTGACCTACTATTGGATACTGACCTCATGGAAATGGTGACTTGTGAACAGATTTTTAATGCCTCTGGATAACCAAAATTTGAAATGTATAACTTTCTCCACTCCTGTTCTGTGTTCCTTAATTTCCTGAGTGTCTGAGTGGACACTGAAAAATATGTTGCTGGAAAAGCGCAGCAGGTCAGGCAGCATCCAAGGAGCAGGAGAATCGACGTTTCGGGCATAAGCCCTTCTTCAGGAAGGCTTATGCCCGAAACGTCAATTCTCCTGCTCCTTGGATGCTGTCTGACCTGCTGTACTTTTCCAGCAACACATTTTTCAGCTCTGATCTCCAGCATCTGCAGTCCTCACTTTCTCCTGTCTGAGTGGACAAAACAGTTAAGGCCATAAGACGTAGCAGCAGAAATTAGGCCATTCAGCCCAATGAGTCAGCTTCACCATTCAATCATGGCTGATATGTTTCTCAGCCCGATTGTCCTGCTTTTTCCCCATAATCCTTGATCCCCTTGATAATCAAGAACCTACCTACCTCAGTCTTAAATATACTCAATGACCTAGCCTCCACATCCTTCTGTGGGAATGAATTCCACAGATCCACCACTCGCTGGCTGAAGAGGTTTCTCCTCACCTCCATTCTAAAAGGTCTTCCCTTTAGTCTAAGGCTATGCCATTGGGGCCTAGTCTCTCAAACCAATGGAAACATCTTCCCAACATTTACTCTATCTAAATCATTCAGTATTCTGTATGTTTCAATTAGATCCTCCCCTTATCCTTCTAAACATTACTGAGTATAAACCCAGAGTCATCAAATGTCCCTCATATGTTAAGCTTTTCATTCCTGGAACCATTCACGTGAACCTCCTCGGAATACGCTCTAGGGCCAGTGCATCCTTCCTGAGATATGGGGCCCAAGACTACACACAATATCCCGATGTGATGTGACCAGAGCTTTATAGAGCCTTAGAAATGCATCCCTGCTTTTATATTTAAGTCCTTTCAAAATAAATGCCATCATTGTATTTGCCTTCCTAACCACTGACTCAAGCTGCAAGTTTACCTTGAGAATACTGGACTATAACTCCCAAGTCTTTTTGCACTTCAGTCTTCTGAATTTTCTCCCCATTTCAAAAATAATTCTTCCTACCAAAGTGTGAAATCTCATAATTTCCCACATTGTACTCCATCTCATTAAGGCAGCAACCTCAGCCCCTCTGCCCACCTGCCTATCGATAGAATGCATATTCTGGATGTAGGTTTGCTCATTGAGCAGGAAGGTTCGTTTTCAGACTAGGTAACATCATCAGTGAGCCTCTGGACGAAGCACTGGGGGCATGGCCCGCTTTCTATTCATGTGTTTAGGTTTTGTTGGGTTGGTGGTGCCATTTCCTGTGGTGACGCCATTTCCAGCTCTTTTTCTCAGGTGGTGGAAAATGGGATCCAAGTCAACATGTTTGTTGATAGAGTTCTGGTTGGAATGCCATGCTTCTAGGAATTCTTGTGCATGTCTCTGTTTGGCTTGTCCTTGGATGAACGTATTGTCCCAGTCGAAGTGGTGTCCTTCCTCATCTGTAAGTAAGTAAACTAGTGAGACTGGGTCATTTCTTTTTGTGGCTGGTTGATATTCATGTATCCTGGTGGCTAGTTTGCTGCCTGTTTGTCCAATGTAGTGTTTGTTATAGATTTGGAAGGTATTTTGCAGATGACATTAAGTTTGCTTGTTGTCTGTATAGGGTGTTTCAAGTTCATTAGCTGCTGTTTTAGTGTGTTGGTGGGTTTGTGGGCTGCCATGGTGCCAAGAGGTCTGAGTAGTCTGGCAGTTATTGCCGCCATTCCAACTGGAACTCTATTAACAATAGAAAATGACTTCGATCCCATTTACCACCCCCTGAGAAAAAGAACAGGAAATGACATCATCACAGGAAATGATGTCACCAATCCAAGGAAAACTAAACAAACAGAAAGAATGCCATGCCACCACTGCTTCATCCAGAGACTCACTGATGATGTTACTATTATAGTGATGAAATATCTGAAAACAAACCTTCCAGCTCAGTGAGCAAACCTACAGCCAGAACCTCAACCTGAGCTACAAATCTTCTCAAAACTCGCTAATTCAGCTCCCCATCCCGATCCCCTTGCAGCCATGTCTCTGTTACATCCACATCATACTTGCCAATTTCAATCTCGTCACAAGCTCATTTATCTTACTCTTTATACGGTGTTCTCAAATATACCCCCTCTCAGTCCTGTATTAACTGTCCCTCTTCTCAGTGTCATTCGTTTGTCCAGTGTGCTTGAAGTTTGATTGCTAACCCTTTCCAAACACTGTGCTATTTGTGTCAGTGTTGAAGATTTAATAACCCCTCAAGTTGCACTCATACCTCATCCTTTAATTCAGGTATCTGATTTCCCCTATAACGGAACCCTCCATCCCCGCTCCCCACCCCAATTTAAAGTTCTGTCTATAGCCCTAGTAATGCAATTCACTAGGACTCTGGTCCCAGCATGGTTCAGATGAAGACTATACCATCGGAACAGGTCCCTTCTTCCCCAGTACTGGTGTCAATGTACCATGAATTTGAACCCAGTTCTCCCATGCCAATCTTTGAGCCACATATTTACCTGTTTAATCTTATTGACCCTGTGCCAATTAGCTCATGGCTTAGGTCGTAATTCAGAGATTACCACCTTTCTGGTTGCCTAGGTTTTGAATATTTGCCTCGGTCATAGAATCCCTACAGCGTGGAAACAGGCTCTTCGGCCCAACAAATCCACACTGACCCCCTGAAGAGTAACGCACACAGACCTATTCCCCCTACCCTATATTTACCCCTGACTTATGCACCTAACCTACACATCCCTGAACATTATGGTTAATTTAGCATGGTTAATTCACCTAACCTGCACATCTTTGGATTGTTCTAGGTTTTGAATGCTTTATTAATAAACTCTACACTTGCTAGATTTTTTTGCTGGGGATTTACTTCAAAAATTGGAATCCAAAAAAATAAAAATAGAGGGAACATCCTTCAACCTAATTCAGTAAGAAATGGGAACAAATCCAAAAATATATTGCTGTCTCTGACCTATCTTAGGCACATAGCAATCAATCCAAATGGCACCCCTTTCCCAATTTCGTCCAGGGCTTTGAATGATTACTCCCGAACAAGAGTGCATAGATGACACGAATCAGACATAATTTAGTCAGACTAGGAAGGTGACAAGAGAAAAATCATGGATGTTGAGGTCACTACTTGGGAGGTTCCATCAGAAGTGCTTATGAGAATATATTCTTGTAGTACCTATTTTTATGGATAACAAAAGAAAAACAGACCTGCTGATGTTATTTTAACCTAGTCTGTAATTATGGAAGTAATTATTACAAGCAACCTTTGATGACTGAGTGTTTATTAGGTGACTTGCACATACAAATTTAAAAAAATGAAAATGTCTGACCAACTTTGACTTTTTTTGAGCAAGTAATAAAAAGGTGGACTATGAAACATCTCATGAATTTCATATTGTTCCAGATGAAAGGTTAAAGCTCAGTGGAGATTTGCGTAAATCTTGGAAATAGATGACAAATCAGTAATTGTCAATTAAATGTTATTGGGAGTGAGGAACCTCAGAAATTGGAGGTAACCACTAGGAAATTTAACTTACACCGATGGCTTAAAGATTCAAAAGTTCAATTTGGACTAATCAGTGATGGAAATGCTGTTGATTGCCCACAAATCATTCTACGAGCCACTGGAATAAATATGTTAATTCCTCCAAAGTTGGCTTCTTTAGAACAAGTCCAAGCAGGAGCTCAGACATTGCCTTTGGTTCCACCCCTAGGCTTTCATGTAATAGAACTTTTAGCATTACAATTTCTTTTCATATTCAAGTACGAGACCTAAAAGAAGTTTGTGACAGCAAAGTAGAATTTACAGTAAATAATGATAAGTTTGGATGAGTAAAGATAATTAACAAGAGACAGAACCCTGAAAAATCATTATTTGCTGAATTATGTAAAGGAGTGAGCACAACAATCCAGGTAAATTAGTTGAGAGGAGCCTTGCTAGTCATGGAGGCAGCATTTCAAGGACAATCTGCTTATAGTCACAAAATAGCAAACAGGTATGCCTTCCTTTAGTGGTCAGAACATTTGAGTATAGGAGTTGGGAGGTCATATTGTGGCTTTACAGGACATTGGTCAGGCCACTTTTGGAATATTGTGTGCAATTCTGGTTTCCTTCCTATCAGAAAGATGCTGTGAAACTTGAAAGGGTGCAGAGTAAATTTACATGGATGTTGCCAGGGTTGGAACTATAATGAGAGGCTGAATAGGCTGGGGCTGTTTTTTTTCCTGGAGAGTCAGAGGCTGAAGGGTAACCTCAGAGTCCAGAACCAGAGAGCAGAGGTTTAGGGTGAGGGGGAAAAGATTTAAAAGGGACCTAAGGGGCAACTTTTTCACGTCGAGGGTGGTGCATGTAAGGCACGAGCTGACACAAAGTGGAGAAAGCTGGGACAATTACAACATTTAAAAGGCATCTGGATGAGTACATGAATGGGAAGGGTTGAGAGGGATATGGGCCAAGTGCTGGCAAATGGGACTAGATTAGTTTAGGATATCTGGTCGGTATGGATAAGATGAACCGAAAGGTTTGTTTCCATGCTGTACATCTCTATTACTCTATGTAACCATGGAGCCATAAGCACTGCTATCTAAAGTACATCTTCAGACATTCTAAAAGCATTGAAATTTCAAAATCAAGATGAGTTGTAAGATGTGAAGGCAGAAGCTATATGAATAAACTGTACTTGCTCAGTTTGGATTTCACCAGCACTGTCAGCTCCTGTCCTCATTACAGCCTTGGTGCAAACAGTTTAAAACAGCTGAAGTGCAGAGGTGAGATGAGAGTGAATACAGTCGACATCAAGGCAGCATTTCACAAGTTCTGCATGAATAAAGCTGGTGTCAAAGGTAATTGGGATGGTGGGGGGTGGTGGTACCATTATTGGCGGCCAATCATCCTAACCACAGGACATCACTGCAGGAAGGTCAGAGGTAGGGTTGAGAATATGTTGTTTCGGGTATGAACAGGTAGGGATAGAGTTAAGTTTTGTGTTTTATGAAATAAGAGGTTGAGCTGAGCATGACTCAGATCAGATAAGGAGAAAGTGAGGACTGCAGATGCTGGAAATCAGTCGAGAGTGTGGTGCTGGAAAAGCACAGCCAATCAGGCAGCATCAGAGGAGGAGATTCTCCTGCTCTTCAGATGCTGCCTGACCGGCTGTGCTTTTCCAGCACCACACTCTCGAATCAGATCAGATAAAAACTTGCAATTATCAATGGAGTCCTGGAGGCAAAGGTAATGGGTTAACAAGGTGAAAAAGCATTCGTTATGTAGAGCCATTTTTACAATATCGGAAGCATTCAGTACATCAGGTCAGTTTAACAAGGTGAAAAGTACTGATTATGTGAAAACAACTTAACCTTCAGTTCATTCATTGTGCAACAGAAGATGGTTTAATTTTTACTATTGCTGATTGTAACGATTGTAATCGATATGTATGCTGCCTTATCTGGATGCTCCTTCTTGTAAAATGACTCTATAATTCATTAAGAAACTGCTGTTAGAGAGAGAAGACCGAGAACTCATGTCTCTGTGCACAACAGTGATCATTCTCTCTCCCTCCAAGGCCTGGAATAAAGATGAAGGAGGTAAAACGGTTTGGTGTCTCTGAGCATCTTGCTTCAATTGAGGGGGGAAACGGAACGACAGTAAAGTTAATCGCTGATTATTGTATATTGTCTAGCACCATTTGTGACTCTTCAGATAATGAAACAGATAATGATACTGCAAGACCAGTGGCAGAGAGTGTTTACTCAACAAAAGTGCTAGGCAGAATTTCTGGGGATTTCAATTGACCAAATACTCAATGGAACCAGCCAAATAAAAGATAGGCTACAGAGCAGAGTAGAAGTTTGCAATTCTGCAGTCAGTAATTCACCTCCTGACTCTTCAAAATCTATAAGGTGATGCCTTTTAGGGGGTGCCTAATAAGGGAACAGTGTCAACTGTAGATTCTATTCCAAATCACATGGATATTTTAACATTGTTTCTTCACTGTTACTGGGTCAGAATCCTGGAACTCTTTCCCCAGCACGGAGTGTACCCGCACACGGTGGACTGCAGCAGTTAAAGGTGGTAGCTCATTACTGCCTTTCCATAGGCAATTATGTATGAGCAACAATTGCTGGCTTGCAGCAATGCTCACATCCAATGAATGTATAGCAAATATGTAGATGCATTTTTGTTTCTTAAGGGAAAGAGTATTACAGGACATGAGACAGGTGCATAAATGTGGAGTAGAAGTCAAAGATCAGTCCTGGTCTTTGAGAAGGACATTCACCCTTTGAGAGGGTGAAGGAGCTACAGTTAATTCTGCTCCTATGTGTTATATTCTTAAGGTGCAAGCTCAAGAAAAAAGCATTTAAAGGTTTTCAAAAGGCATTTAACATCTCAGACACCACAGCATTCAGAAGTTTCAGGTCATAATCTCTGCTCCTCAAACAGCTGATGACCCCCTCACATCAAGTTACAAGTTGCTTAGCCAGCTTAAAAATGCCTTACATGATTCATGACCTCCTTATGCCTTTTACCATTATTCCTTTTGTCATCTAATTTCTCTACAATTCAACACTCTTAACTTTGTTCTTTTCCACTTGGTCCAACTCTATACTTGCTTTTAAATGTTAAGGACTTGGTAAATTTGAGTTCTGTTGAAAAGTTCATCTGAGACATTAATTTATATTCTCTTTCCATAGATGCTGTCTAACCAAAGTAATTACACATTGCCAGGAAGTACCGTATTATTATTATTCTACTGTTCTCCTGGCAAGCATCCTACCTTCAACTCTATAAATTGGAGTTCAGCTCGACTTGAAGCAGCTGAACTTTCTTAGTACAACTTTCCAAAAGACAAATACAGTATATTACACAGCCCAATGATAATATTTATATATTGGCAAACAAAATTGTTTACTTCAACAATGCCATTCTTGGTATTCCTTTCCTTCATTGAAAAGTTAACGGATTAATTAAAATACGAAACCATGCATAATAACATGAGCCAGAATAAAATTTGAAATATTTATGGTTAATTAAGACAAATAGAGGAAATAAAACTATTTTGAGCATATGGGGATATCACTACCGTACATAAAAACGCATCTGAGTTCAAACATAAATGAAACGTAATCTCGATTTTATTAATTATTCACCATCTTTATCAATGGCAAGAGGCAGAGAAAGCACCAGCTTATATCTGTTGCCATGGCTGGCTTTTCATGGAATAGGTTGCCAGACTGTTATAGCTCACAGGGGATCAGTCTGCACCAAGTATGACCAATCAGGAAACTCTCTCGTTCTTACTGTCTATCACAGCAAACGAGAAAGATTTAGAGGTGAATAATCAACTGTACTGGCCACTTTATGCAGGCGTTTTCTGTGGCCAACTACTTCTGAACTGGACTTGAACCCAGAGTTTTTCCACTGAGGAAGGCAGATTACCCAATGTTAAAAAAATGTAACAATGAAGTTCTGAATTTTAGCATCAATCATCTGTTATACCTGAAACACTGTATGGACTGATTTGAAAAATTACTTACCTGCAATTTTTGTGAAGATCTGTAGCTCAGGTTGTGGTTCAGGTTGTAATTTTGCTCACTGAGCTGGAAAGTTTGTTCTCAGATGTTTCATCACCATGCTAGGTAACATCATGAGTGAGCCTCCGCTGAAGCACTGGTGTACTGTCCCACTTTCTATTTGTGTGTCTTGGTCTGTTGTGGTGGATGATATCATTCTGGTTCTTTTTCCTAGAGGTCTAGCATTCAAGTTGGAACTCCATCAACAAATACATCGATTTGGACCTCTTAGAAAAAAGAGCTGGAAGTGATATCACTCACCACAACAGACCAAGACACACAAATAGAAAGTGGTACAGTACACGAGTGCTTCAATGGAGGCACAGTGGTTAGCACTGCTGTCTCACAGCGCCTGAGACCCGGGTTCAATTCCCGCCTCAGGGGACTGACTGTGTGGAGTTTGCCCATTCTCCCCGTGTCTGCGTGGGTTTCCTCCGGGTGCTCCAGTTTCCTCCCACAGTCCAAAGATGTGCAGGTCAGGTGAATTGGCCATGTTAAATTGCCCGTAGTGTTAGGTAAGGGGTAGATGTAGGGGTATGGGTGGGTTGTGCTTCGGCGGGGCGGTGTGGACTTGCTGGGCCGAAGGGCCTGTTTCCACACTGTAAGTAATCTTCGGGGCGGCACGGTGGCACAGTGGTTAGCACTGCTGCCTCACAGCGCCTGAGACCCGGGTTCAATTCCCGCCTCAGGCGACTGACTGTGTGGAGTTTGCACGTTCTCCCCGTGTCTGCGTGGGTTTCCTCCGGGTGCTCCGGTTTCCTCCCACAGTCCAAAGATGTGCAGGTCAGGTGAATTGACCATGCTAAAATTGCCCGTAGTGTTAGGTAAGGGGTAGATGTAGATCTCGATGTAGATGTAGGGGTATGGGTGGGTTACGCTTCGGCGGGGCGGTGTGGACTTGTTGGGCCGAAGGGCCTGTTTCCACACTGTAAGTAATCTAATCTAATCTAATCTAAAACCGGAGCACCTGGAGGAAACCCACGCAGACACGGAGAATGTACAAACTCCACACAGACAGTTGCCTGAGGCGAGAATTGAACCTGGGTCTCTGGCGCTGAGAGGCAGCAGTGCTAACCACTGTGCCAACGTGCCACCCAAATAATATCTCAAAAGAAAATTAGTCTTTCACTCATGAAAATCTTGGTAATTGGCTCCTTCATTTTGATCTAGTTTGTTATATAATTAATTAGTGATATCTGCGTGCTTTTAAAAAAAAGTTTGTTTTGACTCACAGAAACAAGATTATAAAAAGGAGAACCAATTTGCCCTTCAAAACCTGGCTTGTGACAAATGCTCCTCAGGACCTCTCTACCAGGACCATTGGGAGTAATGCAAAAGTTATAAATGGAATTTTGAAATTCTGCACAGATAAACCAAGATATCTGCTTCTGTTCATGAATTTGTGGGCAGCACGGTGGCACAGTGGTTAGCACTGCTGCCACACAGTAAGTTTCCACACTGTAAGTAAGTAAATTAAGCCATGGACAGAAATTGATATGTTAATTTAAATCAGTTTTATCTCATTGTAATTTATCACTTGGGTTCTTATCAAGCTCGATCACATCATGTTCTTACATGGATTGTGAAAGAACAGATCTCAAGATTATCTGTAGACATCACAGCTTTTGACATGCAACTTGCAAGGGTTCTATATTTGGATTCTGACTTTAAACCATTTTAGTACAGAAACTGTGGCTTGACACTACAGTGACATTCAAGTAAATTACTTTAATCTTGGCAAATTATTAATCTTAAAAAGGCTTTTCTTCCATCATTACGGAGATAAGGAGAAACTTCTTTAGTCAGAGTGGTGAATCTGTGGAGTTCATTGCCACAGAAGGGTGGGGAAACCAGGTCATTGAGTAAATTTAAAACAGAGATCGCTAAGTTCTTGATTGCCAAGGGGATCAAAGGTTATGGGGAGAAAGCAGGAAAATGGGGTCGAAAAACCGATCAACCACGATTGAATGGCAGAGCTGAATGGCCTAATTTCTGCTCCTATGTCTTATGGTCTTATCATAGGATGTAAGGTTTTTTTTGCAAGGCCAACATTTAATGGCCATCTTCAACTGCCCTCAAGGGGGTAGTGGTAGACAACTTTCTTGAGCAACAGCTGCTGTATGTCACAGTGCCATACACAATGCTGCTTGGGAGGCAGTTCCAAATGACTCAACGATAACTAAGGAATCCTGATACAGTTCGAAATCAGCTTGGGTTAGATTAGATTACTTATCGTGTGGAAACAGGCCCTTCTACCCAACAAGTCCACACCAACCCGCCGAAGCGCAACCAACCCAGACCCATTCCCCTACATTTCACCCCTTCACCGAACACTACGGGCAATTTAGCATGGCCAATTCACCTAACCAGCACATTTTTGGACTACGGGAGGAAACCGCAGCACCTGGAGGAAACCCACGCAGACACGGGGAGAATGTGCAAACTCCACACAGTCACCGGAGGCGGGAATTGAACTCAGGTCTCTGGCGCTGAGAGGCAATAGTGCTAACCACTGTGCCGCCCATCTTGGTTGATCTAGACCTTTGGTGTACAGGGCATACTTTCATAATGTGTGGGAAATATGAACTTTATAATAATTTTAAACTGCAAAGATACACCAAAACTTCTAAAGGACAAAGTCAAGTTGGCAGAATGGGCAAACAGGTGGCAGATGGAAGCTCAATTTGGAAAAAAATTTGGACTCATTTTGGTAGACAGATTGTGGAGACGCAATATAAAAGATGCGATTCTAAAGAGGATGCAGGACAGAAGGACCCAGATGTATATGTGCACAAGTCATTAACAGGTGGTAGTACAGATTGGAAGAGAGTGGATAATAAAACGAACCATACCTAGGTGTTATTAACAGGGACATAGATGACAATAGCAAGGAGATTAAGGTGAACTTCTATAACGTGCTAAGGTGGGCCTACTTGGAGCACTGTACCCATCCCTGGATATGTTTAGGAAGGGTGTAAAAGCCTTGGTTATAGTGCAGTAAATCATTCAAATTGCTCTGGGGATGAGGAACTTCAGTTATGAAGAATTGAAGGGGTTAGGGCTGTTTTTTTCTTGAAGAAACAGCGGAGAGGAAATCTGACAAATATTCAAAAGGGTCTGGAGAGAACTGAAAGGGAGAAACGGTTCACATTTGTGGAAGAATCGAGAATAAAAGGGCACTAATTTAAAGCCATTGACAAAAGAAGCAAAAGCAGTCGGGAAAAACATTTTTCACCTAACAAGTGGTTAAGGTGTGGGATGCACTACCTGCCAGTTTGGTGCAGACAGTTAACCAAGACCTTCAAAAAGGACTGTTATTTAAAAATGAACAAGATGTGGGATTACAAAAAAAAGAGGCAGGAAAATGGCACCAAGTGAAATCTTATTCAGAAATTCAATACTGATATGATGGACGAAATGCTCCTTGTTCAGAGGGCAGTATATGGGTTGATAAGGTTCTATTGATGAAGTGCAACTGCAGAAGGGATGCAGATCCTATTGCTGCCACTGCAGTGGTGGAATGCATGCTAAAGTCAATGATCAAAGGTGGTCTGCCCTGGAAAATGTCAAGCTGCTCAAACATTGTTGGAACTGCAATCAATAAGGCAAATGAAGGTATTCCACTGCACTCCTGTACGTGGTGGAAATGATCTGGGAAGTGGGCAGCCAAAGCTATAAAACTTCTGTATGTCTCTCCAAATATACTTCAACTTGTTATCCTATATTCAATTCTTGAGAAAAGATTTGGAATGGAGCAATTCTGGCAGAACCAAAAACATTATTACAGAGTAACTGATAAGCAAATGTCACTTGATAGGCACTGTCAATGACATCATCCACTAGCTTGCTAATGTCAAATGGGACAGTAATTGGCTGAATTGGATTGTTCCTTCATTTTGTAGATAGGACATAATTAGGCAATAACAACTATACAGCTTAGCGAGAGGTAGGGCTAACCCTGATTCAAAAGGCTTCAGTACCACAGTTGTGATCTTGTTGTGGCCTATTGTTTTTGTATGATCAAGTAGGCTCAGTCATCATTTGTTGAAATTAAATAAAGTGGAATCTCGTTGGAGGAAGCCTGGTCCCATTTTGTTAGGGATCTCATGAGGCCATGAAAGATCATCCACTCAATACTTCCATAGGGTGTTACAAATGATTCAGCGTGTTTAGTTTGCAATTTAATGCTGGATTCCATCATCACTGAGAATGGGACGATTTATTGAATGTCCTTCCTCTGCTTATTATTTAATTGTCAGAGTGGATGAAATATTGAGCTGAAAAAGCACAGCAGGTCAAGCAGCTTCAGAAGAGAGGGGAGTTGACATTTCAGGTCAGAACATTTCATCAGGACTTGGGGAGGGGAAGGGGGCTGTGAAATAAATAGAGGGAAGGAAGTGGGGCTGGGAGAAAGGTTTGTGGGATGACAATAGGTGGATACAGGCAGGAGGCAGCTATGATTGGTCAGTGGGAAGGGTGGAGTGGATAGGTGGAAAGGAAGCTGGACAGGTAAAGTCAGGTTAAGGGGGCAGGGTGGAGAGGGAGGGCTGGGCCTGGGATAACGTGGGGGTTGGAAAGATTTAGAAGCTGGTGAATTCTATGTTAAGGCTAAATCATTGTAAGATCCTGGAAGTGGAAGACAAGCTGTTCTTCCTCCTGTTTACATGTTGCTTTGCGTTGAGGGTGGAAGAGGCCCAAGATAGACATATTGTCAGGGGAGTTAAAATTCGATGGCAACTGTAAGGCAGGGTTGATTCAAGCATACCATAAATGCCCCCTGAACCAGTTCCCAAGTTTGTGCTCAGTCCTCCTGATATAGAGACCACCACATCAGGAGCAACAGATATAATAAATCAAGTTAGAGGAAACGCATGTGAATCTCTGCCAGGCTTAGAATGATTGTTCAGGGCCTTGGATGGATGTGAGCAGGGAGGTGTCAGGGCAGGTTTTGCACCTTCTGCAGCTGCAGGGAAAGGGTCCAGGTGTGAAGAAGGGATTTGTGGCGACTGTGGACCTCATGAGGGAGTCATGAGGGAACGGTCTCCACAGAAAGCGGGAAGGGGTGGGGAGGGAAATATCATTTTGGTGGTGTGTCAGACTGCAGGTGACAGAAATGGTGGAGGATGAGGCACTGGATTTGGAGTTTAGTGGGGTGGAAGGTGAGGACCAGAGGGATTCTATCCTTGTTGTGGCTGGGGGAGTTTTGATTGAGGGCAAAGATGAGAAAAATGGAGGAGATGCAATGAGGGCACTTTCGATATAGGGGGAGGGAAATTGTGGTCCTTAAAGTAGGATGACATTTGTGGTGTCCTGGAGTGGAATTGCTCAGCCCGAGAACAGACACGGTGGAGGCAAAGGAACTTGGAGTATGGCATTGTGTTTTTGCCAGGGGGTGGGATTAAGGCAGCTATGAGAATCAGAGCGATTGTAACAGATCCCAGTGCTGAGTCGGTTGCTGGAGATAAAGACAGAGAGGTCCAGGAAAGGGAGAGAGGTGTCAGAGATTGTCCAGCTGAATTGGACGTCAGGGTGGAAGGTGTGGGAGAAGCGGATGAACTGTTCGAGCTCCTTGTGGGAAGATGAGACAGCAGTGATATAGTCATCCATGTAGCGGCAGAAAAGACAGAGAATGGTGCCAGTATTGCTACGGAAAGGGGGAACTGTTCCACATACCCTATGAAGAAGCAGGCACAGCTTGGACCCACGAGGATACCAATGGCTAACCCTCTGGTTTGTAGGTAGTGGGAGTATTGTTATGGGCGAGGACCAGTTCTACCAGGTAGAGGAGTGTCAATGGAGGGGGACTGATTGGGTCTGTGGGAGAAGAGGAGATGGAGGGGCTCAAGGTTCTCCTCATGGGGGACTTAATTGTTAGTTGCCATTCATGTTTGACAGGACTGCAGAGCTTTTATTTAATCCATTGATTGTGGGATCACTTAGCTCTGTCTAGTAAACGCTGATTAGCATACAGAGATTCCATGCTAAACATCACTGGGTTGGCAGCAGCTTTTCTTCTCTAAAAAAGCAAGCCTGGTCCTAATCCTGGCACTTCTTACTACTTTCTTCAACACACGAGGTTTATACTCAGTTGATGATAATGTAAGATGACATGACATGATGTTAAAGATTGCATTGGTACACCATTCTGCTTGTGCAGAAAGCCCAGATTGCCTCAAAAATCCAGTTTTGAGCTACTGAATCCATCTCCTTTAGCACGTTGGTAGTAGGAAGCCCTCAGTTAGAAATGAGACCTTATCTCCGCAAAGACAAACTGGCCACTTTGACGAATAAACTGTCAGGTACATCAGTAACAGGAAAGTATGTACGATAAGCCACGGCAGATTTTTATGTGTTGGTTCTTACATCAGTAAATATATCAGTCAGGAATCAACTAGCTTGGTCAGTACTGGTGCTACTAGCCACTCTTGCTGACCTTGGTACCCTTTGTGCTTCTTCTCAGGGGTGTTCAACATGGTAGAGCAATTATTCATCACCTTTTTCCAAACAGTTGTGTTTCCTTATTTCAGATTTCTAATTTGTATGAAGTTATTTTTTTTCCCGAAGGAAGAGATGCATTTCCTCCACACTCACCCAATATTATAACAATTGCAACTCCCTCCCAGAGACCAGTCATACCAGTTACCATGTCCACTAGGCAAATATTTCATATATGCTGGTATCCACTATGGAGATTTCTCAGAATATATATGTTAGCAATTCTGGCTGACTTACTCAAATTGCTGCAAGAACAATGAATCATAGTAAAATTCTTTTGAAGCAAAAGCAGAAGAAATAGTTTTTACTTGATATAGCTCCATATAATGGTTGCACTTATTGTGGAGATATGATTATTCAGGGTAGTACATGTATTTTCAGAGGGAGGCACAAGTTTTCACTTAAATTGGAAACTAATCAACAAATTAAATATTTACAAGTGATTTAAAATTTTGCATGTATTTCATAGCATACAATGTCAGAGTGCCAGATCATATATTTATTGCCATGCAATTTAGTTTTAATTTAAACTAAATTACAATTCATTATTGCAGGTCAGAGCTTTTGTAATCTTTAATTTAAAACTGTTCAAAATACTAGAATTAATCCGAAGTTTAATTAACTAATTTAGTTTTGCAGACTAGCCCTTCACCTCCTCTCATTCATCCCTACACTCACCTGCACCCTCATCATCCATCCATGACCACGAACTCACATACCGCACCCATCCACAGCCACCAACTCTCAATCTCCACCCACCTACACTTGCCCACTACTCCATTCATCCATATAAACCACATGCATAAAAGCACACCAAACCATTTATTTGGATATGCATAAACACACAATATGCACTGCACATTTATATAAAGCTAAATACAATGGTGAATATACGGATATAAACATGCTTGTAAACACACCCAGACAGTATGTATATATGCTCATAGAAATATTAAAAGTTACAACTTTAAGGGTTATGAGAAGAATACCCACCCACATTCTAGGATTGTAAAATGTTTTCTGCACCACCACAGCTGCACTCAGTCTGCTTTCCCACCTTTAGACCACAAAGTTGCACCCTTGTAAAACTAGGTCAACAGCATTTTTAACACTTAACTGTGTACCATGAGAGAGAATATCAGCAGTAGCTCCATGTAATGATGTAGGCATGGCCATAAGATGCAGGAGCAAAGCTGGACATTCAACCTATTCAAAGAGATCATGGCTAATCTGATAAGTCCTCAAAACTTTTTGATGCCCTCACTGATTAAAAATCTGTCAATAGAAAACACATTGCAAAAGAAATTTGTGCATGGAAACAAAATTTTCAAAGTTAGATTGCCAACCATTATTTATTGACATCATAGATTAGCTTGACAAAAATTATTTAACACCCAGTAGGCTTGTCAAATTCAAGTTCTGAACAGTACTAATTAGGGGGATGGGGAAGGGGAGCTCTGGAATTGAAGAATGAGCTTTAAGAATAATACTCCTACTTTCAATACTAAATACCTAAAAGCTGATTAAAAATATTGGTTAAATGTAGTCAAATCTTTTGACAAATGTAAAGCTGCTTAACTTGATACAAAACTGATGATATGGAATAAAGCTATGGGTCTTAGGTCATTAATTGCAGATACAAAAAATAGCTTTTAGACACTGACAGGTTCTTACCTGGAGAACGTCTGGCAGACATGACAAAATGGGCATTGTGCGTGTTGGGAGGAGGAAGCAGAGATGCTTCAGTATGATTTGGACAAATTGAGTGAATGGGCAAATGAAGCAGATAAACAGATAAGCAATTTATCTACATTGCTAACAAAACTGGAAGGAAGATTACCTGAATAGCGAAAGACTGGGGAAGATGAAGATGCAACGAGACCTAGGTGGCCTTGTAAATCAGTCACAGAAAGCAAGCATACAGGTACAGCAGACCGCAAAGGCGGCAAGTTGTAAGCTTGTCTTCATAGCAAGAGGATTCAAGCTGTGAGAAGCAGAGATGTCTAAGTGCGACTGTACAGGGTTTTGGTGAAGCCACATTTTGAATGGTGTGTGCAGTTTTGATCTCTTACCTGAAGATGTTCTGCCTAAGTGGGAGTGTAACGAAGGTTTATCAAACCGGTTCCTGATATAGCAGGCTGATGCATGATGACATGTTAAGATTCTCAGCATGTTCTTGTGATGCAGTGGTAATGTCCCAACCTCTAAACCAGGAGGCGTAGGTGCTCATCCCATCTGCTTCAGAGATGTGTAATAACACCTCTGAACAGGATGATTAGATGATGATCATACTAAGTGGTGTAGCAGACTTGAAGGGCTTAATGGCTGACGCCTGCTTCCATTTTATAAGTGTCTGTGTTCATTTTTTCTGTCCTCATTATATCCTTTCCTTGCCTCCATACCGTTCTTCTTGATTTCTCTCTGCTGACTCATATTGAGCTTCTTTCTACTAGTTTCTTAAACCACTCTCCCTGTTCCTCTAATTATCTCCTGGGCCTGTCTTTTTGGCCTCCACTCAACACCAGTAAAATGTATTAACTAGTTTAGGTTTTCCACACTCAAAGCCGAAAAAATACATTTTCTAAAAATTCCACAGTTCATCGTTACAAGGAATCAAACTGACTGAAAAGTAAAACCTTCTAATTCAGTTAAGTCTGGATGGCTAATGATTGTTACAAGCAGTCTTGCAATCAAGTCTAAAGGTATGGCTGTGTTGACAACAATACAGCTACAAAGGTTAGGGATGCAACAACAGTACTTGCTGTGAATTAAACTTCTGCATTTTTTTTCAGCCTCAGACTTCTCCAAACTGTAAGAAAGATCAGAAGAAAGAATAAGCCAAATGTACACTGAAATTCAATTGCTTACAGTTTGTGAACATAAAGAAAATTCAGTGGATTTACTCATTTCAATCAAAACAACTCATCCTTGCATGAAACAAAATTTTTAAATCCTACACTCTCACATACCAATTGGTGATCTTACCTAACAACAAAACAAAACTAACTACCAACTTCTTTTCAAATCTTCCACAGTTCATAGCAGATGGATACGGAATTTCTCAACCAATGCAAAGAGTAAGTTGTTCGCATATTTGTTTCCAGATCTATGGGAAAATTTCAAAGTATTGGCATTCCAACCATTACATTTATTCTTGATATTTTCTAATCAACTTGTTCTGAGATATACTTTCATTAATATACTTTGGTTTAAGACTCAGCATTTAAAAAAATCATTCCCCCCACCCCAAGTGCACAGTGAAACCTACCAAATCAAATGTACCTCATGCTTTCTTGGTTTTGCATTAGTATCACACAATCCAATGTAATCAGCCAAAACAACAAAAGAAAATTTGGAAAATTTTTAATAGGGTCTGTTCCTACTATATATTGCAAAATAGCTGCAACATGTTTTCTATCTGAATATCCTACATTTCTCTACAGTCCATGACTTTAATCTGATCTGGCCTGATGGACTTATGCCTTAGTTTCAGGCTGCAATTTTAAACTATATTTACTACACCCTGCATTATAGTAAACGTAACTGCTTTTTTGTATAGAATCCTTGAATTTAAGATTTCGTGAAACATTCGTCTTTGACATTAGTATAAACTAATAACAGTACACACTTAAAGATATTAGGCTGAATATGATCAGCTTTAGAAATTTGTTCTGATGTGGTAAAGTTCTGGGGCACCTGGGTTTGACTCCCACCATGACAGATGGTGGAATTTAGTTTCAATAAAAATCTGGAATTAAGAGACTAACATGACCATGAATCCATTTGTTGATTGCCTGAAAAAATGCATATGACTCTATAGAGAACGAATACAAGTGGCTTCAGACCTACAGCAACATGTCTGACTCTGAACTGCCTGCTGGGATGAAAAATAAATGCTGGCCTAGCCAGTAATACCCTCATCCTGTAAATTAATTTTAAGTAGTGTTACTTGCCACTTAATAGCCAAAGCCTGAATTTATCTAGGTGTTCCTGCATATCAATGTGGATTGACTCTGCGTCTAAGTATAGTCCCAATCAGATTCTGGGTAATCAGAGATGGAGGACGGGAAGAGTTTCTGGCTGTAACAGCTGCTCCTTTTTTGAGATATTTTAAGTGCTGGAGGCGATTTCCTCGAACTCCAGGAGCAGCAATTACTGTACTATAAGCTGTTACATTTTTTTTGCCAAAGTTCCAAAACAAAGTCAAAACAACAGCAGTTTTAAAAGGGAGAAGACCAGACAAAGGAAGCACATGGTGAGATCAGTGCAGGAGAGACAGAGAGAAAGAAACTGACACTGCCTTTGTTGTTTGAATTCATAAATCGCTGGACAGCGGAGTGTGTCTGAGAAAATTAACAAACAATGAAATTCACAACTGATCTTAGAGGAACTGTTAGGCAAAGTTCACAGCACAGAATTAGGTAAGTGTATTGTTGTTTTCAGTGTGGCCTACAGTAAGTCTGCAGTAGTGTGTAGAGTAGGTTCTTTCTTGATTATAATATTTTGAGATATGTCTCTTGATCAAACTTCAAATATAAGCCATCACTATTAATTTAACCTGGGGCAGTGTTTGCAGAGGAATAACACAGTGTTATTTTCTGGGACTGTAGATTGTGAAGGAGCAAAAATGGCCTTTAGTAGAGTGAGATGTGCTTCTTGTTAGATGTGGGAGCTTAAAGAGAGTTTAAGGGCTACTGCAGATTATGTCCGCCATAAATACTGTTGGTTGAGAATCTTATCAGATCTAATGGATCAGTTGGAGAGACAGTTAGAAGCAATGAGGAATTTGCACAGCAACAGTACGTGATGGATGGCAGTTGTAGGAAGGCAGGTAAGTCTCAGATGCAGTCACATAGATGGGTTAAATCCAGGAAAGGTAAGCGAGGTAGGCACCGAGGACAGGAGTCTTTTGTAGCTATACCCATTTCACGCAATTGTGCTGTTTTGGAAAATGTAGGGGGTGATGGATTCTCAGGGGAACATAGTACAAACAGCAAAGTTTCTGGTATTGAGACTGGCTCTAATGCAACGTGGGGTACGTGGGGTTCCGAGAGATCAATTGTGTTAGGGGATTCTCTAGTCCAAGGTACGGACAGACATTTCTGTGGCCAGCAGCGAAAAAGCAGAATGGTGTGTTGCTTCCCTGGTGCTAGGATCAAGGATGTCTCAGAGGGTGCAAAATGTTCTCACGGGGGAGAGAAGCCAGCAAGAGATCATTGTACACATCGGAACCAATGACATAGAAAGGGAAAAGGTTGAGATTCTGAAAGGAGATTAGAGAGAGTTAGGCAGAAATTTAAAAAGGAGGTCCTCAAAAGTAGTAATATCCGGATTATTCCCGGTGCTTCGAGCTAGTGAGCGCAGGACGAGGAGGATAGAGCAGATGAATGCATGGCTGAGAAGCTGGTGTATGGGGGAAGGAGTCACATTTTTAGATCACTGGAATCTCTTTTGGGATAGAAGTGACCTGTACAAGAAGGATGGTTTGAACCTAAATTGGAAGGGGACTAATATACTGGCAGGGAAATTTGCTGGAGCTGCTCAGGTGCATTTAAAATAGTGAGACTGGTACAGTTGAGAACAGAAGAGATTCAGTCAGGGTAGGCAGGGACAAGGTAGGACTAATAAATTAAACTGCATTTATTTCAATGCAAGGGACCTAACAGGGAAGGCAGATGAACTCAGAGCATGGTTAGGAACATGGGACTGGGATATCATAGCAATTACAGAAACATAGCTCAAGGATGGGCAGGACTGGCAGCTTAATTTTCCAGGATACAAATGCTACAGGAAGGATAGAGAGGAGGGGAAGTTGCGTTTTTGATAAGGGATAGCATTACAGCTGTGCTGAGGGAGGATATTCCTGGGAATACAACCAGGGAAGTTATTTGGGCAGAACTGAGAAATAAGAAAGGGATGATCACCTTATTGGGTTTGTATTATAGACCTCCTAATAATCAGAGGGAAAATGAGAAACAAACTTGTAAGGAGGTCTCAGCTATCTATAAGAATAATAGGGTGGTTATGGTAGGGGATTTTAACTTTCTAAACATTGACCGGGCTACCGTAGTGTTCAGGGTTTAGGTGGAGAGGAATTTGTGAGGTGTGAACAAGAAAACTCTCTGATTCAGTATGAGGATGTACCTACTAGAGAAGGTGCAAAACTTGGGAAATAAGGCAGGGCAGGTGACTGAGGTGTCAGTAGGGGAGCACTTTGGGGCCAACGACCATAATTCTATTAGATTTAAAATAGTGATAGAAAAGGATAGACCAGATCTAAAAGTTGAAGTTCTAAATTGGAAAAAGGCCAATTTTGATGGTATTAGGCAAGAATTTTCAAAAGCTGATTGGGGGCAGATGTTCGCAGGTAAAGGGACGGCTAGAAAATGGGAAACCTTCAGACATGAGATAACGAGAATCCAGAGAAAGTATATTCCTGTTAGGGTGAAAGGGAAGGCTGATAGGTGCAGAGAATGCTGGATGACTAAAGAAATTGAGGGTTTGGTTAAGAAAAAGAAGGAAGCATGTGTAAGGTACAGACAGGATAGATCGACTGAATCCTTAGACGAGTATAAAGGCAGTAGGAGTATAGTTAAGAGGGAAATCAGGAGGGCAAAAAAGGGACATGAGATAGCTTTGGCAAATAGAATTAAGGAGAATCCAAAGGGTTTTTACAAATACATTAAAGGACAAAAGGGTAACTAGGGAGAGAATAGGGCCCCTCAAAGATCAGCAAGACAGCCTTTGTGTGGAGCCATAGAAAATAAGGGGAGATACTAAACTTCTATTTTGCAACAGTATTTACTGTGGAAAAGGATATGGAAGATATAGACCGTTGGGAAATAGATGGTGACATCTTGCAAAATGTCCATATTACAGAGGAGGAAGTGCTGGATGTCTTGAAACGCATAAAGGTGGATAAATCCCCAGGACCTAAATCAGGTGTACCCTAGAACTCTGTGGGAAGCTAGAGAAGTGATTGTTGGGCTTCCTGCTGAGATATCTGTATCATCAGGAGTCACAGGTGAGGTGCCGGAAAACTGGAGGTTGGCTAACGTGGTGCGGGCAAGCTAGGGAACTACAGACCAGTGAGCCTGATGTCAGTGGTGGGCAAGTTGTTGGAGGAAATCCTGAGGGACAGGATATACATGTATTTGGAAAGGCAAGGACTGGTTAGGGCTAGTCAACATGACTTTGTGCGTGGGAAATCATATCTCACAACCTTGATTGAGTTTTTTGAAGAAGTAACAAAAATGATTGATGAGGGCAGAGCTGTAGATGTGATCGATATGGATTTCAGTAAGGCATTTGACAAGACTGATCAGCAAGGTTAGATCTCACGGAATACAGTGAGAACTAGCCACTTGGATACAGAACTGTGACCAGTGGCGTGTTTTTTTACTTTTGTCATTTACATAAATGATTTGATTGCAAGCATAAGAGGTACAGTTAGTAAGTTTGCAGATGACACCAAAATTGGAGGTGCAGTGGACAGTGAAGAAGGTTACCTCAGATTACAACAGGATCTTGAAAGTGGAGTCGCAGGTAGATAGGATAGTGAAGAAGGCATTTGGTATGCTTTCTTTTATCGGTCAGAGTATTGAGTACAGGAGTTGGGAGGTCATGTTGCATCTGTACAGGACATTGGTTAGGCCACTGTTGGAATATTGCGTGCAATTCCGGTCTCCTTCCTATTGGAACGATGTTGTGAAATTTGAACGGGTTCAGAAAAGATTTACAAGGATGTTGCAAGGGTTGGAGGATTTGAGCCATAGGGAGAGGCTGAACAGGCTGGGGCTGTTTTCACTGGATCGTCGGAGGCTGAGGGGTGACCTTATAGAGGTTTACAAAATTATGAGGGCATGGATAGGATAAATAGACAAAGTCTTTTCCCTGGGGTTGGTAGTCCAGAACAAGAGGGCATAGGTTTAGGGTGAGAGGGGAAAGATATAAAAGAGACCTAAGAGGTAACCTTTTCACGCAGAGGGTGGTATGTGAATGGAATGAGGTGCCAGGTGAAGTTGTGGAGGCTGATACAATTGCAACATTTAAGAAGCATTTGGATGGGTATATGAATAGGAAGGGTTTGGAGGGATATGGGCCAGGTGCTGGCAGGTGCGACTAGATTGGGTTGGGATATCTGGTCAGCATGCACAGGTTGGACCGAAGGGTCTGTTTCCATGCTGTACAGATCTATGACTCTATGACTATAAGGCAACCCTCTCAATTCTTGTATCAACCTAGTGAACCTCTTCTGCAACCCCTCTGGTGCCAACATATCCTCTCTCAAGTAAGGAGACTAAAACTGCACAGAGTCCTCCAGGCGTAACCTCACCCTATACAGCAGCAGCATAACCTCCCTGTTTTTAAACTGCATCCTTCTAGCAATGAAGGACAATACTGCATTTGCCCTCTTAATTATCTGCTGCACCTACAAACCAACGTTTGGTGATCCATGCATAAGGGCAACCAAATGCCTCTCCACAGCATGCTGCAATTTTTCATCATTTAAATATTAGTCCATTTTGCTGTCATTCCTACTGAAATGGATAACCTCATTTAACAACATTGTACTGTATCTGCCAGACCTGTGCCCACTCAGTTAACCTCTCTCTATGACTTAGTGCCCTCTGCACGTCTTGCTCTGCCACTCATTTTGCATCCACTCTATACAACCTGCTTACAATTGTGCGTATCTCAAATCAAATTTCCTCTTAGTTGCCTCTGCTCCAAGACAGAGCAGCATCAGTCTATGCCATGGACTGGAAAAATTGAAATGTGCTCAAATCTCCCCTGCATTCACTCTGGTGCGATCACATCCTTTCTGGAATGACACAGAACTCAAGCCCTGGCCTCAGTAATGATTTATACTGTTCCAGTATAATCTCACTACTGAATGGTCAAGACCTCAGCTAATAAAGCAAAGGATTCCAAATGCCTTGTTAACCACTTACTAATCTAAACAAACCCACCACCCTGTGGCAGACCACTTCAACTCCCACTCCCCCTCCACCAAGGACATCAAGTCCTGGGCCTCCACCACCACCATGCCCTAGTCAATCAACAACTGGAGGAAGAATACCTCATTTTCTGCCTTGGGACCCTCCAACCACACGAATCAATGTCGATTTGACCAGTTTCTTCATCTCCCCTCCCCCCCACATTATCCCAGATCCAACCCTCCACCTTGACACCGCCCTCTTGAACTGTCCTACCTGTCCATCTTCCTTTCCATCTATCCTCTCCACCCTCCGATCCAACCTATCACCATTGCCCCACCTCATCTACCTATCACATTCCTAGCTACATTCCTCCCAGCCCCATATCCTTCCCATTTATCTCTCAGCCCCCTTACCACACTCTCGCTCTCAAACACACACACCCGTCCTCCCCCCAACCACCTTCCTGATGAACAGCTTTTTAGGCTCAAAATGTCGACTCTCTTGCTCCTCCGATGATGCTTGACCTGCTGTGCTTTTTCAGCATCACAATTTTGACTCTGATCTCCAGCATGTGCCATCCTCACTTTCCCCTCCACTTATTAATCTGCCCTACTATCTTCAGGGATTGTGGACTTTCAATCCAAGGTCCTTCATTTCTTCGACATCTCTCAACATTCTCCCACTGTATACTCCATTGCCTTGCTTGGCCTTGCCAGACACACCACCTCAGATTGCTCTGGATTAAATTCCATTTGTCAGTTCTGTGACCACTTGACCAGTCCCTTGTTATTTTCCTGCAGTGTACAGTTATCATCTTTGCTAATAACTAGATGTGATCTGTATGGACTTCAGTAAGGCGTTTGACAAGGTTCCCCATGGGAGACTGATTAGCAAGGTTAAATCTCATGGAATACAGTGAGAACTAGCCACTTGGATACAGAACTGGCTCAAAGGTAGAAGACAGAGGGTGGTGGTGGAGGGTTGTTTTTCAGACTGGAGGCCTGTGACCAGTTGAGTGCTACAAGAATCGGTGCTGGGTCCTCTACTTTTTGTCATTTACATAAAAGATTTGAATGCGAGCATAAGAGGTACAGTTAGTAAGTTTGCAGAACACACCAAAATTGGAGGTGTAGTGGACAGCGAAGAGGGTTACCTCAGATTACAACAGGATCTGGACCAGTTGGGCCAATGGGCTGAGAAGTGGCAGATGGAGTTTAATTCAGATAAATGCGAGGTGCTGCATTTTGGGAAAGCAAATCTTAGCAGGACTTATACACTTAATGGTAAGGTCCTAAGCAGTGTTGCTGAACAGAGAGACCTTGGAGTGCAGGTTCACAGCTCCTTGAAATGGAGTCGCAGGTAGATAGGATAGTGAAGAGGGCGTTTGGTATGCTTTCCTTTATTGGTCAGAGTATTGAGTACAGGAATTGGGAGGTCATGTTGCGGCTGTACAGGACATTGGTTAGGCCACTGTTGAAAAAATTTACAAGAATCTTGCCAGGGTTGGAGGATCTGAGCTACAGGGAGAGGGTGAACAGGCTGGGGCTGTTTTCCCTAGAGCGTCAGAGGCTGAGGGGTGACCTCAGAGGTTTACAAAATTATGAGGGCCGTGGATAGGATAAATAGACAAAGTCTTTTCCCTGGGGTGTGGGAGTCCAGAACTAGAGGGCATAGGTTTAGGGTGAGAGGGGAAAGGTATAAAAGAGACCGAAGGGGACACTTTTTCACGCAGAGGGTGGTACGTGAATGGAATGAGCTGCCAGAGGATATGGAGGAGGCTGGTACAATTGCAACATTTAAGAGGCATTTGGATGGGTACATGAACGGGAAGGGTTTGGAGGGATGTGGGCCGGGTGCTGTCAGGTGGGACTGGATTGGGTTGGGATATCTGGTAGGCATGGACGGGTTGGACCGAAGGGTCTGTTTCCATGCTGTCCATCTCTATGACTCTATGTGATCGCGTTTTGCATTGTTGGAAAACTTCTTGTTGTTACCCCTAGAATTATGTACAAACTGCTTATATCAT
The DNA here is from genome assembly GCF_047496795.1 of Chiloscyllium punctatum. NCBI lineage: Eukaryota > Metazoa > Chordata > Chondrichthyes > Orectolobiformes > Hemiscylliidae > Chiloscyllium > Chiloscyllium punctatum. Next base: position 63,306,826 of record NC_092743.1, read on the forward strand.
AAAAAGCAGGGAGCTTCCAACTGAGCCCTGCAGAACCCCACTGGGAACAATTTTCCAGTCGCTAAACAACTGGAAAACAATTCAACAATTATCCTGTCACTGTGCTATGTTGTGGCCAGCTTGCTATCTTCCTCTGGATCTCAGGCTTTTTTTTTTCAACCAATTACCCATGTGTGACCTTGTCAAACATCTTTCTAGAATTCATGAAAACCACACTGACCACACTACCAACCCTCCTTGCTAATTTCTCAAAATAATTTCAATCAATTTAGTCAGGCACAAGGTTCCATTAAATAGGCCACATTGACTTTTCTTGACTAAACCATGCTTTTGTAATTGACGATTTATCTAGTCTCTCAGAAACGAGTGCACTACTTTGACTATGGACGTTAGACTGACTGACATGAAAATAAAAAATTAGCAGTGGGCCCTTTAAACCAACTTCACCATTCAATATGACCATAACTGATCATCCAACTTAGTAACATATTCCTGCTTTCGCCCACATCCTTTATCCTTTTAGTTTATGAACCACAACTAGCTCCTTGAAATATTCAATTTTTTGGCCTCAACTGTTTTCTGTAGCAGAGAATTCCACAGGCTAACCACTCTCTGGGGAGGCAATTTCTCCTCATCTCAGTCATAATTAGCCTACACCACACCATTATACTGGGACCCTAAACATCAGGAACATCCTTCCTACAGTTATCCTGTCTAGTCTTGTTAGAATTCTACAGGTTTACGGAAGATCCCTGCTCATTCTTCTAAATCCCAGTACATACAGTCCTAACTGATCCAGTTTCTCTTTATACATCTGTCCTACCAACCTGGGAATCAAACTGCTAATTTTTTTGTTGCATTCTTATAGAATCATAAAATTCCCGATCATAGAACCACAGAATGGAAGGAGGCATTTGGCCCACTGAATCCACATCGACTCTCAGGGCAGCATCTCACCCAGACACAACCCTTTACCCTATCCTTGTAACCCTGCATCTCCAACGGCTAATCCACCTAGGCTGCACATCTTGGACATTGCGGACAATTTAGCACAGTCAATCCACCTAACCCTCCGTAGCCTGAACAACCTTCTTCAGATAAGGAAATAAAACTGCACACATTACTCAAAGTGTCATTTCACCTGTGCTCTGTATGAAAGCAGCAAGATGTCCTTACTCTTGTACTCAAATCCTCTTGCCATTCAGGTAATCTGCCTTGTTAACTTCATGTTTATCCATATCGCACTTCATCTCCAATGCATTTGCCCACTCAATTTGTCCAAATCTCACTACTCCTGACAGCTCAGTTTCCCACCCAGATTTGTGTCGCCTGCAAACTTAGAGATATTACATTTAGCCCTCTCATCTAAAATCATGACTCTATATATTGCTGGTTTCAAGCAATGATCCCTGCAATACCCCATTAATTACTGCCTGCCAGTCAGATAAGGACCCATTTATTCCAAATGTTTTCCTGGCTGTCATCAGTTCTCTATCAATTCATACACTAACCTCTTAATTTTTCTAATTTTTTTTAAAGAATCAGTATTTCTAGAGTCACTTTCTTCGTGCTCTAAATTAGATTACTAGGCCCTGGCAATTTACTGGCCTGAAATCTTACAAATTTTCCATTATCTCTTTCATTTCCTCCCTCTGACCAGACCCTGTGTTCCACATCAGGTTATTTGTGTCATCCTTTGTGAAAACAGAACCAAAATATGTATTTATTTGGTCTGCTCCAGGTTTCTGAATTCAAGAGGCACCTGGAGTCAAGTTAGATATGCACATGGCAGAGACAGATAGGAGTTTTTGGAATTTAAAAGTGACTTTAGATGGCAGTTTGCATTCGTGGTGCCAAGATCAAGAATGCCATAAGATGGCTACATGTCATTCTTCTGAGGGAGGGCAAGCAGCCAAAGGTCATAAACCATGTCAGTGCCAATGGCTTAAACAGGAAGGGGGAAATGAGGTCATGAGAGCAAATTTCAGGGAGCTAGCAAGGAAACCAAAAGCAGACCTCCAAAGCAGATTGCTCTCAGTTTCATGTGTTAGCGAGCATTGTGACAGGGGAATTGAGCAATTGAACATGCAAATGAAAAACAGGTGCAGGATGGAAGGCATCACACTTGAGGCATTGGGACATAAACAAAATGACTGGTTGTAACTTAGCTTGATTGGGACAAATAGCCTTGCAGGGCGACTTGCTAGAGTTGGAGGGGTGTAAGCCAGATAGGCAGGAAAATAGGATTTTAAGAGGGAGCTCAAATTCCAGGAGGACGAAGGGAGCAAAACTAGCAAAAGATCACTAGTAAGCAATAACAGAAGACAAACAAAATGACGGCAACATTAAGTCGGATCAACATGAAGAATAATATCAAAAAGGCTGAACTAAAGTACATCAGCATATAAGCATTGACAAAGATTCAATATCAAACCCTAACAAACTGAAATAAATAGATATGATTTAGTTGCCATTAAAGAGACATGGCTACAAGGTGACTAAGATTAGGAACACAATATCAAAGGTTATTCTACATTTAGGAGGAATGTAACAAGGGAAACCAAATGGGATAGCACTCCAATAAGGGATGACATCAATAAATTTGTAACGGTGTGTTATTGATCAAAGAATCAAGATGTAGAATATGTTTGGTGGAAAGAAGGCATTGCAAGAAAAGCGAACATTGGTGGAGCTTGTTTATATCATGAACTGTAGTACTAATATTGGACAGACTTTAAATCAAAAAATTAGAGATACATGTAATATGGGGTAATACAGTAACAATGAATGACTTCAATTTCTATGTCAGCTTAATTAACCAAATCAGTACTAATGGGGTGGGGGATGCATTCCTGGGTGTGTATGAGTCTTTGCATCTGTATGTTGAGGACCTAACTAGGGATTGAGCTTTAATTGTATTTGGTATTCTACAAAGAGAATGGATCACTTAAAGGTTTATGGTAAAAGGAGCCTTTGGGAATCTATGACCAGAAAATAACAATTTTTCAATATAGTTTGTTCAGAAACTGGGATCTTAAATCTGAGCAAAGGACACTGGGGCAAAAGGAGCCGCTTGGCTGCAGTGGATTGGGAAAATGCACCAAAAGATTGGGCAGTTCACGTGCAATCAGTAATTTTTTTTTCAAAACTACCACGTATAAAATAGATATATATCCTTGTACAGCAGACACTAAGGTTAACAAAAGAAATTCAAGACTGCATTACATCAAAGAAAGAGGCTTCTAGTAATGGCAGAAACAGATGAAAACCTAAGGATTGGGAGCAGAGGAGGGCCAAGAATCTAATAAGGAAAAAGTAAAGAGAATATGAATACAAGTGGTGAGGCACGAAAATGAAGAGTGCAGAATCTACAGATACATTACATGAAAAAAATTAATAAGCATAAATGTGGATATTTTATAGCTGTGGACAAGAGAATTGATTTCAGACAATAGGGAAATGAAAATGGAGAAACTAAACAATTACTCTGCATTTATCTTCACAGAAAAAACAAAATCTCTCAAATACAAGGCAACTAAGGGATTTGTGGAACTGAACAACAAAGAAGTTAGTGCTTGTAAAAATGCATTCATTGAAAATTATTTGGATTTAGGGATCGCTTGGACCAGGTGACCTGTATTCCACCATATTGAGGGAAGTAATAATAAAAATAATGGATGCATTGGTGGTTACCTTTCATAATTCTTTAAAGTTTGGGAAGGTTCTGCTGACTTCCCAGTTATCGAAGCAGGGGAGAAAATTAGTCCTTAGTAGGGAAAATTTTAGAATCTATTACAAAGGATGCGTTGGTTTAATATTTAGTTAAGACTGGAAAAATTGGGCATTGTGAACATGGGTTTATGAAAGGGAAACAAATTTGGGAGTTTTTAAAAGGGATGTTTTTTGTAGCGTAGACAAAAAGGGAAGATAGGAGAAATGAAATGCAATGTGTGTGTTTAGGGCTAAATCAGAACCAATCTTTAAAAGGACGTTTTATATGATAGTCTAACAGGAGAAAAGTAGCAAAGGCAATTGATTGAATGGTCTTAATATTCATAAAAGCTTGTGGCACTTATTGTTTTAAGTGAGGATGAAGAGTCAGGAAAGAATGTTGAACTTGAATAGTAAAGGAGAAATTATCTTGGCTCTCCTGGCATGATGAGCAGCCTTAACAAATTACCACAGAACCGAATTATGCTTTGTGATCCAGCCAAGGCTGGCAGTGTTTCGTTAAACCTGTCACAACATATGTATTCAGACATGCATCCCTTGGACTTGAAGTGCAGGTGAGGGCTGAGCTGCAAGAACAGCCAATGTGAGACATAATGGCTTCACTGGATACAAGGTCATCAAAAAAAACATGTATTTATATAGCGCCATTCAAAGCACAGAATGTCCTTAAGTGTTTTATAACAATGGTCTTTTAAAGTGCAGTTGCATAAAAAAAGTGATGACAACCTGTTTTTATTGACAAGATGTCTGTTTGCAAAGTTTTCACTGTTGTACTCTTCAGGACAATTTGCAAGATTACCATTTAAGGGGAAAAACCAACATTTAAACTGATTAGTTGGTGAGTGGACTTTGATCAGCAGAGGCATTGAGATGGAGACTGCACCAATTAATTATAATTCACAGTTTATTGCCAGGCTTTGTTTAAATTTTAAACCAGGCTGGTCGACGGATTGGTCAGGGTATTACTGGAGAAACAAACTAGCAAAATAGATGACATCCATTTGCCAAGTTCAAACAGATGCAGTACATGTGCATTTTTGGTCTACCTGCAAATACTAGAATCATGTGCATTAACATATGTAGCTTTTGATATATGCAAGGGCCCATTGCTGAGATGTGTATCAATAGTTATAGGTGAGGTGCGAGAAGACTGAAGGTTGGCTAACGTGGTGCCGCTGTTTAAGAAAAGTGGCAAGGTCAAGCCAGGAAACTATAGACCGGTGAGCCTGATGTCGGTGGTGGGCAAGTTGTTGGAGGGAATCCTCAGGGACAGGGTTTACATACATTTTGGAAAGGCAAGGACTGATTAAGGATGGTCAACGTGGTGCTGTGTGTGGAAAATCATGTCTCACAAACTTGATTGAACTTTTTGAAGAAGTAACAAAAAGAGGATTGATGAGGGCAGAGCGGTAGACGTGATCTGTATGGACTTCAGTAAGACATTCGACAAGGTTCCCCATAGGAGACTGTTTAGCAAGGTTAGATCTCATGGAATACAGGGAGAATTAGCCATCCGGACACAGAATTGGCTCAAAGGTAGAAGACAGAGTGGTGGGGGAGGGTTGCTTTTCAGACTGGAGTCCTGTGACCAGCGGAGTGCCAAAATGATTGGTGCTGGATCCACTATTTTTCATCGTTTATATAAATGATTTGGATGTGAACATAGGATGTATAGTTCGTAAGTTTGCAGATGACACCAAAGCTGGACGTGTAGAGGACAGCAAAGAAGGTTACCTCAAGTTACAATGGGATCTTGATCAGATGGACCAATGGGTTGAGAAGTGGCAGATGGAGTTTAATTTAAATAAATGCTGCATTTTGGGAAAGCAAATCTTAGGACTTATACAATTAAATGGTAAGGTCCTAGGGAGCATTGCTGAACAAAGCGACCTTGGAGTGCAGGTTCATAGCTTCTTGAACGTAGAGTCGCAGGTAGAGAGGAATTGAATTGAATGACACTTCATTCCAAAGGTGGAAACAAAAGGGTTTGAAGTGTGGAAGAGGGATGAGCATGGAAAGAAGGAGGTGTGACTGTATTTACCATTGAAACAAAAAGTAACAAGGGAAACAAGGTAGCAAAGTCTATACAGTCGCCATGAGTTAAATTAGAGTCTTTATATGGAGGATGATGTTAAGGAAACAAAAAAATGAGAGCCATTGTGGTACAGTGGTAGTGTCCCTACCTCTTGGTCAGAAGGTCTGGTTTCAAGTGCCACCTGTGCCAGAAGTGTATCATTACACATCTTAACAGGCCGACTAAAATAATAAACAATAGCAAAATAATTATACTGAAATTCTATAATTTATTTCATTATAAATACTGCATACTCAAAACTTATCAGCCACTGTACCAATTCAGAGTTCTGACAAGTTTGAATCACTTCCAATTGAGCAAACATTAAATTTCTACAATTTCCACACTGAATATTGCAAAGTTTCCACTGCAAGACAAAATATGCAATCTTAGAAGATTTAAACAGTTTCAAAATGGTGCACTTGCATTTGCAGTTTGTCTATTTTACCTTCAGTATAAGTTTCTTATCAAGCATCTAGCTAACACTTCTGTTTGAAACTTCCAATATTTAACCCTTCAAATCCAAAGCTATGTGAATGTCACATTAGACAGTATGTCACTGTCTATTTAATTATAGAATAGACACTATTGCTATTGACTTTCTTAGTTCATTCCAGCAAGGCAACATTCATTTCATAGAATAATATAACTATTATCAGACCACTTTACTCATACAGCCATCTACAGAACTCTGAACTCAGTCATCGGAATGCATTTCAGGAGAAATGAAATTCCAAGTGTATTTTTATCCTTTTTTTCTAATTTAGCGAGTTGGCACACTAACGTTTAAGCCCACAGCGCATTTAAACAAGTGGTGCTTACTACAGTTCCAACATCACGTGATATACCATCTCTATACCTTCTCCAAGGTCTTAACATCCTCAAAAAGTGTGGTTTTCTGAACTATACAAAACACTTCAGAACAGATTTACAAGGATGTTGCCAAGGTTGGAAGATTTGAACTATAGGGAGAGTTGAATAGGCTGGGACTGTTTTCCCTGGAGCGTCGGCGGCTGAGGGGAGAATTAGAGGTTTATAAAATCATGACGGGCATGGATAGGATAAGTAGACAAACTCAGTTCTCTGGGGTGGGAGAATCCAGAACTAGGGGGCATAGGGTGAGAGGGAAAAGATAATGAAGAGACCTAAGAGGCAACTTTTTCACGCAGAGGGTGGGTATGTTTATGGAATGAACTGCCAGAGGAAGTGGTGGTGGCTAGTACAATTGCAACATTTAAAAGGCATCTGGATGGGTATATGAATAGGAAGGGTTTGGAGGGATATGAGTCAGGTACTGACAGGTGTGATTAGATTGGGTTGGGGTATCTGGTCAGCATGGACAAGTTGGACTGAAGGGTCTGTTTCCATGCTGTGCATCTCCAAGACTCCATGACTTCAACTGAGATCTAACAAATGATTTGTAAAGTTTTAGCAAGACATCCTTATATTTGTATTCAAGGCTGTCATTTGCAAAGCTAATCATCAACATTTAACCATCTTATAAATTTTCCCTGGCAGCTTCAGGAATTTATTAATATACCTGTCAAATTACACTGCACTTGCATTTCACTCCCCTTCAACATTGAATTTACCAACTCTCCATGATCTTGGTGTTAAAGTGCTCCACTGCACAGTTCAACACACTAAATTGCCCTTTCATAAATCTTTCTAATTAACCAACATTAATACACACCTGATGGCCACTATTGGCCTCTTCACTATTTACTATACTTCCAAGTTCTGAACAATTCAGAAACTTCAAAAAGGTGGACATCCTATATCCAGGTTGAAGTAAATTTATATATATCTGAAGTGCAAGTCCTAATACGAATCCCTGGAAAACCCAATTCCATACATCTCCCTGGTCCCTACTCTCATAACAACTCTCTCCCCCTTCATTCCAGAGTGAATTATGCACCTCTAGTTTTCCAATGTCCCATGAGTATGCCAAGCCAAGTGCCAAAGACCTTGGGCAGAGATTTGACTAGTGCAAATCTCACTTTCCTGAGTGCCTTTGAGACAATCTTATTGAAGCATACAGACTTCGTACAGGACTCAATAGAAAAGGAAGAAAGAAACATTTACCCTGGTCTAGAATTAAATGTCAGAAGAATTCCAGCAACTGAAATGATAACCTGTGCTAATTTTGTTAAACCTCTCAAGTGTTAGAAACAGAATCAATGATCAAATACTGAAGTGCATTAGCATTAATCCAATTAATTCAGTCTTATAAAGTTAAAGATATTTGTTATCCTGGGCAGCAGTGATGATGTTGCAAAACTTTGTGGGTGGCTATTTACACAGTTCAGAACCTTGTTTCAATTGATTTTATTCACCAAGTAAAATGCTACATATTTGCATAATATTACAGAAAATGAATGCTCTTACATAAGAAACTCATGGCAAGCTTCTCACATAACTGACCTAAAATTCTAAATTGTTTTATCAGCATATCAAGGAGCAGCTGCATCATAAATTCCAACTGTAAAAAGAAAAGGCATAACATGATATACCAGTTCAGCATTAAGCTTGCCAAGAACCACTTTAGTTAAATCATGACAGTACTGCACACTTTGTAAATGCCAAATTGTATCCTGGAAGTTAAAAGTCACATCTAATATCTCACTATCAGTAGAGAAAGGATTACAGGCTGTTGGGATGCCATTCAACAACCATTTGGGTGGTAAATAAATTAACCAACCCAGCATGAATGAACACAATTAACTCCTCCTCCTCCTCCTCACAAAGAACACTGTTGCCTCATCACCTTCCTGAATGTTAGTAATACACTCACATTTTCATCTGAAATAATACTTCCAAATCACCCTTCAAGACGTTCCTTAAATATAATCAGGAAGCAACTTTTAACAAAAAAGCAATATTGCAAATCTGAGACAAAGACGCTAGCCAGGAGAAAGCACTTTTAGAGGTTTAGAGGAGATGGATACCAACCTAATAACTAGGCAAATAAAAAAAAAGCACAAAGGATCAGTACAGACCAAAACATTCTGAAAAAAAAATGGGAATGAAATGGCTGAAAATTCCTATTCAATTAAAAAAAGGTTCTAAAAATAATACCCAAGGAAAAGCATGCTACTGAATTAAAGTTAGCAATGCAAGAGGAAAAAAAACCCAAAGAAAAGCCTAAACCACAGCAGTATCCAGGGAGATTAAAAAGCTAAGTATATGGATTAAAAAGACAGCATAAGAGGGTGATAGTTAAAAACATAAAAAAGAAAAAGACTGATGTAGGAGACAGGCACTTAATGCAATCATAGAATTATACAATTGGCTACAGCATGTAAGACGACCATTTGGTCAATCAGGTCCTTGTCAGATCTCTAAGAGTTAATACCACTCCCCATCTTTTCGCTACAGCCCTGGAAATTTTCTCTCAAGGTAATTATCCAGTTCTCTTTTGAAAACTACAAATCAAATTTGCAACAACACTTACATAGAGCCAAATTCAAAGTAGTTGTTACATAAAAGAGTTTCCCATGGTGCCTTGTTTTCATTTACCTCTCATTCCTGACCCTTCCACCAATGCCAACAATTTTTCATTATCTCCTCTGTCCAGGTTCCTCGATTTTGTGCAGCTCTATATAATATTCCCTGTAGACTGCCTTTTGTGCAGAGGTGGGAAACCCATGCACATCCCATGATGCACCACACACCCCTCAGCCACAAAGTCCAAGCCTTCTCAACCGTCAGTCAGTCCTGAGCGCACACGTAGCTGTTTCCACAGCATTGGAGATTTGTTGGGGTCAAGGGAAGAGGTCAGGTCGCACCTCTGAAGTTCAAGGAGAGGGGAGTTTGTAGATTACAATTTATGGTCTGTTGTAACCAGAAGGATCAGTACAAAATCCGAGAAGCATGTGGCCTTTCCAGAATAGCGTAATGCAAATAGCAAGTAATACTTTTCTTTCATAGTTTAAGCTTTGTTTTAAGTTTGAATTGTCTGCAAGTCAAACAAGAGTCAAACTCCTGAAAAAAGAAGGCCTGTGCATACTTGAAAAAAGGAAAGTCTGTTTGAGATCACTGAAACCAAAATGGTATCTTCAACACACGAACAGAAAGTACGAATGCTTGAGTTTTTCACTTTCTGTAAAACTGACAATGTCCTATACACTCAGCAGGTCTGACAGCACCTGTGGACAGAAAGCAGAGATTTCAAGTCCAGTGATCTTCTTCAGAACATAAGTGCTCTGAAGGAGGTCACTGGACCTGAAATTGTAACTCTGCTTTCTCTTCACAGATGTGGCTAAATTTGAGATTTTTCAGCAATTTATGATTTTGTTGCTGACTTCCAACATTCACAGTTCTTTAGGCTTTTTTTGTGTCCTATGTACGGTTTGCTCTAATGCAAATTCAGGAATTGAGTTCTGTCCTGGGGGGAAAAAAGTGCAACATTTGCAAATAGGACGATCTAAAGCGGCATTTGAACCAAAATGTACATATGGATTCTGTTGTTAGGCTATGAAACCATAACAAATGTGAAGTTCAATAAATACTATCGAAATGATAGGAAATCATGAGAGGACGGTGCAGCTCACAGCACAAGACAATAAATCGCAATATGGTAAAAGTTCTAATTGATAATAAAATACTTACAACGAGGATGACTGTGCCTAAGCGTTCTGTGCAAGACATTCATGACCTTGCAGCACGATATGCAACAATTATTAAGAGATTGTACAGCAAGAATCATGCCTTTGAATTTCTGCAGCACATTAACTTAGTGATAGAGAAACAGTTCCTGGCGAATTACATAAATCATGTTTTTATGCATTCATAGTAGACCAATGTACAGACATTTGGCACAAAGAAATTTAGATTTTACATGTCAAGTTTCAACCAGAATCTGAACTTGTTTACAAGACTGCCTTTGCAAGAATTTTAAGACTGATGGCTCATGACAGTGCCTTCATTGTAACAGGAATTAAGCAATTTGATGTTAACAGTGACCTTGATTTAAAGATGATGTCTGAGCCTCTGTTGTATTTAGAATGAAAAATGGAGTAGCTGCAGTGTTGCAAGTTTACATTAACCGTTTTACAGACCAGTAGTGTTCCTGATAGTGAAAAGCTCGAAATAGATGATGCTTGAAGGTCTCAATTTTTCATGCTAATGAGCCCCTTCGAGATATCTTCTAATCAACTTGTAATATTTCTGAACTACATACCTCTGGACAAGGGACTCGAACCCTGATCTCCTTGCCCATAGGGAGGGATAAAGCAACTGCAACACAACAGGCCTTATTTGAGGCGGTTCTACAAATAGTGTATATAGTATTCAACAGGTCATCTTTGAAGAAGGGACAAAAACTTTGCCAAAGTCACAGAGTGATGCTGTAGCATTTTAACCTCAATGAAGTGAGGAGGCTGTCAAGATACTTTGCAGTAAAGCATGCTAGTGTTAAACTACGTCTTGATTAACCATTGCACGGAACAACTGCAATGATCCAATAACCAAAATATGGCCTCAAAATGCCTAAAAGCCACAATAATGCATGACACTGACTGATCAAAATTATACTCTAGGTCAACTAACATCACTGTGCAAATTCTTTTAGCAAAGCTGTTTGACGAAATTGAAGGTATGCGGTTTGCAAAAGCCAAGATCAATAAACTGAAGACTCCGTATCTATTTGAACATGTTTGTTGAAACAATGAAGTTCATGAGGTCTCGGCTGCTCTAGACAGCAATATTGACACTTGCAATCTTTTAGTTCACTGCTTTGTGACATCAGCACAGCAAATTTTCACAAAAGGAATTGCTGGAGTGGTATGAACTTGGTCAGGCTGAAATCAACAAGATAATTGATTATGAATTTGAAAAAGAATGTTTTGCAATGTGATATCAAAATATTCAACTCTTATGTCAAACTCCAAAGAAAGTGTGTCCACCATAAAATGTAAACAATATTTCTATTTCAGATTTATGGTTATGAAAAAGGTCAAGTGGTTCCATTCAGACATTCAATGATTTGGTGGACTACACCCCGAAAAGGCAACACATTTCAAGAAAAGCCCATTTTTCTGGACGTTTGTGCAATATTTCAGGCAGCAAGTGCTGACTAAGAAGCATGAATTTTATAGATGAGCTTAGTCAGAATCAGTTGTATAGCACTGAATTAGACCCTTCAGTCCAACTTGTCCACGCCAACCAGATATCCTAAATTAATCTAATCCCATTTGCCAGCATTTGGCCTATATTCATCCAAACTTTTCCATTCACATACCCATCCAGATGAATTCTAAATGTTGCAATTGTATCAGCCTTCACCACTTCCTTTGACACAGTTCATTCCATACATGCACAACCTTCTGCATGAAAGAGTTGCCCCTTAGGTCCCTTTGATACCTTTTCCCTCTCACCTTAAATCTATGCCCTCTAGTTTTGGACTCCCCTCCTCTGGGAAAAAGACCTTGGCTCTTCACCCTATCCATGCTACTCACGCTTCTATAAACGTTTTAGAAGATCACCTCTCAAGCTCCTATACTCCAGGGAAAATAGGCCCAGCCTAACCAGCTTCTCCCTATAGCTCCAACCCTGGCAACATCCTTGTAAATCCTTTCTGCACCCTTTCAAGTTTAATAACATCTTTCCAGTAGCAATGTTAAAAATAAATCACAATAGCAGGTTATAGTCCAACAGGTTTGCTAGCTTTTGGAGCACTGCTCCTTTATCAGGTAGCTGCTAGACTACAGCCTGGTGTTGAGAGATTTTTAAGTTTGTCCATCCCAGTCCAACACCAGCACCTCCACATCATGACTTCCAATAGCAGGGAGGCAAGAATTGAATGCAATATTCCAAAAGTGGCCGAACCAGTGCACTGCACAGCTGCAGCAACTCTAATACTCAAAACACTAACCAATAAAGGCAAGTGTATCAAACACTTTATTCACTATCCTGTCTAGCTGTGACTTAAAAGGAACTATGAACCTGCGCTCCAGGGTCTCTGTTTGGAAACATTCCCCAGGGCCCTACCTTCACGTGTACACTCTCAGTACAGATTCACCTTACCAAACGAACACATTGCATTTATCTAAATTAAACTCCATCTGCTGCTCCTTGGCCATTAGCCCATCAGATCATGGGGGTCCCACTAGAAAACCTTCACTATCCACTACACCATCAATTTGGTGTCATCTGCAAAGTTACTAATCACACCTCCTATATTCACATCTAAATCATTTTTATAAAATGATAATAAGCAGCAGATCCAGCACCAATCCTTGCAGCACACTGCTGGTCACAGGCTTCCAGGCGGAAGACAGTCCTCCACCATCACCTCTGTCTGCTACTTTCAAGCTAATTTTGTATCCAAATAGCTAGCTCTCCATGGATTCCACATGATCTAACCTTGCTAATCAGTTTACCAAACGGAACCTTGTTGATTGGCTTACTCTAAGTCCATACAGACACGGTCCACTGCTCTGTCTTCAATCTTCTTTGTCACTTTTTCAAAAAACTCAGTCAAGTTAGTGAAACACAAACTCCCATGCATAAGGCAATGTTAACTATCCCCAGTCAGTCCTTGCCTTGTAAAATACATGGAGATCCTGTTCCTCAGCATCTCCTCCAAAAACTTCCCAATCACTGATGTCAGACTCATTGGTCTACAGTTTCCTGGCATATCCTTAACACCTTTCTTAAATAGTGGCACCAAACTAGCCATCCTACAATCTTCCAGCACCTCACCTATGGCTATTAATGATACAACTTAATTAAATCTAAGTCTAGAAATAAATCACTCTGACATAATGATCCAAATTAAGTCATACAGCTCATCTCAACAAAGTATCAACTTGGATACAGCATACAATCAATGGGGAGCAAATAAATAAAGGTGCCATAAGCTGGCAATAAAGGACTCAAGAAATTACTAATGCATTTCTGATTGTGAATTATCCATGGTGTACATAGCTGCACCACAAAATGAACATCCAGACTTCGGAGCTGAACAAATAAGTTTGCTCATTTTAGCAGGTAGAATACCTTAAACTGTAAAACAGTTTCAACTGTTAACAAAGGCACTGCAAGAAATGTGTCAAATGACTTCCATTCAACAAATACTTTGGTTTAAGTATACCACTCCAACTACTCTGTTCTGCATAGCCACCACAAAACATTGAGAGAAAATTGCCTCCATCTCCACTCAATCACTTCTTTTCTCACCTTAATTTTGCCAGTCTGATGCTGGCCTCCTTAAAGCAAAGAATTTTTTAAAACTAAATTTCTCTCTTGTGCAGAGGGTGAATGAAACAAAAAGGATTATGAAAGGTTGATATAGTGAATAAACGTTTAAAAATTAAATGATAAAAAAAGCGAGTCAAACAGTCAGGGCAGACAGGAACAAAGCAGAGAACAAGGTAGGACTCAAATTAAACTGCATTTATTTCAGTGCAAGGGACCTAACAGGGAAGGCAGATGAACTCAGGGCATAGTTAGGACCATAGGACTGGGATATCATAGCAATTACAGAAACGTGGCTCAGGGATGGACAATACTGGCAGCTTAATGTTCCAGGATACAAATGCTACAGGAAGGACAGAAAGGGAGGCAAGAGAGGAGGGAGAGTGGCGTTTTTGATAAGGGATAGCATTACAGCTATACTGAGGGAGAACATTCCTGGAAATACATCCAAGGAAGTTATTTGGGTGAAACTGAGAAATAAGAAAGAGATGATCACCTTTTTGGGATTGTATTATAGACCCCTGAATAGTCAGAGGGAAATTGAGAAACAAACTTGTAAGGAGATCTCAGTTATCTGTAAGAAGAATAGGGTGGTTATGGTATGGAATTTTTAACTTTCCAAACATCGACTGGAACTGCCATAGTGTTAAAGGTTTAGGTGGAGAGGAATTTATTAGGTGCGTACAAGAAAACTTTCTGATTCAGTATGTGGATATGCCTACGAGTGAAGGTGCAAAACTTAACCTACTCTTGGGGAAAAAAGGCAGGGCAGGTGACTGAGGTGTCAATGGAGGAGCACTTTGGGGCCAGCAACCATAATTCTATTAGTTTTAAAATAGTGATGGAAAAGGATAGACCAGGTGTAAAAGTTGAAGTGCCAAATTGGAGGAAGGCTAAACAAGAACTTTCAAAAGCTGATTGGGGGGTGATGTTCGCAGATAAAGGGACAGCTGAAAAATGGGAAGCCTTCAGAAATGAGATAACAAGAGTCCAGAGAAAGTATATTCCTGTTAAGGTGAAAGGAAAGGCTGGTAGGTGTAAGGAATGCTTGATGACTAGGGAAATTGAGGGATTGGTTAAAAAAAAAAGTCAGGTATAGATAAAATAGTTCAAATGAATCCTTAGACGAGTATAAAGGCAGTAGGAGTATACTTAAGAGGGAAAGCAGGAGGGAGAAAAGGGGACATGAGATAGCTTTGGCAAATAGAATTAAGGAGAATCCAAAAGAGTTTTTTTCCAAATACATTATGGACAAAAAGGTAACTAGGGAGAGAACAGGGCACCTCAAAGATCAGCAAGGCTGCCTTTGTGTGGAGCCGCAGGACATGGGAGCGATACTAAATGAGTATTTTGCATTAGTGTTTACTGTGGAAAAGGACATGCGAGATATAGAATGTACGGAAATAGATGGTGACATCTTGCAAAAATGTCCATTTTACAGAGGAGGAACTATCTTAAACACAAAAGTGGATAAATCCCCAAGGACCTGAAAGGGGTACCCCTTGAACTCTGTGGGAGGCTAGAGAAGTGATTGATAGGGCCCTTGCTGAGATATTTGTATCACTGATAGTCACAGGTGAGGTGCCAGACGATGGAAGATTGGCCAACGTCGTGCCTTTAGAAGGATGGTAAGGACAAGCCAGGGAACTATAGACCAGTGAGCCTGACATCGGTAGTGGGCAAGTTGTTGGAGGGAATCCTGAGGGACAGGATGTACATGTATTTGGAAAGACAAATACCTATTAGGGATAGTCAACATGGA
This sequence comes from Chiloscyllium punctatum, assembly GCF_047496795.1. Taxonomy (NCBI): domain Eukaryota; kingdom Metazoa; phylum Chordata; class Chondrichthyes; order Orectolobiformes; family Hemiscylliidae; genus Chiloscyllium; species Chiloscyllium punctatum. Next base: position 63,322,593 of record NC_092743.1, read on the forward strand.
TTTGTGCGTGGAAAATCAAGTCTCACAAACTTGATTGAGTTTTTTTGGAGAAGTAACAAAGAGGATCGATGAGGGCAGAGCGGTGGACATGATATATATGGACTTCAGTAAGGCGCTCGACAAGGTTCCCATTAGAGACTGCTTAGCAAGATAAGATCTCATGGAATACAGGGAGAACTAGCCATTTGGAAACAGAACTGGCTCAAAAGGTAGAAGACAGAGGGTGGTGGGGGAGGTTTGTTTTTCAGACTGGAGTGCCACAAGGATTGGTGCTGGGTCCACTACCTTTTGTCATTTATATAAATGATTTGGATGTGAGCATAACAGTTAGAGTTAGTAAGTTTGCAGATGACATCAAAATTGGAAGTGTAGTGGACAGTGAAGAAAGTTACCTCAGATTACAACGGGATCTTGATCAGGTGAGCCAATGGACTGAGAAGTGGCAGATGGAGTTTAATTTGGATAAATGCGAGGTGCTGCATTTTGGGAAAGCAAATCTTAGCAGAACTTGTACACTAAATGGTAAGGTCCTAGGGAGTGTTGCTGAACAAAGAGACCTTGGAGTGCAGGTTCATAGCTCCTTGAAAGTGGAGTTGCAGGTAATAGGATAGTGAAAGCAGCGTTTGATATGCTTTCCTTCTTGGTCTTGGTCTTGAGTACTGGAGCTGGGAGGTCATGTTGCGGCTGGTTAGGCCACTTTTGAAATAGTGCGCACAATTCTGGTCTCCTTCCTATCAGAAGGATATTGTGAAACTTGAAAGGGTTCAGAAAAGATTTACAAGGATGTTGCCAGTGTTGGAGGATTTGTGCAATATGGAGAGATTGAACAGGCTGGGGCTGTTTTCCCTGGAGCATCGGAGGCTGAGGGCTGACCTTATAGAGGTTTATAAATTCAAGAGGGGCATGGATAGGATAAATAGACAAAGTCTCTTCCTTGGGGTGGGGGAGTCCAGAATTAGAGGGTATAGGTTTAGGGTGAGAGGGGAAAGATAAAGAAGAAACCTAAAGGGCAACCTTTTCACGCAGAGGATGGTACGTGTATCAAATGAGCTGCCAGAGGAAGTGGTGGAGGCTGATACAACTGCAACATTTGAAAGGCATCTGGTTGGGTATAGGAATAGGAAGGGTTTGGAGTGATATGGGCCAGGTGCTGGCAGGTGGGACTAGATTAGGTTGGGATATCTGGGAGGCATGGACGGGTTGGACCGAAAGGTCTGTTTCCACGTTGTACATCTGTCTGACTATTTATTGGAATTAAAAACACAAAGCAACAAAGAAGCATGGGAGAAAAAAACCTTGCAAAAATATCAATGATATTAAATCTAAAAGCAAAAGTCAAATTAATATGGAAGATAAAAGTGAATGATAAAGGTTTTATGATCCTAGCTAATATTGACAGGAACCTGGCTTGATAAAAACTAAAATAACTGAAAATATGACAGAACAGGCTGGTGTCATGCTTAAACATAAGCATGTAATGTCATATATTTTTCTTTTACAACAAAACAAAGTTTATTAACAAAAGAAATAACAGAATAAACTAAACCACATAAAACAAATGCAGAGGTTTCTAAAAAGCTAGAAGTATAATCCCATTAATTTCAAAATACTCCTTCATAAATTGATAAGAAGCAAAACAACCCAAAACATATCTAATACAACATTAGACAATACTCACACCAGCTTCCCTGTGTCTCACACCTCGGCAGAGTTGAGTCACTTGTAACTTCAGCCTTTCGAGTAGAACTACAGGTAGCTCCATCGCAAACATACCTAAATTCATGCAGTTTTAAGTAACCACACCAGGATTTTAACCCAACCTCTAACTGGGGACAATTAACAAATAAGTAACCTAGTTGACTATGTATCATTCTCTTTTCTCAACTGTACTGATTAACACAGCCACCCTATTCCAAAGACTTCATAAACTGTCACATTAATGTAAAAATTGAGATCCAAATGTTGCCCTCTCGAAGATAGATATAGCTAAGTTTAAAAAAAAATACAAGTTCCAGAAGTCCCTCGCAAACTTTCAGGCCCCACTATTTGTCTTGCTGAGTCACAAATAATCTGAAGTAAAATGAACAAAGCTTATTCATTCTGATGCCATAAAACGAAAATAGCATGATACAGAAATACATAAATCCATTAACTTTAGATGTAGAAAACTCACCAGTTGCTAATACAAAAATCAGAAACCCAAACTTACAACTGATTATTTAAAAAAAATACAAATGCCAGTTTACATCACAAAGAGAAATGTGAACTTTTAAAGACAGATGCGGAATACATGATGGCTAGACTAAGGAAATGACAGAGCAGAATGAAGAAAGGAGGGCATTTCAAAGCAGCACCAGGCATACCTAAAATTGAGGCACCTGTAGGTCAATAAGATACAGCATGGAACTGACAAAATGGTGGTGGTTGGGGAGGGGTGGGTGTTTGGTGATGAACACAGCAGCCCGAAAGATAAGACTGAAGCATTTTCAACTCGTTAGCCAGATCTGCACCCCTGACTCCTTTGCGTGTCACCAACATCACAGCTGCCAGTCCTAATCAATTCGGGTTACTCCAAGTGAACAGCTGAAGCCAGTGGATACTTCAAAAGGTGATACGTGAGAACACTCTCGCAGTAGTACTGAAGATTGATACTCCGACCCAAGTTGTTTCAGTGCACTCACAAAACTGACATCTACCTGACAATGTGGAAAATTCCCCGGGTACACACTGTCTTAATTGCTGAATTTTATTGAAATCAACTTCCACCATCTGCTACGGTGGGAGTCAAACCCGGGACCACAGAACATTACCAGAGTCTCTAGATTAACAGTCCAATGATAATACGACAAGGTCACTGCCTCCCCTCTATGTGTGCTATACAAATGCCAGACAATAATCATCTCCCCTTGACATTCAATGGCATTACCATCACTGATTCCTCTACCATCACTATTCTGCTGGTGGGTGAACATTGATCAAAAACTGATCTGAGCCAGCCAGATATATAAGTGGCTAGATGAACAGTTCAGAGGCAGGGAGCTCTGTGGTAAATAATTGGCTTTTTGTCTGCCTGATGTCTGTCCAACATCTATAAAGCACAAATCAAATCTGCCACCATAAATATTCACCCCTCCAACACACTCTGCAATGGTAGCATTCATCTGGTCATGCATGCCTGTTTGCTGTCTGTTAGTGCTTCCTGCATGCAAAATAGCTTCTGTATTTCCTTAAATTTAGGAAACTCTCTTCATAACAGCACGATGGATGTATCTGTACAAGATGGATTGCAGACTAGTTTGCTCCCTTTTCTGATATAATTAGGATGAGCAACAATCTTAGCTTTGCCAACGACACCCATGTTCCACACAAGGAATCTTTCAAAAAGTATTTAATTTTGCCTCTTAATTTCAGACACAGTAGACACAGCACATAAGTGACTATAAATCCTTATAAAAGAAAGACTTGCATTTATATTATACTTTCCCAAACCTGGGATACCTCAAAGTACTTTAAAAATGATAATGATAACACTTCAGTTAGAAATTGTTAAAATTTAGGGAAATACAGAAGCTATTTTGCATGCAAAAAACACTAACAGACAACAAATAGACATGCATGACCAGATGATCTGTTTTCATTAATGCCAGTTAAGGAATGAATATTAACACAGAAACAAGAAATCTCCGTTGTTCATTAAAGAGTGCCAGGGATTCTTTAACCATTGGAGGGTATATTTCAATCTCTATTAATGCACCAAACACTCAATACAGCAATAGAGCATCAGCATGAATTTTCAGACTTAAACCCATTAATCATTCGTTTAAAGATAAATGTGCCACAAGGTCCTAAAGACTGGCACCTACCGAGATGCAGCAAGAGTGTATTCTACATTCAAAATGGAGTACTGCAGTACTAAATTACCCAAATTACCCCAAATGCCTGGAATTGGACAGGTTGACTAAACTAACTTCACTGCTACAGTTATCTCACATACAATAAAACTGAAGGCGCAGGGGAAAATAAGATGGAGATCCTCCAAAAGCTAATTATGTTGGTTAAGTGCACTTCAGGGATGCAGAGCAGAATATTAAATCACACTTACCATAAGTAATTGAAATTTACCACAACATATCAAAGCCATCTAAATAACAGCATTCAGAAATTCAGGAATTAATGTTGCTTTTATTATATCAAGTCAGCTGGTTAGGACTTGCACTTAGATGTACAAAATAGTAGAATATACCTTATTAGTTAAAGGTGGATAAATCCCCAGGACCTGATCAGGTGCACCCGAGAACTCTGTGGGAAGCTAGAGAAGTGATTGCTGGGCCTCTTGTTGAGATATTTGTATCATCAATAGTCACAAGTAGGTGCCGGAAGACTGGAGGTTGGCAAACGTGGTGCCACTGTTTCAGAAAGGCAGTAAAGACAAGCCAGAGAACTATAGACTGGTGAGCCTGACCTCAGTGGTGGGCAAGTTGTTGGAGGGAATCCTGAGGGACAGGATGTACATGTATTTGGAAAGGCAAGGACTGATTAGGGACAGTCAACATTGCTTTATGCGTGGGAAATCATGTCTCACAAACTTGATTGAGTTTTTTGAAGTAACAAAGAAGATTGATGAGGGCAGAGCAGTAGATGTGATCTATATGGACTTCAGTAAGGCGTTCGACAAGGTTCCCATGGGAGACTGATTAGCAAGGTTAGATCTCATGGAATACAGGGAGAACTAACCATTCGGATACAGAACTGGCTCAAAGTTAAAGACAGAGGGTGGTGGGGGAGGTTTGTTTTTCAGACTGGAGGCCTGTGACCAGTGGAGTGCCACAAGGATCGGTGCTGGGTCCTCTACTTTTTGTCATTTACATAAATGATTTGGATATGAGCATAAAAGGTACAGTTAGTAGGTTTGCAGATGACACCAAAATTGGTGGTGTACTGGACAGCAAAGAGGGTTACCTCAGATTACAACAGGATCTTGACCAGATGGGCCAATGGACTGAGAAGTGGCAGATGGAATTTAATTCAAATAAATGCGAAGTGCTGCATTTTGGGAAAGCAAATCTTAGCAGGACTTATACACTTAATGGTAAGGTCCTAGGGAGTGTTGCTGAACAAAGAGACCTTGAAGTGCAGGTTCACAGCTCCTTGAAAGTGGAGTCGCAGGTGGATAGCATAGTGAAGGCGGCATTGGGTATGTTTTCCTTTATTGGTCAGAGTATTGAGTACAGGAGTTGGGAGGTCATGTTGCGGCTGTATAGAACATTGGTTAGGTAAAAGGTAAAAAGGTACCTTCCCGATGAAGGGCTTTTGCCCGATACGTCGATTTCGCTGCTCATTGGATGCTGCCTGAACTGCTGTTCTCTTCCAGCACCACTAATCCAGAACATTGGTTAGGCCACTACTGAAATATTCCATGCAATTTTGGTCTCCTTCCTATCGGAAAGATGTTGTGAAACTTGAAAGGGTTCAGAAAAGATATACAAGGATGGTTGCCATGGTTGGGGCTATTTTCCCTGGAGTGTTGGAGGCTGAAGGGGGACCTTATAGAGGTTTACAAAATTATGAGGGGCATGGATAGGATAAATAGACAAAGTCTTTTGCCTGGGGTCTGGGAGTCCAGAACTAGAGGGCATAGGTTTAGGGTGAGAGGAGAAAGATATAAAAGAGAACTGAGGGGCAACTTTTTCACACAGAGGGTGGTACATGTATGGAATGAGCTGCCAGAGGAAGTGGTGGAGGCTGGTACAATTGCAACAGTTCAGAGGCATTTGGATGGGTATATGAATAGGAAGGGTTTGTAGGGATATGAGCCGAGTGCTGGCAAGTGAGACTACATTGGGTTGGGATATCTGGTCGGCACGGATCGGTTGGACCGAAGGGTCTGTTTCCATGCTGTACACCTATGACTCTATATAGGTCCACATTACCATGTTAATTACAATTTACATGTACGCGCAACATTGCCTGTCTCAATTCAACAGCAATATGTCATCTGATTTTGAGTCAGATGACAACATAACTGTGATTGGCCTTGCTAATCAGGAAAACGCCAATTAAAAAAAAATCCCAGTCTAAAAACCGTTGACTATTGCAAAATCATTCCAAGTACGCAGCAAAATATAGTGTGTTAATCGACAGAATCAGCAGGCAACTGTTCTTTGCATACACATACATTCTCTTTAGGCAGAGGCTAAAACAGCAGTTACAGAGAGAAGCCACCTAATTAACTACCCCCAACGCAAATGAAGGCCAGTACAATTTGTTCCATTTTTTGACAATAACGTCTATTTTTAAGCTCCCTGAGCAAAATATAACCTTAAAGTCCAGTTAAGGGCAGTTGACAGTATTTACTGTGGGGAAAGATATGCAAGCTAAACAACTTGGGGACATAAATAGTGATATCTTGAAAACTGTCCATATAAAAAAGGTGGTGGTTGTGCTGGACATTTGAAAACACAGCAACGTGGCTAGATCACCAGGATCTGATCAGGTGTCTCCAAGAATTTTATGGGAAGCTAGGGAAGACTGCTGGGAGTGTGTTGCTGAGATATTTGTATCATCAATAGCCACAGGTGAGGTGATGGAAGACTGGAGCTTGGTGCTATTAATTAAGAAAGGTGGTAAGGATAAATCAAGGAACTATCAACAGGTGAGCTTGATGTCAGTGGCGGGTAAGTTGTGGGAGGGGAATCTGAGGGACAGATTTACATATATTTGGAAAGGCAAGGACTGGCTAGGGATAGTCATCACGGCTTTACGCGTGGGAACTCGTGTCTCACTAACTTGATGCAGTTTTTTGAAGAAGCGACAAAGAGAATTCAAAAAGGCATTGGGGGACATTGTCTCTACAGACGGAAGACGCAAGGCATTTAACAAGGTTCCGCGTGGTAAACTGGCTAGCAAGGCAAGATCATATAAATCCAGGAAGAGCTAGCCATTTGGATACAAAACTGGCTTAAAAAGGTAGGAGACAGAGAATGGTGGTGAAGGGTTGTTTTTCGGACCGAAGACTTGTGACCAGTGGTGTGGCACAAGGATGTGTGCTGGATCCACTGCTTTTTGTCATTTATATAAAATGATTTGAGTGTGAATGTAGGAGATCTGGTTAGCAAATTTGCAGATGACATCAAAATTGGTCGTTTCGTGGACAGTGAAGAACATTATCTTAGATTACAATGGAACCTTGATCAGATGGGCTAAGGAGTGACAGATGAAGTTTAAGTTAGATAAATGTGAGGCGTTGAATTTTGTTAAGGCAAATCAGGGCAGGACTTATACTAAACGAAGAGACTTTGGGGTACAGGTTCATAGTTCCATGAAAGTAGTTGCAGGTAGACAGGGTAGTGAAGAATGCGTTTTGTAGTGTTGTGTTTATTGGTCAGTGCATTGAGTATAGGAGTTGGGATGTTATGCTGCGGCTTTACAGGACATTGATGAGGACACTTTGGAATACTGCATTCAGTTCTGATTTTCCTTGCTTATAGGGAAGATGTTGTTAAACTTGAAATAATAGTGCTGAGGTTGGACGACTTGAACTGCAGACAGAGGCTGAATAGGTTTGGGGTGTTTTCCCTGGAGCATCTGAGGCTGCGAGGTCACTTTACAGATGTTTATAAAATTATGAGGTGTATGGATTGGGTAAACAGACAAGGTATTTTTCCCAGGGCAGGTGAGTCCAAAACTAGTGTGCATAGGTTTAGGTGAGAAGGGAAAGATTCAAAAGGGACCTGAAAGGCACCTTTTCCTTGCAGAGGGTAGTGTGTATATGGAAGGAGCTGCGAGAGGCGAGAGGCGATGATGGCTGGTACAAATTACAACCTTTAAAAGGCATCTGGATGTGTAATTGAATAGGAATTGAAAAGAGATATGGACCAGCTGCTGGCAAATAGGACTAGATTAATTTAGGACATCTGACCAGCACAAACAAGTCAGACTGAAGGGTCTGTTCCCATTCTGTACAACTCTATGACACACCAGACATTAGGAATAAATCTGAAAATCTCATCCATTTGCCTTGTGAAATTCCAATAATATCCGAGACGTTCAACATCACACTAGACAAAGTAGCTTGCTTGATCGGCAGTCCATCCACTGATTTAAACATTCTCGCCTTCCAACACTGGAAGAATGGATAGCCACCAACCAGAAGGAAGGGAGATGTGCAGCAAAGCCCCAAATTTAATCTCATACACATGAATTTTTCTGTGTTGGAAACTTGTGAGGATGGTGTTTCCTCAGGGGTGTGCAGCCAGAGCCCTGCTACACAAAGCTGGGTGAGGAGAAAGACAGGAAGAGAAACAGCGGCAACAGACTTGATTGGGAGCACACACTGGGGTTTCTGTGGGACGGAAGTTTAAAAGGTCATTGAACAGCTGCAAACCACTCTAAACAGGCAGGACTTCCATTTCACATTAGCACCAACACAGGTAGAAAGAGGAATGAGGTCCTACAACAAGGGAGCAGGTAACAGATTGAAAATCAGGATATAAAGTGTTGTAATATTTGGATAACGTCAGGTGCCATGAGCTACAATGTTTATGAATAAGTGGATAGAGCAGATGTATGTATGGCTGATGATTTGATGCAGGACAGGAGGCTTTAGATTCTAGGTTAGCACATCTGTTTCTGGAAAGGTGGAAGATTTACAGGTCTGTCAGGTTGCCTCAAAGGCCAAAAAGGAATCAACGTCCTTGTAAGGAACTTTGCTAGTGTTGTTTACAGGGGTTTAAACTAATTTAAATGGGCTTGGGACACTGAATGGAGGTACAATAGGGAGTAATGAGTAGATAAATATAAAAGAATAAACAAACTTAGTAACACAGAACGTAAAAAGTCAGGTCAAGGCACAGGGGAGCACGGTAAGGCTGGATGCCATTTATTTTGATGTACAGTCTGGTGAATAAGGCAGATAAGTCGAGGATGCTGATTGTTAGAAATGGGGGAAAAAGAGTGTTGTGTTGCAGATATAGAAAAAGCATACAGAAAAGGGGTACAGCAAGAGAATTATTAACTCTGCAGGTATTTTGGGAAGAGTATCCCTACTTTTCAGTGTATAATTGTGGTTAATTAAATACTAACTTTGGTGTGTAATTATTATAGCAAATAAGTTCTTTTTAAAAATTATGTTTTCAGCAAAAAGCTGAGATAACCGAAATGCTTCGGCTATACAAAATGATACAAGTTAATGAAATGTCAGAGGGTGGAATGTACCAGCAGAATTGATACAAAATGTTAAACCAGGTCTTGATGTACTGTCGACAAAATAATGTGAGTGTCAGCACTTACAGAGAGGAAGGTTGCCAACCTGGGGAAGGGGGCAATGGGAGTGGAGCATAGATGGGCAGAGGCAAAATACTGAGAGAGATTGGGTAATGCAGGAGTCAGGAGAGATAACCTCACGCAGCTCAAAAGTCTAACTGTGTCGTAGTTTGAATAATCATCACTTCAATTGCTCTCTGCAATTGGGGTCCTTTCTTGCAAGATCATAGAATAAATTGTCTTGTTTTCAGCTTTGGTGGTCTCATTTAAATTTTATTGAATTTTGTTTCTAATGCTGATCATGGAGATGTCATTGCTATCATGGGGACATGGTTGAGGGAGGTGGAGGGTTAGCATTTCAATATTCCAGGGTATAGAACTTCAGGTAAGGAAGGGGTGAAAAAAGGGTGGTGCTATAATGTTGATCAATGAATCAATTACTGCCGTAAAGGAATGTTAGAATGTTCTTGAATTGAAGCCACAATGGTGGACTTTAAAAGCAAAGAAATGGGCAATCCTATTATTGAGACTGTACTATAGACTTCCAAACAAAAATTCAGAGAAATAGAAGGACAGATGTTTAGGCAAAGGGTAATAATTGTAGGGGATTTTAACTTTCTGAATACCAACTAGGATAGACAAAGTGTGAAAGGTTTAAAAAGGGGCAGAATTCTGAAAAGGTATAGCGATTTTTAAGCCAGCATATAGAAACTCCTAGACAGGATGTTGCTGAACCTAATTTTAAGAATCAAATCCAATAAGCAGTAGAATGATCAGGACACATTTTGATTATTGTGATCAGAACACAGATTTAAAGAAAGCTATAGAAAAAGACAAAATTAGATAAAAAAAGAAGTGTCTGAACTAGGAGCAAGTCAATCTTAAAATGGTAAAACATGATATAGCTAATATGGAACGGGAATAGCTACTTTGGGTCACACAGTCACAGCACAGAAACAGATCCCTTGGTCCAACTCATCAATGCCGACCAAGTTTCCCAAACTAAAGTAGTCCCACTTGCCTGTGTTTGGCCCGTATCCCTCTAAACCTTTCCCAGTCTTACCTCTCCAAATGTCTTTTAAACGCTGTAACTGTACTCGTATCTACCACTTCATCTAGCAGTTTATTTCACATATGAACCACTTATAGAAAACAAAAGGTGAAGGGTCAGATCAACAAGTCCAGCAATCCTTGAATGCTAAGAAACATACAGGATTGGATAAAGCAAGAACAGAAGCTTATGGTAGATACTGAGGGCTCAAAACTCCAAAAAACCTGATGAATGATAGAGAACCTGAGAAAGTAACAAAGGATCATAGGGAGCTTGGTGTGCAGGCCAATAGATTTCTGATGTCAACAGAAGGGACAAATAAGGTGGTCAAGGCAGCATATGGGAAATTTGTCTTTATTCATCAAGGCACTTGACAATACAAGAGGTGGCTGGTTATGATGGAGCTGCACAAGAGGTTAGTTATGTCACAAATGGGTGTAGTCCTGGTAACCACATTATGAGAAGGATATGACTGCACTAAATGGTGCAGAAGGAGATTCATCAAGATGTTGCCTGATCTGGAGATTTTCAGCTATAAAGACGGAGGAGATAAGTTGAAGTTGTTTTTCTTAAGGCAGAAAATACTAAGTGGGGGACGATTGTGATATACAAAATTAGGAGAGGAAAGATAAAGCAGATAGAAAGAAGCTGTTTCCTTTAACAGGAGGGTCAATAACTTGAATTTATTCATTCTGATTAAGAGGTAGGAAGTTTAAACAGAATTCAAGGAAAACTGTTTTCAGCCAGAATGTGGTTGGCAGTTGGTAGTACTCTGACTAAAAATGGTAGAAACAGAAACCATCACAAAATTTAAAAAAAAAAGTCTTTAGATGAATACTTCAAATAACATAGCATACAAGACTACAAGCCAAATGCTGGAAAATGGGACTAGATATGTTGACCGCTGAGGTCACAATGACCAAATGGTGTCTTTCCATGCTATAAAACTCTGCCTGCAATATTGGTGACTGATGATCAAGAGTTGACTGATGAGGTTGTAAATGGCCAAGATCGAATTGTCCTGCTTTTTGCAGAAAAGGATATCCTGAGGCAATTTTACACTTTATCAGATAGATGCCAGTCTTGTTGCTATACTGAAACAGGTTGGTCAAGAGCACAAATAGTTCAGCAGAATTACTGATAGCATCAGGGCCTTTGCGATGTATCCAATTATTTCTAGATATCACAGGATAAAACCAGTTCGTTGAAGACTGGCATCTACATTGTTGGGGGCCATCAGACGAAGCCGCAGTGGATCACTCACTTGGCACTTCTTGCTGAAGGTGGTTAGAAATTTTCAGAGTTTTATTGAAATGATGTGTTGGGGTCCACCATATTTGCAAATAGGTATATCTATGGAACTGCAACCTTCTTCCCATTAGTTGTTTAATTAGACATCATTCACAATGGAATAAGGGAGGACTGCAGAGTTTCAATCTGATCCTGTGATTCGGGGTTTGCCTAGCTCCATTCTATGATCCTTTTGTTGGGTGGCATGGAAGTAGCCCTGTGGTCTAACTTCAAACTGAAATCTCATTTTTAGTTATGTCCTTTGTGGTTTCTGGCATTTTCTTGTTTTACAGGTTGAGAATGAATATAACTCTGCTGCTGAGTCCAGAGGCTCATTGATGCCAAATTTGAATGGCTAGCTCTGTTCAAATCTCTCAAATCAGCTTGGTGGTCAAGTCACATACTATACAACTACGCTAGTCTTCCCACTAATGTCACTGGGTTAATAATTCAGAAATCCAGGCTAATTCAGAGAACATAGATTTAATTCCAACTATTATGTGAGTGGAATTTGAATTCAGAAACTAAATCTGGAATAGAATCTCAGCAATGATTGCCACGAAACTATTACATGAACCATATGGATTTTCACAGCAATTGTACGTCCTTTTGGGAAGGAAATCTACCATCCTTACCTGGTCTGACCAAAGTGGCACTGCAAACCCACAGTAATGTGACTGATTCTTTACTGCACTCTGAAATGGCTTAGCAATCCATTCTGTTCAAGGCAATTAAGGGTAGGCACCAAATGCTGGCTCTGCCAAGTCCCCGAAGGAATTTTTTTTAAAAATTGTCCTCAATGTGACAATGGAATGTCTAACTGTGTACTAAGGCAGATTGGTTGAAATGAGGTTAGGTTGGTCTTGCTTCTTGTTGGGTCCCCTCTACATCTCATGCAGAGACAGTCTTGTAGTTACCTGCTTCAGGACACAACCACTAGTGGTGCTCCCATCTACTCTTGGTAATAGACATAGAATTCTGTCACTCAGTGCATTGTGCACCTTGCTGCTCTCCCAATTGGTACGTCAGAACTGCTCCATATGAAATATTAGCTGAGAGCTCAGAGAGATGGGGCAGGCTGTAAATGGTAATTGGAAGAAGGAAACCTCCTTGGCCATTTCTTGCTTGATGCCATGGACTTCAAATGGGATAGAGTCAATATTGAGGAGCCCAAGGCAACTCCCTCCTGACTGCATAAGACTGTCAAACTCTGGTGAGCAAGTCAGTGGTGGAACACCAAATATCCAAGGTTAGCTACGATCACGTCTCAGACATTGTCATACACTACAATGCCAGGCCTGTTACTTGACCAGCGTGTGAACTAGTCTGGAGGTGATGTGGGCGGCACGGTGGCAGTGGGCGGCACGGTGGCACAGTGGTTAGCACTGCTGCCTCACAGCACCAGAGACCCGGGTTCAATTCCCGCCTCAGGCGACTGACTGTGTGGAGTTTGCACGTTCTCCCCGTGTCTGCGTGGGTTTCCTCCGGGTGCTCTGGTTTCCTCCCACAGTCCAAAGATGTGCAGGTTAGGTGAATTGGCCATGCTAAATTGCCCGTAGTGTTAGGTAAGGGGTAAATGTAGGGGTATGGGCGGGTTGCGCTTCGGCGGGGCGGTGTGGACTTGTTGGGCCGAAGGGCCTGTTTCCACACTGTATTGTAATCTAATCTAATCTTTGTGGGGCCAGGTTCTGGCATCAGCGTGAGGTGGCAGCTTCAGAATCGGCTGGCTGATGGACGATGGATGTTTTGGAGACTGCTGCAGGAGGGAAGGTGGTGTGGTCTGTTCCTCGTTGTCATTGTGACCACATCCTAGTAGGTCCAGAGGTGTTGAGAGTGTGCTGCTGGAAAAGCACAGCAGGTCAAGCAGCATCTGAGGAGCAGGAGAATCGACATTTCGGGCAGGAGCCTGATGAAGCCAAAATGTTACAAATGTGGATTATGTAGGATCAACAATGAGTATGTTACTGTCAATTCCGACACCTAGAATGTTGTGATATTTTCTATCCGGTTTCAATACTTTTAGACTTTGCAGCAATTTGATACAACTGAGTGGCTTGCTAAGGATTTGGAGTCACAGGTAGTTCTAATCAGACTTCCAACAAACCAGACAGTTTTAAAATTAACAATAGTTTCATGGTCTCCTTTGCTGAATATAGCTTTTAATTTCAGATTTATTATGTGCATTCAAAATCTACTAGCTGCCATGATAGTATATGAATCAGTGTCACCTGGGTCTTAACATTATCTTAAGAGACATTACCACATCAATAGCATCTCTCCTATTCTAAACTGGCCAGCCCTCCTACTCCAATTGACAGTGACAAGTGGAAAATTATTTTGGAAAAATGGCATGAAATGGTGGTTTTTAGAATTTGGAAACATGAACAGAGAAAAACATTCAAACTAACACTGCAACCAATTATTTGAAAATGGTATTAAAACAACCATTTTAAATGCTTCTCATTTGCTGCAGGTGTAGTTCAATAATAGAAATACATTCTGCCACCCACACGTTAAAGAGCCACACCCATAAAGCTCAAATGGAAAGGCAACTCTTACTCTTGTTGCCAGAAGTTGCACATTTGACAGGTGCTAGCAGGAGTGCTGAACCTCCACCCTTGTAACTTGATGCAACAATTTTGCAGAACATTAAAGAATTATTTTTCTACAAGATTCACCTGTTTTTGACTCAATGTACTCGATAAACAATGTAATCGACATCTCCATACAGCAAGGATTTTATTAAAAACATTTGCTTCATTCCAACTTTTCAGCATCAGCACTGTACTCGATACCTCTTATTTAAATTAGGTTTCCACGTGTTAGAAACCAAAGTGAATTTAGACAAGAATTTAGTCCTATATCCATTTGCAAGCTACCCTTAGTATAGTAAAGTAACCATCTTGGCTGCTCACAGAACTAATAGTAAAGTAAAACAACTTACAGCCCTTCTCAGAACTCCAAGAGCTAACAGGATGCAGCTATAGCAACAGAAATTAACTGTTTTTGAAAGTTCAATCAATTAATTTTTTCAAATTCATGACTCAAAATGAAATTATAGAATGAGGTACTCAGCCTGTCATAACTGAAATGCCTCTTCAATTGCATTCTTATTGCTTCCAAAATACTCCCCCACTGAAAGGTACATATCTTGTCCCATTTAATTCCTGAAACATAAACCCAGACTTGCTTGTTAATTGGGCTAGAAACATGCTGATTAATGAAAGTCCTGTTGCATCCTCTACCATTTTGTCCTTTACATGTATGACCAAGGCTCAAAAACCACAGGAACAGCTGGCACATTTGGTCCTAAAAATCAAAATTGAAAATGTGTTGCTGGAAAAGCGCAGCAGACTCATGCCCGAAACATCGATTCTCCTGTTCCTTGGATGCTGCCTGACCTGCTGCGCTTTTCCAGCAACACATTTTCAGCTCTGATCTCCAGCATCTGCAGTCCTCACTTTCTCCTAAAAATCAAAATGCCTGGGAAATTCAAATTAGTGAGTGACCATAGAAAATTCACCCCCATCTCCAAAACTGGACCTCAGTGAACCAAATTCATTCTCTTTTATTCCATTTGGTCCATTGAGTCTGCAAAGACTATCCTACCCAGACACAGTCCCTGGCCTATCCCCATAACCCTGCATTTATCGTGGTTAGTCCATCTTGCCTATACTTTCCTAGACATTACAAGGCAATGTCTAGGAGCTCCCAATATCTGGGAGCCCTCAAGATTGACTAGACCCTATTAAGTCTTGTGGCTTCAGGTTAAACATGGACAAGGAAACATCCTGCTGATTACCATGAACTATCATCCCTCAACTGATGAATTGGTATTTCTCAGTGTTGAACACCACCTTGAGGAAGTACTGAAGTAGTGAGGGCACAAAATGTACTCTGGGTGGGGGGTTTCAACGTCCACCACCAACAGTGGCTCAGAGCAGTACTACAGATCGAGCTGGTTGGGTCCTAAAGAACATAACTGGCTCCATGCCGGGTCTGTGGCAGGTCGTGAGGAGACCAAGAGGGGAAAAACATACTTGACCTCATCCTTATCAATCTGCCAGCTGCAGATGCATCTGTCCATTACAGTATTGATATGAGGGACTACCACGCAGTCTTTGTGGAGACAAAGTCCTGCCTTCACATTGAGAATAACCTCCATCGTATTGTGTGGCACTATCATCTTGGTAAATGGTACAGCCTCCGAACAGACTACAAGAGCAGATCAGAAGTTCGGAATACTGTGGTAAGCCACCTCCTGACTCCTCAAAACCTGTCCACCATCGACAAGGCACAAGTCAAGAGCGTGATGGAATACTCCCCAACAAGATTCTTGATACCATCTAGGACAAAGCAGCCTGCTTGATTGGCACTACATCCACAATCATGCACGCCCTCCACCAGCTCTGCTCAGTAGCAGCAGCGTGTGTAAGATGCACTGCAGAACGTCAAAGATCCTCAGACAGCATATTACAAACTCACAACCACTTCCATCCTGAAGGACAAAAGCAGCAGATATATTGGAACACCAGCACCTTCAAGTACCCCTCCAAGCCACTCACATCTTGACTTGGAAATATATCACTGTTCCTTCACAGTCACTGGGTCAATAACCTGGAATTTGCTTCCTAATTCCCAACCCACAGCAGATGGACTGCAGCAGTTCAAGGAGGCAGCTCACCACCACCTTCTCAAGGATAACTAGGGACGGCCAATAAATGCTGGTCCAGCCAGCCACACCCAAATCCCACAAATAAATTTTTAAAAATACTCCAACACTTCAAGAGTGACTCCCAAAGACAAGCCTGGAAGATAAAAGGAGAAGTGATGGGAACAGAATGCCGGCGAGATCCAATAGTATGCTGACCATCATGACTTGTAAAGACCTTCTGAAGTCACCAGGCCTGTCTATAGACCAAGGTCACATGGAATCCATGCAATCATCCCCTTGATTGAGGAGGAAAAAGAACACCACTCTCCAATTTCAGGAACACTATACTTATACCTAGCTTCAAGAAGGGAGATAATTTCCAGAACTCAGTTTATCTTGGTATTTCCCTCTTGTCCAAAGCAGGGAAATTCCAAACACATTCTCCTGAATTGTTGACTGCCTCTCTATGGGAAGATCTCCTCAGCCAAAGTGTGAATTTAAATCCTTTAAAGGAATCATTAACATGGTCATTTTTTCCTGTATAACAGACATTTATCAATGCAAGCAAATCAGAAGATCTTTGTGGATTGAGCTCCTAGGGTTTTGATTTCCAATAAGTTTCTTCATAATCCTGCAAGAGCTTTGTGATGATATTACAGCAACTGACTTGAATGGGAGATCTTAAACAGATGCCTTCAAAATCCAGATTATGTCTGTGGACAGTGAAAATGATTAAAAGCAGAGTGGCTATTTAACTCATGGACTAAATGATTCCTGGCTCCAAAATTAAATGCTCATTGAAAACCTGTTCTTAGTTGCCTCTGTAAAGAGGCAAGAGGTGTAAAACATGCTCCCACACCTCCCCCCTCACCTCTGTCCAAGGCCCCAAAGGATCTTTTCACATCCATCACATCCAAATACCTCATCAACTGTGTCCACGACTCTCAACGAGGCCTCCTCTTCATTGGGGAGATAGAATGCCAACTTGCGGAAAGTTCCAGGGAACATCTCTGGACACACACCAAACAACCCCACCGTGCTGCATCCAACCACTTCAATTCCTCCTCCACCAAGGGCATGCAAGTCCTAGGCCTCCTTCACTGCCAAATCCAAGCCATCCGACGACTGGAGGAAGAACTCATCTTCTCCCTGGGACCCTTCAACCACATGGTGTCAACATAGACTTCACTAGCTTCCTTATCTCCCCTCCCCCCACCTCATCCCAGATCCAATCCTCCAACTTGCCCTCTTGAACCAATCAGTCCATCTACCTCCCCACCTATCCACCCCAAACTCCTCTCCGACCTAGCACAATCACCCCCCACATGCATCTACCTATTGCCTTGCCAGCTACCTTCCCCCCACCCTCCTGTTTATCTCTCAGCCTTCTTTTCCACCCCGCCCCCACCCCCATCCCCAACATTCGCGATGATGGGTTTATGCCTGGTTGATTCTCCTGCTCCTCGGATGCTGACTGACCTGCTGTGCTTTTCCAGTACCACACTTTTTGACTCTGTACCAAACTGACCACCATACGTATTTATGATCTATACTTTGTACTGGACTGCAGTGTCATTGACCACTCTGTTGCCAAACCCTTCAATTCTGCATTCAAGAAATTTAGCCTGTCCCGCAATCCTGTCAAAAAAGTCATATCAACGTACACATGGTCAGTCAAATATTCCACCTCCCATACATTTTGAAGACAACACTCTAGAACATATTGAGCACTTCTCATATGTTAGTCACTTCTCTCAAAAGGCCCTATTAAGAGACCAAACACCAGTTCAGATGTGCCAGGGAGCGTTTTAACAAAGATCGCTACCAGTGATCAAACATCCAACTGCACAGAGCAGTTGCCATCACCATGCTCCTACAACACAGCATAAACTGGACTGTATAAGCAACACGCAAGAGACGTCGAGCATTTCCAACAGCACTGTCTCCACTGAGTTCAACAGGAAGATTGTTGAATAAACATTGGTATCTCTCTTGAAGTTGGATCCACGGGATTATGGCGACCAAAACTGTACACAATACTCCAGATAAGGCCGCACCAGAGTCTTATACAACTGCAACATGACCTCAGGACTCCGGAACTCAATTCCTCTACCAATAAAGCCCAGTACGCCATTTGCCTTCTTCACAGCACTATTTACCTGGGTAGCAACTTTCAGAGATCTGTGTACATGGACACCAAGATCCCTCTGCTCATCCACACTACCAAGTAGTTTACCATTAGCCCAGTAATCCATATTCTTGTTACTCCTACCAAAGTGAATGACTTCACACTTAGCTACATTGAACTCCATTTGCCACCTTTCTGCCCAGCTCTGCAACTTATCTATATCCCGCTGTAATCTGCCACATCCTTCTTCGCTGTCCACCACTCCCCCGACTTTCGTATCATCCGCAAACTTGCTCACCCAGCCTTCAAGCCCCTCCTCCAGGTCATTTATAAAAATGACAAACAGCAATGGTCCCAAAACAGATCCTTGTGGAACACCGCTAGTAACTGCACTCCAAGATGAACCTTTACCATCAACTACTACCCTCTGTCTCCTTCCAGCCAGCCAATTCCTAATCCAAACCTCTAATGCACCCTCAATGCCATACCTCCGAAATTTTTGCAGTAGCCTACCATGGGGTACCTTATCAAACGCCTTACTGAAATCCATATACACCACATCTACTGCTTTACCCTCGTCCACTTCCTTAGTCACCTTCTCAAAAGAACTCAATAAGGTTTGTGAGGCATGACCTGCCCTTCACAAAACCATGCTGAATATCCTTGATCACATTATTCCTATCCAGATGTTCATAAACCCTATCCCTTACAATTCTCTCTAAGACTTTGCCCACAACAGAAGTGAGACTCACTGGCCTATAGTTACTAGGGCTGTCCCTACTTCCCTTCTTGAACAAGGGGACCACATTCGCTATCCTCCAGTCCTCTGGCACTATTCCTGTAGACAACGACGACATAAAAATCAAGGCCAATGGCTCCGCGATCTCCTCCCTAGCTTCCCAGAGGATCCTAGGATAAATGCCATCAGCCCCAGGGGACTTATCTATTTTTACCCTTTCCAGTACTCCCCGGACCTCTTCCCTACATAACTCAAAGCCATCCATTCTAATCACTTGTAGACTCAATATTCACATCAGCAACAACGTCCTGTTCCTGAGTGAATACTGACAAAAAGTATAGATTAAGTGCCTCTCCAATCTCCTCTGCCTCCAAGCACAACTTCCCACTACTATCCTTGACTGGACCGATACCTACCCTAGTTATCCTTTTATTCCTGACATACCTATAGAACGCCTTAGGGTTTTCCCTAATCGTACCAACCAAGGACTTTTCATGTCCCCTTCTCGCTGCTCTTAGCTCTCTCTTCAGATCCTTCCTGGCTACCTTATAACTCTCAATCGCCCCAATTGAACCTTCACGCTTCATCTTTACATAGGCCACCCTCTTCCCTTTTACAAGGGATTCCAATTCCTTATTAAACCACGGCTCCCTCACAAGACCCTTTCCTCCCTGCCTGACTGGTACATACTTATCAAGGACACCCAATAGCTGCTCCTTGAACAAGCTCCACATATCATTTGTGCCCTTCCCTTGAAGCCTATTTTTCCAATCCACACATCCTAAGTCATGCCTCACCGCATCATAATTTCCCTGCCCCCAGCTATAACTCCTGCCCTGCAGTGCACACTTATCCCTCTCCATCATTAGAGTAAAAGTCACCGAGTTGTGGTCACTGTCCCTGAAGTGCTCACCTACCTCCAAGTCTAACACCTGGCCTGGTTCATTACCTAGAACCAAATCCAGTATAGCCTCACCTCTTGTTGGCCTGTCTACATATTGTGTCAGGAAACCCTCCTGCACACATTGGACAAACACCGACCCATCTAACGAATTTGAGCTGTAGCTTTCCCAGTCAATATCTGGGAAGTTAAAGTCCCCCATAACAACCACCCTATTACTTTCACTCTTCTCCGGAATCATCCTTGCAATACTTTCCTCTACGTCTCTCGGACTATTAGGAGGCCTGTAGAAAACTCCTAACAGGGTGACCTCACCTTTCCTATTTCTAACCTCAGCCCAAACTACCTCAGATGGCAAGTCTTCCTCCATCATCCTTTCCACCGCTGTAATACTATCCTTGACAAGCAATGCCACACCTCCCCCTCTTTTACCCCCACCTCTGACCCTACTAAAACATTTAAACCCTGGAACCTGCAATAGCCATTCCTGTCCCTGTTCTACCCACGTCTCTGTAATGGCCACAACATTGAAGTCCCAGGTACCAACCACACTGCAAGTTCACCTACCTTATTTCTTATACTTCTTGCATTGAAGTATACACACTTCAAGCCACCATCCTGTTTACCGGCACCCTCCTTCGAGATCGATGCCTTGTTCCTAACCTCCCTACACTCAAGGTCCTGTACCCTAAAGCTACAGTCCAGGTTCCCATGCCCCTGAAGAGTTAGTTTAAACCCTCCCAAAGAGCACTAGCAAACCTACCCCCAAGGATGCTGGTGCCTCTCAGGTTCAGGTGTAGACCATCCTGTTTATAGAGGTCCCACCTTCCCCAGAAAGAACCCCAGTTGTCCAGATACCGGAATCCCTCCCTCCTGCACCATCCCTGTAGCCACGCATTTAACTGTTCTCTCTCCCTATTCCTTGACTGTCTATCACGTGGCACGGGTAACAGACCAGAGACAACAACTCTGTTCGTTCTAGCTCTGAGCTTCCAACCTAGCTCCCTGAAAGCCTGCCTAACATCCTCACCCCTCTTCCTACCTATGTCGCTGGTGCCAATGTGGACCACGACTTGGGGCTGCTCCCCCTCCCCCTTAAGGACCCGGAAAACACGATCAGAGACATCACGTACCCTTGCACCTGGGAGGCAACATACCAAACGTGAGCCTCTGTCGCCCCCGCAAAACCGCCTATCTGTGCCCCTCACTATTGAGTCCCCAATAACTATCGCTCTACCTTTCTCCGCCCTTCCCTTCTGAGCAACAGGGACAGGCTCCATGCCAGAGGCCTGAACCTCGTTGCTTACCCCTGGTAAGTTTCCCCCCCCCCCCCCCACAAGTATCCAAAACGGTATACTTGTTATTGAGGGGAACGACCGCAGGGAGTCCCTGTACTGGCTGCTTCCTCTCAGTCCCCCTCACTGTCACTCATCTGTCTATAACTTTCGGAGTAACTACTTCCCTAAAGCTCTGATCTATGACCACCTCTGCCTCCCGAATGATCCGTAGTTCATCCAACTCCAGCTCCAGTTCCCTAACACGGTCTTGGAGGAGCTGGAGATGGGTGCACTTCCCGCAAGTGTAATCAGCAGGGACGCTAATGGCTTCCCTCACTTCAAACATCTTGCAAGAGGAACATTGCACTGCCTTCGCTGCCATCCCTCTAAAAGGTAAACTTTAAAAAGAAAACTCGATCTAAAGAAACAAACAAGCAAAATGTAGCACTTACCTGCTTACCACAATGGGTCTTATTATTAGGTTAGAGGAGGAGGGTGGGTGGGAGGCTCTACCCCTGTAGTGCCTCTGGTTCCTCGCCTGCGCGCTTTTATAGAGAATAAAAAACCTTCCCAGGTAAGCTAGCGCGACTCCAGCTTCTGGGTCCGCTAGGCGTTTTAAAAAAAAACTTTAAATTTTAACCATTTAAAAAAAATAACCGGACTATACCGCAACTTAAACTAAACACCACCAGACAGCGTTACCTGCTCCACCGAGAGAGTGAGCAAAAAGAAGGGCTGCCATATTTTATAAAATAATTTGGTCTTTCGGTGCACCATATTTGTAAGGAAGTCAAGGGGATTACATTCCATAATTAATCTGTGCCAATTTGAAAGTCCAGGGGGGCCTTCAGCCACCCAGTTTACCAAAATATTTTTCCTTGCACAGAAAGAGAGAATAGAAAATAGTCTCTTCACGTGCATATCCAGGGAAGGAAAGTTCGAAAAGCCCAAAAGGAGAGATACAGGGTCCACTTTGATTTCCATTCCTAAAATTTCTGTCCGGGTACTTGCTACTTTAGTCCAGTATCTACGGATCTTATGACAGGTCCATAGGCAATGTACAAGAGTGCCCACCTCTATTTTACATTGGAGACACATTGGAGATGCATCTGCCTTAAATTTTGCCAATCGATCCAGTGCTATATGGGCCCTATGAAAGTATCTTCAGCTGGATAGCCTGAGTTCTGTTACAGATGGTGATTCTTCTGGCATTTTCCCAAATGTCATTCCACGTTTCTATAGAGATTTCTAGTCCCAATTCCTGATCCCATGTTTTAAGCAGATTGTCCATATCTCTCGATACTTCATCATGTAGTAAATGATAAATAGTAGTGATGGAGGATACCCCCATTGGTCGTAGTACTCTACATTCTCTATCTGATTTATAAAGACTATCTAATAACGTAGTCTTCTTCTGTATATAATCACGAATTTGGAAGTATCGATAGAGGTCTCCATTAGGTAATCCGAATTTCTGACGCAGCTGTTCAAAAGACATCAGGACCCCATCTTTAAATTGGTCCCCTAGACATGAGATACCCCTGGATCTCCAGAGTTTAAAAGTGGCGTCTGTAAACCCCGGTTGGAATTCCCATGCTCCCACTATTGGCGCATAGGGGGATGTTTTATGTGAGTTGCCCTCATTTTGCCGCATTATATTCCAAGCTTTAATTGTGTTTAGTATTATAGGGTTTTTACAGTGATCCGTAATGATTTTCCTCTTGTCAGAAAATAAAAGGTTAATAAGTGGGCATTTTACTTGAGAAGCCTCCATGTCCAGCCAGATTGATTGTGGATCAGACAAGACCCAATTAGTTATGTAACTTAATAGGGAACCTAACTGATATTTTCCAAAATCTGGGAAGTCCAATCCTCCCCTTGCCTGTGGCAGCTGTAGCTTCTTCAGCTTAATGAGGGGCCGTCTATGATTCCAGATAAAGGAACCCAACCAGCCATATAATTTACGTAGTGCCAGCCTCGGCAGCATCATCGAAAGCATTCTCATAGGGTATAGGAGACGGGGCAGGACATTCATTTTAATTAGTTGGCTATTCTACCCAACCAGGAAATTGGAAGGTCTCCCCATCGCTGGAGGTCCTGCCTTATCCTTTCCAGTAAATGCACAAAGTTAGCCTTGTATAACTGACCAAATACTGGGGTAATAAAAATGCCTAAATATAAGAAACCCTCCAGGGACCAACGAAAGGGAAAATGGGATCCGTCCACTAAGTGGGGTATCATAGCAAGGCCACCCATTGGCATAGCCTCCGATTTTGAGAAATTAATTTTATAGCCTGAGAATGCTAAATGTATTAATAACTTGGATTAAGCGAGGTACGGACATCAGAGGATTACTGAGGAATAGAAGAACATCTGCATAAATGGTAATTTTATGTACCTGTACCAATCCTCAGGGCCGTTATATTAGGATCAGCCCGTATAACTTCTGCTAGTGGTTCAATTATGAGCATAAATAACAATGGCGAGAGAGGACATCCCTGACGGCAGCCCCTACCCACACTGAAGCTATCCGAACCTAATCCATTGGGAACCATAACTGCTTTGGGATCACTATACAATGTTGAGACCCATTTGGTAAACACCTTTCCAACACCAAACCTTTCCAATGTGTAAAACAAATATGACCATTCAACTCTATCGAATGCCTTTTCCGCGTCTAATGAGACTACTACTCCTGGTATCTTTCCCTGATGGCAGGCTTGAATCCTATTCAAAACCCTTCTAATATTATTGGATGATCTACGGCCCTTAATAAACCCCATCTGATCCTCCTTTATGATATATGGCAGTACCCTTTCTAGTCTCAATGCTAACGTTTTAGAAAGGATTTTAAAATCTACATTTAGCAAGGATATTGGTCTGTATGACGTACAATCTTCTGGATCCTTTCCTTTTTTAAGGATAAGAGAGATCTTTGCCTCTTTCAGCGAAGGCGGGAGACAGCCCTGACTATATGCATAGTTATACATGTCCATAAATGGACCAGCCAATATTTCTGTAAATTCTTGATAGAATTCAG
The DNA here is from genome assembly GCF_047496795.1 of Chiloscyllium punctatum. NCBI lineage: Eukaryota > Metazoa > Chordata > Chondrichthyes > Orectolobiformes > Hemiscylliidae > Chiloscyllium > Chiloscyllium punctatum. The sequence goes on from NC_092743.1 coordinate 63,346,934, forward strand.
CTTGAAAACCATCTGGGCCAGGTGCCTTACCGCTCTGAAGTTGCCTGATTGCGTCAAGTATTTCTTGGACTGTTAGGGGAATATTCAAGGGAGTTAGGTCCGGAAAGGTCAGGTTTTAAAAATGATTGCATCCTCCTAGTCCTGTCTTCACAATCCTGCGATTTATATAAATCAGAATAAAATTTTCTAAAGATTACGTTAATCTTTTTATGATCATGAGTCAAAACACCCGTACTTTTCTTGATAGACGTGATAGTTTGAGGGGCCTTTTTCTTCTTTGCAAGAAATGCTAAGTATCTACCCGGTTTGTCGCCAAATTCATATAACCTTTGTTTTGCAAATAATATTTCCCTCTTAGCCGTTTCGGTAAGCGTAGGGTTTAGAGCTGACCTAAGGGCCGTAATCCTTTGCAATTTGATAACAGAAGGTCTATCAGCGTATGCAGTTTCAGCTGCTTTTAAGCGAGCTTTGAAAAGACGCTGTTGTTCTCCTTTTAATTTTTTCTGGGTCGCTGAGTAGGAGGTGATCAAACCTCACGCGTAAGCTTTGATGGTCTCCCACATCATTGATGAGTTGCTAGCCGTACCTAAATTAATTTCTAAAAAAGTTTTAAATTCTTGAGAGAAGTACTTTACAAATTTACTATCTTTCATTAGGAAGGGGTCCATACGCCAATGCCAAGGGGATGCCCCGTTGTTCCTCACCTTGGTTTCCATATATAGAGCAGCGTGGTCGGAAATTGCTATACTACCTATTTTACAGGGTGATGTGGAACTTTTAAAAAAAAATCGAGGGGGCAAAAAAACATATCAATTCTGGTATGACATTTATATGGATTGGAGTAAAAAGAAAAATCTCTGCCCTGTGGATGAAGACATCTCCATACATCTACTAATCCTAATTCTTTGTTCAGATCCACCAATCTAGATCTGGGAGATACTCCTGCAGTATTCTAGGGAATCCTATCTATTTCCGGATCGATAATACAATTAAAGTCTCCCCTATAATCGTATGACAGGCACCAACAGCCATCAATTTTGAGAAGGCTTCCGTTATAAATTTTAAGGGGTGTGCCGGGGGGGGGGGGGGGGGGGGGGGGGGGGGGGGGGCAGTACAAATTTAAAATCCCATATTCCTCTCCATTTATAAGGGCTTTAATCAGAATATATCGTCCAGATTCGTCTTTTATCTGATTTAGGAATTTGAAAGGGAAATTCTTCCAAATAAGAATAACAACTCCCCTACTTTTTGAGCTAAAAGAAGAAAAAAAGGCCTGATCAAATCCACCCTGTTGTAATTTCAAGTGTTCTTTATCCAACAGGTGTGTAGGAGAGCTATATCAACAGTTTCTTTCTTGAGATTTGATATTTTCTTCCTTTTGACTGGCGAATTACTCCCCCTTGACATTCCAGGTGCACCACTTAACCGACTGACCAACCATAATCGTCTGGGCAAATCTGAGACCCCTCGGGAGGGGAAACCCTATCCAGAATATCCCAAGCATAGAGCATATAAAAAAATTCACAAAAATAAAAGGCTCTCTAATACACTCACAACAGTATAATAAAAAACTATTTCTAAATAATGAAAAAAAATAAAATGTATTTAAATGGAGATTTTCCCCCTTGTTCCCAGGGGGTGTCACTTCCTTTCCAAAGGTCCATCGTATCCTCTCCCAACCAATGCCCCACCCTTGACCCAGGCACTCCTCAATAGGATGAGGAGAATTCAGATATAATACAAAACTAGAGTTAACAGTGAGCACCCTACCACCCACACCAACACCTGGGTATATTTGGTAATGTTAATACCATGTATAAACATATATAACTATAAAATTACAACCTCAACAAATAATAATTAAATACAATAATACAAAATAACAAGGGAAAACAACCCCGCTCCTAGAGACAGAGGTAAAATAGAATAAGGTAACCACCTCCCCCCACCAACATTAACTAAACCCCCCCCCGGCTTTTTAATAATATATATATATAAAACACACACACACATAGAATAATAAAAAAAATCCAAGGGGGGGGGAGAAAATCATTAAATAGAGAACAAATAAATAAATCCCTCTCCTCACCCCCCAAAATAATATTAAACAGTAAGGTAAGAAAAAAGAAAAAGGGGCGGGATATAAACCGGAGTGTGGGGGGGGGGGGGGGGGGGGGGGGGGGGAAGGGGAGGCAAACCAACATCCATTATCTCTTACAATTTATCTCAAGAGAGAGTCCAAAAATTCCTTAGCCTTTTCCGGTGATCCAAAGTTATACACTTCATGGTTAAAGCGTAGCGTCGCTGGGTAGTGTAAGGAGTACTGAATATTTAAATCCCTTAAACACTTCTTCGCCTCATCGAATGCCTTCCTCTTTCAGACCAGAGCTGGGGAAAAGTCCTGGAATAACATGATCTTGGATGCTTTATAGATTATGGCTTGGGAATCGTTTCCAAGATTTCTAGAGGCTTCTAAGAGCATCTGTCTCTCCTTGTAGCTCTGCAGCCAGAACAGGACCGGGCGGGGATGCTGGTTCAAGCCGGGCCCGTGTATTGTGACCCGGTCGGCCCATTCTACCCTTACCTGGCCAGATTCAGCCTCCAGATTTAAAAGCTGTGGCAGCCACCGTTCAAGAAACGCTGTAAGCTGGCCTTCCTCTTCCCGTTCGGGAAGGCCCAGCAAACAAATAATTTTTGATGACCTCGATTATCGAGGTCATCAATATGATTCTCTAAGGTCCGGACTTGCTGTTCAAGAATCCAGACCTGATCCACGGCTGACTGCGCTGTAGTTTCGGAGGTCGCGGCCTTTAGCTCCGCCCCTCCGATTCGGCGCTCAATTTCTTTAATGTCTTGATTGTGCTTTTGCAGCGCAGCCGAGAGTGAGTCCCATCGGCTTCAGGATTCTTCAATAAAAGCGTTGATCTTCGCATCCAGTTTGGAGATGATTTCCACAAGGCTCGCCACTGTAGGTAAGTCCCCCGGGGCGGCTGCGGATGCCTCTGCCGCAGCTGGAGAGGGTGGGGGAGGGGTTCCTGCTTGCTGAGAGCTGCGGGCTCCCCTCCCTTTAGTCACTTTTACTAAAGATTAGATTGTCTAAATTTAATACTAAGCAACTATTTTAAATGATTTGGTGAGTGTGGTGGGGGTGGGTGGCCCACTTTGCCCAAGTCTTGGGAGGAGCACTGTAGACTCAGAATTGCTGGGTCGCCGTCATCTTGGATCCCCCCTGAATCACAACATCTTAACCATGATGCAAAGCATAGCTCAGAAAAGAAGGAAGCAAAGCCTGCACTCTGATCTCGTACTTCATGACGCAACCCGTCCCATGTGCTCAAAGGTGTGGGTCAAGAATTAGCATGTTCAGTCACATGAATACTCATGACGGAAATCCACAAGAGCAGAAGCATCTTCAAATCAAGGGACAATAAAGAGTATCTTAAAACAAAATGATCAGTTAATAATATACAGGACTACACTTAAAATAGCCACAGTGAGAAACAGGAATCATGTAAAGGCATAGTTCTATAAGTTAATATGACTCCGAGCAGCATGTTAATTCCTCCAAACAAATTTGATTTTTGCCAATTCTTAGAATAAATTTGGGGATGACATTAACGGGTATTGAAATACAGATCAAATTAGCAACACAAAAATTTTCAGCAAGACAAATTATATTACTCAAAGATAAAAATGAAATGGAAACATTATTTGATATGAAGTGTTTTGTATTACTTCTTTAATCACAGAACACAGGCAGTGCTGACATAGTCAGCATATATTGCTCATCCCAAATTACCCTAGAGATATAGTACCAAGATGGTCTGGTAACTCAGTCAATTCAGATGATTATTGGGAATTAACCACATTGCTGTGGGCCTAGAGTCACATGTAGGCCAGGCAAGAATAAGCAGAATTCCTTCTTAAAAGGTCATGGGTGAATCAGATTTTTTACAATATAAACAAAAAGATAGTTTAATGGTCACTATCACTAATACTAGCTTTATTCAGTAATCAGCATTTAAATATCCCAGCTGTTCTAGTGGAAACTTAATTTGAGTCTTTGAATCATTAATCCAAATGCTTAGATTACTTATTCATCCAGTAAAACAAACTCATTGCTACCATAACCTTATTAACTGTTGATAGCTTTTAATTTTCCCAGAACAAGTTACAGAACAATTTAGCATCACAATAGCATAAGACGAAACACAACTGTGATATTTAAATTACTGTCATGGCAGTTCCAAATAATCAAGGAAACAAATGCTCCAACAAAATAAGATATTCCAATGAAAGAGTTCACTAAAATTTAAAACATATACAATAAGGCAATAAGCAAATCTGCGAGGTGCAAATGTAATTCAAAAAATACAGTAGTCACCACTGTCCTAGAACTCAGTGGATAATCTCAGTCGCAAATATCCTAACTTTAAAATTAATGCCATAATGCATTAACTCTCAAATTAATATAACTCCAGGAACTAAAAGCCCCACAAGCAATGAAATCTTTGCAACATAGCCATTGCTAGCAAAAAGGAAGCAAATTAATGAAGCTGCTGAAAAGGAATGAACTCAAACCTGCAAAAGTAATAAAAATGCTTCAGAGAGCAAAAGATAGTCTTTGGAAGAGGGAGAATCCAAATTGCTAATACATATTCAAGCATGAAGTCAGTTTGACAACATACCCATACCCAGCCTAGCATACTTCAAAGATCCATGAAAAATGTAAATTGAGGATATTTTAAGAAATGAGTATTGGTGTGAGAAAAGCTTAATTTTCGAATCATATCAAAGTTATTTAGGTCTGCTAAAACAATTACAATTAACACCCATTTCTAGAATGAGAACTGCAATAAATTCAAGTCGAAACAACACAGCCATAAAGCATAGAAACAGACTGTTTGGTCTAACTATCCCATGCCAGTCATAATGCCAAACTAAACTAGTCCCAACTGCCTGCTCCTGGCTCTCATCCCTTCAAATCTTTCCTATTCATGTATTTATCCAAGTGTCTTTTAAAGGTTGTTACCATGCCCACTTCCACCACTCCCTCAAAGTTCATTCCACATGTCAACCACACTGCAAAAAAATTGCCCCCATATCCTTTTTTAAACCTCTCTCCCAAAACCTTGAACAAATGCCCAGTCTCAAAATCCCCTTTCTTAGAGGGAAAAAAAACTATTTACCTTTAACATGCCCCTCCTGATTTTATAAATCTCTATACAGTCACTTCTTAACCTCCTACATTCCAGTGAAATATTACCCAAATTATTTTGGAAAAGCAAATAAGAGCAGGACTTGTAGACTTAATGGTCAGGACCCAAGGAGTGTCGCTGAACAAAGAGACCTTGGAGTGCAGGTTCATAATTCCTTGAAAGTACAGTCGCACATAGAATCATAGAGATGTACAGTGTGGAAACAGACTCTTCGGTCCAACCCGTCCATGCCGACTAGATACCCCAACCCAATCTAGTCCCACCTGCCAGCACCCGGCTAATATCCCTACAAACTGTTCCTATTCATATACCCATCCAAATGCCGCTTGAATGTTGCAATTGTACCAGCCTCCACCACATCCTCTGGCAGCTCATTCCATACACGTACGACCCTATGCGTGAAAGGTTGCCCCTCAGGTCTCTTTTATATATTTCCCCTCTCACCCTAAATCTTTGCCCTCTAGTTCTGGACTCCCCCACCCCAGGGAAAAGACTTTGTCTATTTATCCTATCCACGCCCCGCAAAATTTTGTAAACCTCTATAAGGTCACTCCTTAGCCTCCGACACTCCAGGGAAAACAGCCCCAGCCTGTTCAGCCTCTCTCTGTAGTTCAAATCTTCCAACCCTAGCAACATCCTTGTAAATCTTTTCTGAACCCGTTCAAGTTTCACAACATCTTTCCGATAGGAAGGAGGCCAGAATTGCATGCAATATTCCAACAGTGGCCTAACCAATGTCCTGTACAACCGCAACATGACCTCCCAACTCCTGTACTCAATACTTTGACCACTAAAGGAAAACATACCAAACGCCTTCTTCACTATCCTATCTACCTACAACTCCACTTTCAAGGAGCTATGAACCTGCACTCCAAGGTCTTTTTGTTCAGCAACACTCCCTAGGACCTTACCATTAAGCGTATAAGCCCTGCTAAGATTTGCTTTCCCAAAATGCTGCACCTTGCATTTATCTGAATTAAACTCTATCTGCCACTTCTCAGCCCTTTGGCCCATCTGGTCTAGATCCTGTTGTAATGAGGTAACCTTCTTCACTGTCCACTACACCTCCAATTTTGATGTCATCTGCAAACTTACTAACCATACCCCTTATGCTCGCATCCAAATCATTTATATAAAAATGTCAAAAAGTAGAGGACCCAGCACTGATCCTTGTGGCACTCCAATGGTCACAGGCCTCCAGTCTGAAAAACAACCCTCATCCCGCCCCGCCCCCCTCCCCCACCCTCTGTCTTCTACCTTTGAGCCAGCTCTGTATCCAAATGGCTAGTTCTCTCTGTATTCCATGAGATCTAACATTGCGAACCAGTTTCCCAAGGGGAACCTTGTCGAACACCTTACTAAAGTTCATATATATTACATCTACCATTCTGCCCTCATCAAACCTCTGTTACTTTTTCAAAAAACTCAGTCATGTTTGAGAGACATGATTTCCCACGCACAAAGCCATGTTGAGTATCCCGAATCAGCCCTTGCCTTTCCAAATACATATACATCCTGTCCCTCAGGATTCCCTACAACAACTTGCTCATCACCAACATCATGCTCACTGGTCTATAGTTCCCTGGCTTGTCCTTACCACCCTTCTTAAACAGTGGCACAGCATTAGCCAACCTCCAGTCTTCCAGCAGCTCACCTGTAACTATCGATGATACAAATATTTCAGTAGGAGGCCCAGCAATTACTTCTCTAACTTCCCACAGAGATCTTGGGTACACCTGATCAGGTCCTGAGGATTTATCCACCTTTATACATTTCAAGACATCCAGCACTTCCTCCTCTGTAATCTGGACATTTTGCAAGATGTCACCATCTATTTCCCTACATTCTATATCTTCCATATTCTTTTCCACAGTAAATACGGATGCAAAATATTCGTTTCGTATCTCCCCCATTTTCTGCGGCTCAACACAAAGGCCGCCTTGCTGATCTTCTATTCTCTCCCTAGTTACCCTTTTGTCCTTAATATATTTGTAAAATCCCTTTGGATTCTCCTTAATTCTATTTGCCAAAGCTATCTCATGTCCCCTTTTTACCCTCCTGATTTCCCTCTTAACTATACTCCTACTGCCTTTATATGCTAAAGATTCAATCGATCTATCCTGTCTATACCTTAGACATGCTTCCTTCTTTTTCTTAACCAATCCCTCAATTTCTTTAGTCATCCAGCATTCCCTATACCTACCAGCCTTCCCTTTCACCCCAACAGGAATATACTTTCTCTGGATTCTCGTTATCGCATTTCTGAAGGCTTCCCATTTTCGAGCCGTCACTTTACCTGCAAACATCTGCCCCCAATCAGCTTTTGACAGTTCTTGCCTAATGCTGTCAAAATTGGCCGGATTGGATAGTGAAGGCGGCATTTGATATGCTTTCCTTCATTGGTCAGAGTATGGAGTACAGGAGTTGGGAGGTCATGTTGCGGCTGTACAGGACATTGGTTAGGCAACTTTTGGAATATTGCGTGCAATTCTGGTCTCCTTCCTATCAGAAGGATGTTGTGAAACTTGAAAGGGTTCAGAAAAGATTTACAAGGATGTTGCCAAGGTTGGAGGATTTGAATTAAAGGGAGAGGCTGAATAGGCTGGGGCTGTTTTCCCCAGAGCATCAGAGGCTGAGGGGTGACTTTATAGAGGTTTTGAAAATCATGAGGGGAATGGATAGGATAAATAGACAAGGTCTTTTCCCTGGGGTGGGGGAGTCCAGCGCTAGAGGGCATAGGTTTAGGGTAAGAGGTGAAACATATAAAAAGGACTTAACAGGCAACTTTTTCCACAAGAGGATGCTGTGTGGATGGAATGAGCTGCCAGAGGATGTGGGGAGGCTGGCACAATTACAGCATTTAAAAGGCATCTGGATAGGTATAGGAATAGGAAGGGTTGAGAGGGATATGGGCTAAGTGCTGGCAAATGGGACTAAATTAGGTTAGGACATCTGGTCGGCATGGACGAGTTGGACCAAAGGGTTTGTTTTCGCGCTGTGACTCTATTTTCTATGACTCTATTCACAGCGTTTCCCTATGACTCAAACCTTCCAAACCCAGATGCATCCTGGTGAATCTCTTCTAAACCCTCTCTAGCTTAATAATATCCTTCCTATAACTGGACACAATACTCCAGAAAAGGCCTCACCAATGCCTGTACAACCTTAACATGACTTCCCAACACCAAACCCAAAGGACTGAGCAACAAAGGCAAACATGCTCAATGCCTTTTTAAACTTGTCTACATCTTGCAACTGCAAAGAATTATGTACCTGGACCCACAAGTCCCTCTGTCCTACAACACTACCTAACGCCCTACCATTAATTGTAACATGATGAGTTCTGTTGGCCAACGAATCTTCCCACCATTTGGGAGGTGTGGACATGTAGGAGATTCAAAGAGATTTATTCTGCATTTAATGCAGATAAAATATAACAATGTACTCAACTGTACCATAATGGGTGAGTGCAATATAAACATACAATTTCTCATCTTCAGGAACACAAATTATATTTGCTTTATTTAAAAGGTTTTAAGTAGTGAATAAGGTAACAACAGTGCTGGCACCAAAAGCTTTGTTTGCAATTCAAAATTGTTTTTTTTAAAAAGCAACATTTTGGTAGCTCATATGCTAGCACAGCTATAAGTATAATAGATGTCAATCTTGCTCATATCAAGAAATAATTATGATCTTTTCATCAACAATATGAAAAATACATGCCTGCATTTGACTAGATTAGATTAGATTCCCTACAGTGTGGAAACAGGTCCTTCGGCCCAACAAGTCCAAACCGACCCTCCAAGGAGCAACCCACCCAGATCCATTCCCCTACATTTAGCCCTGCACCTAACACTACGGGCAATGTAGCATGGCAGAGTCACCTAACCTGCACATCTTTGGACTGTGGGAGGAAACCGGAGCAACCCCACGCAGACGCAGGGAGAATGTGCAAACACACAGTTGCCTGAGGCGGGAATTGAACCCAGGTCCCTGGCTCTGAGGCAGCAGTGCTAACCACAGTGCCACCATGCTCCCCTAAAAATTGAATCTTTACAGTGTGGAAACAGGCCTCTTCGGCCCAACAAGTCCATTCTGACCCTCTGAAGAGTAACCCACCTAGACCTATTCATCTAACCTGCACAAATTTGGATGTGGGAGCACCTGAAGGAAACCCACACAGACACCGGGAGAATGTGCAAACTCCACACAGGCAGTCGCCCGAGGCTGGAATTGAATCCAGGTCCCTGGTGCTCTGAGGCAGCAGTGCTAACCACTGAGCCACTATGCCACCATATGACATTATTCCCAAAAAGATTAGCTTTTTTGGTACAATAATTTATTTATTCAAGTCTTACCTCCATAATGAACAGGAATCTCTATTTTTGGTCCTATCACATAGTGACCTTCTTCCAAGCTGTGAGCAGTAATAGTTGTCCATTGTCGACAGGAATGAAGTAAAACCAAATCATTTTCACGAATCCCTTCCACAGTTTCCCCTACAAAAATATTTAAATTTTATTACAGACAACAGATAAAATGCATGTGCTTCTTTATAATTGGAAGATATTACAAATAACAATCATCCTAGTAAACAGACCAGTCAAAACTATCTATGCCATGTATATGTTCTACAAGAGCTCCTTGCCACTGCTCTCCATCTAACTCAATGTGGATAATCTTTGTTCCTTTTCTCTCCTGCACTTGCTAAGCTGCCCCTTAAATATATCCACACTATTTTCTTGAAATGCTCCTTGCTCCACATTCAATCAGTTTTTAGAAGAAACTGCTTGACCATATCCCCTATTGATTTTTTGTGACTCTATTTATGTCCTCTAGTTTATTCAAATTATATGCATCCAAATATCACTTTATAATCTTACGAATTTCTGTTTCTTTTTATTTAAAAAAAAGAATGATATTTTAAGAAGCTCAAGTTGAAAGGTGCATCAGAAATTTATGACCGAATCTTCATTCTGCCCTGGAAGACTCAGGCAGGAATTGCAAAAAACATCAGCTTAAGGTGTGCCCAATAAGAGTAAACGTATCAAAATAAGGTCAATATATTTAAATATACAAGTCTTTTACTGTAATTACAGTAACACTTGATATTCCATCCTGGTTACTAAATAAACATGTAATATTCAGACTAACTCCTTCAGATAAAACTGTTCATGATGCTGTCAGTCACTCTGAACAAATGTGTCGTTTCTTTATGATATTTCATGACATCCTTGTCATTTCATCTCTCCCACCTTTTACTCTATTCCTGAACTTCACTTTTGTTTTTCTTGAAGGCTTCCCAGTTTAACAGCATAAAGCCCATCACATATCTGAAAAGGGTCATTGGACCTTTGCTTTCTCTCCACAGATGCTACAGACATGCTGAATTTCTCCAGTAATTTCCATTTTTGTTACCTTTCCTTCAATTCTGAACAGTCACACCAGATGGGAAGCATTAACTGCTTTCCTCTCCCAGAGGACACTAGATCAGATGACTATTTCAACAATTTCTTTATTTTAGCTCTCCAGTATCTTTCTTACATTTTAGTGTGAAAAACTTTTAAATTTGAGGTCAGGTTAAGGAGTTATCTAGTGGAGGTTCATAAAGAGATTCAACAGTAGATACAGTGAAGCTGGAATATGTTTTCCAAGGAATGGCAATCACAAGCAGATTGCTACACAATGCAAAAACACTAACATTTCTGACATGGAATTCCAATCAGGGCTCATTCAGATACAAAGCCATACTTCCATTCTGACAGCTTTTACATAGTCCAGAACAGCCAGGTGAAGGCAAACCACAACCCAATTTTTTACAGAAGTTAGTTGCTGCAATCTGTAATTTACAGGTCCAGTTCATATTAGTACTTCTTCAGAATTATATAATACTGTTAACAATAGCAACCTTTATAAACTAGCAACATGCTGAACTGGTATGTTTTCTTAAAGTGACTAACAAAAAAGTAATTCATTTTTGGCCGTGGATTTTATCTTTCAATTCTTTCATGGGATGTGGGCATCATTGGTTGGGCTGACATTTCATGTCCATTCCTAATTGCCCTAATGGAGGACTGAACCACAAAAGATAATGCACAAATATTCCAAATAACCACAGTTAATTAACTTTATACCAGTTAGTAGGACCTGCAATAATTGCTACTGACTAAATTAGTCACATCATGACTAATGCACTATACATATGAAGGTCCAACATGCTTTTAAGATATTTTCTAAACAACTTGCTCAGAAACATTATTTACACACTCTGGTGTAGATGGAACATGAACCAAGGTATCCTATCTCAGAAGTAAGCATACTAGATCTACCTATCCCACCCCAATTCATGCTTTTAATACAGTTCACTTCTAGGCTGTACATTATTGTTTTGCCATCTTTCTACAGATTTTTTTTAATGTAAAAGCAAGTAAAAGTTCTAAACCACGTCAAACATCTCCCATTTAACAAAACAAAAATTCCTTTTGAACAGATAAATTTAACAAGTTTCAAAATGTTTATCACACAAACTAAGTCCGACACACATGAAATGAAGTGCTCAAATTTTCCGAATGAACACATTTTGAAGCTTTTCATGGAAGATTTTTGGCAACTTGCACATTTCCTGCAAATTTCTGATAACCCACAAAAGAAAGCATGACTAAACACATTTGAGCATGTGTTTAGCTGAGTTAACCTCAGACTTAAAACAAGTTCTAACTACTAAAGTATGCAAATTGTCTTAGACATACTTGAGAGAATTAAAAACTTTCAATTAGATATTCTATTTTGCTGAACAGTTTAACAAACAAAAGTGAATAACTAACATTGGCATTCTATGAAAGATCTGCATAACTACAGAGGGTTCTGCAGCCTTCCCTGCAAACTAATATAGCATAAGAGGTACGGTTAGTAAGTTTGCAGATGACACCAAAATTGGAGGTGTAGTGGACAGCGAAGTGGGTTACCTCAGATTACAACAGGATCTGGACCAGATGGGCCTATGGGCTGAGAAGTGGCAGATGGAGTTTAATTCAGATAAATGCAAGGTGCGGCATTTTGGGAAAGCAAATCTTAGTAGGACTTATACACTTAATGGTAAGGTCCTAGGGAGTGTTGCTGAACAAAGAGACCTTGGAGTGCAGGTTCACAGCTCCTTGAAAGTGGAGTCGCAGGTAGTTAGGATAGTGAAGAAGGTGTTTGGTATGCTTTCCTTTATTGGTCAGAGTATTGAGTACAGGAGTTAGGAGGTCATGTTGCGGTTGTACAGGACATTAGTTAGGCCACTGTTGGAATATTGCATGCAATTCTGTTCTCCTTCCTATCGGAAAGTTATTGTGAAACTTGAAAAGGGTTCAGAAAAGATTTACAAGGATGTTGCCAGGGTTGGAGGATTTGAGCTATAGGGAGAGGCTGAACAGGCTGGAGCTGTTTTCCCTGGAGCGTCGGAGGCTGAGGGGTGACCTTATAGAGGTTTACAAAATTATGCGGGGCATGGATAGGATAAATAGATAAAGTTTTTTCCCTGGGGTAGGGGAGTCCAGAACTAGAGGGCATAGGTTTAGGGTGAGAGGAGAAAGATGTAAAAGAAACCTAAGGGGCAATTTTTTCACGCAGAGGGTGATGCGTGTGTGCCAGAGGGAGTGGTGGAGGCTGGTACAAGTGCAACATTTAAGAGGCATTTGGATGAGTATATGAATATGGAGGGATATGGGCTGGGTGCTGGCAAGTGGGACTAGATTGGATTGGGATATCTGGTCGGCATGGATGGGTTGGACCGAAGGGTCTGTTTCCATGCTGTATATCTCTAGGACTCCATAGGGTTTGTAACAGAGGTCAGCATTTACTTCTAGGAAAATGCATTAGGATATTAGCAATTTCAGCAGATAGAAGTTTAAATCATATCACCAAACCAATTCAATGCAAGTCATTGATTTGTTTTCTATTATTTCTATTTAGAGAAATTATCATCTGTTCAGGTCGTGGCTCCAGCAGAAAAATATAAATACAATTACTGGAAATCTATTTTTCTTTACAAAATATACTTTGCTATTTACTTTGAGTATCAGTACTCTAGATAATGTCAAACAAACTATGTTTAATAATAACTGATATCTGTATAATGACAATACTGCACAGTTTTGATCATTATTCCAAATTTGTGATCCCAGATCTGGAGTTCATCACTTCAGCTATAATGCTGAATCTCACAACTGTACAATTACAGATGGGTCTATTCATTTTTATCCAACTGGAAAAGATGAAGGGCCCAACAGTTAAAATCAGTTCAACTCTGCTTTCTATTAGTCTATATAAAACCGCATATAGATAAAGAACTGGGCTCAGATTATAAACTGCAACATTGAGAGAAACACAGATGAGATTCACAGAAACCATTGATTCAGTTCTGAAAATGTTCTGTATGGATTGCCCAAATATATAAACATTCCCAATATAAGCTGTTTAAAATAACTTTAAATTGATTACAAAACATTTGTATATCTCAAACTATTAATTATTCCAGTTTTATGCTGACCTGGCTTAAGTTTTGGCTTAAATCACAGACTATTCCTTTTGCAGCTAGTGAGCTGGTTCCTCTACTGTTTGAAAATACATTTGTCAAAAATTTTTTTTAAATCCATTAGGACTTAAAAAGGCTGCATAGAAATTATAGTACAAATGCCTCCATTGTTTTAGCACCATGAAAAGCTTTCAGCAAGAGCTATCTACTTGAATTCCATTTCTTGACTTTTTTTACATAACCTTTTGTTTACAAGAATACTTAGGCACACTACACCCTTTCCCAGCTAAACTTATTGAAACTAGGGTTATCTAAAGCAACTAGTACTCTTCTGGAGTAAACTATCTGTAATCCTTCCAACCGTGCCCCCCCTCAAATATATCAAAAGCACTTCAAACATATGAAAAGGAAATGGGACGGTGTTTCATATTTAACGCTGAATCAGGATATCTATTTGACATAAACAGAAAATGCTGCTGAAACTCACACCTGGCAGCATCTGAGAAGAGTTTCAAATCCAGTAAAACAGGGTACAATACAGAAACAGGCCCACTATGTCCGTGTTGACCATGATGCCATTCTAAACAAATATATTCTGCTTGCACACTGTAATTTGCGTCACATATAGACAGACTGGTTAAAAAGGCATTGGCATGCTTGCGTTTATTGTTCAGTCCTTTGAGTATAGGAGTTGGGATGTTATGTTGAGGTTATATAGGTCATTAATGAAGCCTTGTCTGGAATACTGTATCCAGTTCTGGACACCTAGTTATAGGACGGATATTATCAAGCTGGAGACAGTTCAGAAAAGATTTACCAGGATGTTGCCAGATATGGAAGGTTTGAATTATAAAGTCTGGACAGGCTGGGTCTTTTTTCCACTGGAGCATAGCAGATTGGCAGGTGACCTGACAGAAGTTTATAAAATAATGAGGTGTATAAACAGAGTTAATGGTAGCCAACTTTTCTCTAAGATGGGGAATTTCATGACTTTGGGGCACGCTTTTCAGGAGAGAGGAGAAAAATTTTTAAAAAGGCATTAGAGGCTTTTATTTTACATAAAGGGTGGTTCACGTGTGGACTGAACTTCCTGAGGAAGTGGTGGATGTGGGTACAATTACAACATTTAAAAGACATTTGGACAGATACATGAATAGGAAAAGTTTGGAGGGATATAGCCATTGTTTAGTTTGGGATTGTGGTCAGCATGGACTGGTTGGATCAAAGGGTCTGTTTCTGGGTTGTATGACTATGACTATTAGGCCACAAATTTATACATACTAAATAAGTGAATTTCCATTGTCATTTTAGGATTCATGGGAATTTTAACATGCTAAGACAGTGTTGGGTACTTAACCTGACTATAACGTTGGCAATAACTTTGGAATTGAAACAAAGACCGTTCATCTCTCTCCACAGGTGCTGCTCGACTTAAATTTCTCCTAAACTTATTTCAGAGTAATATCTTCCACAGTACTCTGTTGTTGTTTCTACTTGCTATAATGTCAAATGCAAAACTGTTAAAATCATTTACATCACTGTCACTATTTATTACATTTTAGTCATGAATTCAATTTTTGAATACTTCTACCCTCCTTCAGAACTTTAGATTTTTAGTTCAAGTAGAAAAAAAAATCGTTCAGTCTCAGAATCACAGACAGAATAAATAAAAATCAATAAAACTAAAACATTTTAATGTGTAATATAATACAAATGCTGGTTTCATCCAGTACAGTAACTGCCTTTGACAAGATAATTGTTTCCTACATAATACACTGATTTTACTATCAATGATTAAGAGACTTACAGAAACACCTCACCACTTCAATCTTCTGAACTTGGACTGACTGCATTTAAAGCCATATGTGTATACTTTCAGTTGATCAACCATCGCACTGTTTCAAGAGGAATTTAACTAAATTCACATTTAGAACTGCAGAGTTATTTGAGACATGCGATAGTATTATGCTTCATCCGTAAACAATAAGGCAGAGGGGGGGAAAAATCTACAGAATACGGAACAACGTTCACTTCCGGCACAGACTACCTCGCACCTTTGGACTGCAATACACTGATTTATTAGAAAACCAAAACTTGGTTCAGTTACCAAATATCCTGCGAATTATATCAGACCATTCGGCAAACCAACTGAAGTTACGACTTTAAAACATTTGAATATATCTCATAATTTGACAATAGACTTTCTGAAAAACTTTCTCATGACTTCCAGGAACGCATAAGTCGTGACCGGCGCTGACCACAAATCTACTAAAAGATAAATCGTCTCTCTACGCAGAATTTAAAAACGAAACAAGCAAATATAAAGTTACTCAAGTCCTTCCTACAACTACAACACGATGTTTCCAGTCAAAAATTCACAATCAATATAAAAGTTTACATATCGATCCAACTTTGAAGTTATTGTTTCAATTTATTATTCTCAAAACCAGGCAATTTGAAAACTGCGCAATAAGCCCTGATAAAATCTGCATCAAACAGATCCCACGTCCGATCTTCATGAAGATTTTATTTTTAAAGTTTTAATGATTGTGGTTCACATTTCGACAGGGTAACCTCAGTTATTGATGCGAGGGGCCCCTGACCTCGGGTGGAGACTTGGCCCTTTCTTTACCCAGTTCCCGGCCCGGACCCTGAGCTTTCTCACCGTTCTCCAGCTTGACGAGCTGCGGTAACCGGTAGGTGCTGACCAGCAGGTCCAGCGGCCTCGACACGCCGCTCCACTCAATCTCCCTGGTGCTGCTCAGTGTCTCCATGGCGCCCGACCCCGGGCGGAGACGGGTGGCGTTCACCCGCAGGTTTTCCCGGGGGCTGGACTGCGGCTGCTTGCACTGCTGTCGAGCTGGGCTTGCTGCCGGACTCCCGCAGCGCCATTACCAGGAGTCACACACTCCGCTCCGGGAAGCGGCCGACTTGCCACTCGCAGCAGACGACAGAATGGTGCAGCAACATCGGCCCATCCTGGCTCCACTCCCACACGGGCCCCTCCCCCTACTCCCGAATCACTCTCTCATCACACAAACCGCCCCCTTCCTCCGCAAGTCCCTTCTCGCTGCAAAGATCCAAACTGCAGCCCCTCACCTCCCTGTTACTAACATCTCATTCCTTCCACACTCCGCCCGGTTCAATCCCACCCTTCTCAGCTAAAGGATTTAAAAGTGATAATATTACGTTGAACGTAAGGTTTTTACACCAAAATTGAATACGCTTGTATTTTGGTAGAGGCGTCAACATTTCTCAGTTTTTTTTGGTCTTGGTTTTCTGGTCTTTTTTTTCCAAATTCCTTTATGTCGATTTTAATGGTTGTTGCGTTTATCTAGGTTATAAATTCGAGTTTTAAGTTGCTGTTTATTCTTGCCGTGTTTTCTCCATATAGCCCAGATATAGGTGTCTTCATGTGTTCTTGTACTTGTAAGTTAAGTGAACAGCTAAATTAATTTCTATAATTGCTGAGTCTTTTTCATATGTTTGAATTTTATTCCAGAAGCATTTAAGTCGCTTGTCCACATCAAGGGTGGAGCCGGTGAGTCAGCTTATTAGTACTGGAAACAATCAGACTTGTTCTGATTTGACGCAAACTTAAACTGTAATTTGAAAGGAGAATAAATAGTACGACAGTTTAACTAGTGATGGTTCAGTTCTGCACAGACTAAAATGAGAGCTAACTTCGTTACTGGTCATTACGATTCAACACTGCAATGTTTGGAAACGCACTATTTCTTGTTAGCTGTAAATCATTCTATTTACCTATTTAGAATTATTTATCCATTTCTTGAAATCTGGGTCAATTTGGAAATGAACGGCTATTACCCAAATCACTAAGTGGGAAATTCTTTAGCGTACAGTACCGTATCTAAATTTCCTTTAGCAATATATACATTTTTGCTAAATCAAAATGATCTAGTAAAACAAAGAAATGTAAATGAAATAATATGAAGTGTTATAACCATTTGATTTTTTAAATTGACCTCATGATGCTTGTTTGGAAACCTCGTGCTTGCACGATGGATTCTGTACAGCAACAATTGTGATTTTAAGGTGTGCGTTTCACTCTTATTTGGGATAGGTTTGTGATCCAGAAAGGAAGTAATATGGGCCAATGCTTATTGACTCAAACACCTTGCATTGATTTTCCTTATTTTTCTTTTTAAACTTCATCACTACACATTATTTGCGAGCCACAGATACAAGACACGGGTTAATTAATGGTCAACGTTTTTTTCTACTTACTTATGGGAAATCAGTATCACTGGCTGAGCTAGCATTCACTGTCCATACATATCTGCCATTGAAAGTCGTGATGGGCTGTCTTCTTGAACCACTGCAGTCCATATGATGTAGGTAGATCCACAAAGCCATTAGGGGAGGAATTCCAGGACTTTGACCCAGTCACAGTGAAGGAACAACAGTATCTTTCTTAGGTTGGTGAGTTGCAAAGTATTTGCTGCCCTTATCTTTAAAGATGGTTGTGTTCATGGGTCTGGAAGGTTCTGTCTAAGAACTTTTGGAGAATTTCTGCAGTGCATCTTGTAGATGGTAGACATTGAGTGTCAGTGGTAGAGGATTTGGATGTTTGTGGTGCCAATCAAATGGGCTGCTTTGTCGTGGATGGTGTTAATCATCTTGTGTTGTTGGAGCTACTCTCAGCAAGGCAAATGAGGAGTATTCCATTACACTCTTCACTTGTGCCTTATAAAAAACCTCCCACTGATTAAGTAGTTGCTCCCAGTCCACTTGAGTCAAATCATATGTTAGTAAAATTAGCCTGTTTACAGTTTAGAACTTTTATTCCTGGCTCAGCCTTGCCCTTTTCTGAAATGATCCAAATCTAATTCAGTTTGGTCACATTTATGCCTACTGTCTGTTCCCTGTGAGCTAACCAATCCTCAATCCATGCTTACATGACTATTTTAAGATTTTATAAGTGCCCTTTTATACCCTCCTTAATTATAGATTCAAACATTTTCACTATGACATAATGGCATTGTGGTAATACCACTAGTAATCCAGAAGCCTAGGTTAATTTGAAATTGGAATTTAGTTAATATATGGGAAATTAAACACTAATGTAACAGTGATCACAAAAAACTCAAATGGTTCACTAAAGTCTTCTAGGGAAGGAAATCCTTGTTTAATCTGACCAACATGTAACTGCAGACTCATAGAAATGTGCTTGATTTTTAAGTGTCTTCTAAAATGGCAGTTATATTAAATCCCTCAAAAGTTTAAGAAAATAAATGTGACTGGATGAATCACCTGACATTGACCTAGATATCGGAAATAACGCTGCAGATTCCGCCTTACTAATATATGGGGGCTAGTGCAAAACTTGAAAGAACTGTCAAAGACTTGTCAAACACAGCCAACATTGTCTGCAATGGATGATTCCATGATATGACTATGTCCCAGACTCCAGAATCAACATATTTGGCAATGACATACCCACAATCAGTGATATGCACTTGACTGGAAATTGCACTGTTATTAACTCTGGACCATAGGAGGTATCATGGCATCGGTCAAATGTGAGCAAAGAAACCTCATGCTGATTATTACTACTGTCTTGCTCAGCTTGTGATGAATCAAATTTCTTTCACATTAACAGAAGCACAGAGAATGACAGAAGCACTGAATGTACACTGAGTGGAGGACTTTAATGTCCTTTGGGAAGATTGACTTAATAGCATTAATAGTGACCAAGCTGACCAAGTTAAAAAGGACACTGCTGCTGACAGGTGGTGAGGAAGCCTATGAGAAGGAATCTGCCAAGATGCATGAATCTATTGCAGTACTGGTAGGAGTGACCATTGTTGATTCCTTGTGAAGATTAAATACTGTCTTCGCGTTGAGAACATCCTTTATCATATCATGTGGCACTACCACTGTGCTAAATGGGTTGGCTTTTTAAATGATCTAGCAATTGAAAACTGGGCACACGTGAGGTACTTTGGGCCATCAGCAGCAGAAGACTCGTATTCAGCTACAATCTGTCATCTCAGAGCACATAATCCACTCTACCATTGTAATCAAGTCAGGGGATCAATGCTGGTTCATGAAGAGTGCAGGCAAGCATGCCTGGAGCAGCATCAGACATGCCCAAAAATGGGGCATCAACCTGGTGGAGCTAATTACAAGCCAAACAGTGAAAGCAGCATATGATAGATAAGGCTAAGTAATCCCACAATCAACAGATCAGATCAAAGCTGTGACATCCTGCCACATCTATTCATGACTTGTGGTTCCCCAATCCCCATAACTTGGCATGACAAAAGTCATGTACTACATGGAAACAGACCCTTCAGTCCAACTCGTCCATGCCAACCAGATATCCCAACCTGTATGTCATTGGTTTCAATATGTACAATGACCTCCTTCTGGTCCCTCTTTCCCCCTTGAGAACATTCTGAAACATCCTGGCACCAGGGAAGCAACACACCATTCTGATTTTTCGCTGCTGGCCACAGAAATGTCTATCTGTGCCTTGGACTAGACAGTCCTCGAACACAATTGATCTCTTGGAACCAAGTGCCCATTCTTAATAATGGGAAGCCCATCACCTCAATGCGAGAGACAAAGCTGAAATGTTTAGTCTTCAGTACCAAACAGATGATCCATTTTAGTTTCCTCCTGAGGACCCCAGCATCATAGGTGCTGGATTTCTGCCAATTCAATTCAAGAATGGCTGAAGTGTAGAATACTACAAAGGCTATGGGCCTTGAAAAGATTCTGGAAATAGTAATAAAGATTTGTACTTCAGAACTTTAATGATGTTGGCATTTAACCAGCAATGTGGAAAATTGCCTAGATATGTCCTGTTTGCAAAGATCAAGACAAATCCAACCTAATCAATCACCATCCATTTAGGCTATTCTCGATCATCAGCAAAATAATGGCAGGAGTCATTGTCAGTATTATCAAACAGCATTTGATCAGCAATAACCTGCGAACTAATGTTAGATTGGGTTCTACTAGGACCACTCCACTCCTAATCACATCACAGATTTGGTTCAAACCTGTGCTAAAGAGCTGAATTCCAGAGGTGAGTGGAGAGTGATTGGATGAAGGCAGCATTTGAGAATATTGCATTAAGGAGCAGTAGCAAAACTAGAGACAATGGGAATTGGGCAGAGAGTAGGGGTGGGGAAATCTTCCCTGATGATGTCAAACCTTGCATAGAGGAACATGGTTGTGATTGTTGGAGGTCAGTCATCTCAAGTCTTGGATAACTCTGCAGAAATTCCTCTCTGTAGTATCAAACACTCAAGCATCTTCAGCTGCTTCATCAATGATCTTCCCTCCAACATAAGGGCAGAAGTCGGTCTTTGTGTTGATGATTACACACTGTTTAGCACCATTCACAACTCCTCAGATACTGAAGTAGTCCATGCCCATATGTCCAACGAGACTTGGAAGATATCCTGGCTTGAGCTGATAATTGGAAAGTTGCCTCAAATTTGTGTGCCTTTTATGCTGTGACCATCTCTAACAAAAGAGAATCTAGGCATTGACTCTTACTGTTTAATGGCATTTCTTTTGCTGAATTCCCATGGTTACCATTGACTAGAAACTGAATTGAACTGAACTAGTCATATGAATATAAATGGTGACTGGAACAGGTTTTTGACTAGAAATATTAAGGTCAGTAACTTACCTTTTCTATGCAATGTCTGTCCATCATGTATAATGCACATGCAACAGAAAATCTCTGGAAAGCAGTCAATTCAAGAAATTGGGAATACAGAAAAATAAGGGAAAAATCAAGTTTTAAAAAAACAAATATTTTGGTCAGTCACACACTAGAAATGGTGTTTCAAAACAAGAGTTGAGACTAGATACTGACATGGATGTTACAATCTTAGCAGATTATCTGCAATGGCTCAAATAAATTGATGTCCAATGTTCAAGAATTAATCTACCAAGTTCTAAAAGCAGATTTAGAATGTACCAAGGACAGGAATTCTGCCAAGACGTTTGTCAAAATATAATCTAAACAATTAGTTCTCACAGAAGTATCATGAACAAAGGAAGCATTTAACAATAATTGGTGGTTTTCTACTCCTTTAATCACAGGCTAATAATACAGAAGGGTATAAGGCAAGATGTACTTCATAGAATCCATGGAGTTACTTGAAAATAACCAAGAGTAGAGTTTGTGCACAATAGTCCGTATGGTGGCCAAGAATTTCAAAACAAGTTGATAATTGAAATCCTGATTCCTGATGAAGAGCTAATGCCTGGAATGTCCATTCTCGTATTCCTCGGCTGCTGCCAAACCTGCTGTGCTTTTCCAGCACCATGCTCTCGACTCATGCTTGCTTTCAATAGCCAGTATACAAGGACACCCAGGACCCTTTGTAAATCAATCCATTCTATCATCATTTAAATAATATTCTACCATTCTGTTTTTCACAATTTCATACTTACCCACATTATACTGCATCTGTCATGCATTTGTCCACTCATTCAATTTGTCTAAGTCACCTTGAAGGCTCTTGACATCATCCTCACTAACAATCCCATTAGTTTTGTGTCATCAGAAAACTTGGAAATATTACAATTGATTGCCCATCCAAATTGATGATATATATTGTGAATAGCTGGGGCCCAAGCACTGATCGTGGCAATCACTCCCATGGCTTGTATGAGAGACTTAGTGCCTGCCTGTTGAATGCACACGTATGGTAGGACAATATGAAATTATCAATTTATTTTGAAATTCTTGGCCACGATACAGACTATTGTGCACAAACTCTACTCTGCCTGACCTGCTGTGCTTTTCCAGCACCACACTCTCAACTCTGATCTCCAGCATCTGCAGTCCTCACTTTCTCCTATTGAAAGCAAGCATGTAGATGCAGCAAGCAGTTAGAAAGGAAATGCTATTTTGGTCTTCATTGCTTTGAGTTCAGGAGCCAGACAGCGTTACTGTGGCTGTGGTGAGATCACATAGAGTCATAGAGATATACAGCACGGAAACAGACCCTTCAGTCCAACTCGTCCACGCCAACCAGCTATCCCAAACTAATCTAGTCCCATTTGCCACTACTTGGCCCATATCCCTCCGAACCCTTCCTATTCATATACCCATCCAAATGCCTCTTAAATGTTGCAATTGTTACCAGCCTCCACCACTTCCTCTGGCAGCTCATTTCCGTACACATACCACCCTCTGTGTGAGAAAAGTGCCCCTTAGGTCCCTTTTATATCTTTCCCCTCTCACTCTAAACCTATGCCCTCTAGTTCTGGACTCCCCCACACCAGGAAGAGACTTTGTCTATTTACCCTAACCATGCCCCTCATGATTTTATACATCTCCATAATGTCACCCCTCAGCTTCTGAGGCTCCAGGGAAAACAGCCCCAGCCTATTCACCCTCTCCCTATAGCTCAAATCCTCCAACCCTGATAAATCCTTGCAAATCTTTTCTGAACCCTTTCAAGTTTCGTAAAATCCTTCTGATAGGAAGACCAGAATTGCACAATATTCCAAAAGTGACCTAATCAACGTTCTGTACAGCTGCAACATGTCCTCCCAACTCCTATACTCCATGCTCTGACCAAAAAATGAAAGCATACCAAATGCCACCTTTACTATCCTATCTACCTGTGACTCCACTTTCAAGGAGCTATGAACCTGCATTCCAAAGTCTCTTTGTTCAGCAACACTTCCGAGGACCTTACCATTAAGTGTATAGGTCCTGCTGTGATTTGCTTTTCCAAAATGCAGCACCATGTATTTATCTACATAAAACTCCATCTGTTACTCCTCAGCCCATTGGCCCATCTGGTCAAGATCCTGTTGTAATCTGAGGTAACCTTCTTTGCTGTCCACTGCACCTCCAATTTTGGTGTCATCTGCAAACTTACTAACTATACCTTCTAGGTTCACATCCAAATCATTTATATAATGATGAAAATTAGTAGACCCAGCACCGATCCTTGTGGTACTCCACTAGTCACAGGCCTCCAATCTGAAAAGCAACCCTCCACTACTACCCTCTGTCTTCTACCTTCGATCCAGTTCTGTATCCAAAAGGCTAGTTCTCCTTGTACTCCATGAGATCTAACCTTGCTAACCAGTCTCCCATAGGGAACCTTGTCAAACACCTTACTGAAGTCCACATAGATCATGTCCACCGCTCTGCCCTTATCAATCCTCTTTGTTACCTCTTCAATATCTAGAGTGTAATATACAATTTTAGTCTCCCTTCCTAAGAAAATATATTCTTGCCAAAGAATGTTTGGAGTAAAGTTACGAAATGGGGTAAACTCTTCTGCTTGAGTTAACCCAGCAACACAGAAAAGACTTATCCCGTGCAGTAATCTGTGAAACTTCAATAGGCCAAGAATTAGTTAAAGTAAAAGTAACAACTTTATTTCTTAAAGTATAACAGAGAATGCTTAACTGACCACGATTTACAACTCCTTCCTCTAACCTATCTTTTACTTTCCCCTTCTACATTACTAGTCTGTTAAAATGCCCCGATTTAAGA
This sequence comes from Chiloscyllium punctatum, assembly GCF_047496795.1. Taxonomy (NCBI): domain Eukaryota; kingdom Metazoa; phylum Chordata; class Chondrichthyes; order Orectolobiformes; family Hemiscylliidae; genus Chiloscyllium; species Chiloscyllium punctatum. The sequence goes on from NC_092743.1 coordinate 63,371,181, forward strand.
TTTACAAAACAAAACTATTTATCTCAAAACCAGGCAACTTTCTGTTCTTCTCTGTACAGGGGAGCCTTGATTATCCAAACAAGAGGGGTGGGCACTATTTTGTTCAGATAATCAATTATTCAGTTCATCAATTAAATGCCTTACCTCTGGGGCTTGGAGTTTTTAAAGTCTGCTCCCCGTTCAGGAGACTAGCAGCAGCAGCACACAGCACGTGAGACCCCGCCTCCAACACAGCCCCCCACCCCTAATCCCCTTCCAACACTGCCCGCCCCCAACTCGGTCCAACACCGCCCCCAACTCGGTCCAACACCACCCCCAGACCCCAGCACAAAGCAGTGAACCCCCCCAAAACTGCCACCAGAACCCCATCCAACCCTGCCCCCCATCTGCCCCTGCCCCCAACCCCATTCAACCCTGCCCCAACCCCCATCCCCCCCATCCCGTCCAACACCACTCCCACCTGCCTCTGCCCCCCCACCATGGCCAACCCCGCGCCTGCCCTCTAATCCCATCCAACACTGCCCCCTGCCCAACACTGCACCTCTCCAGGGCATCCGGACTGTACGCCAACAAGACTGCTGCCGCTGCTGCCATTGTGGGGTAAGTGTCCAACTAGCGCATGGACACACACACAGCTACAGCAACTTTTTGACAGGTTCCATGTTTGCCCCGTACAGGACAATGTTGGAGAAATTATCTGGGTAAACGGGGAGGGGGCGCAGTTAGGGTATACCCCTCAGTAGAACTCCAGGGAACATATGGGGAGAGAAAGGGCAGGAGGTCACTCATTTGGAGACTGTTTAATCACTGTAAACAAAAGACGTGATCACTGTTGGAAACACATCTTTGATGTCATTTTTATTGGGACCTCGAGATCTCCTTCTAATAATCCGATTTTCGGATAATTGGTATTCGGATAATCGAGGTTCCTCTGTATTCCTGTCTTCCTTTTTTTCTTGGGGATTCTACTTCACTGATCAATAAAGGTACCTTTAAGAGAGCTAATTTTCAGGGTGTCTCTACATGCTGGTGTGGCAGTTCTCCTCTCAACTGTACAATTTTCCTCAGTCTTATACCCCCAAAGCATCGGATTGTGTCATCGGCTTTTAAGATTGTCAATATACTCAATTCAAACTTGATTGGAATTTGATATTTTCAGGGTATAATTTAAACTGATTGGCCAAATTTGTCTCAAAGCACTGGTTGAGTTGCTATCTGTTCTGAACCAAATGTTACATTGTAAAGTCTCCAGCACTCTTATGTGCTTGCCAAGTCCTTCACTCTCTTAAAAAGTACAGTACACTTCTACCCCTTCATAACAAGGTCCATTAGACTGATTGCTGGGATGGTATGTTTGTCATAGGAGGAGAAATTGGTTGATTGGGCCCGTATTCACTTGAATTTAGAAGAATTAGTGAGGATCTCATTGAAACATATGAAAGTCTGACAGGGTTGGACAGACTGGATGCAGGGATCATGTTTTCCCTAATTGGGATGTCCAGAACCAGGGCCACGGTATCAGAATACACTTTGAAATGAGATGAAAAGAAAGTTATTCACTTAGGGTGGTGAACCAGTGGCATTGTCTCCCATAGAAAGCTGCAAAGTCACTGAAAATATTTTAGAAAGAAATTACTTTCTACAGGTTAAAGGTATCAACAGGTATGGGAAGACAGTGGCTGTAGAGTCAGTCATGATCACGTTAAATGGCAGAGCATGCTTGATGGACTGAATGGCCTACGCCTGTTCCTACTTTCTGTGTGTCTATGTTGGGAATAGACATCCTCAACTCTAAAGGGAAAGCACATTTGATCAGAATGTATTCCGGACAGCTATATGTTACCAGACTTCACACAATTATAGCCCAGATTGCGATGAAATCGCTGAAAAGAATCTTTCCACACATGGGTTTCCAGTTGAGATTATTTCAGACAATGAGCCACAATTCATGAATGAATACATAAGAAGATTCATAACAGATCTAGAGTTAATCACATCACTAGTTCTCCTCTTCATCCACAAACAAATGGAGAATCTGAGGGTGAAGAAAACCATAAAGTTGCTAATGACTAAAACTGCTGCTTGTGCTTCAGCTTTACTGAATTACAGACCAACACTTTTGAGTAATGGATATTCACTGGTAGAGTTATGTATGGGCCAAAGACTGAAAACTCAAAAGTTCCATTGCAACAGTGATATCTCAGACCAAATATCACAACTTAAGACTATGACAGAATAAGAACCATTGAAAATTACCAAAAGGGAACACTGAAGAACTGATATGATTCGACTGAGCAAAGATTTTATCAGTTTTTATACCAGGACAGAAGGTATGGATCAGACATTGGAAGTCAGAGGCAAAATTCTCAGACAAAGCAAGCAGATTTTTATATTGTTCAAAACTAGGTGGGGATGTGTAGAAGGAAAACAAAAGGATTGATATTTCCCGGGGCAGCAAATTAATATGATTAGCACAAACTTTCGGATAATGAGTGAAGAACTATATAAATTATCTTGCAGCACACTAAGCATGTTATAGAAACATTTAAAGACCATCCAAAGACTGATGGGTAGGACATCCCACTCCTCAGAGTGTTCAAAGATGTACAACTCATGATTATTTCCAGAATAACAGGTTCATACCTGCATAGGTCTGACAATCAGAGTCATGTACAGCACGGAAACAGACCCTTCGGTCCAAGCCGACCAGATATCCCAACCCAATCTAGTCCCACCTGCCAGCACCCGGCCCATATCCCTCCAAACCCTTCCTATTCATATACCCATCCAGATGCCGTTTAAAAATGTTGCAGTTGTACTCACCTCCACCAATTTGCATATTGATGGAATGGAACGCTTTTTGTTTTGCAAATGCCAGTAGCTGTCCCAATAAAGCTTTGATTGTCACATTCATGCATTCGATGATATCCTGCACTTTAGAGAATCCAGAAATACTGCAAAGCCTCTAACTTGGCCTGACCAGTATTATCTATGCTGAATGAAATCATTTGCTAGCCTGAACACTGCATAATTGCACTGACAAATCCAGTGGTATACGGACGCTTATAAGATATCACAAAGGGTCTCTAACTAATACCTGGGATGATTCCCATTTGCACAAGAACTCAAAGTTACTGTTATCTTGACAGCAATAGGCATAAGGTGGCCACAACAGAAATTTGAACTAATCTCTATAGAGGATGATTTGGAAGAGCCGGTGCTGGACTGGGTTGGATAAAGTTAAAAAACACACAACACCAGGTTATAGTCCAACAGGTTTATTTGGAAGCATTAGCACTTTGAAAGCTAGTGCTTCCAAACAAACCTGCTGAACTGTAACCTGGCGTTGTGTGATTTTTAACTTTGTTCAAAGAGGATGTCACTGAAGAACTGCATTTTGCAAAGGTGCTGGCACTCTGTCAGGAGATGCGTTAACATTTGCCTTGTGTTTCTGCATGGGATGTTTTCACCTCCCTCAGCCTGTCTGCTAATTGTTGGTCTTCTCTAGAGGGCCTTGCATAACAATCCAATAACTGCTTGGAATTCAGGACTCATCTTTCTCTGGACAGCTAACCACCTTTGTCTCCAGGAATAAGTGAAAGACAGGACCAATATAAAGAGGTGCTATAAATAAATTAAGTAGGGTAAGGAAAGTAAAGTTAATGTAAGTGAAGAAGGTTTAAGATTAAGTAAGTAAGATTGTGAATGTTCCAATTTATGACAGGGCGACCCGGTGGCAAAGTGGTTAGTGCTACAGTGTCTCAGCTCCAGGGACATGAGCTCAATTCCATCCTCAGGTGATTGTCTGTGTGGACTTTGCACATGTTCCCTACATCTCTGTGGGTTTCCACCAGATGCACCCGTTTCCTCCCCCAGTCCAAAGATATGCAAGTAAGGTGGATTTCCCATGCAAAATTGCCTCATAGTGTCCAGGGATATGCATGTTAAATGGATTAGCTATGGTAAATTCAGGGTTATGGGGATAGGATTGACAGTGGGTCTGGGTGGGATGCTCTTCAGACAGTCATTGGAAACTCAATGGGCTGAATGGCCTCTGTGAGCTGTGGGGATTCTATCACTAGGCAACACAATTCGGTCGCGTGTCATGTGTGGCCAAGAATATGTGGGAAATCATGGGCTCTACCTATAGGGACCCTTTTCACATGTGTTGGAAGAGCTTTCAGTTGCAGAAATTTGAGCTCTGGACTTAAGAGCTTGAGTGGCAGCTGGATACACTGTGGCACATTTGTGAGACTAAGAGTAATGTGAATAGCTCACTCCAAGAGATGGTCTCACTAAAGCTTAAGGGCTTGGATAAAGGAAAGTAATGAATGACTAAGAGAAACAAACCGGTAATGCAGGAATTCACTGCAATCTTCAAACTGAGTTTGCATTTTGTAAGCTGATGGATGCCATGTTTGTGTCACCATAAGCAGCTTGGCTGTAGAGAAAGGGAGGAAGAAGAAAGGGGAAGTGACTGTGATAGAGCATTCGTTAGTTAGGGCAAGTGATAATTGTTTCTTTGGCAATAAACTTATCACAAGGATGGTACGTTGCCTCCCTGGTGCCAGAGTCAAGGATGCCACAGAGCAGCTGCAGGTGAAGAGCCAAGGGTTGTGTTCCATGTTGGTACCATTGACTTAGCTCGGAGGGGGATGTGGTCTTGCAATCAGAACTTAGGGAGCTAGGCAGTAAGTTAGCAAGCGGGACATCAAATGGTATGTCCCCAATTATGTGAAAGTGAGGACTGCAGATGCTGGAGATCAGAGTTGAGAGTGTGGTGCTGGAAAAGTACAGCAGGTTAGGCAGCATTTGAGGAGCAGGAAAGTCAACGTTTCAGGCAAAAGCCCTTCATCATTCCTGATGAAGGAATAAGGTAGATGGTGCAAGAGGCATCTTGAAAAGAAGAAGAATACAGCAAATGTGATGCAAGAAAAACTTTTTCACAAAGTGAGTAGTTATGGTATGGTATGGAATGCATTGCCTACAAGTGTAGTGGATGTAAGTTCAGTTGAGGTATTCAAGAGGGTTTGACTGGATGATTACTTAAACAGAAACAATGTGCAAGGAGATTGAAAAAAGCAGAAAATTGGTAGAAGGTACAGAAACAATGGACCAAATGATCTGAGCCTCAACACTTTTGTGGTTCTATGATTTCCTCCTGCCCTTTTCCTCCTCCTCTAAAGTATACAATCCATGGGGAACAATACGCTCTGGTTCCTATGCTGAATTCCTCAACCTTCACAATATCCCTGTCTGTAGACCTCTTTCCTCTGACTCTGTCTTTCTTTGTTTTGGCAGCTTAAATATATTGCATAAAGTTCAATTAGATACAAATGCTGTCATCTTTACCAGAAGATTCTGCTGCTAAATGCAGCCACTGTCATTCTGTCAGGCCTTTTATTCATGCTTTCCCCAGCTTTTCATATGGAAATAGATAGATTTAGACATGACTCACTCACAACGTTTTCCTGTGCACTTAACAAAAAACTGAATGGGTAACATAAGTTTAAAAATCGATTGGGTGTTTACCAAGCTCAACTATTTTAAAAAAAAACTTTGTTGAGCTTCCTATGCTGGCCCTTGTCCACCTTCAATATTATTGTAGACTGGCATTACTTATTGTGCTAAATTTTATGTAAACATGGGGGTGGTAGAGAGAGTGGTGTGCCCAATTTGTAGTCAAATCCAGCCTAGTGTTGTTTATCATGGTCAAATCCACAATTAGGGTGCTGAGTTTTGAAATAGTGGTCCCCCATTTATGAACAATTTGAAGGGTTGATAATCTGTGGATTTTTCTAGAAATAGGTGGGAGTGAAGGTCAAGATGTGGAAGCTTTGGAGAGGGTGCAGAGAAGATTTACCAGGATGTTGCCTGGAATGGAGAGTAGGTCGTACGAGGATAGGTTGAGAGTTCTCGGCCTTTTCTCGTTGGAACGGCGAAGGATGAGGGGTGACTTGATAGAGGTTTATAAGATGATCAGCGGAATAGATAGAGTAGACAGTCAGAAACTTTTTCCCCGGGTACAACAGAGTGTTACAAGGGGACATAAATTTAAGGTGAAGGGTGGAAGGTATAGGGGAGATGTCAGGGGTGGGTTCTTTACCCAGAGAGTGGTGGGGGCATGGAATGCGCTGCCCGAGGGAGTGGTAGAGTCAGATTCATTGGCGACCTTTAAGCGGCATTTGGATAGGTACATGGATGGGTGCTTAATCTAGGATAGAAGTTCGGCACAACATCGTGGGCCGAAGGGCCTGTTCTGTGCTGTATTGTTCTATGTTCTATGTTCTATGTTCTAATACAGTATATTCAAAGTTAAATTGTATAGATTTTGATCTATTAGGGAGTCAAAGGTTATCAGCGGCAGGAAGGGAAGTGGAGTTCAGGCCACAATCAGATGAGTCACAATCTTATTAAATGGCAAAGATGGCTTGAGGGGCTAATTGGCTTACCTCTGTCCATATTAATTTTTTTGAATGTTCATATTATGCCTCTGATACTGAAAGGACAAGCTAGCAGACTTCCCAGACTTCGATTAAAATTGATCTGCGCATTGACTAATCAGTTCAGATCCACCTTTTTCTTCTGTGAAAGATTCAGTGTGAAAAATTCAGAGAATAATATCTATCTCATCCTTAGGACCAATCTGGCATCATCAATACAAAGCACATGTTATACCTAATGTGATGTACACTTGTCTTATGCAGCAACTGGGATGCGCCCTCATATGCCTTCAGTGCCTTTGAAATGAGACTCAAGGACATTTAGCAGCCAATCAAGTTCATATATGGAAAAGAACAGTGATCAAATTACGAATGTGGACTACAGCAAGTCATGATGACCTCAGGATTTTAAATAGCATTTTGTTCAGTTCAATTGAATGCTGATAGCCATGTTCACTTACAAAGACATTTTTAGGTCAGACCTACAATCAGCTGCCACAGCCAACACAGTGTTACTTGCTGTAAGCCAAGGTCATTGCAACTTCATTTTTTTTTTGCCGCCATCTCCTTCAGGCTGCTGCAAGGAATGTCAGAATCATTAACCTGTGGACACTATATTTACATTAAATAGATGACTGATGCTGTTTTCTTTTCTCATTAAACAAGTGATAAATTACAGCAATTCATTACATTCACCACCCAGCATAGATCATAAGGAGTTAATACATTGCAGATTTTTCCAAATTCCTGGGCCTCATTTTTTGTGCCCATATTGCCCCTTGGGGTCATGTAGATGCCTCCGCTGATTTGATCTGCAACTAATCTGTGATCAACACCAGTAGCCTTACGTTTTATGCTTGCTTTCCTTGCAGCTACAAGGATGCATTTATATTACTGCAAATTTCAATCCTCCCTACTCTTTGTCCTCATATAGAAAATGGGTGGTGAACTTTCTGAGGGCACTTATTCTTTGCACACTTAGCCCACAACTCCTCTGAAACCATGGTGGCCAAACTGTGCTGCAAGAGCCACCATGAAACAGACCATTGGAATCCACAAGTACCATTGGTTGAAGCTGCAATGCAATCCACAAAGAACACCTTTGTCTACAGGAATAGTGCCAGAAGACTGGAGGATAGGAAATGTTCCCTTGTTCAGAAGGGGAGTAGAGACATCCCTGGTAATTATAGGCCAGAGAGCCTTACTTTGGTTGTGGGTAAAGTATTGGAAAAGGTTATAAGAGATCGAATTTATAATCATCTAGAAAGGAATAAGTTGATTAGGGATAGTCAAAACTGTTTTCTGAAGGGTAGGTCATGCCTCACAAACCTTATTGAGTTCTTTGAGAAGGTGACCAAACAGGTGGATGAGGGTAAAGCGGTTAATGTGGATTTCAGTAAGGCGAGTGATAAGGTTCCCCATGGTGGGCTATTGTACAAAATACAGAGGGGCATGGAATTGAGCATGATTTAGCAGTTTGGATCAGAAATTGGCTGGCAGAAACAAGACAGTGGGTGGTGGTTGATGGGAAATGTTCACCCTGGAGTTCATTACTAGTGTACTGCAAGGATCTGTTTTGAGACTATTGCTGTTTGTCATTTTTATAAATGACCTGGATGAGGGTGTAGAAGGATGGCTTAATAAATTTGCGAATGACACTAAGGTTGATAGAATTGTGGATCGTACAGAAGAATGTTGTAGGTTACAGAGGGACATAGATAAGCTGCAGAGCTGGGCCAAGAGGTGGCAAATGGAGTTTAATGCGGAAAAGTGTGAGGTGATTCACTTTGGAAGGAGTAACAGGAATGTAGAGCACTAGGCTGATGGTAAGATTTTTGGTAGTGTAGATGAGCAGTGAGATCTTGGTGTCCTTGTACAGAGATCGCTGAAAGTTGCCATCCAGATTGGTAAGGCTGTTAAGAAGGCATACGGTGTGTTAGCTTTTATTAGTAGAGGGATTGAGTTTCGGAACCATTAGATCATGCTACAGCTATACAAAGCTCTAGTGCGGCCGCACTTGGAGTATTGCGTATAGTTCTGGTCATTGCATTATAGGAAGAATGTGGAAGATTTAGATTAGATTAGATTTCTTGCAGTATATAAACAGGCCCTTCGGCCCAACAAGTCCACATGTTCCGAAGAGTAACCCACCCAGACCCATTCCCCCTGACTAATTCACCTAACGCTATGGGATAATTTAGCATGGACAATTCATACTACCTGCACATCTTTAGATTGTGGGAGGAAACCGGAGCACCCGGAGGAAACTCACACAGACACTGAGAAAACGTGCAAACTCCAAACAGACAGTCGCCCGAGGCAGGAATTGAACCTGGGTCCCTGGCGCTGTGAGGCAGCAGTGCTAACCACTGAGCCACTGTGCCGTCCATAATTTGGAAAAGGTTCAGTGGTATGGAGGGAAGGACTTAAAAGGAAAGGTTGAGTGATTTGAGGCTGTTTTCGTTAGAGACAAGAAGGCTGAGAGGCAACTTAATTGAGACATACAAGATAATCAGAGGGTTAGATAGGGTGGACAATGAGACCCTTTTTCCTCAGATGGTGATGGCTAGCACCAGGAACATAGCTTTAAATTGAGGAGTGGTAGATATAGTTCAGAAGTCAGAGGTAGTTTCTTCACTCAGAGAGTAGTGGGAGCATGCAATGGTCTGCCTGCAACAGTAGTAGACTCACCAACTTTAACGGCATTTACATGGTCATTGGATAGATATATGGAAAAAACTGGAAGTGTGGCTTAGGTGGGCTTTGGATTGGTTTCACAGGTGCAACATCGAGGGCTGAAGGCTGGAGAAAGTGAGGACTGCAGATGCTGGAGATCAGAGCTGAATCAAATCCTGAAGAAGGGCTCATGCCTGAAACGTCGATTCTCCTGCGACTTGGATGCTGCCTGACCTGCTGCGCTTTTCCAGCAACACATTTTCAGTCCACTTCATATTGCTACAAGGATAACACATGGAGCTTCATTAGATGATGATCATTAGCCTAAGAAGAAAGAGGACATAGAAATCGGAAGATAGCTGGGAAATGTGACAAGAACATACAAACGCTATAGCCTGCCCCGTCATTCAACAAATCTTGGTTAGTATGGCAGACTGGTCCACAATACAGAGTGATATTGTCAGTGTAAGTTCAATTCCTGCACTAGCTGGGGCCACCATGAAGAAGTCTTCCTCTAATGAGCTGCCAGAGGAAGTGGAGGCTGGAACATTTGCAACATATGAAAAAAAACTTACATAATAGTAATCTCAGCTCTAGTTTACCAACTCCTATTTATAGCCCTTGACTGCCTTGTCTTTTCAAAATTGTCTAATTCAGACTTGAATAAATTCAATAATCCAGTCTCCACTGTTTTCTGGGGCAGATAATTCTACTTACAGATAACCTTCTGAGAGAAAACATTTCTCCTCATCTCTGTCGTAAAAACAAGAACTGTTATTCGTGAACCATGTCCCCTAATCCCACTACAAGTCTCTCCTCTAAGGGGAAACATTCCCTCAGAAACCATCCTGTTAAGTCCCCTCAGGATCTTATATGTTCCAATAACAATACCTGTAATTTTTCTAAACTCCACAACCTGTTCAATCTATTCAACTATTCCTCATAAGATAAAGTTAAAACTCCCACAACACCAGATTATCGTCAACAGGTTTATTTGGATGCATTAGTTTTTGGAGCGCTGCTCCTTCATCAGGTAGCTGTGAAAGAGGATTATAAGACACAGAATTTATAGCAAAAGATGATAGTGTCATGCAACTGCAATGATATATTGAAAAAACCGAGATTGCTGTTAAGTCTTTCATCTTTTAGAATGGGTTGCGGGTTTCAGTTCATTAGTATGTAAATCACAGAACTTTTTAAAAGTCATATTCTTGAGATAACTTAAGGTTTTATTAAAAAAGGTAACACTTTAGCTTAGACAATGCATTAAACATGTGAGGTTAGTGTCTGTCTGTATCCCAGTCTTGAGTCAGACTGGTTCTATTTACAAAGTAGGAATGTATAAAATATTCTAAAAGATGAAATACTTAACAGCAATCTAGGTTTGTTCAATATAAATTCGGTGTCTTATGATCCTCTTTCACAGGTACCTGTTGAAGGAGCAGTGGTCCAAAAGCTAGTGTTTCCAAATAAATGTGTTGGACTATAACCGGTATTGTGTGATTTTTAACTTTGTCCACCCCAGTCCAACACCAGCTTCTCCATATTATGGCTGTCATAAGATAAGCCCTTCTTCCCAGGAATGAGTTGAGTGAACCTTCTCTGAACTGCTGCTACTACTACTAATGCTACTAATGCAATAACACCAACACGTGCCTTCCTTTAGCAGCCATATTTTGAACAGCACCAAAACTGATTAATCCTTGCTTCCCTAGATTAACAGTTATACCCAATACTTTCTCCAGTCTTTCAACCCCCAAATGAACCAAATTTGCTCAAAGGCCAACACTGATATTTGTGTTAATACTGCAGTCATCAGCTATGACATTAGAAAAAAACTTCTTTTCAGCATTAAACAAGCATTTACTTACAAACATGGTGTGTCTGTTTTAATTGTTCCCTTACTAAGCCTGATGCTGTTAAGCAGTTTGGGAGATGGCAGGCTGCTGGAGTGCAATAAAGGCTGTTCAGATGCTGGTACCTCAAGATCAGCTATGATTAGATCTAGCTATAGAATAGTGTTTACTGGTACAGTCTAGTCCAGTTTATGAAATCAGCACAGTTCTGGTCCAGGGGATAGGGATGATGGTGGTATGCCATATTTCCTTTCCTTAACATCACCACTCATGTCATTAGGCTTTGCACCCCAAGTGATTGCAAGGTAGAAAATTGTAGCTCATCAGTTATTCAAATTAAGCTTTTATCCATTTTTATGCATGAAATATTACCACACATCAATATATCTGTCACAAGCATTGTACTGTTGTGTAGAAAAATAAATTTTCCAGTCTTGGCCAGTATGTTTATTGTGTTGCTATATATTTTTTGCTGGAATAAAAAAATTACTGAAATCCATGTAACAGTAAAACATTTAGTTGAAATCGTATTAAATGAATGCAACAGAATTTCTTTTTAGATTTAAAGATGATAAACAGACAGACTTAAACTTACAATCAATTAAATTCACAAAACTTCACGTAGATTGGGAAAATCATATTGACAGATGTAGCCACAAAGAGGAATTCATAAACTGTACTTAGGATAGTTTCCTGGGACAACATATTGTGGATCTAAATAGGGATCAAGTTATTTTGAATCTATTAATGTGCAACCTGACTCCAGACCGACAGCAATATGGTTGACTCTTAACTGCCCTCTGGGCAAATTAAGGATGAAGTCATGGACTCATACAGTACGAAACAAACCCTTCAGTCCAACTCGTCCACACCAAACAGGCGTCCCAGTCTGACCTAGTCCCATTCGCCAGCATTTAGCCCATATCCATCCTTCCTATTCAGGGATTTCATGGTGGCTCAGTGGTTAGCACTGCTGCCTCACAGCGCCAGGGACCTGGGTTCAATTCCCACCTAAGGCAACTGTCTGTGTGGAATTTGCACATTCTCCCCATGTCTGAGTGGGTTTCCTTCGGGTGCTCCGGTTTCCTCCCACAGTCCAAAGATGTGCAAGTTAGGTGAATTGGCCATGCTAAATTGCCCGGAGTGTTAGGGGGGGAATGTGTCTGGGTGGGTTGCTCTTCAGAGGGTCGGTGTGGACTTGTTGGGCCGAAGGGCCTGTTTCCACACTGTAGGGAATCTAATCTAATCTACCCATCCCAGTGCCTTGTAAAAGTTGTAATTGTATCTGCCTCCACCACTTCCTCTGGCAGCTCACACAACACCCTGTGTGTCAAAAAGTTACTCCTCAGGTCCTTTTTAAATCTTTCTTCTCTCACCTTAAACCTCTGCCCTCCAGTTCCAGATTCCCCCATCATAGGAAAAAAAATCTTGGATATTCACCCCATCCATGCCCGTCATGATTTTATAAAACTCTCTAAAGTCATCCCTCAGCTACTGACACTCCAGGGTATAAAGCCCCAACCTATTCAGCCTCCCTATAACTTAAACCCTCCAGTCCCTGTAACATCCTTGTAAATCTTTTCTGCACCCTCTCAAGTTTAACAATATCCTTCCTGTGGAAGTCAAACAGAACTGGACGCAGTATTCTAAAAGTTGCCTCACTAATTTCCTCTACAGCTGCAACATGACGTCCCAACTCCTATACTCAAGTGTTCTGACCAATGAAGGCAAGCATGCCAACTGCATTATTCACCAACCTGTCTACCTGTAACTCCATTTTCAAGGACCTATGCACCTGCACCCTAAGTCCCTTCATTCAGAACCGGACCATTAACTGTATAAGTCTTTTCCTGGTTTGCCTTTCCAAAATGCAACAACGTCACATTTATCTAAATTGAACTCCATCTATCACTCCTCAGCCCATTGGCCCATGTGATCGTGTTACCATTTTACTCTGAGATAACCCTCTTCATGACACTACTTATTTTGATGTCATCTGCAAACTTACTAACTGTGCCTCCGATCTTCACATCCAAATCACTTATATTAATGAAGAAAAGTGGTAGACCCAGCAGCATTTCTTGTAGCACATCACTGGTCACAGGCCTCCAGTTCTGAAGAAGGGTTACACCCAAAACGCTGACTCCCTCACTTCCTGAAGCTGCCTGGCTTGCTGTGTTCTTCCAGCCTCCTGCTTATCTACCTCCAGTCTGAAAAGCAACCCTCCACCACCACCCTCTGTCTCCTACCTTCAAGCCAGTTTTCTATACAATTGGCTAACTCACCCTTGATCCCACATGATCTAATCTTACTAACCAGTCCACCATGCAGAAACTTGTCAAACACTTTGCTGATGTTCATACAGACAACATTTACCACTCTGCCCTCATCAGTCTTCTTTGTCACTTCTTCAAAAAACCCAGTCATAGACAAGGTTTTTTCCCTGGTTTGGGAGTGTCCAGAACTAGAGGACATAGGTTTAGGGTGAAAAGGAAAAGATTTAAAAGCTACCTAAGGGACAATGTTTTCACTCAAACGGTAGTGTGTGTATGGAATGAGCTGCCTGAGGAAGTGGTGGAGGCTGGTACAATTACAGTGTTACAGTTAACCTGAGAATTCAACTTTTAAAAAAAAATGTTTGGTGATGTACACATTAAAGAAGTAAAACTATCATGGTATTCAAACAGATGAAAGACTCAACAGACAAACAAGATATTTTTCAATGTATAATTTCAGTTACATCACACTGTAAACTTTTGCTATAAATTCTGTGCCTTACAATTGTGTCCTCCACAACCACCTGATGAAGGAGCAGCGCTCCAAAAGCTAGTGTGCTTCCAATTAAAGCTGTTGGATCATAACCTGGTGTTCTGTGATTTTTAACTTTGTACACCCCAGTCCAACACCGGCATCTCCAAATCAGGTTAGACAATGCACTTTAGGAGTGAGATCCCATTTTGAATCTGTCTGTGTTTTAAGCTAAGGTCAGGTTCTTTTTGACAGAAAAGAATCTTGAATGAAATAATTCATGTGTGTATGTGAGTCTGTGTGTGAGAGAGTGACAGAGAAGGTGTGCGAATGCACATGCATACTCACACTGTCTCAATCCACACACGTACCCTCTCGCATATACTCACACTTTAAAATATGCAGACACACACTCACTCACTCTCTCGCTATAACACACACACACTCACTCTTTATCACATACTCACTCACACTCACTCTGTCTCTCATGCACACACATGCTGGAGGAGTTTTTTCATTCAAGAATCTTTCCTGGAAAAAAAACCTGACCTCACCTTAAAACATAGACAGATTCAAAGTGGGACCTCACATCTAAAGTGAATTGTATCATCTAAGATGTCACTTCTTGTATATTGATAAAACCTTTCATTTTCTGGGGACAAAGGCTTGAAAGTAATCTGGATTTTGCATTTTAATCAGCAGTCTACCTTCTAACTGATCAAAGGATTCAACAAGGACTGCTAGTTTTAAAGTTATTAACTTTTTGCTTATGAATACTGTGTCTTATACCTTTCTATTACATCACATTTGAGGAAGGAGCTGACCTCTGAAAGCTTACAATTTCAAATAAACCTGTTGGTCTGGTGTCATTTGATTTTTGACATTGTCAAGGATGTAATGGAAACTATTTGGAAACATAAAATAAAGCAGTCATCATGATATCATGAAGGGTAAATCATGTCTGACAAACTCATTACTATTCTTTGAAGGAGTTAACAAGCTGTAGATAAAGGGGAACCAATAGATATAATATATTTAGATTCCCAAACAACATTTGGTAAGGTACCACATAGGAGACTACTTAATAAGAGCTGAAAGTAACATATTAGCATGATTAGAGGATTAGCTAATTAATAGAAGACAAAAAGTTGGGATAAGGGGTTCAACTTTAGAATGACCACTTGTAATGAATAAAGTGTCACTAGGATCAGTGCTGGAACCTGTAAATACAAACTACAATTATTTGCAATATATATGAATGACTTGGATGACAGAAGTGAATGTACTAATTTCAAGTTTGCTAATGACATAGAAATGAGTTGATGTGACTCAAGGAGTTTACAGTGGGATATAGACTAAGAGGAAATGAGGGCTGGAGATCAGAGTCAACAAGTGTTGCGCTGGTAAAGCACAGCAGATCAGGCAGCATCCGGGGAGGAGAAAAATCGATATTTCAGGCATAAGCCCTTCATCAAGCCCTCCATCAAGCCCTCCCTGCTCGTCAAATGTTGTCTGGCCTACTGTGCTTTTCAGAGCCACAATTTTTGATTATAGACAGACTAAGTCAATGAGAAAAAAACTTAGCAATGGAAATGTGGGGTTATGACAGGAAGAAAAGTGCTAAATATTATTTAATGCAGAAAGCTACTGCACAGAGAGATTAAGAGGGCCTTTGCATATATCTCAAACACTATTATCCCCTCAAGACTGATGACTAAACTTAGTGATCTTGAACTAAGCCCCACTCTGTGCAACTGGATCCTCAGTTTCCTGACCCACAGGCCACAATCAGTGAAGATTGGGGACAATACTTCGTCCTCACAAACACTCAAGACTGAGCTCCCCCCTCCCCCCCCCCTCCCCCCCCGGGGTCTGTACTCAGCCCCCTACTATAGTCACTGCATACCCATGACTGCGTCGCTAAATACCAAACTAATGCCACTTACAAGTTCGCTGATGACACCACCATGGTCAGTCGAATCTCAGATTGCAACGAAACAGACTACAGATGGGACGTGGAACACCTGGAAAAATGGTGCACTGAGAACAAACTAGCTCTCAATGTTGACAAAACCAAGGAACTCATTATTGAGCTTCGGCAGGATGTTACTCATGCCCCCCTACACATTGACAGCACAGAGGTGGAACGAGTGGAGAGTGTCAAACTCCTGGGAGTGGTCCTGCCACAACAAGTTTTCTTGGACTATTCATGTGGATGCACTGGTTACAAAGGCCCAACAACGTCTCTTCTTCCTCAGGCAGCTGAGGAAATTTGGCATGATGGCAAATACCCTTGCCAACTTTCATAGGTGTGCTATCGAGAGCATTCTGTCTGGATGTATCACTACCTGGTATGGGAACTGTACCATTCAAGATTGGAGACGGTTACAGAGAGTGGTGAACTCGGCCCGGACAATCAAAAGGCCAACTTCCCATCTATAGAATTCATCTACCAAGCCTGCTATCAAGGAAAGATCCATCCCACCCTGGCAATGTTTTTCTAAAACCTTTACCATCAGGGAGAAAGTCCAGAAGCCTGAACACACGCACCAACCAGTTTTGCAACAGTTTCTACCCTACTGTTGTTAGAATACTGAATGGACTCACAAACTCTTAACATTCGCCTGTACCTGTGTTTTGTTTTTGCCACTATTTACCTATTATTTACTATCAATGCGACTTAACTATGTGATCTGCCTGTATTGCTCGCAAGACAAAACTTTTCACTATGCCTCGGTACACGTGACAATAATCCAATTCAATTCAATAGCTAACATTCAAGTGGGTAATAGGGAAGGCAATTAGACTGGATTAGTGGTGCTGGAAGAGCACAGCAGTTCAGGCAGCATCCAACGAGCAGCGAAATCAACGTTTCGGGCAAAAGCCCTTCATCAGGAATAAGGCAATTAGACTGTTGACTTTATTTCAAAAGATACACAAATCCATATTTAGACAAATTCAATGTTCCTTAGGACTTGGCCTGCCATTTCAACCTTGCAATCAGTGCAGGACTAAGCATGATGCTTTCTCACCAGCACTGCTCCCTGCTCCTCTGAGGGTTGATCGAGGATTTGGAGATCCAGCATTTTGTATTTGGCATAAGAGTCTGAAAAAGTTAATGCTGAGGAATACCTTAAGCACTATCCATGATGAAGATGAGGATTTCAAAGGACTGAGTTCTACCATCTGGATTTCTGTAATACAAATCATGGTTCAATGAAGAACACAGGAGGACATGCCAAGATTTGCACTGGGCTAACCTAAAAATGAAGTGTCAACATGATGTGGCTACAACACAGGACTACTTGCATGTCAAACAGTAGAAACAGCATGCAACAGACGGGGTTAAGCATTTCCACAATCAATTGATCGGATCGAAGCTCTTCAGTGCTGTCACATTCTATTGTGAATATTGGTGGACAATAACTAAGAGGAGTTTGAAGCTCCACAAATAACTCCACGTTCAATGGTGAAGGAAGTGCAACATATCACAGCAAAAGACAAGGCTAAAACAGTTGCAACCATCTTTATCCAGAAGTCCTGAATGAATGATCCATCTCAGCCTCCTCCTGAGGTTCCCAGCATCACATATGTTAGTCTTCAATCAAATCCAATTAATCCCACTCAGCATTAAGAAACAGCTGAAGATATTGAATACTGCCCTGACAACATTCCAGCAAAAGTACTGGAGAGTGCTCCAGAACAAGCTGTGCCTCTAGCCAAACTATTCCAACACAGTTATGACACTCAATAAGGCAGAAAATTGTCCAGATATGTCCTGTGCTAAAAAAGAAGAAAAAATCTAACCAGCTAACTATTGCCCAGTCTACTCTCAATTATTGAGGAGAAAGTGAGGACTGCAGATGCTGGAGATCAGAGCTGAAAATGTGTTGCTGGAAAATCACAGCAGGTCAGGCAGCATCCAAGGAGCAGGAGAATCGACATTTCGGGTATGAGCCCTTCTTCAGGATCGTTGATAGTGCGATCAAACTGCACTTGCAAAGGAATAGCTTCTCAGAGAAGGACACTTTGCATTTTGCCAGGATCACTCAGCTTCTCACTTCATTACAGCCTTGGCTCAAACATCAAAAATACAGCTGAATTCTTGAAGTGAAGTCAGAGTAACTGCTCTTGACATCAAGGCAGCCCTAGTAAAACTTCAGTTAATGGAATCAGGGAGAATTCGCTCCATTAATAGGATTACTAGCATAGAGGAAGCTGGCTAAGGTTGTTAGTGGTGTCTCCTCTCAGCCCCAGGATACTAGGAGTTCCTCAGTTTAGAATGCTGTGCCAACAATTTTCAGTTGTTTCATCAATGACTTTCCCTCCATCTTAAGTTCAGAACTGAGAGGCAATGACTCAGTGGTATTATTACTAGGCTATTAATCCAGAAAGGAGAAAGTGAGGGCTGCAGATGCGGTATGGTGCTGGAAAAGCACAGCTGGTCAGGCAGCATCTGAAGAACAGGAGAGTCATCGATGTTCCATCAGGAATGGGTTGATGTTTTGCGTATACGCTTTTCATCAGATATGGACTCTCCTTCTCCTCGGATGCTGACTGATCAGCTGTGCTTTTCCAGCACCACATTTTTTGACTATTAATCCAGAAATCCAGGTAATGTTCTGGGGACCAAAGTTCAAATCTCAATTAAAAAAACTTAAATTAAGAGTCTAATGATGGCAACGTTGATTGTTGGAAAACAAAATAACTGAAAACAAAAAATGCTGGAGATTACAGCTGGTCAGGCAGCATCTATGGAGAGAAAGCAAGCTATCATTTTGAGTATAGATGACTCTTTATCAGAACTGAAGTATGGGGAGGGGTAGCATTTATGCAATAGCTGGGGGAGGGGCTGGGTTGGAGTGCTGGGGGGAGAAAGGATGTTGATAGTTCAGATTAAGTGATCAGAATGTGAGAACGGTATAACAATTGTGTGTCTAACTGACAGACTGGAAAGGACAGACAGTCCTATTGGGGTGGGGAAGGGAAGAGAGGATGACAGAGAATGTAGTAAGCAAAGCTCAAAGAAAGAGAAGGAATGGGTTCACACTTTGCAGGTGTTGAACTCAATATTGAGTTCAGAAGGTTGTAAAGTGCCTAGTTTGAGGATGCAATAAGGCTCCTCCAATTTTTGCTGTGATTTGCTGGAGCATTGCAGCAGGCTGAGGATAGACAAATGGGCATGCAAACAAGAGGACACTGGGTTCATTAATGTCCTCTGGGGAAGGAAACTGCCATCCTTACCTGGTCTGGCCTGTACGTGACTCCATACTCACAGCAACGTAGTTGACTCTTAACTGCCCTAAGGACAAGAATAAATAAAAAAAAGTTTGCTGTACAATTGTAAAATGTTCAGCACTATTCACAACTCTTCAATATTCTGTGTCCATATGCAGCTGGACAGTATCCAAACTTGGGCTGACAAGTTACAAGTAACATTCATGCCACACAAATGCCAGATAATAACCATCTCCGATAAATGAGAATCTAAGCATCATCCTTAACATTCAATGGCATTACCATAATTGAATGCCTCACTATTAACATTTGGGTGGTGAGAGGTTGGTGGTTATTGTTGCCCAGAAACTGAACTGGACTAACCACATACAAACTGTGGCTACAAGAACACGTCAGAGGAATCCTACCATCTTCAAGGCACAAGTCAGGAGTGTTCATTTGACCAGATAACTGCACCTCCAATAACACTCATGAACCTTATCATCATCTAGGACAAAGCATCCACTTGACTGGCCCCTATTCTCCATATTCAACATTCACAATTTTCACCACTGATGCACAGTGGCAGGGGTTTGTACTAACTACAAGATGCATCGTAATAAGTTGCCATGTTTCTTCTGACAGCACCTGCCAAGAACTTTACCACCTTGGAGCAAAAATGCAGCTAATGTTTGGGAATGCCATAAGCTGGAAGTTCCACTCCAAGCTACATACTATTCTGGAAAAGCGCAGCAGGTCAGGCAGCATCCAAGGAACAGGAGAATCGATGTTTTGGGCATAAGCTGAAAAGAATCTTCATGCTTTAGTACTTTCACTGCATCAAATAAACTAAAGGTTACACTGACTGAACATTTCAATGTAGGTAACAAAGCACTAACCTACGGACAAGCCCTATGCATTCACGGGGTTTTTTCAGATGAGGAGGAATGTGATGGGCACTTGGAAGTACTCAAGGATGCCCCTCATAAGTATGGGGTACAATGCTCAACTCATTGACCACCTGTTCCAAAGTGCCACAGCAAGAAACCATAATGACCTCCTCAGAAGACAGACATGAGTTGCAACCAACAGTGTACCCTTTGTTGTCCAATACTTCCCAGGAGCCGAAAAACTACGCCATGTTCTTTGCAGCCTGCAACAACTCATCAATAAGAATGAGCACCTCACGGAGACCTTCCCCACACCTCTCCTTTTCGTCTTTAAACAACCCCCAAACTTCAAACAGATCATTGTTTGCAGCAAACTGCACAGTTTTCAGGACAACACTATACAACCCTGTCACGGCAGATGCTGCAAGACGTGTCAGAGTATCAACACAAATACCACCATTACATGTGGGGACACCACCCACCATGTACATTGCAGGTACTCATGTGACTCGGCTAACATTGTCTATCTTACACGCTGCAGGCAAGGATGTCCTGAGGCATGGTACGTTGGCGAGACTGAGCAGAGGCTATGGCAACGGATGAATGGACACCGCACCACAATCAATAGACAGGAGTGTTCCCTCCCAGTTGGAGAACACTTCAGCAGTCTGGAACATTTGACCTTGAACCTTTCGGTGATCATCCTCCAAGGTGGACTTTGGGACAGGCAACAACGTAAAGTGGCCGAGCAGAGTTTGATTGCCAAGTTCGGTACCAATGGGGATGGCATCAACCGGGACCTTGGGTACATGTCATATGACAGGTGACCCCACTGCACTATATATATATATATTATATATATATATACACACACACCTACAGACCCTCTCTCATACACAAGCTCTCTTATCTGCTCACACAGACTTATAAACCTTTACACTCACACTCAAATACATACACACACTCTCGAACAGGCATTCATAGCCCCCAACACATACAGACCCACATGTACACACACTCATATAAGTTTATGGGGTGACTTTGTACTTGCAGAATTACATTTCATTTTGCTCAAAAGCTGCATGAATCCATGTAAGATTCTGTAAATCTCTTTTTTAGAAATAGAAATCAGTCTGAACATTGGGCACAGACAGCCTCACGCAAGGCACCTCAAGCCTTCAATGCATTATTTGAGACAACATGGCACCTATTGTTAAAATTCACTTGAGAATTAAAAAAAAAGTTCTCAGAATTACGTATGAAAGAACTGAAACCAACATGGTCATTCTAAAAGATGAGAGACTTAACAAACAATCCAGGTCTTTTTCAATATATAATTTCAGTTACATCACGCTGTAAGCTTATGCTATAAATTCTGTGTCTCACGACATTATGCTCCACAATCACTGGGTGAAGGAGCAGTGCTCTGAAAGCCAGTGCTTCCAAATAAAACTGCTGGACTTTAACCTGGTGTTGTATGATTTTTAACTTTGTACACCGCAGTCCAACACCAGCACCTCCGAATCATAACCTACTGAAAAGTACTTTTCACAACTGTAATTAATTAGCTCAAGTGAAAACCCCACACCACTTAATCTACACCCTCAGCAGGCTTGTTGCCTTCTGATAAAGTTCAAATTCCTCGCATCATACACCAGCTCTCTTCTCGCTGTTTTTCTAAAAGTCCTTTCACTCAATCCTGAGTATAATTAAATTGACTTTCAGCAGGAAGGCAACCCTGGCAATCTCTGGGTCTTTAAATCTCCACAGGTCCTATTTGTTCAAAAAATGAAATCTGTTGTCACCAATATTCTACTTGGTAGTTAACGCAAAATCAACATCTCCTGCTGGACATAGCAGCAGTCAGTTTAAGTCTCCCTTATCAGAACTCTCTGTCTGACTGAGACTTGAGTTTGTACCAATTAAAATTAGTTTCTTTTGTGTTTTGTCCCCACAGCAACCAGGTGACATGGCTTTGACTCTGGGCACATTTCAACATAATTTCACACTACGGTTCATTCTAGAATATTTTGTTTTATTTTAAATCAAAATAACATTTCAAAATAATCAGTCTATAAAGGTTTGCATGTGTAGCAATTGCTAGAATTGTGTATTGACCTTGCTTCTAATTGTCCTCCTGTAATTACCACAATTCATACTATGTGGCTATTTATGATTAGTTACATAGCATAGCGTGGTAAATATTCTTGAAAAAGAAAGATATCAAATGAATAAATGGACTCCATGGTTCTAGACTACACACATAAATCTTCTACAATTGATAGAAATATATGTTTTGGCACATTGGCATTGGATTGAGTCTATTTTGATAAAAACATGTCTGCAGTGACAAGTAAATACTTTGTGACTATTGCAATAGACCTAATACAGTTTGAGTGTTGCTGAAAAAAAGATACAAAGACACAAGATTGCACAACATGAACTGAACAAATCATGGGTGAATTACGATAACCAGTTTGAGTAAGTTGTTTACTTCCACAGAAAAGGTTCCTTCACATTTGTGAAGACCATGCAGGATTTGCATATGAATAGCAAAACCATCTCCATGTGCTCATTTGACAATGCTAACCTATTTACCAATATATCCCTCAAAGAAGCCATGGATACCTGTGTTGAAGCACTACATGATAGCTAATTGGACTTGCTATCATTGTGTACATCATTAGTCATTGAACTTAGGAACTCAACAACTCATGCAGTTGAGTTTAGTTTCATACAGCATCTATGCCCAAATAGATGGTGCTCCCAAGGGATCACCACTGGGCCCAGCGTTTACAAATATCTTTGTTAGATTCCATCACAAATGTGTCATTGATGAACTGATACCTAACCTCCAACCCATTGAAAATTTCTGATATGTGAATATGTATGCCATATTTGAATTCGTATTTCCTTACATGTTCAAATAGGCTCCATTTCGTAATAAAATTTATATTTGATAAGAAACAGATTTTTAAAAAAAGCTCCCTTTCCTCATTATCCTAATTGAGAAATCAACTTGACAGTTCTCCGTTATTATCTACCACAAACCTACCTTTATTGGTCAGTATACATGTTGAGATAGCTACAGTTAATGCAATTCTGTAAGAATGGCCATTTAGACAACCTTATAATTAGCCATTTGTCCACCATGCAAACCTGCTGATGAAATAGGGTGCACCACTGCCTTCCTGTGGAATAATGGTTGCCTGATCAGATCACTTTTGCTTGGGCCTTAAAGTAGCTGGTAACACTCATGCCACACAAATGCCATTTCCAATAAGACACAATCTAACCATCACCCCTTGATATTCAATGGGGTTACCATCACTAAATTCCCCTACTATTAATTTTCTGGGAGTTGTCAAGGACCAGAAACTGAATTGGACTGGCCATATGAATACTGTGGCTATAACAGCAGGTCAGAGGTTAAGAATCTTGAAATGATCAACGACTTTCTGATTCTCCAAATCCTGTCCACCAGCTATAAGGGACAAGGATTGTAATGGACTACTTGCCTGGATGAGTACAGTTCCAACAATATTTAAGAATTTTGACACCATTTAGGACCTGCTTGATTAGCACGACATCCACAAACATCCACTCCAAACATCACTGATGCTTTACCAGCAGTGTGTGTTATGTACAAGATGCACTATAGAAATTCTCCTGAGACACCAAACTCCTGAGACAGCATCTACCAAACCCATGATAGCTTTCATCTCAAAGGAGATGGGCAGAAGATTTAAGGGAAGGCTACCACCTGCAAGTTCCCCACCAAGGTACTCACCATCCAGACCATTCAGTGATGCTGGATCAACTTCCTGAAATTTTCTCCTATTTGCATGGTGGGTCTACCTTCAGCACAAGATTGCAGCAGCTCACCATGACCTTCTCAAGGGCAAACATGGAGGGGCAATAAATGCTGGCCCAGCTGGCAGCATCAACATCCCACGAGTGAATTAAAAACAAACTACTATGGAAAGGTGGTAGGGAGGTAATGCTTGGTCCTGAAAAGTGCACAGTCTATTTCAAATTAATCTAGATGAGTAAAATATCTCAAATGTTTCAGCAACAGATAAAGCACGCTGTTGCTCACTGTACGCAGTAGTAATGTGAGAGGAGTTTGCCGCTGGCAAGATGCTACCACCAAGCCAAAATGACATTCTGCCTATTGCACAAATGAAGAATTTGGTATATGCATTATATTGTTGGTGGGATGCCAGGTACATAGACCCATATGTTCTAAAGACTGACAGATTGTATTAAACAGCATGTCCTTTGGATGTTTGCAGCAAGCAAGGTATCGCTACATCCAACCAGCCTGAGCTTGCAAAACTCGCAACACAGTACATCACATTAGATGTGATTCTGTAATTTGCTGGATATTCCTAAATATGTGAGGAATTATGCTAACAACTAATTTAGGATTGTCCTAGGTTGGACTTCCAGCTTGATGTACCTATTTGCACATATTAATAAACAGCACCCTCATATATACAACTGTTTCAACTCAACTAAACAACCGGCAGCCATTTATTAATTCATTCCTCACAGCAATGTCTGACCAATTAGAGTCAATTTGCCTGGTTGAAAATGTAAATAAGACCTAACTGTTAACTGTCAATTATCATTAATGGATATATTCTCCATGGAATGCCTACTACTCAGAATTCACTTTTCAAACAATTTACACTCTCATGCAAAATAAATACATTTATATTCTTGTGAAATATTGAAGACACAAGATGAAAACCTTCAACACTAATTATGTGCTAGGAGTTACCATTGACCGGAAATGGAACTGGACGAGCCACATAAATACTACGGCTACAAAAGGAAGTCAGAAGGTAGAAATCCTACAGTGAGTATCTCGCCCCCTGTCTTTTCCAAAGCCTATCCACCAACTATAAGGACTAATTCAGGAGTATGATGGAGTACTCCTCACTTACCTGGATGAGTGCAGCTCCATCAATAATCAATGAGCTTGGCACCATCCAAGGCGAAGGAACCCCACTTGATTGGCACCCATCCACACCAACATTAACTCACTTTAACACTGAAGCACAGATGCAGCACTGTACAGTAACTACAAGATACACTGCATTAACTCACCTAGGTTCCTCGAATAGCATCTTCCTAACCTATGAGTTTTAGAAGCACAAAGGTATCAGATATATGGTGATACCACCACCTGCAAATTTCCTTCCAAGGTATTCACCATCCATACTTGCAAATATATTGCTGTTCCTTCAGAATCACTGGGTCATAATCTTGCTGAACAGCCTTGAGGGTCTATCTACACCAAAACAACAGTAGTAATTCAAGAAGGCACTTCACCAATAAATGCTGGCCCAGCTAGTGACACCACATTCCATGAATGAATTTTTAAAAATATCTATTTTTAAGCAATATTCAAGTTCTGTACTAGCAAATGATGATTCATAGTTTCTTGGCCATTTCTTTAAATGTAAGCATTTTTTGTAACATATCTTCTAGCCTAAACTACAACAAAAAATCATTCCAATAGATTGAACACATTGAGGAGATTGGAAGCTATGATGAGCTATCCAGTTTATTTTGGAGTATATTTTCCCCAATGACAATTTTATTTTTGAACGTTCCATGTGTAAAAGGAAAACAAAACTGTATTTATATTGCACCATTTATAACATCAAAACAATCCAAATATTAGAGTTAGTAAAGCACTTGAGAGATATAGTCAATGCGATAATGTTGTTTTCAATGTCTTCTGTGTTAATTTTAGGCAGGAGATAAGATGAACATTTTAAATACACAACTTACAGAAAATCAATTGAGTAAGTTTAGTCAGAAATATTGAAATAAGACATGTACTTATTTTAGTGAATCACAGGACAACTTAAAAAGGACACACAGAAACTATGTGATGGCCTCTTACTTGGTTATTGTTCTGCTGATTCAAGATCAGTATAGTGTTTGTAACATTGTTGAACTGAGGTGGACATATCAGATGTGTGAAATTGGTTACATTGGTTATTGTTCTGCTAGTTCAAGACCCATGTAATGAATGCCACTGAGGCGAATGTATCAGCTGTGTGAAATCTTGTTAAGAAAAAGACACAAGCTAATATCAACAGATGGGGAGCTTGTGTAGTTTAGTGGGATTCAGTTATAGTTAAAAAAATAAAAAAAAGAGAAAGATGTAGCTGCAACAGAAAGACATCAAAATCTGGTACTGTTCTTAATATGTAGTGCAATGAGATAATTGGAGGCTCAGGTATTGGGGAAATTTGGATCTTTAGGTCATGCCTCACTGGCGACATGCCATTTACCAATTCCCATGATTACTGCATTCTTCACAAAGTTAAAAATTTTACAAAAGCACACAAAATTCACCAATTTACTTGTCTTTTTTGAACCAGGTTAACTAAAAGTATGGATCAGATGGCTGGACTAATCAAAAATTACCATTGTTACTTTAACAAGATTATTTTGTCCTTGGTTTTTCTTTAAGAGGTCATAAAGGCAGAGGTGCGAGGGGTTGAGGTGGAACCTATTTTAACAATGGCAGGGGAGTGGTCATTTCTTCCAGTTCAGGTTTTTTCTAGTTTGGTTTAGCTATGGCAGTCATGAGATGGTGGAGCCCTGAAGGTTTCAAGCTTCAGCAAATGATTCCTGACTGAATTTTCTCTCTGAAATCTCTGTTGTTCCCTCCTGCCTTTAAGAATCTATGTTTCAATTTACCTATTTGCCAAAGGGTGTATTTATGGGATGTTATTGGACTGGAACAGTTCTTTAGTTTACTGTATTAGGTTGGATAAGTTTTCCAGTAGTTAAGTTATTTTAAATTCCAATTTCTTTTGTTCATATTTCAACTGTGATGTTTAAATAAATTCTGTTATGCTTAAAGCTGAGTGGTTTGACCAGCTGCATCACATCTGGAATATCCACTTCACATCTGCCTTTAAAATAAGGAAAAGCTAAGGTCTAGGCTACTTTTTAAAAATATTTTGAGGGGGTCTGGTCTGGTCCATAACGTTATTTACTACAAATAAATAGATTCTAGCTGCAGTAACACACTCTATGCATGGCCATAGAGCTGTACCAGATGGAAACAGACCCTTTGGTACAACTCGTCCATGCTGACCAGATATCATAAATTAATATAATCCCATTTGCCAGCATTTGGCCCATATTGCTATAAACCCTTCCTATTCATGTACCCATCCGAATACCTTTTAAATGTTGACTGTCTACGTATAGTTCTAATGGTTAAAACTCTAATCGCCTTATAAAACTTCATCTTCATATGCATACAGACAGACACTGACATGCACAAAGAAAATGTTGATACAGGTGAAGGCAAACTTGGGAAGACAGTTCAATGATCTTTGTTTCCAGGGTTCACTGAGATGATCTTTTTGGCTTGCCAGGACTTGCTACCCTGAAATCAATCTTTCCAAGGTATTTTCATTTGCTTGCTAAAACCACAGAGTGACTGTTTCACAGCTTATAATGTTTCTGAAATTGATTAAGAGTAACAGCTTCAGCTCTTTTGAGGAAAAATAAACTGACTCACTTCAGACTTTAGTTTTTTTTACTGCAAAGTCAAGGACATGACCTACATGTCTGGATAGCCAATATACCATTCTATTCAAAAGCTATCCAGCTATCTGGGAGCAAGTTGTTGGCTGGCAGAAAGTCTTTATCATCAACAACTGACCACAACTCCAAAATCAAATCTGCTACTTGCTGCTAGCTGAAACTTACCTTGAATACACTTCCTGCTTCCAATTCGACTACAACTAAACTTTCTCCACTGGTTGAACAAATAACAGAGCGAGCAACACTTACGATAAGTGTTGGTAGCTTGGTTTTAAAGGGTGCAGCAACCCCTTGTACAATCTTTTGGATTTTTAATCAGTCGTCATTTTCTCATTTGAGTAACAATGAAAAATACAGAAAAATAAAAGATACTGTCTTTACATTATATAGGAAGGAACTGTACTTCTGGTCAGATAATCTACTTGCTAATTAGTGGGAAGCTGGACAGATTTGTGGGAAGACCAGAAACATCCAATGATTTGGTAATTGAAGACGAGATTGAGGAGGCACAGCTGGTCAAGAGACCCTGCTGCATCAATGTGAATGAGTAAATATAAGTTGTAATCTTGTGGTAAAGCCACTGGGAAATACCAGGAAGATGTATGTATATTGAAAGTAGACCATAGCAGATCATTGAGGTACTGACAGGAGCCTGACACACCTGCAGCAGAGGCTTTAAGAATACAAGCAAGCTGAAGATGAGGATTGGGTCTCCATATTCCTAGAGTTGCAATTGTTTGATTGTGTTATATTCCTGATTCTCTCCTTCAAATCTATCTGGTACAGGAAATTAAAGAACTGTGTAGTGGAAGTAGTTAGGGATGGAAACATCCAGACAGAGTAAAGAAGGCTTAATAGTGATAAAGGTCAGTTACCTTTCTCTGGAATATGAAATTGCATCATCCAGATCATAGGGAAAGATTAGACTTAAAATCAGGAATGAGGCTAACATTGTGGAGATGACTGTAGGCATAGCTAGGGATGTAGGTCTCAGGTTGACGAGGTAAATGCAACAGATTGCTGCATACCAAGTGTAAATCCAATCCTAACTGTCCAATCTCCATGGTAACCCTCATGGCTGATCCCACACAAAGGATGCCCTCAATGACCATGACCACTACTACAGACAGGCAAAGAAACTGCATTCAGTGCAGTGGCCTTCTCTTTGGATTTTCAACTAGCTGGGCCTCCCAGTGAGAGCTAGGTGGGGAGAAAGATTTCTTCAGGACGATTAAAATAAAACAGAAATTAAGGGAGAAACTCAGCAAATCTGGCAACATCTGTGGAGAGAAAGCATGAGTCTACATAATCAGCATCTGCAGTTCTTTGTTTTTTTTTCCTTCAGGAAGAGGTTCAGTCTTATGTGGAGTAAACTGGGACTTGCCCTCCAGTAAGCATGAAATTTGGCAAGGTAGACTCATCTTGTCCAATTAACACAGGAGCAGGTTACTCACCAGTTTTCTGTGAGTACTTGCATAGTAGTGCAAACCAATTGATGTAATTGATATCTTTTCTCTAATACCAATGACTTCTATGTAAGGGTCAGATATTCACTATTATGGCAACCTCAAGCTCTCCTTATCTGTCCTCATTACACTTTTCATAGTGTGGATTTTCTGGTAGTTTGTGACCCGATTCGATACTCCAGCGGAAGTTGAATAGATTAAGAGATAGCTGGGTGTCTTTGGAAATCATGTTCTAGTGACTGCTATGAACAGCACCTTATGATGCCAGCAGATGGCGCACATGTATTTTTGCTATTCCTTGACATTAGGAAGGTGGCTCAGCCTGTACAAGATTCTAGAACTGCTCAAGTGCCAGTGGATAGCGTTCCTTTGCTGGCACCATCACAGTTCTTGAAAGCTCAGCTGCCTTCAATTGGCCAACATCAGGATTTGCGAGACCATCATGTGTGACATGTAGCAGTTTCCACTTGGTGTCACTCGGGGAGCCACCTTCATCACTATGGGAGAAAAGGTTAAGTACCCTCGCAGACTACCAATTTTAGTAACAACCAAGAAAATCCATAGTGATAGGGAGCTGGATTTATCTAACATAATGGGGCAGTAGTCAGCTGACCTTTGAGTCTTTTCTCCATAATGCAGATAAAATATTCTCCCTGTGTCTGCGTGGGTTTCCTCCGGGTGCTCCGGTTTCCTCCCACAATCCAAATATGTGCAGATTAGGTGAATTGGCCATGCTAAATTGCCCCTAGTGTTAGGTGAAAGGGTAAATGTAGGGGAATGGGTCTGGGTAGGTTGCACTTTGGTGGGTTGGTGTGGACTTGTTGGGCCGAAGGGCCTGTTTCCACACTGTAATCTAATCTAATATAATCTAATCTAAAAAAATCAATGATAATCTGATCAAGTGAACCCATGGTGGAATTGATCAGTGATATGTGTTTAATACATATGTAGTGTATGTAGAGAACTGTGATGGAAGACAGGAATAGGGAGTATTATTCCAATTCAAAATACTCAACCGGTTAGGTGGTGTTAGACAAGAATAGGACCATTATAGCACCTGGACTGCAGATTGTAGAGGCTAGACTACTTGGGGTCCTGGGAGGGGAGTAAAATGGGACTCCCGAGTGTGGTGAACCTGTGGATTTTTCTGCCATAGAAAGTTTTTGGGGCCAAAATATTATATGCTTTCAAGGAGCTAGATATAGTCCTTTGGGCTAAATTGATCAAAGGGTATGGAGACAAAGTGGGAACAAGGTACTAAGTTGGACGATCAGTCGTATTTAATAGCAAAGCAAACACAAAGAATTTTCTACTCTTGCTCCTACTTTTTATGTTTCTATGTTTCTATATTTTCTCAAACATTTCAAGGGAACAGTTATCTGAATTCAAAATTCTGAGAAACAAATAAAGTACTTATAATCTCAATGGCTTCATTGCTTAGAAGAAATCATTACTATTTCTCTTGAAGAGAATGGGATGAAATATTAAAGGAAAACAACACTGTTTGAATTTGGGAAATTCACCAGCTGACTTTACAAATGCACAACAACATCATTTGGGTCCAGTAATGTGCCTGCCACCTTGATGCTGATAATAGTTAAAGCTTCTCCAATGGGGAGATGTTAAATACGGTGGGGCTATTTTCCCTGGAGCATTGGAGACTGAAAGGTGACCTTTTGGAGGTTTATAAAATCATGACGGGCATTGATAGGATGAGTAGCCAAGGTCATTTCCCTGGGTGGGGAGTCCAAAACTAGAGGGCATACAATGAGAGGGAAAGATTTAAAAGGGGCCTAAGGGGGCAACTTTTTCCCGCAGAGGATGGTGCATCAATTGGTTCATGCTCACAATCATTTGTTTCTATCAAAGCCAAGAAAATTTTCAAAATGGCTTATCCTGCTATTGGTGAATCTACTCTTATATTTTGATATCCCAGTGTTTCTTCAAAATTCCATGCCACCAACCTAGCTTTAGTGTGATAAATCTCAGTAAGAGACATGTTTTCTGAATATACAGCTCATTGTTCCATTCTGGCATTCTCAGATTAGATTAGATTACTTACAGTGTGGAAACAGGCCCTTCGGCCCAACAAGTCCACACTGCCCCGCCGAAGCACAACCCACCCATACCCCTACCTCTACCCCTTACCTAACGCTACAGGCAACTTAGCATGGCCAATTCATCTTTGGAGTGTGGGAGGAAACCGGCGCACCCGGAGGAAACCCACGCAGACATGGGGAGAATGTGCAAACTCCACACAGTAAGTTGCCTGAGGTGGGAATTGAACCTGGGTTTCTGGCGCTGTGAGGCAGCAGTGCTAACCACTGTGCCACCGTGCCGCCCACATTCTCTGTGCATTCCTCAAATTTTCTCCAGTTTTGTCATTCTTATTGTTTGGCATCTTTTACCTTTATCAGATCTTTAAAATTACATACCTGTATGGGATTGTATTCATAAGTACAAGTGTTTGTAATTCACGGACCCCTTTTCAAATTGACTTGCAAATGCACTCAAGAACGGAACCTGTTCACAACCTGAGGATTTCCTGTATTGTCACCAACCCCCTCAAATTATTGTCCCTTTCACATGTTTCATTCAATCTCCATGCTTGACTTTCCCTAAGTTGCCCAACATGCACTGATAACCCCAACAGAGGAGTGACCAGACCTCTGACTGACATCTGTGCATCTCCTCGTCAGAAATACTACTAACATTTATCTCTACAGACATTTATCTCTCCACCCTGGAGGCTCCCTGCCTCCATTCCTGATGAAGGGCTTTTGCCCGAAACGTCAAATTTCCTGCTCCTCGGATGCTGCCATACCTGCTGTGCTTTTCCAGCACCACTCTAATGTAGACTCTGGTTTCCAGCATTTGCAGTCCTCAATTTTGCCTAAACATACTACTATTCTCTGGACTTGTTACATAGAACCTGAAGGAATGAATTTAGCCTAATCAGTATACTGTAATGATATAGAACCCTTGACCTTGAATACTCAGAGTATACTTATGTGTACATTGACCATAACCAAGCCCTTGGACCAAGATTAGATGAGTCACTTGGGTGACTGTTGCAAGACCCACTGATGGGCAACAGTCCCATTTCACTTGGTTGAAGACATTCACCTTCAACTTCGAAATACAGCCATTCAGTTGAAGCACATGCAGTATGTTTGCCATGTAACCTGCTGGCAAATGCTGCAGCTGTGATATTGATGTAACACAATGTCATAAAGCAATATGTCCACCAGTTGGTTGATTATTAGCGACAAACATGACAAGCTGTCATTATGTTTACACAAAGAGGCAAGACAAGACATAAGCACAGTGAAGCTCTAAGTTTTGAATGGGATGGCAAAAATGTAAAGGAAGTTTGAGATGCAGAGAGCATCCAAGATAAAGCAAAGTGTTTGTGAGCACTAAGCAAGCAAACTAAGAACCCTGAGGTTTCCCAGGTCTGATATATGGGATAGTGTTTGTCCATGTGCATAAAAGAACCTAATAGCAACATTGCAATGAAAAGTGTTGATGCAATTCAAAGTGCTGTATTAAAGGAGTGAACTTTATTCTATGTAAGTTGGTGATGTGCCATTTTGATATGGTAAGGCTGATGTGTGGCTGATGCCAATCTCTGTGAACAGAAGCAGGCAGTCACTGAACATAATGTACCCTGAGATGTTGGGGAATGCTGGCAAAGAGGGAAGCCTGGGGGAGCAAGTAGTGAGTTGGAGCTGCCAGGTACACACTCAAGACTTTCATTTCAGAACTGTTGTCATCGAGTTCTGTCTACTACCTGCTAAACTAGTATACTACATGTAAATAGGCAGAGATTAAATAATAATAGGATGTTAATGCATGAAAATAGGTCTCTCACTGACAAAACTCTTGTCTAAAGATAAAAATCAAACATTTCTTCTCCAAATCAAGAATCCTATTTTCCTGATTTTGTCATATTTTCCAAATTGATTCACTATTGCCAATTCAATTTTATTAACCAGAAAATGAAGTCATGCAACATCTCTTCTTTATTGTAACCTATTTAGGTTTGTCATGTATTCAATTTTCTATTTAAAAGGTTAAACACATATTTTGCATATTTCTTTGTCACACAAGTCCAAAGAGGCAACATAATGAAAATTCTCCCAAAACAGCAACAGATCAGTGAACTAGAAACTGGATCACACTTGAAAAGTAAGGTAGATTTTGAGAATAAATTAGCTCAGAATATAAAGATAGATATCAAATGTTTCTATAAGTATACAAAATGAAAAAGAGTGGCTAAAGTAAACATTAGTCCTTTACAGAATGAGAAGGGGGATATAGTAATGGGATATGAGGACATGGCTGAGGCATTGAACAAATATTTTGGGTCAGTCTTCACAGTGAAGGACATGAATAGCAATCCAGTAACTGACAAAGAGACGAAGGTAGGTGAGGACCTGGAAACAATCATTATCATGAAAGAGGTAGTGTTGGGCAAGCTAATGGAGCTAAGGGTAGACAAGTCTACTGGTTAAAATCAACTAGGTACAAACAATGACTGCAGATGCTGGAAACCAGATTCTGGATTAGTGGTGCTGGAAGAGCACAGCAGTTCAGGCAGCATCTGAGAAGTCTACTGGTCCTGATGGAATGCATCCCAGGGTACTAAAAGAGATGGCGGAAGAAATAGCAAATGCTCCTGTGGTAATTTTCCAAACTTCTTTGGACTCTGGGGCAGTTCCAACAGACTGGAAAACAGCAAATGTGACACCGTTGTTTATAAAAGGATATAGACAAAAGATGGGGAATTATAGACTGGTTAGCTTAACTTCTGTAGTGGGGGAATGCTTGTGTCTATTACCAAGGAAGAAACAGCAAGGCATCTAGATAGAAATTGGGCAGACGAAGCATGGGTTCATGAAAGGCAGGACATTCTTAACTAATCTACTGCAATTCTATGAAGACATTAATAGCACAGTGAACAACGGGAACCCAGTAGATGTGGCATATCTAGGTTTCCAAAAGGCATTCAACAAGTTGCCACACAAAAGACTGTTGAATAAGATAAAAATGCGAGGTGTAATGGGCAATGTATTAGCATGGATAGAGGATTGGTTAACCAACAGAAAATAGGAGAAAGTGAGGACCGCAGATGCTGGTGTGTCAGAGTTGAAAAGTGTGGCATTGGAAAAGCACAGGAGGTCAAGCAGCATCCGGGAAGTCAATGTTTCGGGCATAAGCCCTTCATCAAATAAGGGGTGGAATGGGGGCTGACAGATAAATAGGGGGTGGGGGGTGACTGGGATAGGTCGGTGGGAGGGTAGAGCAGATGGGGGGGAAGGAAGATGGACAGGTGGGACAGGTCAAGAGGGCGGTGCGGAGTTGGAGGATTGGATCTGGAATGAGGTGGGGGGAGAGGTGATTTGGAAACTAGTGAAGTCAACTTTGATACCCTATGGTTGAAGTGTCCCAAGGTGGAAGATGACTCATTCTTCCTCCAGTCATTGGGTGGTTTGGATTTGGCAGTGGAGGCGGCCCAGGACTTGTATGTCCCCCCAGCCCCATTCCCACCCATTTATCTCCCAGCACCCACCCCCCCACATTCCTGATGAAGGGCTTATGGCCGAAACTTTAACTCTTCTGCTCCTCAGCTGTTGTTTGACCTGCTGTGCTTTTTCCAGCACCACACTTTTCTTTTGTAAATATATTTATTAGCAAATTTTTTTAACTTTACAAACATATAAAATTATTGAATACGATAACAAATATCAGTATAATAAAAAGAAAAATCTCCACAAATTACAATACAACTAATGTCTACTAACTACGAACTTACCCTATAATACAAAACAAACCCTAACACTGTGCAAAGCAACAGCAATAAATAAGTAAATAGCTAATAGATAAAAAAAAGCAAATAAAAAAACAGTTATGTTTGGTGCAAAGCAACACCAATAAATAAGTAAATAACTAATAGATCAAAAAAAAGAAAAGCAAAAAAAAGATACAGAACAGTTATGTTTGGTGGAAAGCTCCCAAAAAAAGAAATGGAAGCAGTGTATATATATATATATATAATATATATACATAATATATATACCCGTATTAACTCAGGAGAACCCCTTCAGGACTCGACAAATGTAACCATCCTGGTCAAACAAACACATCAGTTAAGATAGCTGACAAATCTATATCCAAATAACTCCAATCGGGCTGCATGTCTTATAAAAATGGTCTGTTGTGTGGTGCACCATGTTTGTAGAAACATCCAAGAGAATGTGCTCCATAATTAATTTCTGCCATATCAGCAAGCCTGGCAGGTTCTCAGACACCCGGTTCATCAGAATATTCTTCTGTGCACAGTATGCAAGAATATTAAATAGTTTCTTCCCATGCCTGTCTAAAAGTGGTAAATTCGGTTGACCTAAGAGAAGAAATATCGGGTCTACTTTGACTTCAGTCCTAAATAGCCTCCCTATCTCTCTCGCCACAGCGTTCCAGTAAACACGGAGGCTTTGGCATGTCGAGAAACAATGGGTAAGAGTACCTACACTTATTTTACATTTGGGGCACACTGAAGATGTCCCTTTTTTAAACTTCACCAGTCAGTCCGTGCCAGATAAACTCTGTGCAGAACTTAAAACTGCATAACACATGTCCTATTATAGATTGAGATCTTTTGATCATTCTCCTATATGTTCTCCCATGTTTCAGAAGAGATCTCCACTCTTAGCTCTTGCTCCCAGACCTCACATAACCGTTACTATCCTGCCAGGCCCTGCCACCCAGCAGGCGATAGAGGGCACTAACCGAAAGAGTGCTTGTGGAATGTAGCAACAGCCTCTCTGTATCGGGCATATAGGGCTAAGTGAGAAGCATAGTCTTCTTCTGGATGGAATTCCTAACCTGACAAAAATGGAAAAGATTTCTACTGGGCAAGCCGTAATTGCGGTTTAGTTGCTCAAAAGACATCATAACTTCCCCCTCAAACAAGTCTCCCAAACTAAAAACTCCTCTCACTGCCCATAATTTGAACCCGGAGACCATCATCCCTGGTTGGAACCCTGGCATGCCAACTATAGGCATAAGTGGCAAAGTCGTAGATAAACAATCCTCACTCTGACTCATCGCCCTCCACGCCTTGACTGTACTAATGACACCTGGGTTCCGGCAGTGGTCAATAACTGCCCTCATCTTATCCATGAACAACAGGTTAATAAGAGGGCATGTTGCCTGGGAGGCCTCAATATCCAGTCATATTGAGTTCGGATCCTTACCTCCCCAATCGCAGACAAAGGACAGCAGGGAGCTCAACTGATACCTCCTGATGGTTGGGAAATCAATTCCTCCCCCTCCTTGAGGCAACTGCAATTTAGTACGTTTGATGAGGGGCCACCCACGATGCAAACAAAGAAACCAAACCATCCCATAAGCTTCTGCAGCGTTGACCTGGGAAACATTATAGGGAGCATACGCATGGGATAAAGCAAACGAGGGAGAACATTCACCTTAATGAGAGATATTTGGCCCAGCCAGGAAATTGGAAGTGCCTCCCATCTCTGGAGATCCCGCCTAATATTGTCGAGCAAGTGAGCAATGTTAGTCCGAAATAATAGATCAAACTTGGGGGTAATAAAAATGCCTAGGTCGCGGAACCCTGCACGTGACCACTTAAATGGGAACTTAGGGCCATCTTCAACTTCTGGCACATCCTTGAGGTTCCCCAAAGGCATAGCCTCTGATTTTGCAAAGTTGATCTCATATCCTGAAATAGTCCCAAATGAATTCATACATTGTATCAAATAGGGTAAAGAAGTGATCAGGTTCGATAAAAGCAGAAGGACATCATCTGCATACAGTGTAATCTTGTGTACTCTCGATCCCACTTCCGAAGCAATTATGTGGATGTTCTGACGAATGGTTCTGCCAGCGGCCCTATCATCAATGTGGGTCTCTTGCTGAGATATTTGTATCATCGATAGTCACAGGTGAGGTGCAGGAAGACTGGAGGTTGGCTAACGTGGTGCCACAAGTTTAAGAAGGATGGTAAGGACAAGCCAGGGAACTATAGACAAGTGAGCCTGACCTCGGTGGTAGGCAAGTTGTTGGAGGGAATCCCGAGGGACAGGATGTACATGTATTTGGAATGGCAAGGACTGATTCGGGATAGTCAACATGGCTTTGTGCGTGGGAAATCATGTCTCACAAACTTGATTGAGTTTTTTGAAAAAGTAACAAAGAAGATTGATGAGGGCAGAGCAGTAGATGTGATCTATATGGACTTCAGTAAGGCGTTCGACAAGGTTCTCCATGGGAGACTAATTAGCAAGGTTTGATCTCATGGAATACAGGGAGAACTAGCCATTTGGAGACAGAACTGGCTCAAAGGTAGAAGACAGATGGTGGTGGTGGAGGGTTGTTTTTCAGACTGGAGGCCTGTGACCAGTGTAATGCCACAAGGATCGGTGCTGGGCCCTCTACTTTTTGTCATTTATATAAATGATTTGGATGCGAGCATAAGAGGTACAGTTAGTAAGTTTGCAGATGACACCAAAATTGGAGGTGTAGTGGACAGCAAAGAGGGTTACCTCAGATTACAACAGGATCTTGACCAAACGGGCCAATGGGCTGAGAAGTGGCAGATGGAGTTTAATTCAGCTAAATGCGAGGTGCTGCATTTTGGGAAAGCAAATCTTAGCAGGATTTATACACTTAATGGTAAGACCCTAGGGAGTGTTGCTGAACAAAGAGACCTTGGAGTGCAGGTTCATAGCTCCTTGAAAGTGGTAGCAGTCGCAGGTAGATAGGATAGTGAAGAAGGTGTTTGGTATGCTTTCCTTTATTAGTTACATGTACAGGAGTTGGGAGGTCATGTTGCGGCTGTACAGGACATTGGTTAGGCGAGTGTTGGAATATTGCGTGCAATTCTGGTCTCCTTCCTATCGGAAAGATGTTGTGAAACTTGAAAGGGTTCAGAAAAGATTTACAAGGATGTTGCCAGGGTTGAAGGATCTGAGCTACAGGGAGAGGCTGAATAGGCTGGGGCTGTTTTCCCTGGAGCGTCGGAGGCTGAGGGGTGACCTTATAGAGGTTTACAAAATTATGAGGGGCATGGATAAGATAAATAGGCAAAGTCTTTTCCCTCTGGTTGGGGAGTCCAGAACTAGAGGGCATAGGTTTAGGGTGAGATGGGAAAGATACAAAAGAGACCTAAGGGGCAACTTTTCATGCAGAGGGTGGTATGTGTATGGAATGAGCTGCCAGAGGATGTAGTGGAGGCTGGTAACAATTGCAACATTTAAGAGGCATTTGGATGGGTATATGAATAGGAAGGGTTCGGAGGGATATGGGCCGGGTGCTGGCAGATGGGACTAGATTAGGTTGGGATACCTGGTCGGCATGGACAGGTTGGACCAAAGGGTCTGTCTCCATGCTATACATCTCTATGACTCTAAACAACAACAGTGAGAGGGGGCAGCCTTGCCAACTACCCCTACCAATTCAAAAATTCCCAGACTTCACCCCGTTGAGTGATGACCGCAGCCAGAGGGTAGCGACATAAAACCTCCACCCACCTAGCAAAGACCTCATCCAACCCAAGCTGTTCCAAGACATAAAAAAGATATGGCCATTCCACCTGGTCAAATGCTTTCTCTGCATATAAGGAAATCACCAACCCCTGAATCGATCATTGATGACAAACCTGGACCATATTCAGCAACCTTCTAATATTATTACAGCTCCTGCGGCCCCTTATAAAGCCTGTCTGCCCCATATTGTTAAAGAGGACCAACACCTTTTCCTACCTCAATGTCAGGATCCTAGACAGAATCTTGAAATCCAAATTTAATACAGAGATGGGCCTGTATATGGTACAATCCTCAGGAACCTTCCCTTTAAGAATTAGCTTCTCTCAAAGATGGTGGTAGGTATTCATACATATAGGAGTAATTGTACATCTCCAACATTGGCCCTGACAGAATCCCTATAAACTCATTATAAAACTCACCCAGAGACCATCAGGGCCAAGTGCCCTCCCAATCTAAAGTTGCCTAGCTGCCTCCTGTATTTCTTGAACTGTCAAGGGGGCATTAAGGAGAGAGGCCTGTTCCAAGGTTACCCTGGGAGGTCCAGTTTCTTAAAAAAAGGCCTCCATTTTAGCCCTCCTGTCCTTCAGACCAATACAATTCAGAATAAAAACTCCAAAAAAGCCTCAGTAATCTTTTTCGCATCGTATGTAAGGACCCCGGCTTGTCTCTGATTGCAGTAATGGATTGGGGAGCACGCTTTTTCCTAATCAGGTATGCTAAATACTTCCCTGGCCTATCCCCATACTTGAACAGCCTTTGTCTAGCCAAAGCAAGTTCTTTCTTTGCGTGTTGTGTCAGTAGTGAATTCAAGGCAGTCCAGAAGGCCGTGATCTGCTGCAGCTTAGTCACCGAAGGCCGCGCAAAATGTGTCACCTCAGCGGCTTTGAACTGCATCTCAAATAGACACTGCTGTTCTTCCTCTGTTGTTTCCGGCTAGCCGAACAGGAAATAGCTATTCCCCTAGCAAAGGCCTTAGTGGTCTCCCACAGCATAGATGTGCCTAAGTTGATAGTCAAGAATTCCTGAAACTCCTTCAAAACATATTCCACAAATTTTTAATCCTTAAGGAGAAAAAAGTCCAAACGCCAGTGCCGCAAACCTAGCCCCTCATTCTTGGCCTTAACTTCCAAATATACTGCCGCGTGATCAGAGATAGCTATATTCCCAATTTTGCAAACCATAATCGAATCCAGAAGGGCCGAGGGCGCCAGAAAGAGATCAATCCTTGTGTGACATTTATGTGGGTTTGAAAAAAAGGTGAAGTCCCTGGCTGGTAGGGTGAAGACATCTTCAAATATCCAACAACCGCAACTCCTCGCATAAGTCAGCCACCTGCTTGACCTACGAAGAAATAATTGGGGGCCCACAAGGCATCCTGTCCACTGCTGGATCCAAAAGACGATTAAAATCCCCCTATAGTAATGTGCCACGTTCCAAAGACACTCAGCTTAGAGAAAGCAGTAATCAAAAATTTGAGGGGATGCGCCGGGGGATAGTAGACATTTAAGATGCCATATTCCTCCCCCATGTATCAGGGCTTTAAGTATTACAAACTGTCCCTGTTCATCTTTCACCGTTCCAATAATATGAATGGAAGATTTTTCTGGATAAGTACTGCCAATACCCTACTTTTAGTAGTAAAGGGTGAAAAGAATACTCAGTCATAATACCCCTGTTGTAACTTCAGGTGTTCCCCATCATCAAGATGGGTTTGCTACAAAAAAGCGATATATCAACCCTTTTCCTCTTAAGGCTAGAAAGTACTTTTTTTTCCCTTTTAACAGGTGAATGACTTCCCTTGATGTTCCAGGTGCACCATTTAATAAGACACTTAACCATATCCCTTTTCAGAGACCCTTGAACCCCTGCTTACAAAGTGTCGAGCACAAGTAAATAAAGACTCAGAGTCAAAGAATTATATATACAAAACTACTCTATCATAACTATAAACAACTATTACTACCTAAAAACTACAAAGAAAACCAACTATAAAACCTTGAATAGAAGACTCTTCCCATTACCCATAGGGGGCACTCAGCCTACCCATCCCCTACTTCACAGCTCCTTCAAACTCGGACTGTGCCCCAGCCTTAGACCAGAAAAAAAGACAAGGAGATGATCCCTAAACTAACAGAAAAAAGACAAAGTCAGGATAAGCACTCCACCCATCCCTGGCTTCATGTCACCCCTACTTGTGACTAAAGGAGGAACAGAACAAACATAAAAAAAGGGAGACAAAAAGAACATCCACAAAATTTCCCATTATAAAATCCAGTTATATAAAAAAAACAACTTATTCCAAGTTTTTTTTCCCCTTTACCAAAAAAGAAATTATTAAGGAGAAAGAAAAGAACAACTCGAAGGGCGGGAGCTTGCTCCATGAGCCTGCCGGGAGCAGTGAGTCACTGATTTATGCTTTTAAATTTGAAGTCAGAGAGCAGAAGTTTCTGGGAAAGGAGGGACTTTTTATTTTTATTTCCATCCAGCTATACAAGTCAGTGTTTTTTCAACCAAGACCCTACCTTTGCAGGGCCTCCCACCCCACCACCTCCTCTAACCTTAAAGACCAGGGACCTATCAGGTAAGTGTTTCTTCTTTTTTACTTTGTGATAAGGGGACTAGCAGGGATAGCAGTGCAGGGAGAGCAATGTTCCTCACACATGATGTTTGAGGTGAGGGATGCCATTAGTGTCCCATTCAAGTACACCTACAGGA
Source organism: Chiloscyllium punctatum (assembly GCF_047496795.1). Classification (NCBI taxonomy): domain Eukaryota; kingdom Metazoa; phylum Chordata; class Chondrichthyes; order Orectolobiformes; family Hemiscylliidae; genus Chiloscyllium; species Chiloscyllium punctatum. The sequence continues at coordinate 63,412,351 of NC_092743.1, forward strand.
AGTGCACCCAACTCTCACTCCTCCAAGACCGTGTTAGGGAACTGGAGCAGGAACTGGATGAACTTTGAATCATTCGGGAGGCAGAGGCTGTGATAGATAAGAGTTACAGGGAAGTAGTTACTCCTCAGCATGAAAAAAGCTGGGTGACTGTTCGAAGGGGGAAAAACAGTCAGTGGAGGGATCCCCTGTGGTGATTCCCCTGAAAAACATGCGTATCATTTTGGATACTGTTGAGGGAGGCAACTTACCAGGGGTATGCAGTGGGGCCCAGGTCTCTGGCACAGACCCTGTCCCTGTTGCACAGAAAGTAAGGAGGGAAAGGAGGAGAGTGTTGGTCAGTGGGGACTCGATAACTAGAGGCTCAGATAGAAGTTTTGTTGGGAATGAACGAGAGTTGCGATTGGTGTGTTGCCTCCCAGGTGCCAGGGTCCGTTATGTCTCGGATCGTATCTTTAGGGTCCTGAAGGGAGAGGGTGACCAGCCTCAAGTCATTATTCGTGTAGGTACCAATGACATAGGTAGAAAGAGGGAAAGGGATTTCAGGGAGCTACGGTGGAAGCTGAGAGCTAGAACAAACAGAGTTGTTTGTTACCCATGATCTCTGGTTTGTTACCCATGCCACGTAATAGCGAGGCAAGGAATAGGAAGAAATATCAGCTGAACACGTGGCTGCAAGGATGGTGCAGGAGAAAGGGTTTCAGGTTCTTGGATAATTGGGGCTCATTGTGGGGAAGGTGGGACTTGTACAAACAGGACAGTCTTCACTTGAACCAGAGGGATATTAATATCCTGGGTGGGAAATTTGCTGGTGCAATTCGGATGGGTTTAAACTAGCTCAGCATCGGGGTGGGAAATGGAGGTGTAGTTGCAGTGCACAGGAGGACAAGAATAGGAAGGACAGGGACAGGATTTCAGGGGCCCAGGAATGTGCTGGCAGACAGCAAAGTGGTTTGAAGTGTATTTACTTCAACGCCAGAATTATCCGAAATAAGGTAGGTGAGTTGCAGCATGGAGAGGTACTTGGGACTTCGATGTTGTGGCCATTTCGGAGACATGGATAGTGCAGGATGAGGAATGGATGTTGCAGGTTCCAGGGTTTAGATCTTTCATTAAAAACAGACAAAGCAGTAAAAGAGGGCCTTGTTAGTCGAGGCTAGTATAACGGTGGCTGAGAGAACTTTTGATGAGGACTCGTCTACTGAGGTAGTGTGGGCTAAGGCTAGAAACAGGAGAGATCACACTGCTTGGAGTTCTTTTTATAGGCCTCCGCAGAGTAACAGGGAGGTGGAGGAGAGAATTAGCAAAATTATTCTGGGAAGGAGTGAAAGGAATAGGGTGGTCATTATGGGGGACTTTAACTTCCCCAACATTGACTGGAAATGCTATAACTCTAGTGCGTCGGATGGATCAGTCTTTGTATACTGTGTACAGGAATGTTTCCTGACACAGTATGTCGAAGGGTCGACCAGAGGGGAGGCCACACTGGATCGGGGGTGCTTGGTAATGAACCACGCCAGGTGTTTGATTTAATTGTAGGTGAGCACTTTGGAGAGAGTGACTATAATTCAGTTACGTTTACTTTAGCGATGGAAAGGGATAGGTATATGCCACAAGTCAAGAGATATCGATGGGGCAAGGGCAATTGTAATGTGATTAGGCAAGAATTAGGATGTATGGAATGGGGTAGCAAAATGCAGGGGATACAGACAATGGAAATGTGGAGTTGATTTAAGGAACAGATATTGCATGACTTTGATAGATATGTCCCTGTCAGGCAGGGAGGAAGTGATAAGGGAACTGTGGTTTACAACAGAAATTGCATCTCTTGTTACGAAGAAGGAGGAGGCTTATGTGTTGATGAGGCAAGATGGTTCAGATGAGGCGATGAAGAGATACAGATCAGCTAGGAAGGATTTAAAGAGAGAGTTAAGAAGAGCAAAGAGAATACGAGCAGTCTTTAGCCAATAGAATAAAGGAGAACCCTAAAGCTTTTTATAGGTATGTGAGGAATAAAAGGATGATTAGGCTAGGAATAGTGCCAATCAAAGACAGAAGTGGGAGGTTGAGTGTGGACCCTGTGGAGATCGGGAGGTGCTAAACAAATATTTCTCATCAGTTTTTACTCAGGAAAAGGAGAATATTGGAGAAGAGGAGAATGAGAGATGAGATATTAGACTGGAAAGGATTGAAGTTAATTACGAACGGGTGTTATCAATTCTAGAAGGAATGAAAGTAGACAAGTCTCTTGGGCCGAATGGGATTTATCCAAGGATTCTCTGGGAAACTAGGGAGGAGATAGCAGAGCCTTTGGCTTTGAATTTGAGTCATCATTGTCTACAGGTTTGAGGACTGGAGGATTGCAAATGTGCCCTTGTTCAAGAAGAGCAGTAGAGATAACCCAGGTAATTATAGACCAGTGAGCCTTACTTCTGTTGTAGGAAAAGTTTTGGAAAGGATTATAAGAGATAAAATTTATAATCATCTGAGAACAAATAAACTTTACAGCCCAGGAACAGGCCCTTCGGCCCTCCAAGCCTGAGCTGTCTAAACCAAAAGCACGCAACAATTTGATTTCAGATAGTCAACATGGTTTCGTCAAGGGCAGGTCTTGTCTCACAAAGCTCATTGAGTTTTTTGAGAAGGTGACCAAACATGTAGATGAGGGTAGGGCAGTTGACGTGGTATACATGGGCTTCAGTAAAGCCTTTGATAAGGTTCCACATGGTAGGCTGTTGGAGAAAACTGAAAATGTGTTGCTGGAAAAGCGCAGCAGGTCGGGCAGCATCCAAGGAGCAGGAAAATCGATGTTTCTGGCATAAGCCCTTCTTCAGCTCTGTTGGAGAAAACTGCAGAGACATGGAATTGAGCAGTTTGGATTAGAAACTGGCTTTCTGAAAGAAGGCAGCAAGTGGTGGTTGATGGAAAATATTCAGCCTGGTGTCCGGTTACTAGTGGTGTGCCACAAGGATCTGTTTTGGAACCACTGCTGTTTGTCATTTTTATACATGACTTAGAGGCAGGCATAGGTGGATGGATTAGTAAATTTGCAGATGACACTAAAGTTAGTGGAGTAGTGGACAGTGTGGAAGAATGTTACAGGTTGTAGGGGGACTTAGATAAACTGCAGAATTGGGCTGAGAGATAGCAAATGGAGTTCAATGCAGCTAAATGTGAGGTGATGCAATTTGGGAAGAATAACAGGAAGGCAGAGTATTGGGTCAATGGAAAGATTCTTGGTAGTGTGGATGTGCAGAGGGATCTTGGAGTCCATGTACATAGATCCCTGAAAGTTGCCACTCAGGTGGATAGTGCTGTTAAGAAGGCATACGGTGTGTTAGGTTTCACTCGTAGAGGGATTGAGTTCCGGAGCCGCAATATCATGCTGCAACTATACAAAACGTTGGTGCGGCCATACTTGGAATATTGTGTACAGTTCTGGTCTCCATATTTTGGGAAGGATGTGGAAGCATTGGAAAAGGTGCAGAGAAGATTTACCAGGATGTTGCCTGGTCTGGAGTGAAGGTCTTATGAGGAAAGACTGAGAGTCTTGAACCTGTTCTCGTTGGCAAGAAGGCGGCTAAGAGGGGATATAATAGAGATATACAAGATGATCAGAGGATTAGATAGGGTAGACAGTGAAAGTCTTTTCCCTAGGATGATGACATCAGCATGTACGAAGGGGCATAATTACAAATTGAGGGGTGATAGATTTAAGACAGATGTCAGAGGCAGGTTCTTTATGCAGAAAGTAGTAAGGGTGTGGAATGCTCTACCTGCTAATGTAGTCAACTAAGCCACATTAGGGAGATTTAAACAATCCTTAGATAAGCATATGGATGATTTTGGGATAGTGTAGGGGAACGAGCAGGCAATAGTTCACAGGTTGGCGCAACACCGAGGGCTGAAGGGCCTGTTCTGCGCTGTATTGTTCTATGTTCTAAAAAAGGAAGGGAAAACATGGGAAAAGAAGGAAAAGAGAACGAACATTAATCGTATTCTTCAGGCCTGTCTATCTATTTTAAGTGTCCACAAAGTTTTTTAGCTTTATCCGCTGAGTCAAATGTATAAACTGAACCCTAATGGTGAAACGGAGCACTGCAGGGTAGCTCATGGAGTACTAAATGCCCAGGTTCCTCAGCCTCTTTTTAAATTCATCGAAGGACTTCCTCGTTTGAATTAAAGCTGCCGAGAAATCCAGGAAAAACATGATTTTTGACCCCTTGTACGGCAGTGCCTATGGATCATTTCCCAGTAATCTAGAGGCTTCTATTACTTCTTGCTTGTCCTTATATGAATGGAAGTGCACTAGGACCAGGCAGGGGCACTGCACTGGCCCTGACCTGTGCACTGTAACTCAATAAGCCCTTTCAATCTGCAGCCTGCTGGACTTGATGTGAAAGCCCAAAAACTTCGGCAACCAGCTTTCAAAGAAGCTGACTGGCTGCTCACTTTCCTCACCTTCAGGGAGCCCAACAATTTGGAGATTTATCCCCTGATCTCAATTTTCGAGGTCGTCGATATGGTTTCGCAATCCTGCACCTCTTTCTCCAGCACCTGGATCTGACTGGATGAGGACTCCATCGCAGCTTCCAAAGCCTTAGTTCGACACGCCACCTCCTCCAGCCGCTCCCCGAGGCCCTGGATCTCCCGTTCATGCTTCTGCAGCCTAGATGCGATAGGTTGGACGTGGGCACAAATCTCCCCACAGATCTCCTCAATCGCAGCGCCAAATTTCAAGGTAAGTCTCTCCATCGTCGCAGCCAATTCCTGAGAGTCTGTCAGGTCCCTGGGGGGTTCGGGAGAGGCTGCTGTTGCTGCTGTCTCTGGTATGCCTAGTGCTGCAGCAGAGTGTCCTCCCTGCTGCTGTTTGTTCACTCCTTTTCCCTTTGGCATCCTTCCCACTCCCAAATATTAAACAAATATGTGTTCTGTAAGGTTTTAAATTAATAATTCAACTACATAAATTGGCTAGGGATGGCAAAAAATACCAGTATGTCTTTGCTGTTCGGCAGAGCTGTCCACAGCAGTTCTACAGAATCGCCGCCATTTTGCCGAGTCATCCCAGCAACTTATCGACTGTAACTAACAGGAAGCAGAGTGGGGATAAATGAGTGCCATTCTGGTTGGCAATCAGTGAATCGTGATGTGCCTCAGGAATTCATGTTGGGACTGCAATTATTCACAATTTAAATAGATGACACAATGATGAGCGGTAGAGCAAAGTGTGCAGAGGACTGTGAAACTTTGCAAAGGGACATAGATAGTTTAATTGAATGGGCAAAGGTCTGGAAGATGGAGGACAATGTCATTAAATGTGAAGTCATCTATTTTGGTAGGAATAACAGTATTACTTGAATGGTAAGAAATTACAGCACACTGCTGTGCAAAGGGACCTGGGTGTCCTTGCACATGAATCACAGAAGGTTGGTCTGCAGGTGGAACAGATAATTAAAAAAGGCAAATGGAATTTTGTCCTTCATTGCTAAAGGGATTGAGTTTAAAAGCTGGGAAGTTATGTTACAGCTATAGAGGGTGCTGGTGAGGCCACACCTGGAGTACTGTGTGCAGTTTTGGTCTCTTTGAGAAAGGAGGGGTGAAGAGGAGGTTCAGTAGGTTGGTTCCAGAGTTGAGGAGGTTGCCTTATGAGGAGAGATTGAGTAGATTGGGATTATATTCACTGAAATTTAGAAGAATTGGGGCAGGGGTATCTTATAGAAATTATAAAATTATGAAGGGAATCGAAAAGGTAGAAGTAGACAGAATGTTTCCACTCGTGGGTGAAACTAGGACAAGAGGGCATAGCCTCAAGATTAGGGGGAACAGATTTAGGACTGAATTGAAAAGGAATTTCTTCAACCAGAGGTTTGTGAATCTATGGAATTCTCTGCCCTGTGGAGTAGTTGAGGCTTCCTCTGTAAATGTTTTTAAAGCTGAGATAATTTTTTTGAACAGCAAAGGAATTAAGGGTGATGGTGATAGGGTGGATAAGTGGAGCTGAGGCCACAAGAAGATCAGCCATGATCTTATTGAATGGCAGAGCAGGCTCTGAGTGTCAGATGGCCTACTCCTGCTTCTACGTCTTATGCTCTTATGTATGTGCACATCCTATGTTAGTTAAGGTAAATCAAGTGGGCTGTAAATATTGGCAATTGCCAAAGGCTTGTAGAAAATATTACTCAGCCCCATTTGATAAGCATGCAGCCAATGTCAGGCTTCTATGATACAATTTACAAGATATGCATTCAAGCCAAAGACACCTGGGAACAACATAAGTGACAAATGGTCAAAGGAGGGAATTGGTGGACACTGGTGTTCTCTACTGCTCAGAGGCCTTGATATGTATTATGAGAAGAAGAGGTGGTGTATCCTGTTCCCCCAACACAGTAGACATTCCTTAGGCATCTACTGAGGAGACAGTGTGAAGTAATTGTCGCATCCAACAAGCAGGAAAATCGACGTTTCAGGCAAAGGCTCTTTTGCCCGAAACATCGATTTTCCTGCTCCTTGGATACTGCCTGACCTGCTGTGCTTTTCCAGCACCACACTCTCAACTCTAATCTCCAGCATCTACGGTCCTCACTTTCACCTAGTATGAAGTAATTGTAAAGTCTGTCAAGATCAAGATAATTGCATCTCAAACATGGGTGCAATACCTGAAAAAAATTCAATGATCTGATGAGAGTTATGGAGGTAAGAAGAAAGGATGATTGCTTTTGATGACCACTTATACCTCAGTATGTAAAACAGCACTCGAAATACATTCTTCCTGCTAGCATTTATTCTCCTAGAACAGCTACAGCAGATTTCATGTTTTTGAGTATTAAGGAATCAAAGAATATTGGAATAGGAAGGAAAATGGAAATCAGTTGAATGATCAGTCATGCTCTTGCAGAGTAGAAAGCAGGTTCAAGGGAACATATGACTGAGTCCTGTTTTATTTCTTAAGTTCTCACAAACATACACACAATAACAATATTCACTTGCAGAGATCAATGGAACACATGGAGTAGTGCTGCAATCGTAACTGTTCAAATCAGTAGTATTTTCCTGCTCACACTTGTAACTCTTCCATAGTGGAAGCACAAGATGCAGATCTGAAGAATCTGCAAGGCAAATCTTCAGAAAATATAGACACAACAGTAAAGAATTTGGAATGTTCATCATAATAAAGGATGAGATAAAAACAATATAAAGAAAGAATGGCTGCTGATAAAATCATAATGTGAAACCAATATGAATAGAGCTAAGAAACAACATTGCACAGAAAACATTGGTGGAAGAAGATTACAGTTCCCAACAGTAATTGTAGTATTGGGAATGTAGTATAAATCAGAAAATTAGGGAAGCCTGGAACAAGGGTAGTGCAATAATCCTGGAGGAATATTAATCTCCAAATCAAATTTTCAAACATACCTTGAAAGGTAACTTTTATGGAATACATTTTAAACAGTTACCCTAATAAAATAAGTTGCGGAACCAATTAGAGAGGAGGTCATTTTAGATTTAGCATTGGGCAATAATAGATTGGAATTTCTGGGCCAATCTAGGGCAGGGGCATTACTGGGTCAAGGGACTGTTGAGTCTAGTGAGGCAGTGATGCGCAGGTTCCACACGATATTGGTTCCATATCTGGTAGAGGTGAAGATTTTGGTCAGGTCTGGCAGAGGTATTTTCAGGTCAGAAGGGAGTGTCTGGCAAGAGGATGGAGGAGAGGTTTTGGCTTTGAGTGGGATCAAGGAGAGGAGGCAGGAGCATTGGGGCTGCTGGGGTTGGGGTGGGTTAGGTGCTTGGGCATGGGATGAGAGGATGTCAGGGGTTGGGGAGTTGTAGTTGGGTTGGAAGTGGTAGATTGGGCATTCAGTTTAGAGTTATTCAGGAGTTAAAGTAAGTTTTTAATCTTTTAATATTTACTAAATAAATATTAAGCATAGGTGAGTCAGAACCCTCCAACATTTCTAAATTGAATACAACTGCAGTTTGAGAACGACCTGGATAAATCCAAAACTAAAGTTTAAATTTTAAACGAAGCCAAATATTAGGGGTATGGCATCATATTAGTGGTAGCCATCTATGTAAAAAAAAGCAAAAACTTTGTGGCAGGTATATAGAAAACTAAATGAAGATTAACTGGACAACAGCTGTGGATAATAGAGAATTCAAACAATGGGACAGATTATGACCTTGCAGCAATAACAGTTTCTGTGAATATAGACAGCCAAAAAGCTAGAACATTAACAACCAAGAAGACAGTGATAATTTATTTTTGATTAAGTTCCATGCAAGTTTTTCAAGACAGAATAAATTTCTGACAGTGTCTGCCTCAAAATACAGAGGGTAAAGTTAAAATTAAAAGAAAACCTAAAAATTACCAACTTGTTTTGAAACACACTGAATGCTCTATCTCTTTTTTTCAACACAAACAAACAGCAAAAGCCACTGACCGATTCTTTTAAAAAAAATAAACAATTAAATGGTACTGAACACATGGTTCCAAAACACTCAAAGAAGAAAGAAAATAACAGCTTAAAAGCTAAAAAAAAATTCTCCTACATTAAAAAGACCTTATCCATGTTCACACATCAACTGCTTCTCCCATTTTCTTTCCATAAATTGGTTTTAAAAAGCCTGTGTGATCTCACCACACAGGCTTTGGTATGAATGTAAACTACAGGCAGACACCTACAACTAAAAGCCTGCAATTAGAGTCATAGAGTCGTACAGTACAGAAACAGAACCTTCAGACCACTTCGTTCTCACTGACCCGATATCCTAAACCAATCTAGTCCCATTTGCTAGCATTTGGCCCATATCCCTCTGAACCCTTCCTATTCATGTACCCATCCAGATGCCTTTTAAATGTTGTTATTGTACCAGCCTCCTTCCACTTCTTCTGGCAGCACATTCCAGGGAAAAAGACCTTGGCTATTCACCCTATCCATACACCTCATCATTTTATTAACCTCTATACAGTCACCCTTCAGCTTCTGACGCTCCAGGGAAAATAGTGCCAGTCTATTCACCCTCTCCTGTAGCTCAAACCTTCAAACCCTGGCAACATCCTTGTAAATCTTTTCTGAACCTTTTCAAGTTCACAATATCTTTCCTATAGCAGAAAGATCAGAATTGAACTCAGTATTACAAAAGTGGCATAACCAATGTTCTGTACAGCTGCAACATGACATCCCAACTCCTATGCTCAATGCACTGTCCAATAAAGTCAAGTGTACAAAACATCTTCTTCACTACCTTGTCTACCTGTGACTTCACTTTTAAGGAATTAGGAACCTGTACCCTAACATCTCTTTGTTCAGCAACACTCCCCAGGATCCGACATTAAGTGTATTAGTCCAACCCTAATTTGCCTGACCAAAATGCAAATACCACATATTTACCTAAATTATACTCCATCTGATCAAGGTCCCATTGTACTCTGAGAAACCTTCATCATTGTCTACTATATTACCAATTTTAGTGTCATCTGCAAACTTAGTAACCATTCCTCCTATATTCACATTCAAATCATTTAGATAAATGACAAAAAGCCGTGGACTCAGCATCGATCCTTGCGGAACACTGCTGGTCACAGGCCTCCAGTCTGAAAAGCTGGCACCTTACTTAACTATCATCCTGGCACCATACCCAACTGGTACCCTTATAATTGGCACCCTACTAACCTGGCATCAGATCCATTCTGTCCCTATATTCAGTTAGTCTCCTTCCCTTCCTGAAATTTAAAACAAGACCCTCTCTTGGGTCCAGATCCATTCATTTACAAGTTCAACTTGGTGTGAAAACCATGAGTGTTTCTCTGTGCAGCCTGAAGATTAATAATTCAGCAAGGTCAAAGAAGTTATTGATTAAGGCAATCATCTGCATATTTAAACCAAGATCTGCCTTCGATATTAAAATCAACAACCAATGGCTTTGAGTCATTGCCACCGTATTTAAATCTGTACTTGACAGGATCAGGATGGGGTCAAATGTGTAAGTCTCTTCCATATTAATTGCTTCTGCATCAAGGTGTCCAGGTGTCCACCAGATGGGGAATGTTAAAGTTCCTTTTAGTAAATAGTTACTGAATTCACTTTAGAACATTTATTCCATTTGAAAGTAGCAGTATAATTAGTTAAATTTTAATTAAAATGTAAACAAAAATTTCAGAGCATTTACATAGAAAATCAAAACTTGCCTGCAGAACATTAAAGGAAGAGCTCAAACTGCGTCATTTGACAACAAATTAGTATTCTTATTCAGTAAAGCTATTTCTGAAACACCAATGTTTACGCCAGTGCAAGTGTTGGAGTGTGCTCTTTTCATATACAAGTTGTATGTCTAATTTGTTTTATGTCTGAAATCAGGAGTGTTTGGTGCTCATACAATATACAAAAGTAATTGATTACCTTAAACACCAGCTCTACTTATTAAAATTTTAAAATAAAATGTTTCTTATTGCAGAACTAGTTTTAAAGCAAAGTTTCATATCCAGACTACATCTTTAGGGTCAAAACATTAAAATTCCAAAACAATTAAATAAGGGATGACTTTATTGAACATGTTGCGGAAAACGGAACGTACACCAAACTGAAGGTTTTCATGTGCAAATTGTGAACATGTCAAATTAAGGTGATTTGCTGAGTGCAAAAAAAAGCACACTTTGTGACCAGCCTTAAAAGGAGCTATGTTGAAAATTTATTTAGCAATGTTAACTAAAATAAATAAAACTTATAGTTTGAAGTGTGAATTTGACAGATATTGCCAACTTCACCAGACCATTACCCAAAATTCAATGCGAGTTGTAGTTGATAGTTCTTCCGGTACAACAGGTATGAACTGAAGATTCCTTAATATGAATTGAATCAGCATTTGGCGAAAGTCTCGGATTCTAGAAAAATAATGTAAAATTATAACATGAGAGAGACAGTTTAAAAAAAATGAGGGTGGCAGATTATTTATCTTTACAATTCCATCCAAAATTACACAGGAAGGGCAATAAAATGAGCTTTGAAATCACCTGTCATCAACAAATCAGGATTTTACACCCACACACCACCACTGCAATGCTTGCTCCTACTTTGCTTGCCGAATACAAATGAAATTAAGTAGATGTGTGTAGCCAGAGTCTTAACAGATTCTCCTTCTTTATGCCTGTATTACTGTCACTTTCCAAAGCTATTATTGAACAGTAATAATAGATCCCAGAAAAATAAAGTTCAAGATGTAAGACACAGACACGGATTTGAACCAAATTTGGGTGGAAAGGGGCAATTTAAAAAAGTCACTTCTGACGTCCTGCCTGTCTGCTCAAACAGCAGCTCAAATTGGAACACAATAGAAAGACAACCTTCCTTAAATAAGGTGGTTGGGTTTAATTATGATTTGGTTATGACATTGACATTCGATATATCATTTAGAGGGGTCTTTAAGTCACTGCAGCTCTGGTTGCATTCTACATTAATGTACAGCAAAATAACTGACATGTGCCATTATCCCCCCACAGCGTAACAGTGAGTCTGCTCCCTTATGGATTTCTCTGATATCCATAAAGAATCCCTTGCCATTGTAAGAGTAAGATGCCAAAATCAGGCCGCTCTTGGGCACGAACTATTCCGAGGCTAGATTCAGTTTGTGCTTCTAAGGCAAAGTGGCATTGTTTTGATGGCACTACAAATGTCTCCAAAATTACATCTGCCAAGTATGTGTGCATTTCTGGTGCTTGCCACACTGAGGACCATTTTGGTGACTTCATGCACTTGCAAGCAGGGAATTTGCAGCTCAAATATGTCAGTTAGACAGAACCTGAAATTAATCACTATTTAACACTGATTTGACCTCAGTGGTGCCTTTGGTGCTATAGGAAATGTGCTTTCTTTACCTCACACAGCTAAATAAATGTTCAGCAGTAGGAAGTATCCCTCACCAGGGATACTTAAAGAGATCATTTGCTTCTTTCAGATTAGTTGTTGATTGATTTTGGTCAGGCCTTTCTTCAATTGAAGTAATATTGGTGGTTTCTAGAGTTGTTTTAAAAGTGATTTAGTCAACATGAAGTGAGTTGACACCTGGTAGAGAACTATTATCAGTCTCAAGGGTTCTGTATCTCTGTGAACTACAGCAGGTAGGGAGAATGAACAAAGGAGATACAGAGGGGTATAAACTGGTGGAAAGGGAGTCAGAGTGACGCTATGAACTTGAGGTCATTTTTGTCCAGAGTGTCCAGGAAACAATTCCTCAATCCCATGCTTTGCAAAGAACACTAATTCAGAAGTCTGCACTTCACAAAAGTGATTCTTATTGAATTTCGACACCTGTTACAGAACTGCAGCCTCACAGTGGAGGAGAACAGCTTTGCCTGTGATTGTGAAGGTGACTGTGCCATGAATATTTAAAAGCCTAATATCATTAAAAGCTGGACCAGCCATATTTGCAACATCTTCTAGCTTCCAATGACTGTAGCATAAGCTCATTCGTATTCTAAGTGAGCTGAATATATTTAATTTTCTCTTGCTTGAGAGAATTAGGCAGATTTAGCCCAATTTTGCAAGATTTGCAGGCTGTCCTGGTTCCAAGGTATAGAGATTGCAAACACGTTCCCTTTCAGGGACTGTATGCCAATTCTGAGAAGGACTGCAAGCAGCATAGATGCTACTCCTACAATGTCCAACCGGTGTATGAACATATGTGACATATCATGAAGGTCAAGGGCCAGTATCCAAGCACCAGTGATGATGTCTTGCTTCTAAGCAGTTCACTGTACCTCCTGCATTTCACTTAAGAACAGAAAAACTTAAAGGTAGCAAGCTATTGAGTGACATAAGCAATCCTTTGATTACATGGCATAGGGAACTGAAGACAGCATCCATGTAATTAAGACATAATGTCACACTGCAGGAGAGAAGGTAGTATAGTGGTAATGAAACAGGTTGAGTAATCCAATGACACAAGCCAATGTTCTGGAAGCACAGGTTCAAATTCTACTTGGGGTACAGGAATTTAAATTCAATAAATAAGTTTGGAAAATAAAGCTAGCATCAATAGTGGTAACTATCAAACCATGAAAGAATGTTGGTTAAAAAAAAAATCTGTGTCACTAATGCCATTTAGGGAACAAAATCTGCTGTCATTTCCTTTTCTGGCCTATTCTTAACTGCCCCTCTGTTTTAGTCCAATAAGCGACTGAATTCACAAGGCCAGTGTTACCTGAATCCTGTGAAAGAATAAAAAGAAAACAAACATGGCATGCGATTGAGCAGGGCACTGGCGATTATATCAGTTTTGCCACTACCGAGAGCAATTGAAGGAGCTGAACAGTACTCAACATAGCTTGAGTAAAGATTTGTTGAGATCTGCAGATTGCTGAATAACCTTGCTACTAGTATTACAGTGACAAGTTGAATAGGAAGGAAAGGAGATGATCAAGACAACCTGTGGTACCATTAAACACAGCCCAATTCCCCATTGACAACAGTCCCAAATTTTAACTTTCCCCTAGTACTGATCATCAAGAATCAGCTTGGTAACAAATATATAAATCAAACCATACCTTTCGGGACACAAAAGCTATCATCAATCATTCTTCTGTATTCCCTATTTTCAATGTGCCTTTGCCTATGAAGTGCTGCACCTGTGGAAGGCTGCTAACCTTCAATGGTGGAGACAGCAGATAGCCTTCCAGGATAATCTCATGCAGCTCTGGACTAGAAAGCAGAGTCTTGGACTGTGCCACCTTTCTAACAGCAACAGCAGTCTAGGTTGTCTGCCTGACTAGCAAGGACATTAGTAGAGCAACAGTGTGGGAGGATTCAGATTTTCAGATTCCGTATAGTGTGGAAACAGACCCTGCAGCCCAATCAGTCCACACCGACCCTCCAAAGAGTAACCCACCCAGACACATTTCCCTCTCACTCATGCACCTAACACTATGGGACAATTTAGCATGGCCAATTCACCTGACCTGCACATCTTTGGACTGTGGGAGGAAACCGGAGCACCGGAGGAAACCCACGCAGATACAGGGAGAATGTGCAAACTCCACACAGACAATCGTCCGAGGCTGGAATCGAACCTGGAACACTGGTGCTGAGAGGCAGCAATGCTAACCACAGAGCCACTGTGCCACCCCTATGAATGTCATCTTGAGATTCGTGCTCCACACAGCCAAAGCCCAGAGCATTGTTTGACAAATGTAAGATGCGATATGCCGTATTGAACAGTAATTAGAGTTATAGAGTCATAGAGGTGTACAGCATGGAAACAGACACTTTGGTCCAAATGCATGCCGACCAAATATCCCAACCCAATCTAGTCCCACCTGCCAGCACCCTGCCCATATCCCTCCAAACCCATCCTAATTGTATGCACATTTAAACGACTTTTAAATGTTGCAATTGTACCAGCCTCCACCACTACCTCTGGCAGCTAATTCCATACATATACCACCCTCTGTGTGAAAAAGTTGCCCCTTAGCTCTCTTTTATATCTTTCCCCTTTCACCTAAACCTATGCCCTCTAGTTCTGGACTCCCCCACCCCAGGGAAAAAACTTTGTCTATTTATCCTATCCACTCCTCAGTCTCTGATTCTCCAGGGAAAACAGCTCCAGCCTGTTCAGCCTCTCCCTCTCGCTCAAATCCACCAACCCTGGCAACATCCTTGTAAATCTTTTCTGAACCCTTTTCAAGTTTCACAACACCTTTCCGATAGGAAGGAGACCAGAACTGCACACAATATTCCAACAGTGGCCTAACCAATATCCTGTACAGCCGCAACATGACCTCCCAACTCCTGTACTCAATACTCTGACCAATAAAGGAAAGCATATCATACACCTTCTTCACTATCTTACCTACCTACGACTCCACTTTCAAGGAGCTATGATCCTGCACTCCAAGGTCTCTTTGTTCAGTAGCACGCCCAAGGACACTACCATTAAGTGGAAAGTCCTGCTAAGACTTGCTTTCTCAAAATGCAGCATCTTGAATTTATCTAAATTAAACTCCATCTGCCACTTCTCAGCCCATTGGCCCATCTGATCAAGATCCTGTTGTAATCTGAGGTAACCTTCTTCACTGTCCACTACATGTCCAATTTTGGTGTCGTCTGCAAACATACTAACTACACTTCTTATGCTCGCATCCAAATCATTTATATAAATTTGAAAAGTAGAAGACCCAGCACCGATCCCTGTGGCACTCCACTGGTCACAGGCCTCCAGTCTGAAAAACAACCCTCCACCACCACCCTCTGTCTTCTCCCTTTGAGCCAGTTCTGTATTCAAATGGCTAGTTCTCCCAGTATTCCATGAGATCTAAACTCGCTAATCAGTCTCTCATGGGAACCTTGTTGAATGCTTTACTGAAGTCCATATAGATCATATCTACCTCTCTGCCCTCATCAATCCTCTTTGTTACTTTTTCAAAAAACTCAATCAAGTTTGTGAGACATGATTTCCCATGCACAAAGCCATGTTGACTATCCCTAATCAGTCCTTGCCTTTCCAAATACATGTACATCCTGTCCCTCCAACAACTTGCCCACCACCGACGTCAGGCTCACTGGTTTATAGTTCCCTGGCTTGTCATTACCACACTTTTTAAACAGTGGCACCACGTTAGCCAACCTCCAGTCTGCCAGCACCTCACCTGTGACTATCAATGATACAAATTGCTGGGCAAAAGGCTCAGCAATCACTTCTCTAGCTTCCCACAGAGTTCTAGGGTACACCTGATCACGTCCTGGGGATTTATCCACCTTTATGCGTTTCAAGACATCCAGCACTTCCTCATCTGTAATATGGACATTTTGCACAATGTCACCATGAATTTCCCTACATTCTATATCTTCCATGTCCTTTTCCACAGTAAATACTGATGCAAAATACTTGTTTAAAATCTCACCCATTTTCTGCGGCTCCACACAAAGGCCGCCTTGCTGATCTTTGAGGGGCCCCATTCACTCCCTAGTTACCCTTTTGTCTTTAATATATTTGTAAAAACCCTTTGGATTCTCCTTAATTCTATTTGCCAAAGCTATCTCATGTCCCCTTTTTGCCCTCCTGATTTCCCTCATAAGTATATTCCTACTGCCTTTATACTCTAAGAATTCACTCGATCTATCCTGTCTATACCTGACATACGCTTCCTTCATTTTCTTCACCAAACCCTCAATTTCTTTAGTCATCCAGCATTCCCTATACCTACCAGCCTTTCCTTTCACCCTAACAGGAATATACTTTCTCTGGATTCTCGTTATCTCATTTTTGAAGGCTTCTCATTTTCCAGCTGTCCCTTTACCTGCGAACATCTGCCCCCAGTCAGCTTTTGAAAATTCTTGCCTAATACCGTCAAAATTGGCCTTTCGCCAATTTAGAACTTCAACTTTTAGATCTGGTCTATCCTTTTCCATCACTATTTTAAATTTAATAGAATTATTGTCGATGCCGATGACATCAGTTAGAATATTCTTGGCAGAAAGATGAGTGTATGCAATCACAGTCCGAAATTGCTCAACAACACCCAAACAACAACATGGGCAGCACTGTGGCTCAGTGGTTAGCACTGCTGCCCAGAGCGTGAGGGACCCAGCTTTGATTACAGCCTCAGATGACCGTGTGGAGGGTGCACATTCTCCCCGTGTCTGCGTGGGTTTCTTCCGGGTGTTCCTATTTCCTCTCACAGTCCAAAGATGTGCAGGTCAGGTGAATTGGCCATGCTAAATTGCCCATAGTGTTAGGTGTATTAGTTAGGGGTGGATGTGGGGAATAGGTCTGGGTGGGTTACTCTTCAGACGGTTGGTGTAGACTTGTTAGGCTGAAGGGCCTGCTTCCATACTATAGGGAATCTAATCTAAATCTAATCTAATCTAATCACAAGGGGTTCTACATATGCTACAATGGAAGGCTTGTCAATGGTCATCAGATGCTGCAACCTGGATGTGTTAGGTCACCACTTAGGGTTAGGAGAACTTTGGCTCAAAGCTCTGCACCAAATTAGTGCAAAATCTTAGCTACAACAACATTAGGCAGGAACCAGGGAATGTAGATTGGGGCCAGCTATTTGAGAGTAAATCCACATCTGTCATGTGGGAATCTTTTAAAGGCCAGTTGACTAAAGTTCAGGACTAGCATGTTCCTGTGAAAATGAAAGATAAGAATGGCAAGATAGGGGAACTTTGGATTGTAAAATAAATTGTGAGCTTTATCAAAAAGGAAAAGGAGGCATTTGTAAAGTTTAGGAAACTGAAGCCAGACAGAGCCTTTGAAGTGTACAAATATAGCAGGAAAGAACTTAAACAAGGAATTAGGAGGACTAAAAGGGGCCAGGAAATGTCCTTGGTGAACAGGATTAAGGAAAATCCCAAGGCGTTTTATATGTATATAAGGAGAAATCAGCTTTCTAGGAAAGGGGTAGGTCCAACTCAAGTACAAAAGAGGGAACTTATGTGTGGTGCTGAGGAAGTGGGTGAAGTCCTCTATGAAAACTTTGCATTGGTATTCACAAAGCAGGAGGTGGTGGATAATGATTCCATAGACGGTATGTTGCTATTCTAGTACATGATATAAAAAACGTGCTAGGTATTTTGAAAAGCATTGAAGTAGAATACTCCCCAGAACCTGATGGGATCTATCCCAGAATACTGAAGGAGGCAAGGGAGGAAAATGCTGGATCATTGAACAAAATCTTTGTATCCTCTTTAGTCACAGGAGATGTCCCCGAAGACTGCAGAATAGCCTTTGTTTAAAAAGGACAACAGAGATAATCTGGAAAATTATCAATTGGTAAGCCTTACATCAGTCATAGGAAAATTTCTCGAGAAAATACTTAGGGACAGGATTTACTCACATTTGGAAAAATATGGACTTAATAGTGATAGGCATCAAGGCTTTATGTGTCTCACAAACTTGATTGAACTTTTTGGGGAAGTGACAAAGACTATTGATAAGGGCTGGGTGGTGGATATTATCTAAAGGGACTTCAGCAAAGCCTTTGACAAGGTCCCCCATGATAGGCTGATATAGAAGGTAAAGTCATATGGGATCTGGATGAGTAAGTAAATTGGATACAGAACTGATTTAGTCATAGAAGACAGAGTTGCGGTGGAAGGGTGTTTTTCTGACTAGAGATCTGTGACCAGTGGTCTTCCACAGAGATCAGTGCTGGGATGCCTGTTGGTTGTAATATATATAATTGGTTTGGAGGAGAATGTAAATGGTCAATAAATAAGTTTGACGATGACACAAAGATTGGGGAAGCAGCCAACAGTGAGGAAGATTGTTTGAGGTTATAGCAGGACTTAGATAGTCTGGACACTTGAGTAGAGAAATAGCAAGTGTAATTTAATTCAGAGAAATGCAAGGTAATGCATTTTGGAAAGTATGCGCTAAATGTTAGAACCCTTAGAAGCATTAACATACAGAGGGATCTTGGTGTACAGTTCCCTGAAAGCGGCAACACAAGTGTATAACTTGGTCAAGAATGTATACAGAATGCTTGCCTTCATTGGTTGTGGTATAGAGTATAAAGTTGACAAGTCATGCTGCAGCTGTATAGAACTTTAGATTGGCCACATTTAGAATATTATGCACAAGTCACCATATTACCAGAAGAATATGGAGGCTTTGGAGAGGGTATAGAAAAGGTTTACCAGGATGTTGCCTCGTTTGGAGGGTATTAGCTATGAGGAGAGATTGCACAAACTTGGTTGTTTCCACTTGAATGTTGGATGCTGAGAGGCAACCTATCAGAAGTTTACAAAATTATGAGAGGCATGGATAGTCAGGGGTTTCTTCCCATGGTTGAAATGTCAATAATGAGAGGACACAGGTTTAAGCTAAAATGGGGAAAGTGTAAAGGAGATGTGAAAGGCAATTCTTTTACACAGAGAGCGGTAAATGACTGAAATGTGTTGCTAGAGGAGGTGTTAAAAGCAGATTCAATAGCAATGTTTAAGAAGCATCTTGACAGATATATGTATAGGCAAAGAATAGAGGTATATGGACCGCAAAAGGCTTTTAGGTTAGAAAGGCAAGATGTATCTGTGCAGGCTTGGTGGGCCAAAAAGCCTGTTTCTGTGCTGTACTGTTGTTTGTTCTTTAATATCTCAGGCCATGCTACACAGGCATCAGTCAAATGAATACCACAACACAGACAATGACACCATTGTGTGCTAGTTTCCAAAATTCTCATGGGGCATCTGTAATTCATTTACAGTGCACTTCTGTATTTCAGCATTGCACCTTATGACACCCTAGCAACTATTTTTGAAATGCTGCAGCAAAGACACACTCAGCGCTACATCTCTGGGCTGTTTGCTTGCTGTCTTAGCACTCACTCATTTGCAGGCTACTTGGATGCTCACAGCATTATTTTACCTTGGGTTCCCTTTCCTACATGCACCTTGCCCCTCAGTCAGAGAGATACCAGGCTCATGGTTTTTCTGCATTGTCATGCCATTTAATACAAAGGCAAAAGGCTTTCTATGGCTGTGATTAGTCCTTAGTCAAATCAAGGGAGATAGTTTTCAGTCAGGAGGACTTTGTACAGTAAGTCAGGGGCAGCCTCCAATCACATCCACAGTTAGATAGTTGCTCAGTGCGATCAGAGTTAGGATCCTTTCCTCATCGGAGTAAGGAGCCAAATGTTAAACAGCCTGTGACCATCTTGACTCTTTCTGGCCGAGGATTGGGGGATGGTTTTTCTTTCTAGAATTAGGAAGATGAAAGTGAGCGGTGCAACTGCTACTTTTGGTGTGGGTGGGGAGGTATTTTGAGTGAGTGAGTAGGCTGTGCAGAGGACATGCAAGGTTAATGGTGTCAGGGCTTGGAGTGATTGTGAGTGAGTGGGGGAAGATGTTGCAGGTGATAGTTAATGGGAATGGGGTACACAGCACAGACGGTGAGTTTGTGGTATTGCAAAGAAGTTCATTGACTTCCTTCCTACAGTGGTGGTCATTACTCCATGCCTGAGACTGCACAAACCCGATGGAAACATAGGACCAAGTTAGCATGGTCTGGTATTGTGGAGTCCACTGCTGGTCCTGGTGGGAGAGGACCTCCAGGTCTTTGCCCAAATGATTTCCCTACTCTGCCATGTCACGGGCAAATGTCAGGAACCATTCAGGTCAGCTCTGGAATTGATGTCAGGTGCACAGTAGCCATTTAAAGATGGTGCCAACTCTGGGGATACTAGTCCATTCCAGGATATCCAGGTAGTGGCAAGTTGTTCTGGGTATGATGAGTTGGAGAATAGGGCTAGAATCAGATGAGAGGATTGCCGTAGAGGATAAATAAGTAGTTAATGAGGTGGGTTTGGTAAGACGCAGTGTGAAAATTCAGTGAGCCTCATGGAGAGAAACCATAAAACCCAGCAAAACTGACACAGCAAAAAAAAGTATGATTCAACCCAGCGTTTCTTCAATTTCTACCTTCTTATTCTTTCATATTACCTGTTCAGGTTTCAGTTCTTGTGAATCTTAAAGGAGAAATGCACATGTTCGAATGTGTTGAAAGGAGAACACTGGAACAGCTCAATTACATCATCTGCAGCTTGGAATTTATAAGTGTTAAAAAGGTTACTGCCTAGAAAAGTGTGTCCTTTTCCACTGTGATACAAGCGATCATACGACAGAGTGACAAAAGGAGAAACATCATGCCTCCAACAGAGTTGGTAAATCTTCTGTAAAGCTGTATACAGTTCCTTAGTAGGAAATAAACTAAATGTTATTTAAAGCGATCAAATACTCAGTAATATCTCCAAGCTAGGCTAACCAAACATAGGATAGTAATGTAAGGCAGGATTTCAGGGAGCTAGGGTGGAAGCTGAGAGCTAGAACAAACAGAGTTGTTACCTCTGGTTTGTTACCTGTGCCACATGATAGCGAGGTGAAGAACAGGGAGAGGTATCAGCTGAACACATTGCAACAGGAATGGTGCAGGAGGGAGGGTTTCAGGTATATGGATAATTGGGGCTCATTCTGGGGGAAGGTGGGACCTCTACAAATAGGACAGACTTCATGTGAACCAGAGGGGTATTAATATCTTGGGTGGGAAATTCGTAGTGCTATTCAGGTACGTTT
The DNA here is from genome assembly GCF_047496795.1 of Chiloscyllium punctatum. Taxonomy (NCBI): domain Eukaryota; kingdom Metazoa; phylum Chordata; class Chondrichthyes; order Orectolobiformes; family Hemiscylliidae; genus Chiloscyllium; species Chiloscyllium punctatum. The sequence continues at coordinate 63,433,419 of NC_092743.1, forward strand.
AAACTAGCTCAGCAGGGGGATGGGAATTTGTGGTGTAGTTCCTGTGCACAGGAGAATGTGAGTAGGGAGGACATGGACCGGATTTCACGGTCACAGGAATGTGCTGGCAGACAGCAAGCTGGTTTGAAGTGTGTCTACTTCAATGCCAGGAGTATCCAGAATAAGGTAGGTAAGCTTACAGCATTGCTAGGTACCTGGGACTTTGATGTTGTGGTGATTTCAGAGATATGGATAGAGCAGGGTCAGGGTGGATGTTGCAGGTTCCAGAGTTTAGATCTTTCATTAAGATCAGGGAAGGTGGTAAAAGAGGGAGAGGTGTAGCTTTGTTAGTCAAGGATAGTATAACGATGGCTGAAAGAACTTTTGACGAGGACGCGTCTACTTAGGTGGTATGGCTGAGGTTAGAAGCAAGAGAGGAGAGGTCACACTGCTGAGAGTTTTTTTTTAGGCCTCCACAAGGTTCCAGGGACGTGGAGGAGAGGATTGGCAAAATGATTCTGGGTAGGAGCGAAAGGAACAGTGTAGTCATTATGGGGCCTTTAACTTCCCCAACATTGACTGGAAATGCTGTAACTCTAGTACATCGGATTGATTGGTTTTTGTCCAATGTGTGAAGGAGGGTTTCCTGACATGGTGTCGAAGGGCCGACAAGAAAGGAGGCCACACTTTATTTGGTATTCAGTAATGAATCAGGCCAGTGTTTGATTTAGTCGTAGGTGAGCACTTTAGAGAGAGTGACCATAATTCGGTTATGTTTAGTTTAGCAATGGAAACGGATAGGTACATGCCACAGGGCAAGAATTATAGATGGGGGAAGGGAAATTATAATGCCATTAGGCAAGACTTAGGAGGCATAGAATGGGGTAGCAAAATGCAGGGGATGTGGATAATCGAAATGTGGAGTTGGTTTAAGGAACAGATATTGGGTGCCCTTGATAGGTATGTTCCTGTCAGGCAGGGAGGAAGTGATAAGGTAAGGGAACCATGGTTTACTAAAGAAATTGTATGTCTTGTTAAGCAGAAGAGGGAGACTTATGTGACGCTGAGACAAGATGGTTCAGATGAGACGATGGAGAGTTACAGATTAGCTAGGAAAGATTTAAAGAGAGAGTTCAGAAGAGCAAAGAGAGGACAGGAGCAGTCTTTAGCAGGTAGAATAAAGGAGAACCTTAAAGCTTCTATAGGTATGTGTGAGGAATAAAAGGATGACTAGGGTAGGAATAGGGCCAAAGAAAGAGATTTGAAGTTGTGTGTGGACCCTGTGGAGATCAGGGAGATGCTAAACGAATATTTCTCATCTGTTTTCACTCAGGAAAAGGAGAATATTGTAAAGGAGAAGACTGAGATGTGGCTATTAGACTAGAGAGGATTGAGGTTAGTAAGGAGGAGGTGTTATCAATTCTAGAAGGGGTGAAAGTAGATAAGTCCCCTGGGCTGTATGGGATTTATCTGAGGATTCTCCAGGAAGCTAGCGAGGAGATGGTGGAGCCTTTGGCCTTGATTTTTGAGTCGTCATTGTCTACAGGTTTGGTAGCAGAGGACTGGAAGATTGCAAATGTTGTGCCCTTGTTCAAGAAGGGCAGTCAAAATGACCTAGGTAATGATAGACCAGTGAGCCTTACATCAGTTGTAGGAAAAGATTTGGCAAAGATTATAAGAGATAGGATTTATAATCATCTAGCAAGCAACAGTTTGATTGGAGATAGTCAACATGGCTTCATTTAGGGCAGGTCATGTCTCACAAAGCTCATTGAGTTTTTTGAGAAGGTGATCAAGCATGTGGATAAGGGGTAGGAAAGTTGACGTGGTGTACATGGATTTCAGTAAAGCCTTTGATATGGTTCCACATGGTAGGCTTTTGGAGAAAATGTGGAGGCATGGGATTGAGGGTGATTTAGCAGTTTGGATTAGAAACTGGCTTTTTGTAAGAAGGCAGTGAGTGATGGTTGATGGAAAACATTCAGCCTGGAGTCCGGTTTTTAGTGGTGTGCCACAGGGATCTGTTTTGGGACCATTGCTATTTGTCATTTTATAAATGATTTGGACACAGGCAGAGGTGGATGGGTTAGCAAGTTTGGAGTTGACACTAAAGTCGGTGGAGTGGTGGATAGTGTAGAAGAATGTTGCATGTTGCAGGGGGACTTGAATAAACTGCAGAATTGGGCTGAGAGGTGGCAAATGGAGTTCAACACAGATAAATGTGAGGTGATTCACTTTGGGAAGAATAACAGGAAGGCAGAGTACTGGGTCAATGGAAAGATTCTTGGTAGTGTGGATGTGCAGAGGGATCTTGGTGTGCATGTACATAGATCCCTATACAATGTCCTGTATAGCTGCAATATGACCTCCCAATTTGTACATTCAATGCTTGGTGTATTGGAAACAGGGAGTGAAGAGATAATTAAAGTGAAGTAAAGCAGTTTTCACTGGTCTTGCATGATAAAAAAAATTAAATATCTCATCTAATTGAAAGTTTCTTCAAAGACAGACAAGATTGCAGCCAAATGCCTGTCTGAGCAGCATGAGAAAATTTCTGACTGCGGAAGATAAATGTAAAAATCAACTATCCAGAAAGCTTAGAAAAGCCAAGGATCCTGAATCTGCCTGCCTTCAGTGGTTGTGGCCAGAAGGTTTGCATACAGGAGAAAGTCCTTGAACTGAGCATTTGGAAGAAAAAAAATCTGTTGAGACACAGAATTGCAATGTATCCAGTCTGAGACATGAGGTTGTATTCGGTAATAACAGTAGTAGATGACGTTATTGCAAAGCAAGGCATTAATGAGCTATGAGATAAATTTTAAGAAGCCTTAAAAAACTTTTGATAATTATTTCAACCTGAAGAGTGTTAGGAAGGGTTCTTCCATTCAATTTAATCCGAAGTGAACCAATAGGTGCTTTCATTAATGATCTTTACAAGTTAGATGAAGAATGTGACTATATAGACCTAAAAGCAGAATTAAGTGTGGAGAGGCAATCGTCTCGTGGTATTATCCCTCGACTGCTAATCCAGAGACCTAGCTAATGACTCGGGTTTGAATCTTGCCATGGCAGATGATGGAATTTGAATTCAATATATATATGGAAGTGAGGAGTCTAATGATGACCATGAATCCCTTGCTGATTGTTGGAAAAACCCATCTGATTCACTAATGTCCTTTTGGTAAGGAAAGGGAATTTGCTAGAAGGTCTCTGAGAATCCATTGATTCTAGTTGTAATTAATTAAATTCACAATTGAAATGGTAAATATACAGGGCAAGCTACACACAACAGCAATTATCTTGTCCAGAGCCATACTGACTGACTCATGAAATTGGTATGTAAAAATGGTAAAATTGTAAAATGGGGGAAAGCATTGTCATGTCCCCTTATGAGGTAAAGTGCTTTTTAAGATTAGAGTTAAATAGAGAAGGGATCTGTGAGCAGATGGGGAATAGCACAGGCAATTCTAAAATGGAAACATGTAAAAATTGTCTTTGTTAATGGATATCTTAAGCTTGTTTTCATGCTGAGTTTGAATTTGGCCAATTAATTTAAACCAAACACTCAGAAATTCAAAGCCAATGGAATTTAAAAACTGATGTTATAGATAGCCTGAAACCAAGGACAAAAGGGTAACTAGGGAGAGATAGGGCCCCTCAAAGATCAGCAAGGTAGCCTTTGTATGGATCCGCAGGAGATGGGGGATATACTAAATGAGTATTTTGTATCAGTATTTACTGTGGAAAAGGACATGGAAGATATAGAATGCAAGGAAATAGATGATGACAGCTGGAAAAATGTCCATATTACAGAAGAGGAAGTGCTGGATGTCTTGAAATGCATAAAAGTGGATAAATCCCCAGGACCTGATCAGGTGTACCCTAGAACTCTGTGGGAAACTAGGGAAGTAATTGCTGAGCCTCTTGCTGAGATACTTGTATCATCGATAGTCACAGGTAAGGTGCCGAAGACTGGAGATTGGCTAACGTGGTGCCACTGTTTAAGAAGGGTGGTAAGTACAAGCCAGGGAATGATAGACCAGTGAGCCTGACGTCGGTGGTGGGCAAGTTGTTGGAGGGAATCCTGAGGGACAGGATGTACATGTATTTGGAAAGGCAAGGACTGATTAGGGATAGCCAAGGCTTTGTGTGTGGGAAATCATGTCTCACAAACTTGATTGAGTTTTTTGAAGACATAACAAAGAGGATTGATGAGGGCAGAGCGGTAGACGTGATCTATATGGACTTCAGTAAGGTGTTTGACAAGGTTCCCTATGAGAGACTGATTAGCAAAGTTAGATCTCATGGAATACAGGGAGAACTAGCCATTTGGATACAGAACTGGCTCAAAAGGTAGACAACAGAGGGTAGTGGTGGAGGGTTGTTTTTCAGACTGGAGGCCTGTGACTAGTGGAGTGCCACAAGGATCACTGCTGGGTCCTCTACTTTTTGTCATTTACATAAATGATTTGGATGTGAGCATAAGAGGTACAGTTAGTTAGTTTGCAGGTGACACCAAAATTGGAGGTGTACTGGATAGTGAAGAGGGTTACCTCAGATTACAACTGGATCTGGACCAGATTGGCCAATGGGCTGAGAAATAGCAGATGGCGTTTAATTCAGATAAATGCAAGGTTCTACATTTTGGGAAAGCAAATCTTAGCAGGACTTATACACTTAATGGCAAGGTCCTAGGCAGTGTTGCTAAACAAAGAGACCTTGGAGTGCACGTTCATAGCTCCTTGAAAGTGGTAGGAGTCACAGGTAGATAGGATAGTGAAGAAGTTGTTTGGTATGGTTTCATTTATTGGTTAGAGTATTGAGTACAGGGGTTGGGAGGTCATGTTGCGGCTGTACAGGACATTGGTTAGGCCACTGTTGGAATATTGCATGCAATTCTGGTCTCCTTCCTATTGGAATGATGTTGTGAAACTTGAAAGGGTTCAGAAAAGATTTACAAGGATGTTGCCAAGGATCTGAGCTGTAGGGAGAGGCTGAACAGGTTGGGGCTGTTTTCCCTGGAGTGTCGGAGGCTGAGGGGTGACCTTATAGAGATTTACAAAATTATGCAGGGCATGGATAGGATAAATAGACAAAGTCTTTTCCCTGGGATCGGGGAGTTCAGAACTAGAGGGCGTAGGTTTAGGGTGAGAGGGGAAAGATATAAAAGAGACCTAAGGGGCAACTTTTTCACCCAGCGGGTGGTACGTGTATGGAATGAGGTGCTAGAGGATATGGTGGAGGCTGGTACAATTGCAATATTTTAGAGGCATTTGGATGGGTGTATGAATAGGAAGGGTTTGGAGGGACAGGTTGGACCGAAGGGTCTGTTTCCATGCTGTACATCTCTATGACTCTCTATGACTCTCTATGACTCTGAGAATTTGTTGCATGATATGTGGTTTTTAAGAAAGTGTGTTTTTGACAATCAGGGAAGAGCCACCTGCCATCTTAACAACGAGCCAACTGTCATCTGAAGGGAGGGCCAAATTTAAGCTGCAGCGAAAACAGGTCCATCATCTGAGAGACAAATTGGGCTTTCACACCAAATTAATCAGTTCTCTAAAAAGACCCATCAAAACTAACAGTATTTCCAGCTCAAAATCCTCAAAGAAAAATCAGCGGAAGAAAGGTGTTTGTGACAAGAGATCAGTAGAAGGAAGATTGGAGATAAAGTGGAGAAGACATAGACTCTGTGAGCTTGGCAAATGTAAGATGAGGAATGCTCTATTTCTGTTAATTTTGCACACAGAACCTGCGGGGCAACTTTGGGGGTGCATGTATGGAATGAGATGCCAGAGGAAATGGTAGAAGCAAGTACAATTACAACGTTTAAGATCATTTAAACAGGTACATGATTAGGAAAGGTTTAGAGGAATATAGGTCAAATGCAGTCAAATGAGACTAGTTTAGGACATCTGGTTTGCAAGGACAAGTTGAACAGAAGGGTCTGTTTCCATGCTCTATGATTCTATAACAGTAATATCAAGTGACACTTTAAAAAATGCTCCTCCAGCAAAGGAAGCACTTTTAGATTGTGAATAATTTTCTACATATGGAGACAATTGGTCATTCTGGTCTCACTTTGCACAACGTGTGGGCATCTGACATTACCACAGTTGATCAGCAAGTTCATGGATGATAAGAAAATTAGTTTGGTGGTAAATAGTGAGCTGGATAGCCTTAGATTACAGAAGATTATAGATGGGCTGAATAGTGGCAAATGGAATTTAATCTGGATAAATGTGAGGTGATGCGCTTTGGCAGGACAAACAAGAGGAGGATGTATATGACAGATGGTGAAATCCAGTAAAATACCAAGGATCAAAGGGATGTTGGTATGCATATTCAGCAGTCCTTTGAGGTAGTTGGACAGGTCAATAGATTGATTAAGAAAGCATATGGTATACCTGCCTGGAGTTTAATAGCAGAGAGGTTGTAAAATGGTGTTTAGGCCACAGCTAAAGTATTGTGTGCAGTCCTGAAATCATTCCTATAGGAAGGATGTGACTGCGCTGGAGAAGGTGCACTGGAGATTTGCCAGGATGTTGCCTGAGCTGGAGAGTTGCAACTATGAAGAGAGATCAGGCACACTGGGGTTGTCTCCTTGGGGCAGAGGGAACAGAAGGGGGACATGATTGAGATATATAAAATTATGAGAGGCACAGATAGGGTAGACAAGAAAGAACTTTTCTCCTTGGTAGAAGGATCAATGAACAGGGGGCTTAGATTTAACGAGTTTTGAGAAGATTTGTAGCTCAGGTTGAGGTTCTAGATGTAAGTTTGCTCACTGAGCTGCAAGGTTCGTTTTCAGACATTTTATCACCATAGTAACATCAATGAAACTCTGGTGAAGTACTGGTGTTAGTGACCCGCATTCTGGTTACGTGTTTAGTTTTCTGTGGGTTGGTGACATCATTTTCTGTGGTGATGTAATTTCCTTTCTTTTTCACAGAGGGTGGTAAGTGGGGTCCAATGTGTTTGTTGATAGAGTTCTGGTTGGAATGTCATGTTTCTAGGAATTCTTGAGCGTGTCTCTGTTTGGCTTGTCCTAGGATGGATATGTTGTCCTAATCGAAGTGGTGCCCTTCCTCATCTGTATATAAGGATACTAGTGAGAGTGGGTCATGTCTTTTCGTGGCTAGTTGATGTTCATTAGACTTAAGAGCAGGGAGGTTCTGCTACAGTTATACAAGATGTTGCTAAGGCCACACGTAGAGTATTGTGCGCAGTTCTGTTCTCCTTACTTAAGGAAGGATATGCTGGCTTTGGAGGTGGTGCAGAGGAGGTTCACCAGGTTAATTCCAGAGATGAGGGGGTTCCCCTATGAGTAGATGTTGAGCTACCTGGGACGGCACACTCTAGAATTTAGAAGAATTGGAGGGGATCTTATTGAAACATAAAAAAATTATGAAAGGGATAATTAAGATAGAGGCAGGCAAGTTGTTTTCGCTGGTGGGTGAGACTAGGATGAGGGGATATGGCTTCAAGATTAGGGAGAGTAGATTTAGGACAGAGATTAGGAGAGACTGCTTTTCCCAGAGAATAGTGAATCTATGGAATTCTCTACCCAAGGAAGCAGTAGAGGTGGTAAAAGTTGGTATGAAGACTTTAGTGCAGGGCACTCAGAAGGAATCATGGTAATCATGCAAAGTCTATGTGATTTTTGGATGAAAAATAACAGTTTGTCAATTCATTGGAGTTCTTTGAAGAAGTTACATATAATGTGGATTAAGGAGAATTGGCAGTATATTGTACCTAGATTTCCAAAAGATATTTGATAGTGCCACATCAGCAAGCTCTAAAACACACAGAAGAGATACCAAAGACTTTCATGGGTGAAATTTGTGTTATGATATGGGGCTCATGTAACTTGGTTATGTCAATGGATGTGGAATCATAGAATCCCTATAGAGCAAAAAGAGGTCATTCGGCCCATTAGGCCCACACCACCACTCCGAAGAGCATCCCACCAGACTCACCCTCTCCTCATAACCCTGAATTTCCATGGCTAATCTATCTAGCCTACATATTCCTGGACACTATGGACAATTTAGCATGGCCAATCCACCCAACCTGCACATTGTTGGACTATGGAAGGAAATTGGAGCACCCAGAGGAATCCCATGCAGACACAGAGAATGTGCAAACTCCACACAGACAGTCACCAGAGGGTGGAATTGAACCTGGATCCCTGGCCACTACTGCTGCCCATTACTTCATCAGTTAAGCACAGAGGGCAACTGAAAATGTTCCACTTTATCAACAATTTGAGGGACTTCATATGATTCCTCAGCAGCCAGACCAACATCTATAGATTTAGTATATGGTTATGATCAAGAAATTACCTGGTTTAAACATGCAGGATGTTATGAAAATGAGATTACCCATCAAACAGATATTGCCTGAATTAGCAGAGGAGAGTTTCTCTGTAAAGAAAGTTCAAATGATTAAATGTTATCCAAATAAGTAAATTGCTCAATGGTTTACAAGGAACAATGTTCTTGCAAAGGAGAGAAAAGATCCTAGCAAAGATTTACCATTCTTCCTTATCTGAAAAGAGTGTGCACTAGGAAAACTGTAAAATATCCAAAATGCCTGCAGTTGTGAAGTCAAAGACTTGAGGCAAATAGGTTGTGGTATAGTAATATAGTCATTTGTGTGAAGGGAAGGAAACTGCTGCTCTTACCTTGTCTGGCCTATGTTTGACTCCAGACCCACAGCAATGTGGTTGATTCTGAACAGCCCTTTGGGAAATTAGGGATTGAAACAAAAAAGATAGCCTAGCCAGTGAAACCCACATACTGTAAGTCGATTTAAAATAAAACTGAGTTAATGGGAAAAGCTTGGAGGAAGATTTTGTGTTCATTAATTCTATGTTAGCTTTCACAGGGAGCAGGTTTATTTGGCAAAGCTTCTGGAAGTCCTTAGTAATTAAGCTCAACTGAAAATGTAAAATAGTTATTGCTATGATGCAATAAATCATCTTGTTGACTAAGACAAATGCCTCTGATATTTGGACTCATCAGTGACCTACCCACTAATACTGAATTAGGCAGGCCCTTGACACAGGATAAACAAAGGATGATTGGTGGCAGTGAACTATGTCAAATAACCTCATCCTGTGCCACATTTTGACATTGGTAGCCGACATTATGAGGTTCCAGCAGTGGCAGTCAGGAAAATATAACAACAGGGAGGCTACAAAGGGATGTAGATAGGTTCAGTGAGCAGACAAAGATCTGGCAAATAGAGTATAATATTGTTTCAACATGAAATCATTCATTTCAGCTGGAAGAACAGAAAAGAAGCATATAATCTAATGAGAGACTAAGGAGTTCTGAGATGCAGAGAGATCTGGGTATGACAGAAAGGTAGTAAGCAGCAAGTAATTAGGAAACTAGGTAGAATTATATCATTGATTGCAAGGAGAAATGAATACAAAAGTAGTGAGGTTTTGGTTCAATTATAAAGGGCATTGTTGACACCACATTTGCAAAAGTATACATTAAAGTCCCCTCATTTAAGAACTGACGTTAATGTATTGGAAGCAGCTTGAAGGTTGTTTTTTAGACTTATTCCTGGAATTGGTGGATTACCTTATTTTAGAAGATTGGAAGGTTTAGGCTTGTGAATGCTGGAGTTTAGATGAGAACAAAATAACTTGATTGAAACATCTAAGATTCTAAAGGATCTTGACAGGATGGTGTGGAGAGGATATTTCCTCTGTTGGCGCATGTAGAACTAGGGATAACTGTTTAAAAATAAGGGATTGCTAATTTTAGACAGAAATAAGGAGAATTATTTACTCACAGGATCATGAGTCTTTAGAATTCTCTCTCTCACTAGAAGCAGTGTCTTTGAATATTTTTAAAACAAATAGATAGATTCTTGATTAGAGGGTGAAAGGTTATCAGGGGTAGGTGGGAACATGGAGTAATCAGATCAGCTGTGATATTAATGAATGATAGAGCAAGCTTGAGGGATGAAGCTTGGGATGAAGAGGGAAGTTGTGACTGAGATAAAGTGGGGGGAGGGGAAATGAGGAAGCTGGAGAAATCTGCATTCATTCCTTGTGATTGGATGGTTCCTAGGCGGAAGTCTTCCGCTTAGGAACCCTCCAACCACAAGTGATGAATGCAGATTTCTCCAGCTTCCTCATTTCCCCTCCCCCCACCTTATCTCAGTCCCAATTCTTGGACTCAGCACCGCCTTCTTGACCTGCAACCTTCTTCCCGACCTCTCCGCCCCCACCCCCTCTCTGGCCTTTCACCCTCACCTTAACCTCCTTCCACCTATCGCATTCCCAATGCCCCTCCCCCAAGTCCCTCCTCCCTATCTTCTATCTTAGCCTACTTGGCACACCTTCCTCATTCCTGAAGAAGGGCTTATGCCTGAAACGTCGATTCTCCTGCTCCTTGGATGCTGCCTGACCTGCTGCGCTTTTCCAGCAACACATTTTTCAGCTTATATGTTCTTATGTTGATATGAATTGTAACTTGACTCTTCACTGACCAAAAGCATTAAAAAAGAATCAGAATGGAGCAGAGCTGAAAAAAGACAATTTGGTGTGTGGGAACAGGCAGATAACAGCTTCCAGAGAACAAAGAAAATAATAGTGCCTTGAATCCTAGACAAGACACCCGGATGTCAAAGTCACTATTTTTTCACTTGGCATTAGAAGATCTTAAAAGATTTGACATAACTTAGACAGGCACAAATGTTCAATTACAGCTTTCAGTAATTGTTCTAGTCTCATGACAGCTAAGTAATGAGTAGGTTAAATAGATCTTCAGAAATTTTGCTGGATAAAGAATGTATAAAAAGTGGTTCGCTGTGCACAGAGATTTGTAAAGGTTTCATGTATTGTATGAAAGTACCACAGTAACTGAGCAGATTAAGGAGTGATGAAGTGGAGATCACACCTGTACTCAGAATATAATGAGAATGCCATTGCATCTTTATAAACCAGCATATATCAGGTCTTAGAGGTAAAAACAATAACTGCAGATGCTGGAAACCAAATTCTGGATTAGTGGTGCTGGAAGAGCACAGCAGTTCAGGCAGCATCCAACGAGCAGCGAAATCGACGTTTCGGGCAAAGGGCTTTTGCCTGAAACGTCGATTTCGCTGTTCATTGGATGCTGCCTGAACTGCTGTGCTCTTCCAGCACCACTAATCCAGAATATATCAGGTCTTACCTACACTCAACAAAATATAACAAATGTCACTAATAACAATCTGAGTTATTTCAGAGTTTAAAAAAAAGAGAAAAATGATTTAATTAATTTTCTGAACCCTGTTCTTCTGACATGTATTTTTTTTTCTATCAAGCTCACTTTTATAGTTACTTCTGCAGGTTGACTTGAACTCATGGCAATCTCTCACGATTTTTCACTCCCTGATTAGACATGTAACTATTTAACAATGATTTTAGCACTGGCTGCATGCCACAATCATTTTTAGAAGATAGAAGCACAAAGTTTAATTACTGCCAGTATTGAATGCAACTGTATTTTCAAGTCTGGCAGCCGAACTCTTCAAGGATCTGCTAACCATTGCTCAATTTAATCTCATTCAGGCCTGGCATTCATACAATAGGAGCTACAAGTTAGTTAACTCACATAAATAAAAATCATAGGGAATGAAATTTATTCATCATTATATTGTGGAGTCGCAATTCGTAGCATGCTTGTGCCAATTGGAAATAAGATCGGAAAGACAAAGTTAATCAACCCACTTCATTTAGTCCTGAGTGAGTCCAAAGCAGCTCTAGTTTTCAAGTCAGTACACAAATCATCTGGACACTCTGTAAAATTCTAATGAAACAACCTGAAATGTTATAGTTGTTTGTCTCTCCACAAAGGCTGCCTGCTGAGTATGTTACGAATATTATGTTTTTACTATAATGGAAAATAAACCGTTTCTATTCATCAAATAGAAGTTCCATCAATTGCTTCCTTTACCAGTGGGAAGTTGTGAGGTGGAAAAAAATGTGTAAAGGAGTGTTATGCTTTCTTGATCCAATTACATTAGGCAGTAAATACTTTTAGCGGTTTATAAAAAGTTTGATGGGTTTATTTGACAGGGGTTTGCAATCTTAAACAATATTTTGTACTATTTACAGATCCACAAACAGGCAGTGACTCAGAAAACATTCCTCCTACATCTAACGTTTTGATAGAGTAGATATAACATGTATTTCAACTTTGAGGTAACAGGACAGATGGAGGTTATGATATGACAGCCACCAAATAATCAAACAGGAAATTCAGAAAAAAAAAGAGGTGAGATGAATGATACAGATAAATTTATATGGAAGAAAGATAGTAGTTAACATTTGTACTGAGATCCTGGAAAATGCAGACCATTTTCTGGTTCTTGGGTCCCTCCTTTTAATGAAGGCAGATAGACAACATTTAGCATTGACTCCAAAGTCTCAGCTTAACCTTTGCCTAACTGATCAAAAGGGGCATCAGAGTTCATACCTTAAAGCACCAGAGAAGTCACAATGGTACCTTTGCAAAATCCGCAAAATCCAGTGAGCCAAGGAAGATGGTTCAACTGTCCTCTGCCATCCAACACATCCAGCATCAAGACCCTAATCATTTGAAATTGAACTCCACTGAAAAGTACATGTCATTGGTATCCTTGACATCAGACTCCCAAAGCAACTGCTATACTCAGAAACCCCCAGGAGTTTGGTGAAAACGTTTTAGGGATGCCTCCAAACAACCTGAAAAGATCAAACATACCTCTTGTGTCCCTGGTTTCAGACTGACCAAAATAGAGAAGGTTGACTTGTGAAGACAAATACCTCAGGGACTTTATTAAGATCATGCAGAGGCAAAGTCAAGGTAACAGAAAGAGCACCTTAACTTGCAAACAAATAACCCAATTTCCAAGCACCACATGCCCTGTACATGACAGACCAAGCACTGAACTTATCAGTCATCTGAATACCCATTAAATTGGAAGTAAGCTGTCCCTGATCTCAAGGAACCGCTTAAGAAGCAGAAGGTGGCAATATAATGGGAAAGGAATTAAGAGAAAATGAAAATAAATTAAAGAAACCTTGAGTGGAATATAAATTTGGCACGGACTGGTCGGTTAAATGTTTTGTTTCAGAATCATATGTCCTATATATTTCTATGCAAATAATGAAGGAAGAGCATCTATCCAAAAACATAATCCTTTTCTTCACCATGTGATCACTGTATTTCTACCAGAATTTGAGCATTTATGCATATATTTTCTATATTCATTGTTCTCCTAGTCATGGCCATCTTTGGTTCTTTATTAGTCATTTATGCATTATGTCTATTCCTCAAATAATGAGGACATAGTGGACTACTACAATTTAAAGGTATTTTGATAGCTTCCTTAGCATTATGCATTTCCATTTCAGCTTCCGCCTTGGGACCTTCCAACCATATGGCCTTAACAAAGAATTCACCAGCTTCCAAGTCTTCTCTCCCCACCTCATCTCAGGTCCAGCACTCCCTCTCCGTGCCGCCATCTTGACTTGCCCTAACCTGTCCATTTTTCTTCCCACCTATCCACTCCACCTTTCGCACTGACTAATTCCTTTCATCTCCTATCTGCATCCACCTATCGCCATATCACCTACCTGACCACCCAGCCACACCCCCCCCCATCTATTTCTCAGCCCCCTTGACCCTTCCCCAGTCCTGATGAAGGGTCCTGACCTGAAACATTGACCGCCTGCTTCTCCGATGCTGTTTGACCTGCTGTGCTTTTTCCAGCTCCACACTTCATCGACTCTGACTTTCCAGCATTTGCAGTCATCACTATCTCCAAATTGTATTATATGGACTACTCAGCCAGAATTTTGCCACAAGTGAGGTCTTGCCTTGGGGACCAATAAAGGAAGACAACACAGCTTTGGCCTTCAGTTGACTGGTCATCCTGGGACTGCCATTCTTACTCGGGATGACAGCCTGTTCCCATGTAGTGAACATTGGTGAGGTTGCAGCTATGATAATAGAGCAACTCAAATGGCCAAGGCCTTTAAACTTGGAGATAGAGAGGGATTGGAATTTGAGAACGGATGTCACTGTTGCAATAGAAGAAAGGTTTATTGCCTTCAGTGGGGCCCTCTGTGGTCAATGCAGTGGCTGTGTCCATTTTCCAGAGCTCATTAAGATATTTTGTGAACCATTTACATGTAAGAGTATAGGCCTCCCAGCTACTAGTAAAATGCTTAAAGGTAAAAGATATGGTCCTTAACTGGCCACCTCAATGGTTCTATTATAAACTGGACAGACAGCTTACCTTTCCCAATATTGATAAACAGGCACGTTGACCAGAAGGTGTCCAGTACTGCATTCCCACAACTGCAGCTGCACTCCCACCAATGCCTTCCTGCACCACGACAGAACCCAACTGAATAATATAAGTGCCAAATAATAGCACTGTTGATTATGCCTTCCATGATTTTGCTTATGATCAAGGACTGATGAGATATATTTAGCTGTTTTAATTTGTCCTGCTTTGTGCTAATTTTTCCAGAGAAAGGAGTACAAAAAAAACTGTTGATCCTAGAATTTTTACAATACAAAAATTAGCCATTCAGCCCATCGAATGCACACAACCCTCCAAAGAGCATCCCACCCAGAACACCCCCTCCCCCACTCAATCCTGCATTTGCCATAGTTAATCCACCTAACCTGCACACTACAGAGCAATTTAGCACGGCCAGTCCAGCCAATCTACAAATCCTTGGACTTTGGGAGGAAACCAGAACACTCAGCAGAAACCTATGCAGACACGGGAGAACTGTGTAGAGTTCAAGGCTGGAATCGAATCTAGGCCCCTGACACTGAGGCAGCAGTGCTAACCACTGAGCCACCATGCCAATCCAAAATTGAGATTATGATTTTAAAACAAAGCTGAATTGCATAAGCTTTAACTGGAAAGCCACAGACTAAATGGTATTTACTGAAAATAAATATACTGTTATCAACAAACGTTAGAAACGAAAATGCAATGGTTACCCATTTCTACTGGCTTTCTGCTAGTAGATTTAACTCCTATTGCCAATTGTCTATTTATATAATACATAATATAACTAATACTTGGTGATAAGAGCCAATGATATGAATTTTACACTGCTTTGTTTCACATCAGGTAGTTATAATCAGATGAAATAATACAATTGTTTTTAACATAAGGTAAAATAAAGAGCCAGCGACATATTTGGACTCAAAATAGTAACTCTTCCTTCTCTGCCAATGCTGCCAAGCCATGCTGAGTTTCTCTAGCACTTTCTGTTTTTATTTAGATTAAAGATCAAACCTCCCTTCCTCCCATCTTGACTTTATTAAGGAAGGGAAAATACATTGAGCTACGTAACAGGTACTTTGCAATATCCCGGGAATCAAATGTGCACTACAAATTTGCTCAAGGTGTTTGGATCAAGGTGCTAGCAGCATGCCAAATGGGCAGACTTTGATGTCAATCAGCATGCAGTGCCAATTTGATGTTAATGCTTGTTAATATTTTCAAATACCATTTTTCCAAAAATAAAAAAATTATCAACATATTCAGAGGTGCTATATTGGGTCCACTTTTGTTTGTCATTTATAGAAATGTTTTGGACGCGAATATAGGAGATATGGTTAATAAGTTTATGGATGACACCAAAATTAGTGGTATAGTGGACCCTGAAGAAGGTTATCTAAAATTACAAAGAGATCTTGATCAATTGGGTCAATGGGCTATAGGATCGAGCAAAAATCTCCAATATCTAAAATGCAGGATAAATTTCAAAATTTTTAAAAGGTAAATGGAAGCTGGAATGAGTTCCGTGGAGAATACACAAACACAATTCACAGAACTGAGATTGCTGTCAGGACCACTGTTCAGCCTGGAATTCCAACTTAGACCTCCACTCTAAATGAACAATCAACCAAACATAACAAGACTCTAGCCCAAGACAGATTTTACACATCGGGCTACTCAGCACAGACAGTATGGGTCAAAAGGTGGGGGTGCTGAAAAAGCACAGCCAATCAGGCAGCATTTGAGGAGGAGAGTTGATGTTTCGAGAATACGCTCTTCATCAGGAATTGGGTGGCGGGTGTTCAAGGGGGCTGAGAGATGAGATACTGGACATTCTACTTCAATTGAAATCCATTCACACATTCTTAATGATCAGGAAACCAATTGACTTTAGAAGAGAACATCAAGAGTTTAAAGAAAACTACAGATTTGAGGGGAGATAGTGGAGCACACAGTCAGTATAGTTGCCAGCTCCAATCTCACCTGAGGGGAGCCTTTTCAACAAGAAGCATTTTCACAAACAGCTTCCTCACAGGCTTCCACCCCTGACAAGCATCTTTCAAAGCAAAACCCAAGAGAAGCTGGATCGAGAAGCTGAACCAAGAAGCCAAGCCAAGACCATCATCGGAACAAAGGACATCCGCGAGGGGGGAAGCCAACCAAGTGCTATCCAAATAACAGGCATGATGTGGAGATGCCGGTGTCGGACTGGGGTGGACAAAGCCAGAAGTCACATGACATAAGGTTATAGTTCAACAGGTTCATTTAAAATCACAAGCTTGTGGAGTGCTGCTTCTTAGTTAGGTGAAAGAAATTCACTGAATAAGAGCTTCCAGACAAAGGCCTGTTCTGAACCAAGAGGACCAATGGCAAAAACCTTAGCAACTGGGTGCAATTTAAATGATGAGACCCCAAAGTTCCAACCGAGTTAGCAGGGAGGGGAAGGCAAGTGGTGACAGTGCAAAAGTCTGTAATTAAAACTAAAATAAAAATTGCTGGAAAAGCTCAGCAGTATCTGTTGCGAAAAAATCAGAGTTAAGGTTTTGGGCCAAGTGACCCTTCCACAGAACTTTTGTAATTAAAACTGGTGTTTTTAGGTTATAATGATGTTTAATCTAGCTAATAGCATACTTAATAGTATCACTGTCCTCTGTCTAGTTCATTGTGGCATTTTCCATTTATTGCATTTATCTATACTTTCTTGTATTACACTTGTCTTTTGTATTTTAAATACAGAGATTCTTTTGCCCTGAAACACTTGTCTACTACCTTCTTCATTTCATATTCCTTACATAAGTCCTGTATCTAGAACCAGGGATCTAGGGGTGATTTGAACCACTTAAAAATCATAAAATAACTGATTGCAACCAGAACCCTACAGGGCTAATGGTGGCAGATGGAGTTTAATTTGGATAAATGCAAGGTTTTGCATTTTGGTAAAAGAAACAGGGCATGACTTACACAATGAATGGTAGCGTCTTGGGAAGTGTTGTAGAACAGAGAGACCCAAGGGTTCAGGTACATAATTCTTTGAAATTTAAATCCCAGGTAAACAAAATGGTTAAGAAGGCTTTTAGCACGCTTGCCTTCATTGCTCAAACCTTTTTGAGTGTAGGAGAAGGGCTGTCATGTTGAGGTGCAGTTCAAGTTGCTGGGTTATATGAAGGATATTATTAAACAGGAAAGGATTCAGAAAAGATTTACCAGAATGTTGCTGAAGAGTTTCTGATATAAAAATAGGCTGGATAGGTTGAGATTTTTTTCATTGGAGCATAGGAGGTGAGTTAAAGAAGTTATTAAAGTTTATAAAATCATGAGAGGCATAGATAGCAAAGGTCATTTTCATAAGGTGGGGGAGTTCAAAAGTAGATGAGAAGAGAAAGACTTAAGAACATGAGGGGCAACTTCTTTATACACAGAAGGTGGTTGTGTGTGGAATTAACTGTCAGAAGAAGTTGTGGATGTACATACAGTTATGATGTGTAAGAGAATTTGGATACGTACTTGGCTAGGAAGGTTTGGAAGGATAAAGGCCAAAGGCAGGCAAGTGGGACTAGTTTAGTTTGGGATCATGGGCAGCATGAACTAGTTGGACCAAAGCGTCTATTTCCATGCTGTATGATTCTATGACTCTATGACCTCTGGGGTGGCTCAAACTTGAACCTGGACCTCCCTTTTAGTTGGATTTCACTGCTTTAATTCCACACAACTGAATAAAAAGTTAATTGGAATGGAGGAACCCCATGAGTGCTACTTAAAGGAATGATGAAATACTTACAACTGTAACCAAGGGTAGTGGCTAGATTATTTCTTCTAGATACTGACAGTTGTAGCTATTTTTGGAGCTTTCCTACACATACCTAGGTTTGGATAAGCTATAAGGAGTGGCATAGCTGGTAATGAACTAATTTCTTTGGTGATTTAAATGCTGAAACAGACAAATGAGATATCTTCACAAACAACATTGTGAGGCAAACTTTCAAACTGAGCTACAACTCCAACCTCCAAGCTTGGTAAGAACAGTACAGCCTATGGCTGTCCAGTTGACAATTTTGCACTTAGCTCCTTCCTTATTGTTTATGGAGAAACAACATGCAGCAGTTTGCCATACTGATCTGAATACAGCAGGTCACTCAATCCAGACACAGAAAGATACCTTCCTCTCATTCCACCTTGCCAAACAGCAGTGGGATGAAAATAAAAATTACATGGATTGAAGATTTTCTCATTGAGCTGGGATGCCATTAAGTGTAAGTACCTCATATGAATGTGTATGAATGCAGCCATTTGCATAAACTTAAAGGAATTGTGCATTTGATGTGCGACCTAGTATATCATGTAGCTGATTACAAGTTCTTCTGGCACTATCGTAATTTTTTTGCTCTGCAGCCATCCTTTGTACTTGTATTTCACACAACACACCAGATCAATGCATGGCCACACATAACTTATAACATTGATCCAAAACCCACACATATGTTCATACAGGCCAATAATGATGGTGTGTCATAACAGGAATATTACAGAGTATCACTGGCATCCAAAGCAATGCTTTCATTTTCTAAACCTTAAGGAGCCCTACCGGAGTGGGAATAAAGACTTATGTTTCTCTTAATATTTTTGATTCATTCACAGAATATCAGTGCATGTGGTAAGATGGTGGTGAGCTATTTTCTTGAACCACTGAAATCACTGTGGTGAACAACCTTCCATAGTGTAGTTAGGTAGGAAGTTCAAGGATTTTGAATCCAGTGATGAGAGGGGCACAATTTATAAACTGCAGAGAGGCTTAAGCACTTGTCTTACCTTGTCTCAGATAGATTCCTCATTCTATTGCTATCACGAAATCAAGTGAACAACCTTGGTAGAATGAAGAATGTAAAAGACCTAAAACAGTTGTACCTAAAAGTCCAATGCCAATCTGGTAAGATCACTCTAACCTACATACCCTTCATTGTACTATCTTCCATGTGCCTATTCAAGGGTCACTTCAATGTCCCTAATGTATCTGACTCTACTACCACTGCTGGAAGTGCATTCCACTCACCTACCACTCTCTGAGTAAAAAACCTACCTCTGTCATCTCCCCTAAGCCTTCCTCCAATTACCTTAAAATTATACCCCCTTGTGATAGACATTTCCGCCAAGTCTGTGGCTATCCACTATCTACGCCTCTCAAAATCTAGTACACGTCTATCAAGTCTCATCCTTCTTCGCTCCAATGAGAAAACCCCAGTTCCCTCAACCTTTCTTCATAAGACATGCCCTCTAGTCCAAGCAGCATTCTGGTAAATCTCCTCTGCACACTCTCTAAAGCTTCCACATCTTTCTTATAAGAGGCAATCATAACGGAACACAATATTTGAAGTGCGGTCTAACCAGGGCTCTACAGAGCTGCAGCATAACCTCACGGCTCTTAAACTCAATCTCCCGTTAATGAAAGCCAACACACCATATGCCTTCTTAACAATCCTATCAACCTTAGTGGCAACTTTGAGGGATCTATGGACATCGACCCTAAGATTCCGCTGTTCCTCCACACTGCCAAGAAACCTGCCTTTAACCCTGCATTCAACCCTGTATTCTGCATTCAAAGTTGATCTTCCAAAGTGAATTACTTCACACTTTTCCAGGTTGAATTCCATATGCCACTTATCAGTTCAGTTCTGCATCCTGTCGCTGTCCCATTGCAACCTACAATAGTCCTCCACACTATCCACAATTCCACCAACTTTTGTGTCGTCAGCAAGCTTACTAACCCACCCGTCCACTTCCTCATCCAAGTTATTTGTAAAAATCACAAAGAGCAGAGGTCCCAGAACCAATGCCTACCGAACACCACTGGTCACCAAGCTCCAGGCTGAATACTTTCCAACTACCATCACCCTCTGTCTTCTATGGGCCAACCAAGTCTGTATCCAGATAGACAGGTTTCCCTGTATCACATACCTCCTTACTTTCTGATGAGCCTACCATGGGGAATCATATCAAACTCCTTGCTAAAATCCATGTACACCATATCCACTGTTCTATATTCATCGTGTTTTGTCACATGCTCAATTCAATATGATTTGTGAGGCATGACCTGCCCCTCACAGAGTCATGCTGACCATCTCTAATCAAACTATGGTTTTTCCAAGTAATCATAAATTCTGTCTTTCAAACTCCTCCTCAATACTTTGCCCACCACTGACCAAGACTGACTGGTCTGTAATTCCCAGGATTACCCTCTTCCCTTTTTTGAACAAGGGAATAATGTTTGCCAGCTTCCAATCTGGCACTACTTAAGTGGACAGTCAGGATGCAAAGATCATCACCAAAGGTGCAGCAATCTCTTCCCTTGCTTCCTGTAGTACCCTAGGGTATATCTCATCTGGCCCAGAGGATTTATCTATCCTTATGTTTTTCAAAAATTTCCTCCATCCTAACATCAACCTGTTCTAGTATATCAGTCTGTTTCACGCTGTCCTGAGAAATGTCAAGGTCCCTCTCAAATGATAATGAAGCAAAATATTCATTAAGGACCTCGCTGACTTCCTCCGACTCCAGGCACAGGTTCCCTCCACTATCCTTGATCGGTCCTACCCTTCCTCTGGCCATCCTCGTGTTCCTCACATAAGTGTAGAATTTCCTTAATATTACCTGCTAAAACTTTTTCATGCCCCTTTCTAGCTCTCCTAAGTTTATTCTTCAGTTCCTTCCTAGCTACCTTGTAACCCTCTAAAGCCCAGACTGATCCTTGCCTCTTCAACATTAAGTAAGTTCCCTTCTTCCTCTTGACTAGATGTTCCACATCTCTTATCACCCAAGGTTCTTTCAACCTACCATCCCTTCCTTGCCTCAGTGGGACAAACCTCTCCAGCAATATCAGCAAGTGCATCATAAACAATTTCTACATTTCTGTCATGAAGTTTCCTGAGAACATCTGTTCCCAATTTAGGTGCCCCAGTTCCTGCCTAATAGCAATGTAATTCTTCCTTCCCCAACTAAATACTTTTCCATACCAACTGCTCCTATCCTTCTCCATGATTATAGTAAAGGTCAGGGAGTTGTGATCACTATCACTGAAATGCTTTCCCACAGAGAGATCTGAACTTGGCATGGCTTGTTGCCAAGCACCAAATCCAATATGGCCCTCCATCTACATACTGCATCAGGAACCCTTCTTGGATACACCTGACAAAAACTGCTCCATCCAAACTATTTGAACTAAGTAGGTTCTAATCAATATTAGAGAAGTTAAAGTCACCCATCACAACGAGCCTGTTGCTTCTGTACCTTTCCAAAATTTGCCCCCAATCTGCAGTCTCTGTTGCTTTTGGGGAGCCGGGGGGGGGGGGGGGGGGGGTGGGGTGGCTGTAGAAAATTCCCAATAA
Organism: Chiloscyllium punctatum; assembly: GCF_047496795.1. Classification (NCBI taxonomy): domain Eukaryota; kingdom Metazoa; phylum Chordata; class Chondrichthyes; order Orectolobiformes; family Hemiscylliidae; genus Chiloscyllium; species Chiloscyllium punctatum. The sequence goes on from NC_092743.1 coordinate 63,455,078, forward strand.
AGTGACTGCTTCTTCCTTGTTTCTGACTTCCACCCATACTGACTGTGTAGACAGGCTCATCCTGCCTTCTAGCTTCCAACCTAACTTGCTATATTCTCTTTTCAGTTCCTCCTCCCTTTCCCTACCGATGTCATTGGTACCGATATGTACCACAACTTCCGGTTGCTCTCCCTCCCCTTAAGAATCCTGTAGACTTGACCCAAGACATTCCTGACCTGGTACCCTTGGTAGCTAATTCTAAAGCACAAGTCTTCAGCACTTCAGTCTGGGTGTTGTCAGGTTCCATAGCCTTTCCTATGTCCAACATGTTCTACTGTTTCTTACATCACTTGGGAGTAGATCAGTTTGACTAGAGACTAGTGTTTTTAACGGTGAGGGCCTCTGGAGGAAGTTGAAATGGATAATCTGCTTGATACTTTGAACTGCTGAAGACAGGGAAGTTCTTGGCACCTCTTCACCTCTTTGTAATTATTGCACAATGTGATACCATTCACAAATGCATATGGAAGGATTGCAAAGCTTTAATTTAATCAATTGGTTGCAGGATCACTTCTTCTGCTTCTAGCAGGCTGCCTCCATGCCTCACATACTTGGAGTACTGTGTTTAAGCTTTATAAATCAGAAGAGATTAAGAAATGAGGGTGAAGGATTGTGATTGCAAAATGCCTCATTGTCCTACATACATGTGAGTTAGAAGTAGGAGTGGATCACAAAAGATCCTTCTCTCTATCTTAAATCAGTGACCACTAGTTTTACATTGTTGCAAAACAGGAAAGATCCTTTCCACATCCATCCTGTCAAGACTTTTCAGGATATTAATCAGGATATTAATCAAGTCGCTTCTGTGATGGAACCATGCCTTTAAGAGGGATTTATTCTGTGCTATTTCTCTTCCAAAGAGGTGTTTCCAGTGGTACAAGAATGTCTATTTCAGAAGCAGTGGGTAAACAGCATTCAGCTCCCTTAGTGTATTTTTTAAAATTAGACAAATGAAGCATGTGCACGTGGAGTCAAGCTCACACAGACGTAGGGTTTTAACTTTGCTTTCAGCTGAAGCTGCTAGATAAAGAACTTTTAACTGCAGTAGAAAGAGCAAGTTTTTTCTCTTGGTAGCTAATTCTAAAGCATGTGATAAAATCTGTTTTACTAAATTTGCCTTTGACAAGTCTGTGTTTATGGGCTGCTACTACATTGGAACTGTTCACAAGTAGTACTTAAATAATATATTATTTCAACAGAGTTATGTCAATTCTTTTTTTGTTTGTATTTTAAGTGTGGTATAAGAATAAAGTTTGCTTTGTTTAGAGTTTGACTAATCGAATCACATCTAGAACATAGCTCCTTACACTTGCCTTTAACTAAGATAAAAGTTTGAAAATTGAAAACTAAAATGTCAACCATCTCAATGGCCATTTCTTTTAAGACACTAAGACCCTAACATGAAGTTCATCAGGACCAGTGAACATAGAATTATAGAGTAGTACAGAACTGAAACAGACCCTTCGGTTCAACTCGTCAGTGCCACCAGATAGCCTAAATTAATCTAGTCTAATTTGCCAGCTCATTCCAGGGAAAAGACCTTGGCTATTCACCCTATCCATAATCCCATGATTTTATTAATGCCTATACAGTCATCCCTTAGCCTCCAGGAAAATAGCCCCAACCTATTCAGCCTCTCCCTCTCACACAAACCCTCCCACCCTGGCAACATCCTTGTAGATCTTTTCTGAACCCTTGCAAGTTTCACAAAATCCTTCCCATAGCAGAGAGACCAGAATTGCACATAGTATTCCAAAAGTGGCCTAACCAACATCCTGTGCAGCTGCAATATGACCTCCGAACTCCTATACTCACTGACCAATAAAGGTAAGAGTGTGGTGCTGAAAAAACACAGCAGGTCAAGCAGCATCCAAGCCCGTCATCAGAAAGGGCTTTTGCCCGAAACGTCGATCTTCCTGCTCCTCAGATGCTGCCTGACCTGCTGTATTTTTCCAGCATCACACTCTTGACTCTAATCTCCAGCATCTGCAGTACTCCCTTTCACCTGACCAATAAAAGCAAGCATACCAAATGCCTTCTTCACTATTCTATCTACCCGCGACTCCACTTTCAAGGAACAATGAACTTGCACTCAAAGGTCTCATGTCAGCCTGCAGCTCCATAATTTGGTCAGCACCACTTCAGTGGTGATGATGATTTTCTTAAATTAATTTCTCCCTACCATTCCTGATATACAGCTTTTTCTGAGATGTTGTTTGTATTCTCTGTATTGAAGACTGATACAAAATTCCTGTTCAGTTCATCTGCCATCTTTTTACATTTTATTATAAATTTTCCAAACTTGCTCTCTATAACACCAATGCTTACTTTACTAATTATTTTCTTTTTAAAATATAAATAGTGTCTCTTCTTTTTTTGTATTTCATGTAAGCTTGCTCTCATTCTAATTTTTCTTTTTTTGGTATTCTTTGTTGTTTTTATATTCAGTCCAATAGTCTGATTTGCCACACATATTTGTGTAATTATATGCTTTTTCTTTAAGCTTGATTCTATATTTTAACCTTTTTAAGTAAACATGGACGATAGGACCTACTGTTGGAATTCCCGTTTTCCATGGAATGTATTGATTCAGTGTAATTTGAAATAACCCCGAAATTAGCCATTTGATTTCTACTGACCAATTCCCTAGCTGAATTTTCCAGTTCACTTTAGATGGCTCTTTATTTTACACCCTTGTAACTGTTCATATGAAAGTTTAAAATATAAGACTTGAACCTACTGCCTTTCCCTCTGTCAATGTAAAATTCAATCATATTATGGTCACTGCTACCTAAGTGCACCTTTGTGTGAGCTACGTAATCAATCCTATTTCAGTACATTATACCAGGTCTAGTATAGCCTCCTCTCTAGTTGGCTCGAAGTCACGTTCTGGGAAACTATTGTAAAAACATTCAGTGAACTCTTTGTCTTGGCTACCTTTGCCTACCTGATTGTGTGGCTACTGTTACATTGCCTGCATAACAGGTTTCTTGCCTTTATATTTTTCTCATCTCCAACATAAATAGCTCCTACCTCCTGGTTTCTTGGTTTTAGGCTGTGTGTCTCCAATTTACTAATACCATCATTAATTAACAGAGCCACACATCCAGGCCTACCAGTTCTGTCAATAGCTATGGCCTCCATGTTGCCCCTCCAGAGGGGTTAAAGCAATGTTCCTGACCCTACTCAAGTTATTTACTGGTGAAGTTTCTTTCACTTTATGAGAGACATATAATACTGAATATCCTGTAATATAACAGAGTATATAATATGGTTGAGCAGCGGCCAGAAGTAAGCTGTGGAAATTAAACTTACAATATTGCTAGGTTTGGGGAGGTAAGGTTTGTAAGGTAATAATTTTCATATAATTGAGGGGTGACCTGATAAAAGTATATAAAATTATCAGAGGCATTGATAGGATGGATAGTTGGATTCTTTTCTCCCCCCCAAGGTGAAAGTGTCAAATACTAGGGGACATAGTTTTACAGTGAGAGTGGGATTATTTGTAAGATTATGTAATGTTTGTACGCAGCTATCCCACCCAAAAGCCACTTAAATGGCACTATACCAGTCATCACTTGGCTTGTAAGGTCAGATAGATTTAGTCAACAGATCTGACAGCATCTGCAAAAAGGAAAATAGAGTTAACGTTTCCAGTCTAGTGAGTCTGTTCTGACAAAGGGTCACTGGATTCAAAATATTAATTCTGCTTCTCTCTCTACAGATTTTGCCAGACTTGCTCAGTTTCTCTGGTACTTCTAGTTTTTGTTTCAATTTTCCAGCACAATTTTTTTGTTTTACATGAGATGGAGCTAAAGCATCTTACAAATCAATGAGGAAATAGTGGGTAGCTAGCACATATTTTGGGCACAACATCCCTATGAGAGGAGAGGAGGATATTAGGAAGAGAATTGAAGACAAAAGGATATTGCTATCATTTTACTATGATATATGTACTTTATATAAATCACACCTTTTTTATTATTTCTTCTCCAAGGGCTGCAAATGCTTTCTCAATGTTCATGTCTTCTTTTGCACTGGTCTCAAAGAATTGCATTCCATGTTCCTGAGCGAGCTTAAAATAAAAGTCACCATACTTCAGAGTATATTTAGATTTTACCTAGTTCATCATAGATTTTATACTCCTACATTATCCAATAATTAAACTAGGAGAAAGTGAGGACTGCAGATGCTGGAGATCAAAGTCCTGATGAAGAGCTTATGCTCAAAATGTTGACTCACCTGCTCCTCGGATACTGCCTGACTGGCTGTGCTTTTCCAGCACCACACTTTTTGACTCCAATAACTAAACTGTTTGGTGTCCAAAGACTATCCTCATAAAGTGAACAAGTACAATTTAAAATCTCTAAATTGTAATTTAATTGTAATTAAATATTAAAACATACCCTTTTTCCATTGTCCCATGAAACTTGACGTGCTGCTAGCATGTCACATTTATTACCGATCAATATTCGTCCAACATTATTTCCTGCATACTGAACGGAATTACATTTATTATATCCATATTTATACATTTACTAAATGTATGAATTTACTGTACATCTGAACAATGTGCATCATTATTTCAAATTCAGAACCATTATTGTTATTTCTTTAACAGTGCAATTATAAAATTTATCATTTCAAGGTAGAAATATTTCATTTTGTTTTCATGCTGGATTAATCATACAGATTTATACTGTTATAAACTATATTACATTGAATCAAATTGGTCAATGTGTATACAACTGCCCACTAAAATGAATGGAAACCGCAGTGAGTTACATGCTTGAGATTTTTTGAGTCACGTTCCTTCTAAGTACATGACTCTTTTGAGATCACTGGATTGTGAAATTCTTAGAAGTATTTGTACACATGAAAGAATCTTCCTTTACTGAGGCACTTTATCTACTGTATTATGAAATATAGCAGGTTATTACTGCTCAGTTTTTCCATTGAAGAAAGTTCTGCATGGTGGATAAATTGTTGTATAGAGATGCAAAATATATTCACCCTTAGGCATGAGGCTGTTCTGCACATCTTTAAGCAGGTGTCTCAAAAATAGCATAAATGTCACATTGTTAGAAAACTGCTCTCCATCATAGCTAGGTGCAATATATCTAGGAAAACATAGCAACAAAGAGATCAAATTAAAAGAATCAGAAAAAGGCGGCAGCTACAAGCTAAAAAAAAGGTCACCTCATCAGTGTCTTTAATCCAATAGGTAATATTAGTGAACGTTTTTAAATTTGTAATATCATAGACAAGCATAAGGCCATTTGATCCTTGAAAATAGTGAGTTGTCAGAGCATGGAATCGTTCCTGGCCAGCTGTATCCCTGTCAATAGAAAAGTAGTAATTCCATTATTCACTTCTCAAACAAGTTCAAAAAAGAAAGATAAGATAGTTGACTCTGATTTTAATTTTCATCACCTAAAGGAGCAGTTAGAATGGAGTTGAGGATTCCTTTCAATTTTAAATTGCAGGCGGTGTAGACATCTGCCCACATTGGGGTGCCCTCGATTCTAACTATACAATCAGGATAAAATCTGTTATTATAACTTGAGGCCTGAGCATAAGCATTGATGGTTTTTTTTATACAGCTAATACTAGTGGGAAATAAGTGTAATAATATACTAGTCCCACAAGGTTGGCCTGCCATTCACTAAAATCACGGCTATTTTGCCTTGTGTATAGGATCAAAGCCAAAAGAGGTTCAATAGATTACATATTTTTCCTTGTGATGAAGTTTCCTTGTGGATTAGGAAGTCAGGAATATACAAATCACTAGAGTTAGATGAATGGAGTGATTATTGGTTTGAATATTTAAAGTGATTTGCAGAAGAAGCAAATGTGAAGTGAGAAAAGTCTTTCACACAGTAAGTAGGTAAGGCTTGGAATACTCTGCCTGGAAGTGTGGTGAAGGTTCAATTGACGCATTCAAGGAGGAGTTCATGATTAGTTTGATAAGCATGATGTACAAGGATAGAATTCCTGCTTCCATCTGCATAGCTTCTTGATCCTTCTAAAACAGGATTAGACTGATGAAGAACTTATGCTCAGATCGTCAACTCTCCTCCTCCTCGAATGCTGCCTTGACTGGCTGTACTTTTCCAGCACCACACGTTTTGACTGTGTGGATTTTTTGGTCTAGCTAGTTACTATAAAAGGCTATTAAAAGGCTATGCTCAGTTGTCTGTCACACTCCGTGATTTGTGAAGGAAATCAGACAAAAGATGAAGCTGGTGGAAAAGATGTACAAAGCACTTCAAGGAGTTGGACCCCAGCATGTAAAGATTCCTTTTGCATCCTCAAACAAGTCTGTCTCATCCTCATCCTTCGGCTTCACAGATTTCTCTTTCCCTTTCATACTACATGTCACAAGTTCAAGGGCAAAAATGAATGGTAATTGTTTATAACAGTTAGGGTCTCAAGTCAATGAGAAAAAATGGAAAATTACAATGGAGTTTAAGGTCCTTTGTCACAGAAGTAATGGGAATTCTCATTCTCAAGGATATCTTCACCAAGCATGCAGATGGCCATTCTGACACCTGACCAAAAGGCTTCAAATATATCCAGAATGTTCGTACATGATTTGTATTTCAGTTCAGTGATCAAGGGCACTTCAAGACCAAGATCCTTTGGGGGCCTTAGAAGTTCTATGGCTTTGAGAAAGCCATACTAACCTCCATCATCCAGAGGGTGATTCATCTGTACTCTGCATAACCATCTGCACACCTTGCCTCCTGACTGTAAACAGAAGAAGCCAGAGTACCTTCTGGAGTGGGCTTATGTTTATAATAGCATGCCACACTCATCCGCAGGCTATTCTCCACAGTAATGGAGGCAACACCCTTCACTGCACTATCCCCTAACAAAATTACATTTCTTTTTGCTCCTCTCTGCTACTTGCCATGGTGCCATGATCAGTTAAACTTGTGGATCTTAAACTCCATTGTAAAGATCTTTAGAGAACTCTTGGCAATAAGGGATTCCATGCTGGAATGCGTTTCTTCCCATGGTCAGCATCAGTATTTGCATTATATATGTCTCACCTTTACTGGATCTGGAATCGAAACTCAGTGACCTCAGTAGCATTGAGTATATGTTGCAGCCTTTATTCTCAGCCAACCAATCTGAAAGTGCCTCAAATCCTTTGGACTATTGTAAAACTTAGACTCCATAACCTCCTGGGTCCTCACACCTGCTTTACTCACAGTCACAGTCACATAACACTTGTCGCAGACCAGTGACCAAATACAAAGACCCCTTCCTAAGGAATGTAATCACCTTCTGGAATAGTATTAATGTGACATTTCCCCTCTCTGCTGTTTCACTCTGTCAACAGCTCAACCTCCATCTCAAACTCAAAGCCAAATTTTGTTAAACTGCAGATAATTAATGCAGATATATTTGCACTGGATTACACTGATGTAAGTGTCAACAAGCTCGACATGCTCACCATGCTTTAATGTTTTGGCTGATTGCCCTTAGAGAGGCAAGCTTTCTACCCTCCCTAGAAGGAAGTCCTGTCTCTTATGGTGTTGCCAGCGAATCATAGGTTAGCAGTTCTGTTGTACTGGCTGCCCTACTGGGAGTTGTGACTATTGCTGATATAGCACCAAGAACATTTTGAAAGCATTCAGTGATGGACCCAACCATTCAGTTAAGGTCATGGTCTTACCAAGTCAGTCAGACCTCAACGGAGGTGAAGAAGTCTATGATGGACAGGGTTGGGGCACAGTGTGCGGACATGGAGAGGGAAAACAAGGAAAAGGAGCTTCTGATTTGTACTTGAGGGCTAAGAAAGGAGGCACCACATCTTTCACTGGCTAGCGGAGTCAAACTTGCTGGGTTGCACATTGGGTGCAGGCCTCTTCTGCTACTCCCTAAATCAAGAGACAACAAGAATAGACTCTCAAGTGGGCATCACTTATAAAACTGAGGTGGGGCATGTGGACAGCGCTATAAGTCAAAATTGCTCCCAGGAAGTGAAGAAGTCTTGCCTCATCTAATTGTCCCGAAAGCAAGCCTGCCAAGTAGAGGTGGGCTTGCTCCTTAACATTGGTGAGATCCAGAGCAAACAAGCAAATACCTGTTGCTTTCCTGATCTGAAGTGGCCCATAAAATTCAGGCCATTTAATTTTCAATAAATTCAAAATGACTGTACCATATTTGCAGCTTAATTGTGTTGTTCTCATTTATCTTGATAGTTTTTACTCTGAAATCGATCCCTAAAAGACAGGATAAAACAAAATAAGATAAATTGAATCAATGTGACATCATACATATCATTCACAAAAGGTCCCTTAACATGTGCAGGGCCAGATTCAACTCAGTCCACCAACTTAAATTGGGAAATAACAGTCTAAAATTGGTGTACCCTGTTCACAGAGAGCCACTGGCCGTCAGTATCTTGCATGAGATTGTGAGACAAGTGCCACCTGGTTTAGATGAGAAGCTACTTTTAATATAAAAGTTGGGTTAAAGTCTTGTGGTGAAGTATTGGTGTCCTCATCTCTGAGCCAGGTGGCCCAGGTTCATGTCCTGAAGTGCTGTTGCACACACCTGTTTCAAACCTGCATGACAAAATCTTTGAATAGGTTGATTAGAAAATATCAAAATTTTCAGTCCAGTTCAGCTTTTACTCTGATTGTGGTGGTTCATGGATCCACAGCCCAAATGCTTATTTTATGGTGCTGTGGAGACTGTGGGTCATGTGTATATTGCTTGTGCACAATAATATGCCTCTTTTAGTTATTTGAAAAATCTTTTATTGTACTTTTGGTGGCATTCAGCCCCATGCTCCTGATCTTTAGGCATCCAGCGCAAAGGGGGATATTCAAGTTAGAAGACCACCTCGTGGGACTGCTCCTGGACTTGCCCAAGTTGCCTCTTAACAGCTCCAGGCAGTGGGGTGTGAAGCAGTGTCTCTGCTGCTGTCTGCCCGTTTTGCAGCTACAATCATGGCTGGATGTTCTTGGAAGAAGGAGCACATGGTATCCACCAATACTCTTGATATCTTTAGAGAGAGGTGGGCACTGCAGGGAATGGAATACTTTATCTTCCCTTCCAACTCCAGTTTGATTTCAGCCCCTTCCTTCCCCCTTACCACTGATAGTTTACATTGCACTTACCAGACTTTGCATGAAAACTAATCAATAGAAAAATGTGGGTGGGGTACTGTTGGTGATTAATAGATGGAGAAAAAAGAAAGTGTAATTTGGTTATGGGAAAAATATGTTCCGTTGTGTGTAAGAGCACTTTTGGACATAAAAAGATGGGTTAGGGCTCCTGTGGTGCAATGGTATTACCCCTATTTCTGAGCCAGAAGTTCTGCTTTCAAGTCCCACTGACTGCAGTGGTGTGTAATAACATCTCTGAACAGGTCAAATACAAAAAATAAAGTTGGGGTTCTACTTGTTCATTGAACCCTGATTATAATTTTAAGGTACAAATCAGCCAAGGGCACAGCTCATACATTGTAGCCTTTTATACAAGACTTTGGTTAACCTTTTATGTGACTCTTGGAGGGACTCCTGATCACTCTAGTAAGTATTTCGTTATTTTAAGTTGAACCTGTACCCGTGTCAACCCACCCAAAGATCCATCCAGGGTCATCCCTTAGAAATATTTTCAATCCTAGCTCTACTAATCCATGACCAGATATTCTTGTATTTGGCTTTCTGTCTTATTTTGGACACTGTTGAGTTTTGCAAGTGCAAACTGGTAAAGTATAGTTAATAACTTTCTTGATGCAAACAACAAAAGTATATACTGTTAGATATGATCCACCAGTCTTTGGGATATATAGCCTGGTAATTAATGCAACAAATTAGTCATTTATTTCTGTGCTGAATTGATTCCCTGGCCAGTCAAAGTCAACATGGTGTTTAAAATTCAAACAAAGACTGGCAGTTTACTGTCAATCAGCATTAATGGTTGCATTATCTGTGGCAGCATCTCTACCAATCAGAATGTACTTGCCAAACAAGTAGCACTCTCTCTCATACAGTATAAATATTGGTTTTCCCCTTGAATTTGATTTCTGTGGATTATCCTGATAAATGCAAGAAAAAAAGCTTCAACTAACTGTCTTTTTTCAGCAACACAAGTATACCTCTTGTGAAACATCAGATTCAACTTAAGAAATAAGTTTTCGTTGCTACTGCAACATCTTAAACATCATCCTTAACAAAAAGGAACAGAATGAGAACTGCTTAGCTCTTTTTGTGAACAGTTCCTTATATCCTAATGAGCAGAGCAGATGTTTCATGATAACAATGAACTCTTTCAGATACTAACTATCTAAAACAATATCAACTTTGATTGACTAACAAACCAGGCACAGAAAAAGAGCGAATAATAAAAGGACAAAGATGCTTATTGTCAAGGTCCTGTATTCTCACCATTGCTGTATGGCAGTGAAGTATAGAAACTTACACCTACCAAGAGGAAAGAATCAATAATATTCATCTCCAACATCTAGGATGCACCCATGAAATCACGTAGAAAGTCAAAGTTACTAACAAAGAAGTTCTTTGTAGTTCAAGCATGAGAGTGCTAAATTAAGCACTGAAGATTTTGCTGGCTTGTTCATGTGCACAGAATGGAAGATGCTCATTTCCTAAAGGATATAGTGTCTGGGAAGGTGGGTCATGCCAAAAGGTTGGAAGGGCGCCCAAAAGTTCCAATCAAGGATGCTGAAAAAAAGAAATGACAAACTCGAAACTCTAGATATTGATAAAAATGATATCAGATTTAAGCAGGAATTTGTCATCACAATAAAGTGTGGTTCCAAAATGATGCCAACCATAGTAAACAAGGTGTCAGCAGAGATCACCCCCACCACAGGATAAGACCACTTAATTTGTGAGGTCATGACTCTTTCAGGAATCATTTGTTCAACTATCCAAATGTTTGCAGTAGATGATCCCATCTGGCCTCACCAAAGATCCAATGTTGGATTCTCATCATCCCGACTAGACAGAAGATGCCAACTAACCATTGTTGTTTCCTCTCTTTTGTCTTATGTGCTGTGTCAATTCATTACATGCATTAACAACAAGTGATTGAAAAAATTCTCATGATTTTTGCCACATTATGCTGAAATGCTGTGTCTTCTGTGTTGGGCATGAGCAGCATAAAGTGAACTACCAGATGTTGAAGGCAGATTTTTAATCATGTGATATGCATTTTATGTAATTATAAACTAAACTAGTGTTATATAGCGTGAGAAGTAAGAATGATTCCTGAATAGAAAATATTGAGTCCATCCATCTGCTAAATAAATATGTAACAAGCTCGAAAGATGATGAAAGTTTGTCAGAAACTGAAACAGGCAGATTAACAATCCATGTGGATTCATCGATAAAAAGTCCAACAATGATATCTACAATGTTAATCAATCCCTTTTAGCTATTGACCAGCTGACTTCAGATGCCCAACATGCATTTTTTTTAATATCCAGGAAACGTGATGGAGAAGTTAACATTAGACATTGTACCATTGCAGTAAGATATTGCTCCTGTACTTCACTACTACGTCCTGAAGATGCGTTACACCCAAAATGTTGACTTCTCCACCTCTTGATGCTTCCTGGCTTGCTGTGTTCTTCCAGCCTCCTGCTTGTCTACCTTGGATTCCAGCATCTGCTTTTTTTTTGTCTATAACAAAATGTTGACTGGAACTATATAGATGCCACAGTAGTTTTATCAGATCCTAAATTTAACAATTTGAAAGATTATAAAATAATTATGGATGACGATAAGTATTCAGTAATTTTAGATTTGGCATCCGAAAATTTTTAATTGGTTCCAAGAGTTTTCATCTTATACTATAGTTTTTAACCAAGACTGATTGTAGTGAATGAACTGCAATATTTTCTTTTATTTGTTCATGGACTGTGGGCATCACTCTCTAGGTCAGCACTTATTGTCTATTCCTAATTGCCCTGAAGAAGGTAGTCCTGAGCTGTCTTCATGAGTTGTTGCAGACTTTAGGGTGTAGGAACACACACAGTGCTGTTTGGAAGGGAATTCCAGGATTTTGACCACATGACAAGGAAGGAATAATGATATAGTTCCAAGTCAGGCTTAATGGGGAAATTGCAGCTAGTGGTTTCCTCATGCATCTGAAGTCATGGGTTTGGAAGATTCTGTTGAAGTGGTATTTGAGAGTTACTGCAGTGCATCTTGCAGATGATTCACATTGCTGCCACTGTGTCAATTATGTGGTTTGATTTCTCCTGGATGGTGTCAAACTTCTGGACCAATTCAAGGATATAAATTCTCTGATCTGGTATGGAGAATTGACTACATTGATTTGCTGGGGGAAGGCTGCACTACTGGCTGTGCAGATAACAGAACATGTGAATTTTATTAATGATATCAATAGAAACACGTGTGGTTATTATCTTGTAGGGCTGTCTACACAATTATGGCTTTCATTAACAACTTGTGTCCTGAGCATCCCCAAAAACAGTATAATGGTCTAAATTTAGAATTTAAAGAGAAACTTTTTAAAAACATTTTTCATGATCTCAGAACATCCTGAAGAGCTCCTCAAATTTGGAGTAATTCATTTACCGTGCATAAATTGTTATAATTTGGGGGACACAATTTCTTTACTGCAGATTCAATAACAGTATTATCTTAACAAACAAATAATTTGTTTTAGTTAGACCACTAAAATTCAAAGTCCATTTGTAGGTCAGAATCCAGCTTGAAGTTGACATTTTGACACCTCTCTAAATCATTGAATCCCGACAGTGCAGAAAGAGGCCATTTGCCCCTCAGCCCATCGAAGAGCATCCCACGTAGACCCAAGCACCCTACCGTATTCCCATAACCCCTTATTTAAGATGGTGAAGTCACCTAGCCTGCATATCCCTGGACACCACGGACAATTTAGCATGGTCAATCCACCTAATCTGTACATCTTTGGACTGTGGGAGGAAACTCACCCAGACACTGGGGGAATGTGGAAACTCCACATAGACAGTCACCTAATTCCACCACAGCTGCAATTGAATCTGGGTCCCTGGCACAGTGAGACAACAGTGCTAACCACTGAGTCACCATGCCATCCTAAGGTCATACGAGAGTTGGTAATAGCCAGGAAACACATTAGTTGCTAAGGAGGAGATAGGTCACACAAATTAAGAGGTGGTCAGCAGCGGAATACTGTTAGCAGGACTGGAGCCCAATTGCAGGAAGCACTTACGTTCTGACATCTGATAAGGTGAGTCACATGCAAAGCCAAGCTGTGAGACATTTGGGTCTTTACAGGGACTGCACAGCTCTGAACAGGAGGGCCACAAGGCAGATGGGATTCCTGAACAGATGCGTGCCTAGCACAAGTGTGTGAAAGTTCAAAACAACATAGGTCTTTTTAGAAGGATGCTCATGTAATCACATGACAAATTCAATACCGAAATCCTCACATTGAAGGTAGCAAGATTACACAATGTCTAAAACAGCAATCATTCAAAGGGAGGTGTTACTGATCTGTAAGGTTTGTGAGATATATATATAGTACTGAAGCTTATTTAAGACTTTGGATCTTGAACTAGTGGCATGTGGACTTTAGTCTGTGCATATGAGGGGGTTTAATGATTAATCAATCAGTACTTCTGGAGCAATGATTTTTTTAAACCAGCATGAGAGAAGTAATCCTGGGATAATATTGAAATTTTTTTGGGAGAGTTTTACAAAGGAACAGAGCAAACATTGAGGAACATTCACTTGCTTTCAGTTTAGAAAGACTGGGAATTTTAATTTTTGCTTCAGGGAAAAATCCTTAGCTTGGGAAATTTTTCAACTTGCAGAAGCCTTTGTTGAAGTTAGATGTATAAAACTAATATTCTCTTAAAGAAAGAACTTAGGCCAGAACAAGTTGGAAAATAAATTACCTCTGAGGTTTTCATTTGGAAATTCTAAACCAGAAGTATTTGGTAAAAAAAACCTGAAGGACTTATTTGAAGATGAGAAAATCTAAGCTCAGTTAAGTGAATGATCAAGAAAGAGACTATCAAACTCTCAAGACAATGAATTGAAAGAAAGAGTTAAACCTATACATGATATGGAACAGTAACCTCTGTCAGGTGTTTAAATACTGTAAAGTGATGATTTTGGGATAGATAGGATCCTATGTTTCAAAAATCTTTCAAACTATGCCATTTGTAAAAAGCTTGTAAATAATGTAAATATTCTATTTTATCTTCTTTTCTTTTGCAAGGTAAACTTCCATTTCATTATTAAAACTACATCTGCAGTATTGCCTTGTATGTTAGTGAAAAAGAGTACCTCATGAAAGAAAATAAAACAAAATATGGTATCAAACCAGATTTCAATCTGGGATCTGAACTGGGCCTACAAAGAACAAACATCCATGGACAAGGAGGCTCTTAACTTTAGCAGTCTGGCTGCACTGCAGACAGTTGACAATAGTCAGATGGATGTCCGGCAGAGAAATGGAACTTCTATTGAATTGTCTGTCGATGCACTCTGGAGCAGCTTCTGACTTTGCAAAGTCATATTCAGTGAAACCCACTTGATAGGCTGCCAGACACCAGAAGAAGCAATTACTGAGATAAAGGAGTGTGGGTCACTGATGAGGCTAAAGGCAAAGGATCACCAAAAGCGGAATGCTACTCTGAGAAAATTACTGTCTCTGATGAACCACTCTCAAATGGGTTAAGCATACATCTTTGTGGAACCTCAGATGACTTTAGAAGGGGTGGCAAAAAAAATCAAGCATATTTGAGTAATTAATTTGATTCCATATATGAGATCAAGGAGCAGCTAATTAAATAAGACATGGCAAAATCTACTCTCTTCAACACAATTCCAAGTATAACGATGAAGGATAGTATTTCAGAACTAGTTACCCCTTAAGCTGATACAGTAATCGCTCAAACACTGAAATCTACCTGATAAAATGGAAAATTAACCATCAAAAAGCAGAATTACTATCCCATCAGTCTATCCTCAAAGTGATGACAGGACTATCAACAATCTAATCAATGCACAATTTGGGCTCTACCACAACGCTTGGTTAAAGATTTCATTCCAACATTGGTCCAAACATTGATATAAGCTGAATTCCATAAGGGAAATGAGCATAGTTGCTCTTAGCATTAAAGCAAAATTTAGTCTTATGTAACACCAAGGAACCCTATTACAGGGGAAATCTTAAGCAGATTGAGGTAAACCTCTGCAATGGCTAGAGCCACACCTAGCACAATCAGCAAGAGCTCCTCAGTGTGCTGTCCCAAATCTCTGTCTCCTTCATCAAAGACCTTCTCTCCATTCACAATGTTAGAAGTTTGGCTGTGAACTGATGATTACCCAGTGTTAGTCTTCTTCACAGTCCAAATGTTAATACAGGAATTTATGTCCATGTTTTGCAAGGCCAGGCCAAAAGCAAGGTTTAGGCTGATCAAGGGCCATACTAATTGCAAAGCAATGCGCACCTCCAATGATGCCCCCTTGGCATGCAGTGATATCGCCAACATCCCTGAAATGATCATTTACATAAATCATAGTTACGAGAACAGGCTGATTATTTAATGATGAATGACTCATCTCCTGACTCTAAAGCCTGTTCAGCATCGAAAGACAAATCATGAATGTGATAGCATGGTCTTCACTGATCTGGGTGCAACAACACTTAAGAAGCCTTACACCAAAAAAAACCCTTTTATTTGCACACCACCTACTTTTAATATCTGATTGGTAAGCAAGCACACTCTGGCAGAGGCATTGTCATGAGCAATGCTCTGGTTGAATTGCAACAGAAAAAATGACCAATGATATTTTCTCAGTTTAGTTTTCAGCATAATGCATTGAACAATCAGATGAAACCAGTCTTCTTTAAAATTTGAGCAAAGCATGGTAGTTAACCATCAGTCACAGTAACTGATGCATATTCCATGGTAAAAACCCGACAAAAACTACTTGCCTCTGGCAGGATATGGAGGAGTCTGGTTTGGAGAAAGGTCAGGTCTAGTAATGGGGTTGGAGGCAATCATGGTTTCGGTCTGGAGTGACTGGAGTTGTAGAGATGTTGAAGGTCAGGTTAGGTCCAGCAGCAGAGGAAGTGTGGTGTCAGCAGGTGGATTGAAAGGGGATGTGATAAGTCAAAGGGGGAATAGTTTAATTGTTACCCAGGAATTAGAATGGGTTTTAATTCTTTTCAACCTGCACGTTCCTCTCATACAGTGTAAGTGTTGTTTTCCATTTACTTGGTATGTCTTTGCTATTGTTGAAAAATGTGATGCTGGAAAAACACAGCAGGCCAGGCAGCATCCGAGGAGCAGGAGAATCGACGTTTCGGGCATAAGCCCTTCTTCAAGAATGAGGCTGGTGTGCCAGGTGGGCTGAGATAAAAGGTAGGGGGGAGGGGCACTGGGAATACAATAGGTGGAAGGAGGTGAGGGTGAGGGGGGGTGGGAAGCAGAGAGGTCGGGAAGAAGATTGCAGGTCAAGAGGGCAGTGCTGAATCCGGGGGTTGGGACTGAGAAAAGGTGGGGGGAGGGGAAATGAGGAAGCTGGAGAAATATACATTCATCCCGTGTGGTTGGAGGGTTCCTAGGTGGAAGATGAGGCACTCTTCCTTCAGGTGTCGTGTGGTCAAGATCTGGCGATAGAGGAGGTCAAGGACCTGCATGTCCTTGGTGGAGTGGGAGGGAGAGTTAAAGTGTTCAGCCACGGGACGGTTGGGTTGGTTGGTGCGGGTGTCCCAGAGGTGTTCCCTGAAATGTTCCGCAAGTAGGCGGCCTGTCTCCCCAGTGTAGAGGAGACCACATCGAGTGCAATGGATACAGTAAATGATGTGTGTGGAGGTACAGGTGAATTTGTGACGGATATGGAAGGATCCATTGGGGACTTGGAGGGAGGTGAGGGGGGAGGTATAGGCGCAAGTTTTGCACTTCTTGTGGTTGCAGGTGAAGGTGCCAGAAGTGGAGGTTGGGTTGGGGAGGGGAATATATCCCTGGTGGTGGGGTCTGTTTTTCCCTTCGGACGGGTTGGACCGAAGGGTCTGTTTCCATGCTGTACATCTCTATGACTCTACATATTACTGGAGGCTTCCAACCATTCTGCCCAATCAAACAGCCTTTCTTCCCTGTTCCTTCTCCTTTATTCAAAATAAATTACAGTTCCAAAGCTTTTTAAAGCCCTCTTCCTTTATTTAATCTTAACAACACAATGTATCTTTCCACTTTTTTTATATCTAATTTCTTATAAATGCATAACCTGCTACATTGCTGGCTTGTCAAAAATCTTTTGCACCATAGATCCCATCTATTCTATGTGCCAATGAGATCCATATTTTTATCAACCTGTTGAAAAGGTTACTCCTGAATTCCTTATGCAGTTTTTCAGTTACTAACTTATATTCATTGCACCTAATTTTAGAACTTCCTCATAAGTGGAAATACCCTCAAGTCCACCCATCCAATTCCCTTACAAATCTTGAAGACCTCTATCAAGTCACTCCTCGGCTTTCCTTTTCATGGAAAAAGGGTAAATTGATATATTTAAATTAATGCATCACCTATCAGCCCTACCTCAACTAAACCCCTCCCCACTCCAATCCCAAAATGAAAACTCAGGGCTAAAAATTGGATAAGGCTGTTTTGCGAACTCAGGGATGATGATGTATGCTAATTGATTGCCTGATCATTTCCATGATTTTGGCATGCAGTGTTGTACTAAATATGTTATTTAATAACTATGCTCAGCAGGGTATACAGGTTCATTTGAGGCTAGTGTTACATTATGGTGAAAACCCACCTGCCTAATTTAAACCAGCAACACAAAAGATTTATCCCGTGCAGTAATCTGTGAAAGTTTGAGAAGCCAGGAACTATTTAAAGTAAAAATTAACAACTTTATTTCTTAAAGTATAACAGAGAATAATTAACAAACAACTATTTACAACTCCTTCCTTGAGCCTCTTTTACTTTCCCTTCTATAATACTTGTCCGATAAAACTCCGGATTAAGATTGACTGAAAAATTCAAACATTTCAAACTCAGCCAGCAGTTGAATCTTTTCTTTATATCTTCCTCTGAAGATTTGCTCTCCAGTGGTGATGTTTTTCTCTGTGCAAACTCCTTCTCTAGACAGGTACCTCTCAGAGAGTTCTGACTATCAGCCTACATCTGTTGTCTTTTGGCAGTTGTCCCCCACCTGTTCAATTTTTGCCGGTCTTCTACCCCCACAGCATTGGATTGTATCATTGGCTTTTAATATTGTCAATATACTAAATTCAAACTTGATCAGAGTTTGGGTTTTTTTGGAGTATAATTTAAACTGATTGGCCCAATTTGAATTTGTTTTTGTTGTCTCCAGGCAACCGGCTACTTTACGTAATGGACCAAAAGATTACAATATGTCATGTTCAGAACATTTGATGCTTGTCAGGTAGTTCTGCTAGCTTTTAACTCTCTTAAAGGCACAGAACCCCTTACACTTTCATAACACTCGCAACAAGTGAACTTACACTTCTTAAAACCACTTTGTAGTTCTTAAAGGATCATTGTATGCCATCTGCAGCAAGTACTAGAAATGGATGGAAGAGGCATTCTCAGCAGCAATGCAATAGAAAGTCAAGAGGAGAGTTCTCAGCTGCTCAAGTTCAGTACTAGAGGCCTTACGGCAATAAGTAGACGGGAAAAGAGAGAGCATCTTTTCAAAAAGGGGCCCAAGTCATTTTAAAACACTGGATCTTACCAATAGCACCATCAACCTGGCATGTTAATTAATGCAACACATCCCATAAACTCATTCCTTAGCCGACTCTCACGCAGCTACCACTGTGATCACCTCAAATCCATTCCACGGCTCTACATCACCCAAATATATTGCATGACAAGGCTGATGAAAATTTGTGTTGGAAATTTGAAATAAAAACAGACAATATTGGAATACTCAGAATATTTAGCAAAATCATTTCAATCTTTTGGTTTCTATTCTAAATTTCTAACATCCACAGTACTTTGCTCTTCCTCTTTTGTTGTAATATGTTTGGTTGATATAACATTCATAGCTGAATTGCAAAAAAAAACCACTCCTCTTGCTGTATAAGATGGTACATAATAGGAGGGAACAGCTGTTATAATTGTAAACATGGACTATCAATATTCAAATTGCATCATCTGATTATCATAGAGACTCAGATTTTTAAAAAGGACAAATGCTGACCTAAAACGGCCACTGTGATCTAACCATGTTGAGGGAAGCTCATTAAATAGATAACAAGGAATAGTCTGTGCCCAAATTAACATTGTTGCAAATGGCACTCAAAGTCTGAAACCCTGACTGACGCACACCATTCTGGGAGTTGGAATTGAGATAACAGGCATCATAGATAAAAAAAAGATTCCAAACACGAATTCACTGCCATGGCTTTCATGCAACAGCTCATGTACTGCAAGGTGGAGAATGAAAATGAAACATTATCCGATGGCAAGAAGCTGCCGCTAATTTCTCTCCCTGTCACTATCAGTGTCCAATGAAAAAGCAATGTGGGACAACAACCATTCACCAAGTACGAATGGACTCAAACTCTTAGCATTCGCCTTTACCTGTTTTTTTGTTTTGCCGCTGTTTACCTATTATTTACTTATCTGTGCTATTCAACTATGTGTCCTGCCTGTATTGCTCACAAGATAAAGCTTTTCACTGTGCCTCGGTACACATGACAATAAATTCAATCCAATCCTCACTCTGCTGATGAAAATAGAATACCAGCTAGCTAGTCAAGACTCAAATCATTCTTACAATTCAAAGATTTGATCTTTAAACTGCAATTGCCTTAATGATCATGTCTGTACTCCACACTTGCTGATCCTTCTTTTCAATCTTAACATTGTCGTTGTATGCGTACTTGATGAAACAATCTTAATACTTTTTCAGGATAGACGGTAACAAAATTTCTCTTCCTTTCACACATGCAAACCTTGATCTAGTTGAGTTTTAATGGAAGTGAGATAGCTTTAAGAAAAATGTTAGTTGCGACCAATCAGGACATTTAAAATACAGGGAGACAATTCTGTTTTCATCAGTAACAACTGCAGCAAATAACTTAAAGGGTCCAAGCATAGCTGCATTTCCTCATCCCTGTAAAGATGGCAGTACTCAACACATGTGAGGACATTACGAGTATGGTGAATAATGGAATACCAGTGGATGCAATGTATCAGAATTTCCAGAAGGCATTCGAGAAGGTGCCACACAAAAAGGCTGTTGCATGAGTTAAAGGTGCAAAAATTTAGTGATGTATTAGAATTGACAGAAATTAGTTAACTAGTAGAAAACTTCGTGGCAATAAAAGTGTGTTTTTTCCGGGTTGTCAGTGGCTATTATTGTGCCTCATAGATCAACGTTGGGACCACAATTGTTACAATTTACATAGATGATTTGAAGTTGGGGAGCAGGTGTAGTACATCAAAGTTCGTAGATGACACCAAGAAGAGTGGTACAGCAAAATGTGCAGAGGACATGAAAAGTCTGCAAAGGGATATAGCTACATTAAGTGAGTGAGCTAGGGTCTGGCAGATGGAGTACAATGTTGGTAAATATTATTACCAAAATGGATGACCTCATAACAGCAAAATAGATTATTTAAATGGTGAAAAATGCAGTATCCTGCTGTGCAGAGGGACCTGGGTGTCCTTGTGCATGAATCACAAAAAGTTGGTTTGCAGGTGCAACAGGTAATTAAGGCGGCAAATGGCAGATTATCCTCTCCATAATGATATTCTGACATCCGTAACACCGTTTTTTTAAAAAAATGCTTGTACCCTGAAGTACCCTTTCATTCCCTTGCCTGCATCCTCAGTTCCCAAAACTAATAGAAGGGCTGTCAATCATAGTCTTGCAAGACCTCCTATGGACCTTGTAACTTTGGGAGCACTGCCTGTGTCAGTTGGACAGGATTCCCTGACACAGTAAGTGAATTGAACTATATCCTCAAAAGGTTCCAGAGCGGGGTGTAGTTTTGAGATACCAGGAAACAAAAATTCAGCCTGATATTTTTCCACATAAGAATGAATGCAGCATGCTTTCATAGTGTTGGTTCAGAGTAAATTTTACTCTCACAATGTTAACTACGTCTGACATATATGAACATAGAAGGTAGGAGTAAGCCATTTGACCCCTCAAACCTGCTCTACATTTGATGTCCTACCCTCCTTCGACATACCTCATTCTTAAAAACACATATTTTGACTTCCAATAGTTTGTGTGGTAGTGAATTCCATAGACTCAGTACTCTATAGCTGAAGAAATTTCCCCTTATTTCAGTCCTAAAATGTTTACTAGGACATAGGCATTGATGTTCCGGAGCGGGATTCCTTGTGCATCAGAACACCTTGCAGAAGCCCTGAAGTGCTGCTTGAGATCCCAATTGGAACAGAAGATGAATGCTTATTTAAGTAATTTCTTTTATCCTTATTATAACTCAAAATGGCATTGGATTGTGGCAACAAAGCACTTTTCACTATCATCAAGATATGGGATGATAAATCATTCATCATTTCCTCTACAGCAAGGACATCTTTCCTCAGGTCAGGAGACCTAACCTGTACATAATATTCCAGGTGTGGCCTCAACAAGGCCCAGTGTATTTGCAGCAAGACATCCTTGTTCTTGAATTCGAGTTGTCTCATTATGAAGGCCAACATATAGTTTGCTTTCTTTCCTGCTGTACTTGTGCACCTACTTTCAACAACTGATACACAGGGACACCAGATCTTATGAATACTCCCCCTCTCAAAATACATCCATTCAAATAAACATCTGCCATTCTATTTTTGCTACCACAGTGTTAACTTTGCATTTATCTACACTGCACTTGCCATGCATTTGGCCATTCACTCAGTCTGTCCAATTCACACTAACATCTGTACATCCTCTTCATAGCTCATCATTCCAGACAGCTTTGTTATCTGCCCATTTTGAAATATAATGATTTGGATTAGAGAACTAAATGTAACATGTTGTAAACAGCTGAGGTCATATTACTGATTTCTGCAGAACCCCACTAGTCAGTGCCTACCATTCAGAAAAAACACTATTTCTATTTTTTGTTTCTGATCTGCTAACCAATTTTCAGTCTATTTCATGTCAGAATCCTTCTGAACATCCAAACAGACCAACTCCACTAGTTACAAGGGTGAGAGAAAGCATGCAATACTCGAAAGAATACTAATGTTGAGGCTGCTGGTTCTATGTAGTTGGGGGCTCAGGGGACATCTTTCATGTAGCCAATTGTTGCAGGATTTTCTCAGGGAGCCAAGAGAGATTAGAACTTGATATCATAAATTCCCCATCCCACTCTGTGTTCCACATACTTGTTGCTTATGCACAGTCTATTAAATTTGGGATTGATTAGCCTTACAAAACTGAGATGAGCCAGACTACAACCAAGGAGTATCTTGATTCATACCTGGCAATACAACTCATTTTTGGAAAGAGAAGGTTGACATTGTCTCTCTTTCCCACAATTAATTTAATTTTGATGTTTTGGGTAACTCTTGGAAGAGGAAATTTTGAAGACTTATGAAAATCAGCCCTTTCAGATTTGTCTTACAATACTTGCCTATTGTGGGTATGAATGAAGCATGGAAATTGTCCTCAGTTAATCTCTTTAATATGGCAGTTTTACCTACATTGGAGTCTCCCACCATAATGACTTTTGAAAGAGTATCTCCAGACAGGTTGACATCTTGCATTTTTAAAGCCAGTAGAGTCACAGAGCAAACATTCTTCCACTGAGATTAATGTACTTTTTCAGAATTCAAATTTGAATATGTAATTCCTTTATATTAACTTGTCAGATGTAACTGTAATAGGCAGTTCTTGATTTCAAGTTAGACGGAAAAAGCCACATAACAAGCTGCACTTATCTTGATAAGTTTTCCCATCAGATGACATGAATGGTAACAGACAGGACGATAATCAATTAATAATTTAGCTCAATTGAATAAATGGGATTAAATTCAATCTGCAACCTTCAGATAATCAGCGAGCATTAGGTTTTGATTCCTAATGGATATGGCCAATGAATAAACAATGACTGACTGTCTTAAAGTACAACTCTCAAATGTCTCAATGAACAATAGTTTCTCAATTGATAAGCCTTCGCTCACTTCCTCTTAGTATAGAAAAGCTTCAAAGCTAAATTGTGTTCGGACAAGGATGTGGTCCAATGGAAAGCTCCGGCTAAAATGAGTCTCAATGAAAAGTTTTTAACTTTCGGATGTACTAGACTGGTCTTAATGAGGCCAATCACATTCTGCACGCCCCATGGCCAACTTAACGTCAACACTAATTTCTTCGAAATGTCCCCATGGACGGGATACCTCGCAGCGGACGAGCCACTCTTAATTCAAACGATGCTTGAATTTCTTTAGTCCCTACTGCTGACGAAAATCGCAGATTTAACTCTCATTTTAAAAAAAAACGGTCAAACGTTGCCTCGGACTCGGTGACCATCAACTTAGACCTCACTCAACGGCTGCTCGAGCTTCCTTCCCATCAACCGACACCCAGAAAGTGCCCGCGAGCTCCTGCTACCAGGCACCGCCCACTGCTGACATACCAATCAAAACACCAGCCCTGACAGGCAAGGACCGCCCACCAATCAAAACCAAACAGGTATACTCCACACGCCTGTTTTGGAAGGGTACGGTTGTGAGGTACGTCGAGTTGATAGTCTGGGCTTGGCAGCGTATGAATGACAGCGTTGTAGTTATTTACACAAGGTTGTTTAAATTATTTAAAATTGTAGGATGCCTCTTTGACTGGTTTATTAAACACAGGACTTTTGCCATAGCTCTTATGCCATACACGTTTTGGATATTTACGTTCTTGAATGCAAAGCTAATCAGCATCCTGTTAAGTGGATTTTAGAAGTTTAGTCTGTTATCGTATTTAATACATTTAATGTGATTGAATACATTTAATACATTTAATGTGATTGAATGTGTAGCTGAAGAAATAGAAGCGAAAGCAATTAAGGGAGACAATGGTCTAGTCGTTGTATTGCTAGGCTGTTAATCCAAAGACAAGGTAATTTTCTAGGGACATGGCTCAATGAGAATCTAGAATTAAAAGTCTAAGGATGACCATTAAGCTATTGTCCAATGTTGGGAAAAAAATACAACTGGTTTGTGAAACTTTCAACCTGACCTGTGCGTGACTCCAGACCCACAGCAATGTGGTTGACTCAATCTTCACAATGTTCAGCACCCAGCCCAAACTTTGGACTCTGATGAAGCAAAAAACTTCCCAGTTCAGCCCATTCGATCCTCTCTGCTCATATAGTCACCTCTTATATTGAGAATCTTACATGTTTCAATCACATCACCCCTCATTTCACAAAGTCTGAACATGTGTAGCCCCAACTTTCTGAATCTTTCCTCATAAGAAAGCCCCTTTTTCACAGGAATCAAACTAGTGAACATTTTCTGGAATGTTTCCAATGCAAGTGTATATCTCCCCCCCCCCCCCCCCCCCCCTCCTTAATAAAGGGACCAAAACGGTGAGAAACCATCATAGTGTATTTGCTTCAATTTCCTGTACTGTTCAAAAGAAGATTTATTCAATGAAGGCCAATACCAACAAAAAAAAAGCCAAAATGCTAACTTTTTTTTCCACAAATGCTGCCAGATCTGAGTTTTCCAGCAATTTTAGTAATTGGCTTCCTAATTTCTTGTTGTGCTGTAATCTTTGTGTTACAACATTATATTCTCCTATTTAAATAATGATTGATGGATATAGGAGAGAGGACCAAAGTATTCAACCTCACATTTAAGGTAAAGTCACCATAGCCCTACCACACCATGGACTGCTCTCTTATTAGAGTGGTAATGGTGGTAGTTTAATTGGAGGGTTACTATGCCTCAGGTGAAGGGAGAGTCAGACAAAGAGGATCCTTCCTGGTAACCTCAACCAGAATGGGAATTGAAGCCACATTGGTGTCACTCTGCAGTGCAACCAGCCATCCCTTGCCCACATTATACTTCAGTCAATTGTTTTCCCCAGTCACTGAATGGATCTACAATCCTTTGTATTATCTGTGTGCCCTCACAATTCACTTTGCTACTTATCTTTGTATTATCAAAGCATTTCTTTATTCGTTATTTATTCTTTGAAGGGACGTGGATATCACTGACAACACCAGGAATTTCTTGCCCCAAACTCCCCTTGAGAGCAGATAATGGTCAACCACATTGAGTGTGGTTTGGAGTCTCACATAATTGAGGCCAGACTAGGTAAGCCTGGCAGATTTCCTTTCCAAACACATTGTGAAGTTATCAGTTGTTGGTGAACCAATCACCAATACGGAGAATAGCTATATATTCTGGCTATATTCTTTGGATTTAAAAGTTATACCAGTACCATGGTAAGATTTGAACACATACCCAGAGCATTTGGCCTCTGCATTACTAGTTCAGTGACTTTACATTGCAGTTACCAGCTGTTCTTTTCATTTGATCCTGTATCCCTCCAAAGCTTTCCTATTCATGAATTTAGCCAAATGTCTTTTAAACGTGGTAATTGTTCTTGCATTCACCACTTTCTCTGGTAGTTCCTTCTACACATGAACTCTCAATAAAGAAGTTGTCCCTTGTGTCCTTTTAAAAAATCTCTCGTCTCACCTTTAAAATATGCTCTAGTTTTGAGCTCCCTCACCTTAGGAGAAAGGCCCTTGTCATTCACCTTATCTATGCCCCTAATGATTATATAAACCTCAGTAAGGTCACCCCTTTAATCTCATGTTCCAGGTTTTAAAAAAAGGTCCCAGTCTTTCCAATCTACTTTTATGTCTCAAACCCTCCATTCTTGGCAATGTTCTGGTACACCTTTTCTGACTTTCTCCAGTTTAATAATAAAAACCAAAAGAACTGCAGATGCTGTAAATCAAACCAAAAAATTGCTGGAATAGCTCAGCAGGTCAGGCAACATCTGTTGAGAGAAATCAGAGTTAATGCTTCAGGTCGGGTGACTCTTCCGCAGAACTGCAGTTTTGCGAAAGGATCACTCAACCAGAAATGTTAATTGATTTCTCTCCAAAGAGGCTGCCTGACCTGCTCAGCTTTTCCAGCAATGTTTTTGTTTCCAGATTAATAATATCTTTCCTATAAGAGAGCAACCAGATCTGCACACAGTACTCCAGAAGATACCTTACCAAAAAATTGTACAATGTAAACATGGCATCCCAACTCAGATTTGAGCAATGAAGGCAAGCATACTAAAATGTCACGCTGTCTACCTGTGACAGTTATATATCTGTACTGAGGTTCTGTTCTACAACATTACCCACAGTGTCATCATTAATGGTAAGTCCTGTTCTTGTTTGTATTACCAAAATGCGATTTCTAAATTAAACTCCATCTGCCACACCTCAGGCCATAGACCCAATTGATCAAAATCTTTGTAATCTAAGATAACCTTCTTTACTGTCCATTATACCACCAATTTTGGTATTATCGGTAAGTCTACTAACCATGCCTTGGGCTCTTGGTGTGTATAAATGTTGCTATTCCAATAAATCTAGATTTTGATTATTGTAATCCTGAGAGTCCTGTCAGTTATATAATAAATGAAGATATAATATAATAGATAGTGGGTAAGCCCTTGAAGCTGCAGGGCCAATCACAGCAAGTGAGGGAGAAGACACTTTGAAATGCAGGCGCATTCCTTTAGTTTTTTAAAACTGTTAAAAAAGCTAATAGCACTGCAGCCAGGCTACTTCTGTTAGGTGTGGGTGACTGAAATAACTGCAGAGGCCAGGGTCCCACCCCCATATATTACTTGTGCGCAATACACTAACTGACCAGCCAGACAGAGTCAGTCCTTTTTTTTCTTAAAAATCCCCATACAACCACCTAACAGTAGTACTTACTCATTCCTCACCATCCATGGTAGGTGTACACGCAAGTGAGAGACAGTGATGAACAACAAGTGCATACATCTTTCTTCCTCTTGGTGGAATACAAATAAACACCAGGGTGGCCAATGACAAGCAGTGCCCTTCTCGACAACAGGCAATGCTGAGTGATCAAACAAAAGGAGGGTAGTGATTAAGTCAAAAAGAGTTGGAGGGGGAAGTAAAACACTCCACTCCCTGCAGTGCCCATCTCTCCCTGAACAGCTCAAGAGTGTTGGTGGACACTTTACTCCTGCTTCTGGGAAACCTCAAGAACCTCAGGGCCAGGTGTTGTGTATGCCTCAGGCACAGATTCCCCAGTTGTCACACTGGGACAGGTTTTAGGCACATTCCCTGGGATTGATGCCATGGGGTGGGGTCAGGTGGTATGGATACTCTTGAGGGGGGGGGTAGAAGAAACAGAGGAGAAGGAGGTGATGGGGCAAGGCACAGAGTTGGGAGGTGGGTCAAGGTTCCCATGCCATGACATCACTGGTGCAGCCAGACACTTTTTGCGCCAGGGTGGGACAGGTTAAGGGTCCAGTCTCAAAGGGGAACCATCAGGTTTCCATCCACAGGGGCAGGCTCTGTGGTGAATCTTCCTTGCACCATATGTCTAGAAGCTCACCACCCGCACCCCACACCCCCGCACCCCCCCCCCCCCCCCCCTCCGCAAGAGGGGGAGGCTGTAGTAGGCCCTATCTTAGGCCACTGACAGGGCCATTGCTGTTCTTGGGGTGGTGTGGGGGGGGGGGGGGGGGGGGGGGGAAAGAAAGAGGACAGAGGAGTGGGTGCAGTAGCATCACCTGTGACTGGTGTGGGCTGGGCAGGTGGAGAGTTAGTCCTTTTGTATGTACCCCACTTTGTGGAGCAGCACACCATCCGCAGATGCAGTAGGCCATGCCCTCAAGGGTAAAGGAGCCTTCTGGTCACCTCTTCCAGGTGAGGCAAACACTTGGCATAGGAAAACACGTGTTGAGGGCAGGGTCTTTCAGACTGAGCAGGAGCAGTTGCACACCCAACCAGATTTCCCAGAGTTGAGATGGGGGAAGGAGGTGGCAAGGAAGTGCACGATGTTAGAGATTGACCTGCTGGGTATGACCTCTAATGGGTCAATGGGAAGAAATATCCCACCCACAGTGAGCCCCTTCTGCACAGCCCAGGTGGACTGCCTGCTCTGTGCAAAGGAGCAGTATGGTCTTCCTGTACATTTGGGCTGCAGTGTCGATGGCTAGCAAGTTGACCACATTAGCCATGGCCTTACTGAAAGGCTCAATGGTCATGTTCGAGTGTGGATAGGCCTTAACTCCCAAGTGCTTGGAGGTTAAGTTGTAGCAGAGGCTGGAGCAACTGAGCCAAAGATAATGGCTACCCCAGCATAGGTATGGCTGGAGCCTGCTGCTTTGGGGCTCACCATGTTGTGCTGCTGACTGGCCTCAAGATCTGATTCAAGTCTTGGATAAATGGCACTGACCCCTGCACTGGAAGGCTCTGACAGCAGCAGCAGTCAGATGTTACTGGGGCCCAGGCAGCCCCAAGTGTTATTGGGATCAGGCAGCAGCACTCAGGTGGTGTCAGGGCCCAGGCAGTGTTGTGGGAGGTCCCAGCAACAAAGGAGGCAGAGCCCTGGCAGCAGCCAAAGTCCTTAAATCTGGGTGAGGCCCCAGACAGCAGTCCCAGGTATAGGTAGGGGCCCAGGGAGCAGCAGTGCCGAGGTGCAGGCAAGGCCCAGGCTGTATAGGAGCATGCCCAGGTTGCTGCAGCAGCAGTGGCTGCTGGATCAGCTGAACAGCTAAAAAAAAACCAAGAGAAACCAGGCCCCAAACCCTACCATTCAATCAGTTTTCAGGAAAAGACAACAAACCTTAAATCCCACTTTCCATCACAAAACAGTAATAAGTACACAAGATAGTCCAATTACATAAAATTGGACTGTATAATATAGACCCCCAAGCAACCCACCTTCTGACCACTAAGGCAGCCCACCCCTACAAGCCCTTGGTCCACCCCATGCCCCTTCCAGTCTGTCTGCCGGGACAGACCTTCCAGCCACCTCTAGGACAGCCTGTCTTACTTCTCTCTCTTTCTCTCTCCCTCCACCACCATTTCCCCCCCCCTCCCTCCCTTAACTGCCCTGCACACCTTCTGGCTACCTCTTGGCTAACCCACCCTAGTACCTGCCTGGGGTGACAGTGTGAGGACAGCCTACCCATCTTCCAGCTCTTGATCTGCCCCTATGTACCATCAGGCTGGCTCACCCAGATGAGTCATCCAGCCTGTGGACTGCCCTGACAGCTTGACCCCTTCCCTGGGATGGCATGCAGGGCAGCCCACAAACCTTCTGGTTCTCAGTCACTGACACTTCAGGACAACTTGTCCTGATTACCCCATCTCAGATGACAGTGCTCAGAATAGCCTACCCACCTTCCAGCTCTGAGACCAACATCAGAGTGTTCTACCCACCTTCCAGGGCAGCCTACCCACCCTTCGGTTCCCAGGTGGACAGCTTTGAGGATGACCTATGAGCCTCCCAGCTCAGAGGCCTGCTTGAGCCAGGGACAACAGTGCAGGTGTTAACCCCAACAAGTAACAAGACAGTTACCAAAGTGTCCTTTCTGGTACAGAGTCTATTACCATAAAACAGTTCTCTTCAAAGTGTAGGGAACTTTCCCAGGAACAGAATCCACTGCAGTATACAGAGTGCCTTGTTAGAAATGGAGTCCACTGCTAAAAAGAGTCCACAAAGGGCAGAGTCCACTCCTGAAGGCAGCAAATGCACACACCACAGCAGAGGTGTTCAATCTCCATAGAGTCCTGGCTCATCCATAGAGAACCAGGCCCATAATACATTGTAAAAGGTGCCATTAACTCAGGCATTTGGTCCACTCCTAAACTCCAGGATGCAGCAAGTGTTCACCTCCCAGTACACAGATGTTCCATCTTTATAGAAGCCCAGTCCCAGGCCTTCCCACAGGAAGAGCTCATCTGTTAAGATTATTTTCTCACAAGGGCTCAGTCCAGACACCAAAAAACAAACTAGAGTGCAAGGGCTAAGGGCTACCACACAAAAAAAAAACAAACATTGTCCTTTTCTCAAAGAGAAAAGGAAAGAGTAACAGATTTAACCAGCCAGTGAAACAACAGTTGCCAAAGGAGAAAGGAATTCATCCAAACACTGGATCAAGCAGTTTCAAAGTCAGTCCTTACTCAAAGGAATTTAGTTTGTTAACTGGCATAAATTAGCCAGTTCAGGAATCAGGTTTCCTCCCCCTACCCAAACAAAGCAAGAACCAACAGCAGCAAGAACACAGTCTATGACCCAGCCAGCACAGTCAATTCCCTAAATGGAGGAGATTCTACATCTCCTGGTTTTTTTGGTCAGCAAGGACTTTCCTGCTTGTCCCAGGTTAATAGTACACACTGACTGGCCTAGCCAGCAAAGAGTCAGCCCCTTAAAACTGAGGGGATGCTACATCACCTGTAGTTTTTATTAAAAAAATACAGTTTACAAAAAAAAACATTAAACAGCTGTATACAAAGAAACAGCAATTTTACAAGGGAGGGAGCAGCAAAGCCAGGCCCCAAACCCTACTATTCAACCAGGTTTTAGGGAAGCGAGGACAAACCTCAAATCCCACTTTCAGTCACAAAACAGTAACAATGACCTGCACATAAGACAATCCAATTACAAAGAAACTGCATAACATACAGACCCCCAAACAACCCACCCATCCCTCCCACCTTCCAGTCAGTCATTCTAAAGGCAGTCACCCCTATGCCTCTTCCAGCTCATGGTCAACCCCAACACCTTCCAGCCACCTCTAGGACAGCCCATCCCCTTCCTTGGGAAGGCAGCACACAGGACAGTCCACAAGCCTTCTGGATCTCAGCCTGCCCCACACACTTTCTGGCACTCTCAGACCTTCCAACTATCCCTAGGACAGCCCACCCCAGTACCCACCCAGGGTGACAGTACAGAGAACAGCCTACCCACCTTCCAGCTCTCACCCACCCAGATGCACCCTCTGGCCCATGGACTGTCCCAACACGTTCTGGGACAGCCTGTCCTCTTCAGGAGGATGACAACGACGACCTTCCAAATCTCAGCCTGCCACTATGCGCTCAGCTGCTCTGACACCTTCTGACCAACTCTAGGACAGCACATCCCAATTACCCTCAGGAAACCAGCACTCAACAGCCTACACACCTTCTGGCTCTCAGGGCAACTGAGAGGAGGATGGTGTACCCACCCTCCAGCTCTTAAGTTGACAGCTTCCAGGACATCCTATGAGCCTCCCAGCTCAGCAAGGCCTGCCAGATCAAGGGACACAAGACAGTGCAGGTGATAACCCAACAAGCAACATGACAGTTAATCAACAAGTAGAGTCCTTTCTGATACACAATCCATTAGCATAGACAAATCTCTTCAAAATTGAGAGTCCACTCCAGTATATAAAGTGCATGGTTAGAAATGGAGTCCACTGCTAAAAACAGGGTCCACAATCAAGTGCAGAGTCCACTCCTGTCGGCAGCAAATGCACACCCCAACAGGTGTTCAGTCTCCATAGAGTCTTGGCCCACTCACAGGAACATAGTACACATTGTAAAAAAAAAAGGTGCAGTTAACTCAGTGCTTTGGTCCACTCCCAAAAGGTAGGGTCCACTCCAAAACTCCAGGATGCAGCAAGTGCTCACCTCCCAGCGCACGTGCACGCACACTCTTCAGAGGCTCAGTCCCACAGCTAGGCCTTCCCAAATGAATGGCTCATCTGGCAAGACATTTTCTCACAAGGACTCAGTCCAAACACCCAAAAAACAAAAACTAGAGTCTTAGGGGTAAGCCCTGCCACAAAAATCAACATTGTCCTTTTCTCAAAAGGACAAGGAGTAACACACAGGCTGTAACCAGCCAGTGAAACAACAATCCCTAATGAGAATTGAGTTACACCTGGAACACATCAGGAGTTTACAAATCAATCCTCACTAAAGGAATACCAGTTAACAAACTGGCTAAAACATTGAGTCAGGAGTCAGGAGTCAGGAGTCAGGTTTCTTTCCTCCCCCCCCAAAAAAAAAAACAGAAACTAACAGTGGCCTAGCCAGCACAGAGTCAGTCTCCTAAACCAAGAAGGCTCTGAATCTCCTGTTTGTATCAGTCAGCCAGGGCTTCCCTGATTGTCCCAGGTTATCAATCCCAATCAAGAACCTCACAGTTAACGAGGTCCACCTGGTTCCAATCACCATGGTGAAACTGCACTAAGAAGGCAGTGAGGGACACATGCCTGTGTAGGAAACTTGTCACCAAATTGCCACTGGGAGACTGTATCCAGGCAATTAAACCTGTTCCCCATCATCTCTGGCAACCTGGAGATTGACTGGAAAATCCCAGGTAGCCTATTTTGATGGGTCTTGAAGTTCGATCAATTACTAAAGGGTGAATTACCCCCTGCTGCCTGTCTCCATTCTGCCTCTACCCACTTCAACCTCCAGCTCAAGGTACAGACCAAAGTTATTTTTCATATTTGTCCATATCTGATGAAACCAGTCTAATATTTCCATACTCTAGTAATATGTTGCTCTTAATACCAGAGACTTGACATAGAATCTGAAAAATTGAATAACATAAAGAAATATCTTTTATATGATCACAGATTTGCATTTCAGCCAAAATGTAGGCTAAAGCATGAAATGCGCAGTGTTAAATCAACTAGAGATGCCATTTCACAAAATAGAATATGCTGAATCATTCATTATATTCACTGATTCATATGGTCTATTTAATTCTTCTTTGCAATGTTTGTTTTTATAAGTTTTCACACATTAGAACTGATAGACCATTACTGTGGAAACAGAATGCTTCCTGGATGAGAGCACATTCCTGGAATTTTTCAACTGTTTAAGAGTAATGTCAAATAGCACGCAGCAAAGCTTGATGATCTCAAAATTAATTTCAAATATGTTTCTCGATCTGATTATTTTCTGAAGAAGCTAATATCTGTTGAGACAGCCTAATTAGAATATTTTATTTTACTAAACCATTTGCTAATGTTTCCTATTAATTTGACTGCCTTCACAAATATTTATCTGGACATTGATCCCATTTATTTAAACTGGTTGATCTCCTGTGGCGTTCCCTCTAGGTGGCTGAAATAAATTGGAATTTTTCATGTCAAGTAAGGCTCCAGGATCCTGAAAAGTAACAAGAAGGTGAATATTAAGGTTGTGTTTGTGCAAAGCCATCAAGAGAGTGATAGGTTTTGAAAGTTTCAACTTATGGTGTATCCCTTCAATCGTAAATTGGTGGTTCATTTGAGCATAAGTAAGTTTGCAGACCAGGAATTCACAGCCATTTTCCCAATAAGATCCAGATCAATATTTGCTTGGGTTTTACTGGAAGAGTAATGAAGTATAAATGGTGCATGTAATTAATAATGAACAACGTAGCCAGCAATTTTAGGAAGAGATTGACAAGTGTCCAGACATTATGGGTCCATTCACTCTGCTTCAGTACTTGTTTTTGTATGAATGTCAGTTCACCTTTCCATTATACTTAAGAACTTGCTGGTCTTGCATATGAATTGTCTTTATCACAGAAGTGTAAGAAAGTATCCTCTTAATGATTCTATAATTGTTACTTCAATTCTAATCAAACTATCTCAACTGTAGTTCACCTTTCCTCTCTACTTACCTCTTTTTCGTTCTAAATTTAATTGTGAAGATAGGTTGTTGGTCCCATAATTTACTGAAGTATTTTTTTCCTTTTCACAGGCTATGGGCATTGTTAACCAAATCAGTAGTTTTTTTTTTGCCAGTCCTTAATCGCCTTGAGGAAGCGGTGGTGATCCAGCTTGTTAAATCACTTTAGTCCATATATCGCCATTACACCTGCGGTGCTGTTGGTATTGAGTTGCAGGATTTTGACCCAGAGACAGTGAAGGAACAGCAATATAATTCCAAGTCACGATAATGTGTAGTTTGCAGGAAAACTTATACGTTTTCCCAAGCATCTAATACCCTTGTCTGTCTAGGTGATAGAGGTTGTGGGTTTGGAAAGAACCTTGGTGAATTTCTGCAGCACTCCTTGAAGATCATACATATTTCTGCCACTGTACATTGGAGGAGAGAATAAATGGTTAGTGTGATTGATTGGTGCCAATCAAGCAAGCCACAGTGTCATTAATTTCCGGTGTCCTATTACCCTTACCACACTTACAAGGTTGCAATTCTAGCCACTCATTTCTGTGTAGGTAATGGTTTTCAAAGGGTCAATGTTGGAGTGTACATTAACTTCCACCCAATCTTATAACATCACACTGGCTTGGGTAGGGTTAAGACAGAACATTTAGGATCACATGGTCTTACTCTTAGTAACAGTGTCTAACAAACTAATATAGATATTTTAAAATAACATGTAACAACACATGTAAAGACTGTGACTTTTTAGTTTTCTGTTTTTTTTATTCTGGACTGAAATAGGAAAACAATTGTTGAAGGATTATTACAGTTTTTGAAAGGAACTCACCTGACACTCATTGTAAGTACTATTTGCCAAGGTGCTGGTCCAACAGTAGTAGATGATTTACAGATGAGCTGAATCCAAGGACTGTGCGCAAGAGGAGATTCAACCAGCAGCAAGTAGCTTGATGGGTCTGTGGGCTAGTGACAGGTTATCAGTGACAAAGTCTTCTGTTTGTCAACAACCATGTGATTGGTTCCCAGCGAGCAGAACATCTTGTGACCCAGAAAGTGAGAAACTATCACATTTCCATAGATTCAGAAACTGTCTCTTTGCAGTAAAAAAAATACACTTTAAGACTGATGAAAACTAGTTTGCTTTTCCTTCAGCAGTTGCTGTAAGTTGTGACTTTTAATTAATATGTCAGAGACTTTTTCAAAAGGATGAATCAGTCACCCTGTGCTTCCTGTAACTAAGTGAAAGCAACCAGAGAAGGAATATTGAGAAGTACTATTCTCATCAGCACAAGAATCAGCTCAGCAAATCCTGTAAGCAGGGACCACTGAACTGCTTTCCCAATTTTATCCCTCTGACCACAACATCCATTTTCTTTTCCTGTCTGCAACTGTCTGTGTGTGTGTAAAGGGAGTTTATAAGGGAGTTACTGTTATAAATAGTAGAATTATAAACTAGAAGTTTATAATTTACCTGCAACTAGAGTATATTTATTGGTAATAAACATTAAGTTGTGTTAAATATAGAAATTTGATCCATGCTTTCTGTCAACTTGGGTATAAAAATCAAGTAGACTGGTGAATTCTGCATAACTTTCGAAATCTTCAACTTTTGTGATGAGTTGAGGAATAGTAGGGCTTGATTTTCAGTGCACCACTGCAATAAGGTGTAAACAAAACTTCCGGTACAGGTGGGACTTGAACCCAATCTCAAAAGTAGGGACACTACCACTGTGCCACAATAACCCTAGAAAATTAACTCTGAAGAAGCATTATTGAAATCAACATGTTCAGGCATGATGTAAAACACCTCTGACATGGTTAGGTATTGCACTCAGATTTACTGGTTAAGAAACAGGGACACTACCACTGTGCTAAAAATATCCCTTCCCAAGTTAGTATAACTTGTACCTAGTTGCTATCATGCAGTATTGTGCATATTGGCTACATGTTGTTAAAGCAAGAGCCTTTTCTTGTTGAGACCCAATAGTGATTGATCCTGTACTGCTGTAAATGAAACCCTTAGACAGTCAAAGGAAAGACAATTGGTGACAGCATCTTACCTACAAATGTTACAGATATGGCTCAAAACATTTTCCAATTGAGGCATGCAGAAAAAGTCTTCAATCGTGAAATCACACAGCACATGATTTCGTAGAATTTTGTAGCACAGGAGACCACCATTTGACCCATTATATTTGCTCTTCTTTAGCAAGTTTCCCTCAATTACCACTCCCAGTCTTCATAACTTCCACTGTATCCTTTCATTCCCTTAACTTGTTGGTTAATTTTATTTATTAATAATTTTTCAGGGAAATTTGGCCCATAATATGTTCTGAGAGCTTCAGCTTGCAGTCCCTTTAACAAACCACTAGGTGACAGCAAGGACATTTGTTTGGCTTTATATAATAAAGCAATGACGATGACATTTTAAGGGAGTTAAATTGTCATGTACATCATCTTTCAATGATATAAATAAGCAACATGGCGCAAGCTGTGCAGGTAGCAAATTGTGATGGTGGTGTTAGTTACAAAAGCCTAATAATTAAATAATATGTTTGTGCAGTAAAAGTTGATCTTAATTTTTTGTATTCAAAATTGTTCCCACCACAATCCAGATTTGAAGAGGCATAACAGAGGCCTAATGAAACATCCAGAATTTTCTGTGATCTTCTCTCTGATCCAATATGATCAATCATGCTTCTTGATTTAAAAACATAAGGATGTACCATGCCAACATCCTGTTATTTACACCATCGGACATTCTATTCTGTTAACTTCACTGGGACCAAATACTGAGTAGGGCAAATGATTGCTCATTTTATATGACTGCCTAAGAAAAAAAAATCTTTTAGCACAAGCCTCACGAGACATACTGTTAAAATAATTTAATTTGGAGAAGAATCACTGCAACTCAACTGCTCTCTAAGTTGTGTCAATTTGCTACTGTCTGCAATGGGAGCTGAAACTGATTCCTCAAGGCAGATAAGATTGCTGACAACGGCTTTTATTAATGTTCATTCCTAGCATCATCATGATCCAGAGCTGTTTTTTCTGCATGCTCTTCCCACACATACACCAAGATGAACATTGACTTTGGATGGAGGACCATCAATTCAATTCAATATGTTCTTTGGTCTGTTCTATAGACATTGATTTTCCAGTGCAAAGAGTTGTCCACAACTGTGTGTTGCACATTGAAAGATCCAACATGCTGAGGGATACACTAATGTTTGGGATAACTGCTGCAAAGGCAAGTGGTGAACAACTCTTCAACATTAGTAGAGTGAATGGCTGGGAACTGGAAACACTTCACAAACTGTATGTTTGATTTTAGATGATTGTAGCTATTGACTAAAACTATTAAACATAATGAATAACACACAGAATTAAAAGAACCTGATTTATCTTGCCCTTTAAGTAATGTCAACTTTATGTATATAGTGTGTTTTTATAAATTGTATAAATAAAGCATTTTTTTGGAGAAAAAAATGATCCTGGGCATCACTGACAAGAAATATTTAGGCTGGTAGCAGGACTGCTACTCAGGTCATTTGGAAGGTTGGTTGATGAGTATATTACAAGTGAATTGATTATTATGACAGAGGAAGAGGGTGATAACAAACCAATGTTTCTGCTCAACTGCCGCCATTTCCAAGTCCCAGTGAGGAACATTTGTGACTTTCACAAACTTCCCGCCCCTTTCATTACCCTTCTGTCTTGTGGCTATTCCTTTAATTCTATCACATCTTCTCTCCAGTTTTAGTATTGGTGTGTCTAACCTTTTGATTTGTGGCTTATCTGTGGATTAGTAAACTCAGAAATGGTAAAGCCTGATGGTAACTGTTAAAACCATATTCTCAGCTATTTATGTATATTTCAAGTCTGTGGTTAAAACATAGAACCCTACTATACACCAACAGGCCATTTGGCTCATTGCGTCTGCCCTGGCTTTTACAAAGATCTATCCAATTGTTCCCATTGTTCGGTTCTTTCCCAAGAACCCCACAGCATCCATGGACCCACTCCACTCTTTAAAATGTTTATTCAATTCCCTTTTAGAAATTATTAAACCTGCAGCCACTATTTTTCACATAGTGTATTCCAGATCATATTGATTCATGTAACTTTCTTCTCATGTTGCTTCCATTCTTTTGCTGATTACCTTGCTCTCCTGTTGTTGAAGACCAAGAGCCAGGGACTCCTGTTTATTGGTGAAATGGCAGCGGAGCCAGGATTCCTGGTTATGGGACAAGTGAGCATTCAGCACAAGATCCAGCATCAGCAAGGTGGGTACAGCGGCAAAGAGATGTTGCCTAAAATGTGGTGAGTCCCACGTTGGTAAGTCCAGCGCAAACAGTGGTGAGGTGGTGGAGAATGGTGGTGGCGCAGGTATTGTTGGTGAGCTAGCTTTGGACTCATGGCAGAGGCAGGGGAATGAAGATAGACCCACTTTTAGTAATATCTTTTTATTCTTAAGCTATTCAAAATGGTAAAAACAATGACTGCAGATGCTGAAAACCAAATACTGGATTAGTGGTGCTGGAAGAGCACAGCAGTTCAGGCAGCATCCAACGAGCAGCGAAATCAACGTTTTGGGCAAAAGCTCTTCATCAGGAGAAGGGCTTTTGCCCGAAACGTCGATTTCGCTGCTCATTGGATGCTGCCTGAACTGCTGTGCTCTTCCAGCACCACTAATTCAGTATTCAAAATGGTGCCAGATTGTGGCAATAGTTGAAGCTTTTCACAATATTTTATAAAATTACTCACTGTAAAATGCAAGTGATAATAAATCATTCAATTTGATTCATTTTAACTCTAGCTGCTGCATATTATCTACAGGATAAAGTTACTGATACCTGCTCAACAGCACCAAACTCAGCTGCAATCTGCAATTTCTAGAAATGCAGCTGCAACATATGCAGGCAATACTGTCACCTCTTGGTTCCCCACCAGTAAAATTAGCATCCTAATTTCGACAAAACTTAATGTTCCTTTATTGCGGAATAGAACACTGGAATTCCTGAGCTATCAACATTGCTGCAGTACCTCTGACAAAATTGGTCAGACTAAATGAAACAGCAGTCAACAGCTCGCTGCTGCAGAGGACAGTAGAAATCAAGGTCAAAGAAGGCACATGGGTTCAGGGCGAATCAATTACAACCAGCCCAAGGTTTGGATATTGGAGAGGGTTTATTCAAAAGTTCTAGCATCTTTACTTCTGGCCAGTGCCTAAAGATGTAGACTTTACACCTTTTGGCATAGCAATAATGAAGGATATTGGTGCAATCCCATTGGATGCTTTGAAACCCACTCATGACCCCACTGGCCAAAGATCACAGAACATTCAGGAAGTCCAGGGTGAGGTGGATAAAGGCACACACCCAGAAGCCACCTCTCAGTGAAGAATCTCAGGAAACTGTGTAGCAACCCAAGAAGACCCAGGAGAAACTGCCCTGACCAGCTAGAGGCTCCTTCCTGGTAGAGTCCAGCCCTATTAGATTAGATTACTTACAGTGTGGAAACAGGCCCTATGTTGGAGAGGAAAGAGATTTCAAACATGTGCATCATTGCAGGTAATATTGTTTCTCAGCTGGATAGAGCTAGACAGAGGTTAAATGTTGTGGGGATTTAGGAAATGCTCATATGGTAGTTTTAATAAAGAATATTTTATTGATAAAATTGAGTTGAACCATTAAATGAGTTCTATGTCCCTTTGTCTGCCTCACTAACAAGCGGTCTTGGGAAAGTGTTATAAGTGCATAATCTGGTCGAAGTTTCTAAAGCAAGAACAGCATGAAGATCTAGGCTTACTTGTTGAGGCAAACTGGGGACTAAAAACGACATTTCTAGAAACATCGACAACTCAGTGGGTGTTCCTCATGTAAAGTACATTATTAAAAGGCTGAGTATTGGTCAGCAGAGGCTCACCGATAGCCGCCACCTCTCTATACTTGACCTATGAATCCAACCTGGTGACCCCCTCCATATCACTCATGTATGCTTAAGACCATGGTGATTCTCCATTCAGGTCGGTGTAGCGTCAGCAGCTACAGCTGCCTCCACAGAGGCACTGCCAATCAAAGAGATTGCAATGTCAGATTTTGAACTACTGTCAGTGTGTGGGATTTACAACCTGATTGTCTTTGCTCCTAGTGATGGCCTATTGCTGCCTAAACAAATGTCTGAATTGCACTAAATGTAACCGGTCTTCCCCCAAAGGAAGTTCTCCAGCCAGTGTATGACAATGTTAATCTAACATCAGCCCGTCAGATGAGAAAAAGAGAATAGACTAGGAAAGAGCATTTGAAGAAATGTGTCTGAGGTGCTACACTGTTGCAGCTGTACTCAGTAACCTGTAATGTAGTGCTTCCCAAATCTTTTCCCAGCGTGATGTCTTTCTGATGCTTGAAAATTGCTGTGAGCCTATAAAATGAAAAAGGCAAAAGTGAGGACTGCAGATGCTGGAAACCAGAGTTTAGATCAGAGTGGTACTGGAAAAGCACAGCAGGTCAGGCAGCATCTGAGGAGCAGGAAAATCGACGTTTCAGGCAAAAGCCATTCATCAGGAATAGAGGCAGGGAGCCTCCAGGGTGGAGAGATAAATGGAGGGTGGGCTGGGGAGAAGGTAGCAAAGAGTACAATAGGTGAATGGGGGTGGGGATGGAGGTGATAGGTCAGAGGGGAGGGTGGAGCGGATAGGTGGGAAGGGAGATTGGCAGGTAGGACAGGTCATGGCAGTGCTGAGCTGGAAGGTTAGAACTGAAGTAAGGTGGGGGGAGGGAAAATGAGCAAACTCAGCACTGTCCTCATGACCTGTCCTACCTGCCAATTCTCCCCAGCCCCACCCCCCATTTATCTCTTCACTCTGGAGGCTCCCTGCCTCTATTCCTGATGAAGGGTTTTTGCACGAAACATCGATTTTCCTGCTCCTCGGATGCTGCCTGACCTGCTGTCTTTTCCAGCACCATTCTGATCTAAACATAAAGTGAGAAGTTTGAGGAAGACCTGTGAAAGCATGAGGTGCGATCTATAAAAGTGGAGCTTCTCTGTTGGAGTGGAAGAAGAGCTATCATAAGATTGGAAGATGCTATCTGAGGATCCTTGGTGAACTTCAGCAGTACATCTTATGGCTGGTACGTACCGT
This sequence comes from Chiloscyllium punctatum, assembly GCF_047496795.1. Taxonomy (NCBI): domain Eukaryota; kingdom Metazoa; phylum Chordata; class Chondrichthyes; order Orectolobiformes; family Hemiscylliidae; genus Chiloscyllium; species Chiloscyllium punctatum. Next base: position 63,495,900 of record NC_092743.1, read on the forward strand.
AGCTACTGAATGTTGGTGGTGTAGGAAGTGAACGTTTGTACATGTGGTGACAACCAAGTGGGCTGCTTTGTCCTGGATAGCATCAAACTTCTTAAAGGATGCTGGAGTGGTACTCACCCAGACAAGTGGAGAGTACTCCATCACACTTCTAACTTGTGCTTTGTAAATAGTAGACTAGCTTTGGGAAGTCAGGAGGCAAGTTGCTCTCTACAGTTTCCTTGCCTCTGACATTCTCTTAGCCATTGTATTTACATGGCTAGTCCGGTTCAGTTTCACATCAATGACAACCCCCCAAGATATTGTTCATGCAGGATTCAGTGATGATTGAATGCCAAGAGATAAGATTATCTCTTATCAGAGATAGCTATTACCTGGCATTTGTGTGGTGCTGATTCCATTGTTTGGCAAGCAAGCAATCCTGCTTTGTAGCTTCACTGGATCAATACCTAATTTTTCTTAATACCTACTGCTGCTCTTCTGAATGAGGGTTGCTCTTCTGGCTTGATGGTGATGGTAGAGTGGGGGAAATGTAGGCCTTGAGGTTACAGATTGTAGTTGAACATAATTCTATTGTTGCTGATGGCTCAGAACCTGTCATGATGCCCAGTTTTGAGTTGCTAGTTCTGTATGAAGTCTTTCCCATTTAGATGGAGACTATTTTCAAAGAGAAGATGGAACATTGTCTCCACAATGTATAGTTCTGTTACTGGTACTGTCGTGGATGGATGCATATATGACAGATAGATTGGTGAGGGTGCAGTCAAGTATGTTTTCAGCTCTTGTTAATTAACTCACCACGTGTCAGTCACCCAGTCCAGCATTAATGTCCTTTCGGCGATTTATTTTAATATTTTTTGAGACTTAGTTTTAACATTAATTAGTTTGAGTATATATTGATGGAATTTTGCAGCCAAACAGTGAAAACAAGCTACTCAAGTAGCTTGACATCATTCAGGCAAAGTAACTTGATTGGAACCACATCAATCATTTTCAATATTCAGTCCCTTCAACAACAAAACTCAGTTGCAGCAATATGTACTATCAACAAGCTGCATTGCAGCAACTCACAAAGACTTCTTCAACAGTACCTTTCAAATACACAATCTGTACCACAATCTCTGAGAAGTTCAGGAGTGTTTGTTTAAAGTTAAGGGAAACACCCATAGCTTAGAGGGAGAAGTGCCATTTTCAGGTTCTTCTGAGTTTTGAGCAGTCTTGTGAAGTCCTTGGAATAGGATAGCCCTATAGAGCTATGTCCCAAAGAAAGTGAGGATATAAAATCAGCTCGGTCTCCTCAGAGTGAAGAGTCAGAGTTAGTTGTCGAGCAGAAGTGTTGGAAAAAGTTACGTAAAATTGAGTACACTTTTTACATTATTCATGGGACTTGGACATTACTGGTTGGGTCAGCACTTATTGCCCATCCCAACATTCCCTTGAGAAGGGAACTGAAGAATGGACTTAGGAGAGCTAGAAGGGGGCATGAAAAACTTTAGCGGATAGGATTGAGAAAAACCTTATGGCATTCTAAACTTATGTGAGGAACACAAAGATAGCCAGAGTCAGGTAGGACCCATTAGGGTAGTGAAGGGAACTTGGAGTCAGATGAAATAGAGGAGGTCCTTAATGAATACTTTGCTTCAGTATTCACTAACAAGAGGGACTTTGACATTTGTGAGGACAGCGTGAAACAGGCTGATATGCTCAAACAGGTTGATGTTAAGAAAGAGGCTGTGCTGAAAATTTTGAAAAACTTAAGGATCGATAGGTTTCCTGGGCCAGATGAGATATATGCAAGGTTACTACAGGAAGGGAAGGTAGAGATTGCTGCACCTTTCGCAATGATCTTTGCGTCCTGCCTGTCCACTGGATTAGTGCCAGATGATTGGAGGGTGGCAAATTTTATACCCTTGTTCAAGGAAGGGAATAGGGATAGTCCTGGGAATTACAGACCAGTCAGTCTTACGTCAGTGGTTGGCAAATTATTGGAGAGAATTCTGAGAGACAGGATTTATTATTACTTGGAAAACCATAGTTTGTTTAGAGGTAGTCAGCATGGCTTTGTGAAGGGTAGGTTGTGCCTCACAGGCCTTATTGAATTCTTAGAGGATATGACAAAAACATTGATGAAGGTAGAGCAATGGATGTGGTGGACATGGATTTCAACAAGGAGTTTGATAAGGTTCCCCATGGTAGGCTCATTCAGAAAGTAAGGAGGAATGGGATACAGGGAAATCTGGCTGTCTGGATACAGAATTGGCTGGCCCATAGAAGATAGAGGATGGTAATAGGTGGAAAATATTCAGCCTGGAGCTCGTAACCAGTGGTGCTCCACAGGGATCGGTTCTGGGACTACCGCTCTTTGTGATTCTTGTAAATGACTTGGATGAGGAAGTTGAAGGTAGGGTTAGTAAGTTTGCCGATGACATGAAGGTTGGTGGAAAGGAAGATAATGTGGAGGGCTGTTGTAGGTTGAAACAGGACATTGATAGGGTACATGGATTCTGGATTAGTGATGCTGGAAGAGCATAGCAGTTCAGGCAGCATACAAGGAGCTTCAAAATCGACATTTCGGGCAAAAGCCCTTCATCAGGAATAAAGGCAGTGAACCTGAAGCGTGGAGAGATAAGCTAGAGGAGGGTGGGGGTGGGGAAAGAGTAGCATAGAGTACAATGGGTGAGTGGGGGAGGGGATGAAGGTGATAGTTCAGGGAGGAGAGGGTGGAGTGGATAGGTGGAAAAGGAGATAGGCAGGTAGGACAAGTCTGGACAAGTCATGGGACAGTGCTGAGCTGGAAGTTTGGAACTAGGGTAAGGTGGGGGAAGGGGAAATGAGGAAACTGTTGAAGTCCACATTGATGCCCTGGGGTTGAAGTGTTCTGAGGCGGAAGATGAGGCGTTCTTCCTCCTGGCGTCTGGTGGTGAGGGAACGGCGGTGAAGGAGGCCCAGGACCTTCATCTCCTCGGCAGAGTGGGAGGGGGAGTTGAAATGTTGGGCCACGGGGCGGTTTGGTTGATTGATGCAGGTGTCCCGTAGATATTCCCTAAAGCGCTCTGCTAGGAGGCGCCCAGTCTCCCCAATGTAGAGGAGACCGCATCGGGAGCAATTGATACAATAAATGATATTAGTGGATGTGCAAGTAAAACTTTGATTGATGTGGAAGGTTCCTTTAGGGCCTTGGATAGAGGTGAGGGAGGAGGTGTGGGCGCAGGTTTTACAGTTCCTGCGGTGGCAGGGGAAAGTGCCAGGATGGGAGGGTGGGTTGGAGGAGGGCGTAGACCTGACCAGGTAGTCACGGAGGGAATGGTCTTTGCGTAAGGCGGAAAGGGTTGGGGAGGGAAATATATCCCTGGTGGTGGGGTCTGTTTGAAGGTGGCGGAAATGTCGGTGGATGATTTGGTTTATGCAAAGGTTGGTATGGTGAAAGGTGAGCACCAGGGGCGTTCTGTCCTTTTTACAGTTGGAGGGGTGTGGTCTGAGGGCGGAGGTGCGGGATGTAGACGAGATGCGTTGGAGGGCATCTTTAACCACGTGGGAAGGGAAATTGCGGTCTCTAAAGAAGGAGGCCATCTGGTGTGTTCTGTGGTGGAACTGGTCCTCCTGGGAGCAGATCCAGCGAAGGGGGAGGAATTGGGAATACGGGATGGCATTTTGCAAGAGGTAGGGTGGGAAGAGGTGTAATCCAGGTAGCTGTGGGAGTCGGTGGGTTTGTAAAAAATGTCAGTGTCAAGTCGGTTGTCATTAATGGAGATGGAGAGGTCCAGGAAGGGGAGGGAGGTGTCAGAGATGGTCAAGGTAAATTTAAGATCAGGGTGGAATGTGTTGGTGAAGTTGATGAATTGCTCAACCTCCTCGCGGGAACACGAGGTGGTGCCAATGCAGTCATCAATGTAGCGGAGGAAGAGGTGGGGAGTGGTGTAATTACGGAAGATCAACTGCTCTACGTAGCCAACAAAAAGACAGGCATAGCTGGGGCCCATACGTGTACCCATGGCTACCCCTTTGGTCTGGAGGAAGTGGGAGGATTAAAAGGAGAAATTGTTAAGGGTGAGGCTGATAAATAGCAGATGGCGTTCAACCTGGAAAAGTGTGAAATGATGGTTCGTGAAATTTGAATGCAGAATACAGGGTTAAAGGTCGGATTCTTTGCAGTGTAGAGGAACAGAGGGATTTTGGGGTCCATGTCCAAGATGCCTCAAAGTTGCTACCCAAGTTGATAGAATTGTTAAGAAGGCATATAGTATGTTAGCTTTCATTAGCAGGAGGATTGAGTTTAAGAGCCGAGAGGTTATGCTGCAGCTCTATAGAGCCCTGGTTAGACCACTCTTGGAATATTGTGTTCAGCTTTGGTCGCCTCATTATCAGAAGAATGTGAAAGCTTAAGGGAGGGTGTAGAGGAGATTCACCAGGACACTGCCTTGTCTGAAAAGTCTGTCTTATGAAGAAAGGTTGAGGGAGCTAGGGATTTTCTTACTGGAGCGAAGAAGGATAAGAGGTGATTTGATAGAGGTGTACAAGATGTTGAGAGGCATAGACAGAGTGAATAGTCAGAGACTTTTTCCCATGGCAGAAGTGGCTATTACAAAGGGGCATAATTTTAAGATGATTGGGGGAAGGTTTAGGGAGATGTCAGAGGTTGGTTCTTTACACAGACAGTGGTGGGTGTGTGGAATGTACTGCCAGCAGTGGTAGTAGAATCAGATACGTTAGGCACGTCTAAGTGATTCTTGGATAGGCATGTGGATGATGGTAACATTGAAGGGTATGTAGGCTAGATTGATCTTAAAGTAGGTCAGCTCAACATCAAGGGCTGAAGGGTCTGTACTGTGCTGTACTGTTCTTAAAAAAACAAAGTGGTGTTAGTCTGCCTTCTTGAGCTGCTGCAGTCCATTAGCAGAGAGATCACAATCATAATATATTTCCAAATCAGGATGATGACGGACTTGGAGAGGAACCTGCAGATGGTGATGATTCTATGTATCTTCTGTCCTTGTCCTTCTAGATGGTAGTGGTCATGGGTTTGGAAGGTGAAGTCTAAAGAGCACTGGAGCATTGTGACATGTAGATGGTACGCACTGCTGCTACTGAGTGTCAATGGTGGCAGGAGTGAGTGGGTTGCTTTGTCCTGCATGGTGTATAGCTTCTTGAGTCCTGTTGGAGCTGCTATCATCCAGGCAAGAGAGGAGTATTCCATTACATTCCTGATTTGAGTCTTTTTTGATGTGGACAGGCTTTGGAGTCAGGAGGTGACTTACTCACTGTAGGATTCCTAGCATTTGACCTGCCCTTGTAATCTCAGTATTTAAATGACTAGTCCAGTTCAGTTCCATGTCAATGGAATGTTATGGGGTGATGGTTAGATTCTCTCTTGTTGGGTATGGCCATTGCCAGACACTACTGTGGCATAAATGTTGCTGACCACTTGTCAACCCAAATTTGGATATTGTCCTGGTCTTGCTGTATTGGATAGAATATCCTTTATTGTCATGTGTGCTCCATTGTAGAAGTACAGTGAAAATCTTTTACAATCTCTGCTTCTTATGTCACCATCTTATGTACAAGGAACTAAATACAAATCATGGATACAAAAGAGGAATAAAAAGTAATTGTATTACTTTACAGAGTTTAAAAAATAAGTTATAAATAAGACATGGTTAAAGGATTGACATGACTGTTAGGTAAAGAACTTTAAATAACATTACACTGCAAAAATTCAACACAGGGTGACTGACTGCGCTAGACCATAGCCAACAGTCGTCCCTGCTCTGCTTCAAGCTTTCAGGCTGCTCTGTACCAGCACTCACCTGATAATTTCGAGGATTGCCTCTCCCTTGCCAGTCTCTGCCTGGGACTCGCTGCCCGCGCTGCTGTAGGAATTGCTGTCCACATCTGTCACTGCTCCAGGATTTGTCTCTGGGGCTAAGGGGAGAGAAAAGGAATATGTGGAGCTGAGGCTGGCAGGTGCGTCTTACTCTGCCACCATCTTGCCAGAAAATGGACTGCTTCAGTACCTGAGGAGTCGCAATTGATGCTGAACAATATGCAATTGTCAGTGAATTAGTCCTTTTCTGATCTTATGATGGAGCGAAGGTCCTGTCACATTTAACTCGTTAATTATATCCAGGAATATACTATCACATTTCCAGCCTAAAAGTTGAAGTCACAGGTAACTGACCATGGGATTAGTGACAGAGATTCTAGTGCAAGTGCTGCGCATGTGTTATTATTGGATACAATACAAAAGCTGTTTTACTACTTTTCTTGTGTTTGTAATTACTGGGTTTATATTTTTTCTGTATACTGAAAAATGTTAAGTTATTATTGTTATGAAAATGTGGGTGTACTGTATCTTTTAAGAGAGTTAAAAACTAACAGTGACAGCACCAAGTGTTCTCAATAAGACACAATGCAACATGTGCTCCAGCTACTGGAGTAGGTGGTTGCCTGGAAATAACAAAAGCAGATTCAAATTAGGCTGATCAGTTTAAATTATACCCCAAAAAATACCAAATCCTGATCAGTTTGAATTAATATATTGACAATCTTAAAAGCTACTGACACAATCCAATGCTTTGCGGGTATAAGACTGGGGAAGATTGAACAGTTGAGAGGAGAACTGCCAAGCTTAGCATGTAAACAGACTGCCTGAAAAAATAGCTCTCTTAAAAGGTACCTCTTCAATCAGTAACCTGTGAAGCAGAAATCCCTAAGAAGAAGAAAAGAAGACACAGGAATATCCAAATAGAAGAACCGAAAGCTGCCTGGTTTTGAGATAAGAAGTTTTGGTTTGTAAATCTTAACTGGGAGTTTTATCAGATTAGTATTATAGAAGACAAGATAAAAGATAGGTTAGAGTAAGGACTTGTGAATAGTTGTTAGCTAATTATTCTGTGTTATACTTTAATAATTAAAATTGTGAAATTTTACTTTAAATAGTACTTGGCCACTCGAATCTTTACAGATTACTGCATGGGATAAATCTTTTCTGTGTTGCTGGTTTTAAGTTAAGCAGGAGGGTTTACCCCGTTTCATAACAGTTCGGGGCCTCATTCGGGATTTGAGCTGGTTTAGACAGATTTGAATAGATTTAGGGGTATGAAAAGTTCCAGCAGATTTAAACACTTGCAGGTTAGTGTCTGAGATCATTTGTTTAATAGATTAATTTGTTTAATAGATTAATTTAAAAGTGAGGCAATTTGTTTAATAGATTAATTTAAAAGTGAGAGAAATAGCTCTTAGGTTCTGGGATTTGAGGATAATTCTCATATTTGCCAATAAAGTTGAGAATGAAAGAAAAAGGCCATACTTTTAGAATTAGCAAATTTGAGTTTAACCAAGGACAAAAGTAAAGCTGAAATGGTAAGGGAGTTACTCAAATACTTATGTGTATCAGAGAAACACACAAGTGCAGTTGAGGTAGAAAAACTTAAGTTACAATTGAGGAAATGGAGTTAGAAGATAAAGAAAGAGAGAGAGGAAAAAGAGAGAGAGAGAGAAGATTCTTGGCTGAGCAAAGAGGTAGAAAAAAAGAAGAGAGAAGAGAAAGGAGGAGAGAGAGAGGAAAAAGAAAGAGGGAGAAGGTTCTTAGCTGAGCAAAAAGAGAGAGATTTGAACTTTAGAAGTTGCAACTTAATCAACAAAGTCAAGTTAACAGGATGGAGATTAAAAGAGAAGGTAGTGATATATATAAATATGTCAAAACTCTGCCACATTTTACAGAGAAATATATTGAAGCCTTCTTTATTTTATTTGGAAAATTGTCTTGGCAGATGAAGTGGTCGGAGAATTCATGGGTAATGCTAGTTCAGACTAAATTGGTAGGCAGAGCTAGTGAGGTATTTGCTGCACTGTCAGATAAGAGGTCAAGAGATTCTGAAGAGGTTAAACAGGTTATTTTAAGTGCTTATGAATTGATACCAGAAGTGTATAGACGGTGGTTCAGAAACAAAGAAGGAACCAGGGCAGGCTTATGTTGAATTTGAAAGAATTAAACGTAGTCATTTTGATGGATAGGTACATGTTTTGAAAATAGATAGGACATTTGAGGCTCTCAGAGAGACTATTCTGCTGGAGAAGTTTAAAAATTCACTTCCAGAGCTGGTAAAAATTCACGTGGAGGAACAGAAAGTTCAGGAAGTGAGAAGGGCAGCAGAATTAGCAGATGAATACATGTTGGTGCATAAGACAAGCTTCCAGCCAGAATTTCGTCCTGTGAGGGATAGAAGTTGGGAGGAGAGGAGGTCCTACACTACTAAACCTAGAGTAGAGACCACTGGTAAGAATTTACCACAGGATAAAAAAGGAGCCCAAGAGGGTGGACAAGAGGTGAAAGACCTCAGGTGTTTTCACTGTAATGGAATGGGACACAGAAAATTACAGTGCTGGTGGTTTCAGAAGGGCACTGGGAAAAGGTATTTTCACTGCCAGTAAGTGGGACATGTAAAGTCATAGTGCTGGTCGTTAAAGAAAGATGCTGTGGGAAAAGATTTCATAAAAGAAGGTAAGCCAGTGGCATTAGTTAAGTCGTAAAGGAGACCCCAAGGAGAGCTGAGGAGCTGCAGGAGAGTGCACAGCCCAGGCAGGGACTGGGTATGGAATTAGGACTTGATCTCTACAAAGAATTCACTTCTGTGGGTGAAGTTTACTCAGAAAGAACAAGGGGAGAAGGACAAGAAGTTATAAGTTTGAGAGATACAGGATCTAAGCAGCTGCTGATGATAAGAAATGAGTGAATATGCACTCTTTCTGATCTGTTACCCGAGAACGTCTTTTCCGTGTTGCTGGTTTTAAATTAAGCAGGAGGGTTTACCCCATGTCTTAACATTATATCGTCACTTCTTTTGTTCATGAACATTATATTATTGTTAATGGAAAATCCACAGCACTGCATGCCTATGTTTCAGAGAGTGACTATTATGTTAAAAATCAAAACCAATCACAATATGATCTATCAAACTAGGACCCTGCTTGGGATTTGACTTTTCTCACTAATAACATCAGTTGGATCATAACAACTACCAGTTATCATTAACTGGTTCATTCTCCATAGCAATGCCTCTACCAATTTCAGTCCACTTGCTAACAAAACAGCACTTCCCCTTTCATGTGGTATAAATATAGTTTACTCTTTACTTTGGTATTCTCGTGTACTGACTTGATGATTGCAAGGCAAAATCTTTTACAAAATGTGTCTTTTTACAGCAATGCTCAAGTTCAGGATTGCCAAACAACTATTGAAGAAGTATCTCTTGTAAGTGTTAAATGCTATCCATTGTGACTAATAAAAAGATCAATAGGTAACAGTTTCTTTTCCTGGCAACATAGTGTTGAATCACTGTTCAGCCGCATAGAAGTCATGAAAGTGATATAAGAACATTGGATGAAATACAAGAGTTTGATCACTTATCGTAACATTAAGGCATTGAACATCATGCATACTGGCCAGATTCATTCGAGTATTGTTAACAGTTTAAATAATTAGAGGCCTGTTGTCTACCGACCACAAGAAGTAACAAATGCTGAGAAGACGGGGTCAAGTAAATGTGTGAGGGAATTACACATGCAGCTAACAGTTGATTTGAAGAGAAGTTTGGAGAAGCAGGCCATAGGAGTTATGCGAAGGAAATGAAACATGCCATTTAAAAGAAACATTTAAATCTCATTTATATTTAGTGAGCTGGAATGGAACAAGCACTGCAAGCTGTCTACATCATGGGGTGAAGAAAATTGACAAACATATTAAAAGTTATACATATAGGACATGCTTCCTGCAAGTTTAGCATTTACTTCGTAAAAGAAATCCCTTTAACCATGACTTCTTCCATTGCACATATATCGTTGTATCCTTGGCAAGCGCTAGACACTACTGAACAGAAAAGTGGAAGGAATCCAATAGTAAGTACGCATACAAATAATTGATATAACAAAGTCAATTGATTATGCTACTATACCAGTTTTTTAGATCATTAAAATAATAGTTAATATACAGGCAGCAATTTACAATGTGAAATGCTAGTTATGAAATCATTATTTCAGCATTTGAAACTGTCTCTGTCAGAGTTTGAAACAGTAAAGCTAGATTCAAGCCAATCTTTTAGTATTAAACATAAGTAAATGCATCAAATTCAACACAAACACAAAACCATATCAACGACTGAATAGCAATATGATACCAATACAGTCAGCCATTGAGTGGAAGAGAACAAATCATGCCAAGATGCCAAATAAGCTGAATGACTGTCGCTATAATTTTCTTTGCCTCTGGGCATTCTAGTCATTGTATAGGTACCCTATTGGAATTTTGTAGTCTGCATCAAGGTTTTCATGCATGGCACATTCAGACATGCCCAAGGGTACATCTGTTTTATCAGTGATGATGACAGTCAGCAGAGCAAGCCAGAGGCATCACTTGCACGCATGTTGCAATAAAAGTTAGGGACATTTGCAAAAAGAAAAGAATATTACTCTCAGTGTCACATTGTTGTGATTATGAATGAATGATAATGCAATTTTGTGAATAGTATCCAGGAAGCTGTCATGATACATACAGACTTAGGCACTCTCATAGGTGCTAGGGATGTTCAGTGGCCCAGAATTTTTGGTTGGCTTTTGAGAAATCTCTTTGGAGAGATGGCTAATAATGTTGTGTAAGGGCTTTAAGACATTTGTGCAACCTTGCAATGAGCTGATTATGAAGGTTCTCCTCACTGGGAATAAGTAGTTGAGTGTTGGTAGAGTTAAGAATTGATAAAGAGAAACATGTGGAGTATACCAGTTAGCATTAGTCAGTAGAGTTATGGAATAGAACATAGAACATAGAACATAGAAGAATACAGCGCAGTACAGGCCCTTCGGCCCTCGATGTTGCGCCGATCAATGCCCACCTAACCTACACTAACCCACTATCCTCCATATACCTATCCAATGCCCGCTTAAATACCCATAAAGAGGGAGAGTCCACCACTGCTACTGGTAGGGCATTCTATGAACTTACGACTCGCTGAGTGAAGAACCTACCCCTAACATCAGTCCTATATCTACCCCCCCTGAATAGTCATTCAGTAATGTAACAGTAAGATTAGAGCCTGGTATATCTCTGAATACCATGTATTGAGGTACAGTGAAAACATTGTGGAGGATGGCTGGACAGTTTTCTCTTTCCTGCAATGGTACTTTGGAACTACACCTGTAATAAAATACAGTCGTATTAAATTGCTTTTAGATTTTGTGTTGATGTCATCACACACTCATTGTTCAGATGAGAGGGCTGTCTCCTTTGGTCAGACTGTTTATTGTGCTTTAAAAAATCAACATCCTCTGTAGAAATATAGTCAGTCACAGAGTGGAAGAGAACAAAGATATTCAATAGGACTTTTATTGTATAATCCTCTTAAATAATTTTCAAGACTCTTTACTCATTTGTATTTCAACAGCACATTCTAGAGTTGGATAGTCTTTTGATTGAAGGAGGTAAAAACAATGACTGCATTTGCTGAAAACCAAATACTGGATTAGTGGTGCTGGAAGAGCACAGCAGTTCAGGCAGCATCCAACGAGCGGAGTTTAGTCACTGATTTATCTTAGAAACCGATGACAATTCTTTCAGAAATTGAAATTTCAATTATAAATTTCCAAAAGTATGTGGTTCAGATGTTGCGTACAGACTAATAATGAAATTAACTATAGATTTCTTTCCTTTATATCTGCATTGAAGCACGATCTCGCCAGTACTCTAGTTGTTCTTCATGGAAAATATTGATTGAAAGCTGTTAAAAGGCTGTCGATCATTATTTGTTTCTCATTGTCTATGTAATACATAATCTGATGTGTCTAATCCAGAAACTGCTTGAAATCTCAAAAATTGTGCTTTCCACATCTGCCAGTTCACTGATCTGTTAAATGAATCTGAAAGCCAAAGGTTTTCTGGGGGACATGTTTGTTTGAGGCAAATGTTGTTATATTGTTTAATTATTGATGGGATTTGAAGTTGTTAATTATTTTCTTTGATTTTGAAGAATATTATTGCATTTTGTTCTCCTTATAGTACACACATTTCATTGTCTTGTTGTACTATCAGTTGTTTAAAGTTGTTGTTGAATCTTTGTTGTTGCAAAGATTATTACTGCAGTACTAAAACTGAAGGCTGTTAAAGTTTCTACTGTATTTAATTCTGTTTTTAATGTTTCAAGTCTTACCTTTACTAATATGATGTATTTACAGAAATAAATCAAGACATCCACTTTCCAAGATGATTGAAGGATTTCCGAAGGACATTTGGGCAGAACCTTATCAAAATGGCTTAACTCATAAAGCTCAATTATTACTTGACACAACTAAACTGCTGTGAGGCCATTGATACTGATCTTGTCTGCATTTGAGGTATTTTTGCATTGAATTTCCTACCATGTAATAGATTTAGAGTTGTCTTCCTTAGTCAATCTTTTGTATGTTAGCAAATGAAATAGATAAAACTAAGATGTCAAATAAAACATTGAATATGTCATTCACAGTGTCAATAAAATAAAGATGTCAATAACTTCACTACTGGGGTCTGATATGTCAAATTAAATAATGATTTTTACTCCTGAGCTTTTCTCTTTTTCAATTGAACAAGTATCTGAGCAATTATCTTAACTTGCTGTTGTTAACTGTAATTTATTAATTATTTCAGAAATTTGTCAACTCACTGTTGAGATTCTTAACTGTGCTTTTCAGCCTGGTTATTCAGGTGGAAATGAAACATTTTTGTCCTTTCCTTAAGGAAAGGGAGTTTTCTCTGGGTGCTCCGGTTTCCTCCCACAATCCAAAGATGTGCAAGTTAGGTGAATTGGTCGTAGTGTCGAATTGGTCAAATTGTTCACAGTGTTCAGAGATGTGTGCGTTAGGTGCATTAGTCAGGGGTAAATGTAGAGTAATAGGGCAGGGGAATGGGTCTGGTGGGTTACCCATCAGAGGTTCAGTGTGAACCTGTTGGGCCAAATGTCTGTTTCCCCACTGAAGGGATTCCATGATTCATTTTATGAAACAAATCTGATCTGGGTTTACAATAATCCGCTACTTTTCATTGGTACTCAATTTGGATTTCTCATCTTAGCAGGTAGTGGGCTTTTACTGTTCTCACTATTTTATAAAAATATATTTCCTTGATTACTGATTAAAGATAGCTTTTTCAGACTTAGTAACCTGGTAGTTTCTTGAGAAGTGTTTTCTGTTTAGAGATGTTTCCTTTACAACAGTTGTTCAGGTCCCTGGCTTTTCTCACTACTGTTTAGTCTTAAATCCATACTAATGATTTTTTGAAAAACTGATTTTTTTGAATTCTTGTCATATCCAGATGATCTCAGCTCTGTCTCTTGATCTTCACTGCTGACATAATTTTCTCGGCAGTGAATGCCATAACTGTCAGCATTTGGAATCGTGTGGTTGGATGAATTTGGTCAAGGAAAAGGCAAAATGAAACACTATCTTTAGGCTTAGACTCCTAAATCACATATTTATTACACAGTAATATTAAATATTGCTATACATGGCATTTATAGATATACTAGGTTCTGACTTATAGTTAGAACTAATCCATCTTCTTGTGTTCATTTCCATGTGCTGGTGAATCTTCCAGACAGTAGTCTTGCAAAGATTGGTCTAACTCCTCCCAGATGGAGTTATTTTTCTCAGTGACATGTAGGTCTGTGTTAATGTACAAGGTTGCTCTAGGGTCCTGGAGCTCTTACAGATTCCATAAAGTGAATGTGTCTCTTGCTCCTTTAGATCATCTTGACCAGATTAATCTTTTCTTGTTATCTCTCATGAATGAGCATCAGGGCCACAGAGCACAAACTCCTTTAACAGCATGCAGTCAATCCAAATCAAAACCATTGCATCACATACACATTATACACTAATGTAGCTGGAGCACCAACTGTAAATAATAGTTATTTAATAATAAAAAAGATTCTTTCTTTTTCATAAATCTTCAAATTGTATAAGCATGAGTTTATGAACAAAGAATTGATGAATGCAATTTTTTAACGTGCTATATGTGGTGTTGACTCCTTGCTGCCAGTTCTGCTGGAGACAGGCTGCTGATCCTCATGCTTCCTTATCTGGGATGAAGTTAGTTGTTATCTTCTGGCTGTCCTGGCCTGGTCTGGTGAGAGTCCTCTGTACAGTGACAGGAGTCTCATCTGTTGCCTTGACATTGAGACATTTGTGCACTTATGTCAATGGTGTAGAGGCAGAAGAAAAGCTATGCGTGTGAGTACATATCATGTGCTACAATCAGACAATTGCCACAAAAGAATGGCAAACACACCTTCTGTTATCTAACAATACTCCTTGTCAACTAAAAGGCATTGCAATTCAAAATCCTCTGGTGCCGAGTGAAGTTGTGTTTGTATCATGTTGCCTTACACATTTGTGCAAGATACTAAATAATCGCACACTTGATATACAACATATCCTCACACCTTCCCATTTTATTCCACGTTTGAAATGCTCACAGCATAAAGCAGTAGATAATTGAGGTTATACAACCTTTTACAGCAATCTCTGGCCAACCAAATGGCTTCTGCCCTCCTCTAAGACATCTATCCAGGCTGTGTTTCTCTTTTTTTTAGTTATTCACTGGATGTATCATTACTATTGTCCATCCCTAATTGCCCAGAAGGCAGTTGAAAAATAGTGATGTCACTGTGGATCTGGAGTCACATGTTGGCCAACCAGATAAGGATGGCGGTTTCCTTCTCTAAAGGACATTAGGAAATTAGTTTGGGTTTGATTTATGGTTGTCATGTGTACTGAGATACAGTGAAAAGTGTTGTTTTGGACACTAAACAGACAGATTGTACCATGCAAAGTGCATCAGAATAGCAGAACAAAGGGGAGAATACAGTGTTACAGCTGCAGAGAAGGTGCAGAGGCTAGAGAGATCCAAAATTAACATTTGAAAGGTTTGTCCAAATGCAATGAGGAAGAAGCTGTTCTTGAGCCTGTACGTGTATTCAAACTTTTATTTCTTCTGCCTGACTGAAGAGGGTGGAAGAGAGTTTGACCAGTGTGGGAGGGGTCTTTGATTGTTTTCCCAAGGCAGCAAGAAGTATAGATCGAGTCAATAGATGGAAAGTTAGTTTGTGTGATGGACTGAGCTGTGTTCACTGAGATGGGCTTTGTGCAGTTTCTTGCATTCTTGGGATGAGCTGTTGCCATACCACACTGTGATGCATCCTGATAGATACTTTTTACAATGCATCTCTAAAAATTGGTAAAATTCTTTGTGGACATGTCAAATTTACTTAGCTTCCTGAGGATGTAGAGATGTGCATTCTTGACTGTCACATCTAGAGGGTGGACCAGATTATTGGTGATTATCACTCCCAGGAACTTGGCGCTCTCGACTACCTCCACTTCAACATCTTTGATGCAGACAGGAGCATTCCCTCAAATTCACTTCCTGAAGTCAATGACCAGCTCCTTCGTTTATCATACTTTGATGGAGAGATTGCTTTCTTTACACCATTCTACTAAGCACTTCTATCTCTTTCCTGTACTCTATCACATTGTTGTTTGAGATCCAACCTAGACTCGTGGTGAAGTCAGCAAACTTGTAATTGATGTTGGGGAGGAATTTAACCAGTCATGACTGTATAAGGAATATAGTAGGGGGCTGAGTGCGCAGCCATGCAGTGTACCAATGTTGAGGATTATGGTAGAAGTTTTATCATCTTACTCTTTGAGGTCATTGGGTTCAGGAAGTTAAGGATTCAGTTATAGAGTGGGGAGCTGAGACCTAATCTCAGAGTTTAGCGCAGTTTGTTTCGAATTATTGAAGGTGAAGCTGAAGTCAATAAATAAGAGCCTGATGTAGGTATCCTTGTTATCCAGATGTTCCAAGGATGAGTGTAGAGCATGGAGATGGTATCTGCCATGGATCTATTGTGCAAAGGATCAATGCAATTTGGTAGGCTAGAGTTGATGTGAGGTTATCTATTTTGGTGACAAAAATAGGAAGACAAATAATTATCTATATGGTGGCAGTTTCACAAATGGTGAAGTGCAATGAAACCTGGGTGTCACAGTGGAACAGTTGCTGAAGATTGACAGGCTGGTGCAGCAGGCGGTGAGGAAAGCTAATGCTATGCAGGCCTTCATAGCAAGAGGATTTGAGCATAGGAGTAAGGATATCTTGCTGTGGTTATACAGAGCCTTGGTGAGTCAAAACCTTGAGTATTGTCTGCAATTTTTGGTCTCATAGTCTGAGGAAGGATATTCTTGCTGTTCAGCAGGTCCAGCGAAGGTTCACCAAACTGATTCTGGGGATGGCAAGACTGACATATGAAGAAAAACTGGATTAACTGGGCTTGTACTTGCTGGAATGAGGGCGGTAGGGTCTCATAGAAACACATAAAATCCTGATGGGATTGGACAGACTAGATGTGGGAAGAATATTCCCAATGTTGGGGAAGTCCAGAACTAGGGGTCAGTCTAAGAATAAGGGTAAGTCATTCAGGACTGAAATGAGAAAGAATTTCTTCACTCAGAGTTGTGAACAGAAAGCTGTTGTGGCCAGTTTGTTAGATATATTCAAGACGAGCTGGAAGTGGCCCGTGTGCCTAAAGGGATCAAAGGGTATGGAGAGAACATGGGAGTGGGATACTGAAATTGCACGATCAGCCTTGATCATATTGAATGGTGATGCAGGTTCAAAGGCCAAATGGCCTACTCCTGCACCTAGTTTCTTGATCTATATTCTATGTCAGCCATGACTAACCTCTTAAAGCATTTCATAACTGTGGAGATCAGAGCCACTGGGTGGTAGTCATTGAGGCACATTGCATGATTTTTCTTTGGGACCGGAGTGGTGGTAGTCTTCTGAAGTCCCCACCTGCTTCAAGATTGTAGTAAGGAGAGGTTAGGTATGTCAGTGAATACAATGCATAATGAGTTGCAACATGTGTATCTATGTAGTTGTATTCATTAGACCTTTGCGAAATCTTCCATTCAGTAATTCAACAATTCCCTACTATAGTGCTGATCGCCATCCATGGGAAGTGGATAAACTGGCTTGCTATGCTTCTGTCTGCACAGGATGGGTCTTTTCGACAATCAGTTATATTTTATTGAATTCATATTCCACATCTGCCATTGGGGAATTTGAATCCAGATCCTCAGAAAGTTACATGGGTCTCTGCATTCATAATCTAGTGATACCACCACGTTGCCAATGCACCCCTATTTTGTGAGAAGAGTCCTCAATCCACCTGCATGTGTAAGGACCTCCCACCAACCACAGCCTGAAGGAGGATTTACAAGGAGTCATCATGAAAGGACAGCCGCTGACCTTGTTCTAGGCTCCTCTGTGTATCTCTAGGACATTGATGGAGGAACAAAGACAGTTAAAGAGTAGAATTTGAGTTCTTGCATAAGCATTTGTTACTCATAGAATACAGCACAGGAGCAGACCCTTCGGCCCGCCATGGCCATGCTGACCATGATGCTATTCTAACCAATCCCATCTGCCTGCAAGTGGTCTGATTCCTTCTATTCTCTGCCTGTTCATGTGTCTGTCAGAAAACATCAAAAGTCAAACTTATTTCTACCATCTGGCAGGGCACTATTCTACCACCCTTTGTATAATACACTTGCCTTGAACATCACCTTTAAACTTTCCCCCTTTTACCTTAAAGTCCAAAATTTACATTTCCACCCTGGGAAAAAGACTCTGACTAGCAACACTGTTCATGTCTCTTGATTTTATATATTTCCATCAAGACACCCCAAGCCTCAGACACTCTAGTTTGTCCAACCTCTTCCTTATAACTAACACTCCAAACCAAGCAACATCCTGGTAAACCTCTTTTGCACCTTCTCCAAAACCTCCACATCATTTCTTTAGTGCCATGAGCAGAACAGCACAAAATACAAATCGTTGAGGAGCCAATCAGAGACCAGATTGACCTAAAAGAAATGTATTGTTGCAGTCACCTAGGAAGGCAACTTTTTTTGCATGATGAGTTGCACTTCTAAATAATGGAATCCTTTCCTTTTGACATTGGACATGCAACATGTGTATTTATGTCATTGTAATCATTAGACCTTTGCAAAATCCTCCCCTCAGTGATACAGCAATTCCCTAACACAATGCTGATAGCTATCTTTGGGAAGTGGATAAAATGGCTTGCTGTGCTGTGCTAAGCAACGCTTCTGTGCATAACTGATTAGTTAACATGTGCATGTTCTCAGTGGCAGATTAGAATGACCTTATAACGTTAATCTTAAGCCACTTGTGACCATTAAAACTGCTGGTTGAGCAATGCTTGTGCTTGTAAGACAGGTTACAGAATGTAACAAAACTAATTGATTGCTTCCTTTATGAACCACAGGTTCTTCAAGCAGAAGCTCCTGGGATAACTGAAGAAAATATTATCCTGGTCTGTATATACAGGAGTAGGTAAAGTGCATGGTTGGTAATCCATGCTTGTCTGCATCCCTGACAATAAGAAATGCAAATATAATTGTCATTTAAAACAATAGCATTTAAATCATTTGAGAATTAGTTTTTTGGCAAAGTCTTTCAATGTTTGTTTTTGGGCCTGTCTTTATAACCTTATTAATTGTTAGATATCATTAACCTCATTAATACAAGCACAGATAGGAAGTTAGCTGCCACAAGAGCTTAGACTGGAAATGCACAGGAACAATCACAGGTCCTGACCCTAGATCACCCTGGAATTGCCCAGGAAGTCTAGCCCTGCACTACTTGACCTGATCCATCAAAGCTGTACTCCAACCCATGCTGGCTGGAACACCTCAATTCAATCCTTAACTACCACCAACATTCCCCCAACCCAACCTGAATTGCTGACACTATTCACAAAACAACCTGACCCAACTTCACCAGCTGACAACCTCCTGACCTGACCCCGATGGCGGAACAACTGCCCTGACCTCATCGCCTGACACCTTGTCTATGGAATCGAACCCTAGTCTGACAAAATCTATCCCCTCACCCACCTGTCCCCTAACCTCCAGCCAACTGCTATCCTATTGTCACAACTAACTACCACTCTTCCCATATGCAAACCTGTCACCCCTGATATCCAACCTACCGACAGTCCTTCTAATTTGTCATCCTTCCACACAGGTATTCCTAAGACCTTATCCACCTGATACTCTACCACATTTCCACATTTTCACTTTATCCACTTGCAAGCACCTACAAATCTGTCACCCTGCCATTCAACCCACATGCCAATCTGCCTCTCTGCCACCTTGTCTGCCCCCATCCTACCCAGATGTCATCCCACCCCTCCACTCACTTATCCCTCTCCCATCCACTTGTTTTTATTTCACTCACCCCACATTCATTCACACAGAATTATGAAATAATGTTGAATTTGGTCCCCTTAATTGAGGAGTGATCTAGTCATATTAGAGGTATCAAAATAAGTTCATTGAATTCATTGCAGAGATAAAGGCTTTATCTTATAAAGCGAGATTGAGCAGTTTCGGCCTATACTCTCTGGAGTATAGAAAAATGAAAGGAGACCTAATTGAGGTATATAAGATGCTAAAGGGGAATTAACAAAGTAAACATAGAGAGGATGTTTTCTCTTGAGGGACAGCTTAGAATGAAAGGTCATAATTTTAGAATCAGGGGTACCCAGATATAAAATAGAGATAAGGAGGAATTATTTCTCTCAAAGAGTCATGAATCTATGGAATTCACTACCCCAGAGTACGGTGGATGGTGGGACACTGAGCAAATTTAAGGAGGAAATACACAGATTTTTAATTAGCAATCATTTGAAGGGTTATGGAGAGTGTGCAGAAAATTGTCTAAAAACATGGTAAAATATTCCCTATGTAGGCTTTTAGCAATCAGCTTTACATCTCTGCCTGCTTTGTCAATTTCACAACTGTGTCTCAACTTTCAACGGCTCTTTTGACATTACGCCTTGGAAAAACCAACATTTTCTCTGCCTTCATATAGCCAAAACTGAAGCTATCTTTTTCAGAACTTTAGATCTGCTCTTCACTCCAAACTTTCCTAACTGCTGGGTGGCACTGTGGCTCAGTGTGGAGTTTGCACATTCTCCCCATGTTTTTGCCGGTTTCCTCCGAATGCTCTGGTTTTGTCCCACAGCACAAAGATGAGCAGGATTGAGTTGTAGGTGGATTGGCCATGCTAAATTGCCTATAGGATCCAGTGATGTGCAGGCTAGTTGGATTGACCATGGGAAAGCAGGTTGACAGGGATTGGGTGTGGATGGGATGCTCTTCGGAGTATCGGTGTGGACTCAATGGGCTGAATTGCCTGCTTTCACAATGTAGCAATTCTGTGATTCTATGACAAGGTAAAACTATACTGATCAGATTTTTGTTCTTTCCTGAGCTGTGCTCTTTTACCCATATTTGCTTCAGCATCAAGATCTTTTTCTATTTTTTAAATATTGCTGTAGTTTTAAACTATTATATTCCTGTCCTGTGAAACTCTGTCCCAAAATGCTCTGACCTTACTTTCTTTTGTTCTGTCACAGAAGAAAAATACAACTGCAATACTTGAAAATTAATATGTTGGGTACCGATGCTCCATTTTGAAGTGTACAAGATGAGTCAGAAGTATATGTTTTCAACGGTTTTTACTTGTGTATTACTTTAGACTACTTTTCAGCTTCTCCGTTGGACCTGTTTCCATATGTTCTCATGTTGATGTCCATTTTCTTTTTCTATGAGCAAGACCAGGAGTAGGACTTTTGGCCTGTTGAGCATGTGCCACTATTTAATAAGGTCATGGCTGATCTGATTATAACCTCAAGTCTACATTCCTTCCTAGCCTTTTTTCACTGTCTCCTTATCAGCAACTTTTGCCTTAAAAATTTCAAAGACACTACCTTTTCAGAGATCTCCAAAGATGCTTGACTCTCTGTGAGAAAATAAATTCTCCTCATCTCTGTCTCAAATGAATGACTTATTTTTAAAATAGTAACCCCTAGTTATAGAGTTATGGAGCCATAGAGATATACAGCATGCCGACCAGATATCCTATATAAGTCTAATCCCATTTACCAGAGTTTGGCCCATATCTCTCTCAACCCTTCCTATTCATGTACCCATCCAGATGCCTTTTGAATATGGTAATTGTACCTGCCTCCACCGCTTCCTCATTCCATACACACACCACCCTCTGTGTGAATAATTTGCCCCTTAGGACCCTTTTATATCTTTCCCCTCCCATATTAAGTCTATGTCTGCTAGCTTTGGACTTCCCCATCCCAGGGAAAAGACCTTGCCTATTTATCCTATCCATGTCCCTCATGATTTTATAAATCTCTATGAGGTCACCTTTCAGCCACTGATGTTCCTGGGAAAATAGCCCCAACTGTTCAGCCTCTCCCTATAGCAAAAATTCTCCAATCCTGGCAACATCCTTGTAAAGGTTTTCTGAACCCTTTCAAGTTTTGTAACATCCTTCCTATAGGAGGGAGACCAGAATTGCAGATAATATTCCAAAAGTTGCCAAACCAATGTCCTGTACAGCCACAACAAGACCTCCCAACTTCTGTACTCAATGCCTTGACCAATAAAAGCAAGTATACTAAAGGCCGTCTTCACTTTCTTATCTACCTGTGACTCCACTTTCAAAGAACTATGAACCTGCACTCCAAGGTCTCTTTGTTCAGCAACACTCCCCAGGATCTCACCATGAAGTGTATAAGTCCTGCCCTGATTTGCCCTTCCAAAATGCAGCACCTCACATTTAGCTAAATCAAATTCTCTTTGTCACTCCTCAGTCCATTGGCCCATCTGATCAAGATCCCATTGTACTCTAAAGTAATCTTCTTCACCTCCCACAAAAACAAATATCCCTTCCATATCTACTCTTTCAAAAGCCCTCAGGATTTTATGTTTCAATTAAGTTGCTTCTTCCTCTTCTAAACTCCAGCAGATACATCCTGTTCAACCTTTCCTTCTAAGATAACTTGTTCATTTCATGTAGTAGTCTAGTATACCTCTGAACTGTTTCCAGTGCATTTACATCCTTCCTTAAATAAGGAGATAGGTATTGTAAGTAAGTTTCAGATGTGGTCTCACCAGTGATAAAGCAGTAGCTTCCCTCATTTGTGTTCAATTTCTGTCACAATAATCAGTAATATTCTACTTGCTTTCCTGATTATTTGTTGGTTTGGGTTGATAATATTTTGTACTTTTTTAAAACTAATCATAGATGATGGGTCCTTCATTCGGAATGTTGCTTTCTTGTTGGAAAGTATCTATTCTGTATTCTGAAATAGTCCCTTAAATAATTGCCACTTTAACTCTGTTGACCTATCCCTTAACATAATTTGTCAATTCGTTTTTGCTGGCTTTGTTTTCATGCCTTCATAATTGAATTTAATTGAATTTTAAAGATTAATCCTGGAACTACTCCTCTTTTCCTCAAACTGAACGTAAAATTCAATCATATTATGCTCAATTTGGCATAGGAGTGCCTTCACTGTGTAATAATTAATTAATCTTACCTTGTTGCACAAAAGCACACAAATGCTCTGAAACATTATCCTTGATCTTTCCACATATATGCAAAGGAGTTCTTTTGGGATGTACTAAACTGTGAACCTGTGTCCTCCAGTTTATGATGGGTGCATTCTGTACCATAACACCACTTACCATTGCTTACACATTGCAGACTGAAACCTGTCTTATGCTTTGGCATTCATCATTTGAAGCTTAACAATGGAAGGAGTTCCATTTCCTCCAGAATTAAAGATTAATCTCATGAACATCATAGTAAGCAGTTTGTAGGATTAATTTTATTTTCCAATAATTAGTTGTGGTTTACCTTTATGTAATGACCAAGCAAGGTTTTAATAATATATTCTGTTTATTTGTGGTCATTAAGGCACTAGTGGCTGCATTCCCACTGTGAAGTGAAATATACCATATGGTCTCGCATTAACATAATGTAACATGGAGGAGGGCCACAGCTCGCATTATTACAGGGCAAATACCACTTTGAGGTGAAATAGTTTTAGGTCAAGTATGTTCTATAAAGGCTTGACTTAAGATGCCTCAAAGAGAAGAAGTCCGTTTTCTTTTAAAATATGTACCATGACTGAACGTAACTTTGGAATTTAGCTCTGTGATTTTTAAAATGAGTTCTTGTGACTTGCTGTTTCATGTTAGTATGTACTGCAATGGTACATTGTTTCCTTATTTAATTTCCTTTAATTAACTATATAATAATTTATTTTAAGGCAACCTAGGTTGTACAAATGACCATTCCAGTAAAGCATGTGATCACTAGTTAATTGGAGAATAAAGAGAGATAGTGTATGGGGCTGTGGTGGCACAATGGTAGTATCCCTACCTCTGAGTCAGAAAACCTGGGTTCAAATCCTATATCTTCTAGAGGCGTGTCATAACATTTTGGAATCAGGTTGATTATAACATATAAATTTCACAGTGGATAAATTAAACAGTTGGAAAGATGGGCGATTTAATGATGGTGGTAAACAGATGTAAACTGCACAAGTATTTTGGTGATAGAGAAAGTTGTTCCGCTATGTGTGCTAGCACTTCTGGTTATAAAAAAGAAAGTTAATGCGTGGGATTGTTGTGGCACAATGGTACTGTTGCTACTTCTGAGACAGGAAGTTCAATTTCCACATACTTCAGAGGCATGTCATAACATCTCTGAAAAGGTTAATTAGAAAATAACTGAAAAAAAATGCAAGTCTATCAAAGTCAGTGACATCTTAAGGAACCAGTCAGACCATAACAGGAAGAGACATCAGTAGGATGACCATCACCTTCAATCAGAATTGTGCAAAACCATCTAGCCAATCTGAGGCTGAGTGTGTGCTGTTCCTGTGTTAGCCATTCAGAGCTCAGGGATGCCATTGACCATGCACAGTGGTTGTGGCAATCAGGGGTAATAAGCAGTAACTCTTAGCAGCCAGTTATGCAGTGAGAAGCAAAGAGCAAGAGGGTCTGTTTCTATGCTGTACATCTCTATGACTCTAAGGATTTTGGTCAACAAAAGACAATTGTCCAGACCGCTAGCCCAGGCGTGAATTAGTGTTCCATTATGAGCTGACTGATCCACTGCCTTTATTAAGTATCATTCTTTTGCACCAATTATGATAAAATTATTAAATTTTGTGAACATTGTGAAAACATATTTGTGCCCAGAGTGGTTTGTAATTAATCAGTACTAAATGACTTTTATTCGGCTCTTCCAACTCACTCTGTAACTGTGATTGAACCTTACAATTAAAATTAAATTAAACTCTGGAGGTATTGCAAATCCAGGAAACAAAGTATAAAGATGTTAAATAAGATGTGTTTTCATTTTCTTCTAACACAAGTAAGCAGTGGGCCTTTGTGGCCCATGCAGGAAAACTTTTCTGAGTGCGACTCAACTAGGATTCTGGGTAATCCAAGATGGAGGATGGGAAAACTTTCTGGCTGTAACAGCTGCTCCTTTTTTGAGGTATTTTCGGTGTTGGAGGTGATTTCTTCAAATTCCAGGAGCAACAATTATTGTTTTATATGCTGTTGCATTGTTTTGGAACTTTGGAAAAAAATGTCAAAATAACAGCAGTTTAAAAGGGAGAAGAACAGACAAAGGAAGCACATGGTGAGGTCAGTGCAGGAGAGAGAGAAAGAGAAAAAAAAAATGTGTCGCTGGACATCAGCATGTGACTGGGAAAATTAGCAAACAGTGAAATTCACAACTGATCTTGGAGGAACTGTTTGGGCGAAGTTCACAGCACAGAAGCAGATAAGTGAATTGTTTTAAGTGTGTGGGTTCTTTCTTGATTATATGTTTTTGAGAAATGTCTCTTGATTAAACTTAAAATATAAGCCATAACTATTAATTTAACCTGGGGCAGTGTTTTGTAGAGGAATGTTTTCTGGGTCTGTAGATTGTGAAGGAACAAAAGTGGCCTTTAGTAGAGTGATAGGCACTTCTTGTCAGATGTGGGAGTTTAAAGAGAGTTTAAGGGTTACTGCGGATTATATCTGCAAGAAATGCTGTTGGTTGCGAATCCTATCCGATCGAATGGATCGGTTGGAGAGACAGTTAGAGGCAATGAGGAATTTGCAACAGCAACAGTATGTGATGGATGGCAGTTATAGGAAGGCGGAAAAGTCGCAGATGCAGTCACATAGACAGGTTAACTCCAGGAAAGGTTAGAGAGGTAGGCAGCTAGTGCAGGAGTCTTCTGTGGCTATCCCTATTTCTAACCAGTATGCTATTTTGGAAAATGTAAGGGGTGATCGATTCACAGGGGAACATAGCACGAACAGCCAAGTTTCTGGTATTGAGACTGGCTCTAATGCAACAACGGGTTTGTCAGGTTCCAAGAGATCAATTGTGTTCAGGGACTCTCTAGTCAGAAGTACAGACAGACGTTTCTGTGGCCAGCAGCGAAAAATCAGAATAGTGCGTTGCTTCCCTGGTGTCAGGATCAAGGATGTCTCAGAGAGGGTGCAGAATTTTCTCAAGGGGGAGAGGTGTCAGCAAGAGGTCATTGTACACATTGGAACCAATGACATAGGAAGGGAAAAGGTTGAGTTTCTGAAGGGAGATTACAGAGAGTTAGGCAGGAATTTATAAAGGAGGCCCTCGAGAGTAAATATATCTGGATTACTCCTGGTGCTATGAGCTAGTGAGGGCATGAATAGGAGGATAGAGCAGATGAATGCATGGCTGAGGAGCTGGGGTATAAGGATTCACATTTTTGGATTATTGCAATCTCTTCTGGGGTAGAAGTGACCTGTACAAGAAGGATGGATTGCACCTCAATTGGAAGGGGACTAATATACTGGCAGGGAAATTTGCTGGAGCTGCTCGGGAGGATTTAAAATAGTAAGGTGGGGGTGGTAGGACCCAGGGAGATAGTGAGGAAAGAGATCAATCTGAGACTGGTACAGTTGAGAACAGAAGGGAGTCAAACAGTCAGGTCAGGCAGGGACAAGGTAAGACTAATAAATTAAACTGCATTTATTTCAATGCAAGGGACCTAACAGGGAAGGCAGATGAACTCAAGGCATGGTTAGGAACATGGGACTGAGACATCATAACAATTACAAAAACATGGCTCAGCGATAGACAGGACTGGCAGCTTAATGTTTCAGGATACAAATGCTACAGGAAGGATAGAAAGGGAGGCAAAAGAGGAGGGGGAGTGGTGTTTTTGATAAGGGATAGGATTACAGCTGTACTTATGGAGGATATTCCCTGAAGAACATCCAGGGAACTTATTTGGGTGGAACTGAGAAATAAGATTAGATTTCCTACAGAATGGAAACAGGCCCTTCAGCCTAGCAAGTCCACACCGACCCTCCGAAGAGTAACCCACCCAGACCTGTTCCCCATCCTGTATTCACCCCTGACTAACACACCTAACACCATGGGCAAATTAGCATGGCCAATTCACCTGACCTGCACATCTTTGGATTGTGGGAGGAAACCGAAGCACCCGGAGGAAACCCACGCAGACATGGGAAGATGTGCAAACACCACACAGTCACCCGAGGCCGGAATTGAACCCAGAAGCAGTACTAACCACTGAACTACCATGCCGCTCCAAGAAAGGAATGATCACCTTATTGAGATTGTATTATAGACCCCCTAATAATCAGAGGGAAATTGAGAAACAAACTTGTAAGGAGATCTCAGCTACCTGTAAGAATAACAGGTCAGGTTTTGCACCTTCTCTAGTAGGTACATCCACATACTGAATCAAAAAGTTTTCTTGTACACACTTAAATTCCTCTCTGTCTAAACCCTTAACACTATGGCAGTCCCAGTCTATGTTTGGAAAGTTAAAATCCCCTACCATAACCACCCTATTATTCTTACAGAAAGCTGAAATCTCCTTACAAGTTTGTTTTTCAATTTCCTCCTGATTATTAGGGGGTCTATAATACAATCCCAATAAGGTGATCATCCCTTTCTTATTTCTCAGTTCCACCTGAATAATTTCCCTAAATGTATTTCCAGGAATATCCTCCCTCAGCACAGCTGTAATGCTATCCCTTATCAAAAATGCCATTTCCCCCTCCTCTCTTCCCATCCTTTCTATACTTCTTGTAGCACTTGTATCCTGAAACATTAAGCTGCCAGTCCTGCCCATCCCTGAGCCATGTTTCTGTAATTGTTATGGTGTCCCAGTCCCATGTTCCTAAACATGCCTTGAGTTCATCTGCCTTTCCTGTTAGGCCACTTGTATTGAAATAAATGCAGTTTAATTTATGAGTCCTACCTTGTCCCTGCCTGCCCTGACTGTTTGAATCGCTTCTGTTCTCAACTGTACCAGTCTCAGATTGATCTCTTTCCTCACTATCTCCCAGGGTCCCCCCCGCCCCCCCCCCCCCAACCTTACTATTTTAAATCCTCCCGAGCAGCTCCAGCAAATTTCCCTGCCAGTATATTAGTCCCCTTCCAATTGAGGTGCAATCCATCCTTCTTGTACAGGTCACTTCTACCCCAGAAGAGATTCCAATGATCCAAAAATGTGAATCCTTCTCTCTGACCCCAGCTCCTCAGCTGTGCATTCATCTGCTCTATCCTCCTATTTCTGCCCTCACTAGCATAGTAGCACCGGGAGTCATACAGATGTTACTAATCTTGAGGACCTCCTTTTTAAATTCCTGCCTAACTCTCTGTAATCTCTCTTCAGAAACCCAACCTTTTCCCTTCCTATGTCATTGGTTCCAATGTGTTCAATGACCTCTTGCTGACCCCTCTTTCCCCTTGAGAAAATTCTGCACCCTCTCTGAGACATCCTTGATCCTGGCACCAGGAAAGCAACACACCATTCTGATTTTTCGCTGCTGGCCACAGAAACATCTGTCTGTATCTCGGACTAGAGAATCCTCTAACACGATTGATCTCTTGGAACCCGACATACTCTTCGTTGCATTGGATCCAATCTCAATACCAGAAACTTGGCTGTTCGTGCTATGTTCCCCTGAGAATCCATCATCCCCTATATTTTTGAAAACAGCATATCTGTTTGAAATTGGTATATCGACAAAAGACTCCTGCCCTCGGTGCCGACCTCTCTGACCTTTCCTGGAGTTAACCCATATATGTGGCCGTGACTTTCCCCCTCTTCCTATAACTGCTATTCATCACATACTATTGCTCTTGTAAATTCCTCATCGCTTCTAACTGCCTCTCCAACCGATCCATTCGATCTGATCAGATTCGCAAGCAATAGCATTTATTGCAGATACAATCCACAGAGACCCTTCACCTCTCTTTAAACTCCCACATCTGACAAGAAACACATATCACTCTACGAAATGACAGTTTTACTCCTTCACAATCTGCAGACCCAGAAAATAACACCGTCTTATTCCTCTACAAAATACTGCCCCAGGTTAAAATAATAGTTATGGCTTATATTTTAAGTTTAATCAAGAGACAGATCTCAAAAACATATAATCAAGTATACTTAAGAGGAAATCAAGAGGGCAAAAAGGGGACATGAGATAGCTTTGGCAAATGGAATTAAAGAGAATCCAAAGGGTTTTTACAAATTCATTAAGGACAAAAGGGTAACTAGGGAGAGAATAGGGCCCTTCAAAGATCAACAAGGCAGCCTTTGTGTGGAGCCACAGAAAATGGGGGAGATACTAAATGAGTACTTTGCATCAATATTTACAGTGGAAAAGGATATGGAAGATATAGAATGTCAGGAAATAGATGGTGACATCTTGCAAAATGTCCATATTACAGAAGAGGAAGTGCTGCATTTCTTGAAATGCATAGAGGTGGATAAATCCCCAGGCCCTGATCAGGTGTACCCGAGAACTCTGTGGGAAGCTAGAGAAGTGATTGCTGGGCCTCTTGCTGAAATATTTGTATCATCGATAGTCACAGGTGAGGTGCCGGAAGACTGGAGGTTGGCTAACGTGGTGCCACTGTTTAAGAAAGGAGGTAAGGACAAGCCAGGGAACTATAGACCAGTGAGCCTTACGTCAGTGGTGGGCAAGTTGTTGGAGGGAATCCTGAGGGACAGGATGTACATGTATTTGGAAAGGCAAGGACTGATTAGGGATAGTCAACATGGCTTTGTGCATGGGAAATCATGTCTCACAAACTTGATTGAGTTTTTTGAAGAAGTAACAATGAGGATTGATGAGGACAGAGTGATAGATGTGATCTATATGGACTTCAGTAAGGCTTTCAACAAGGTTCCCATGAGAGACTGGTTAGCAAGATTAGATCTCACTGAATACAGGGAGAACTAGCCATTTGGATACAGAACTGGCTCAAAGGTAGAAGACAGAGGGTGGTGGTGGAGGGTTGTTTTTCAGACTGGAGGCCTGTGACCAGTGGAGTGCTACAAGGATCGGTGCTGGCTCCTCTACTTTTTCTCATTTACATAAATGATTTGGATGCGAGCATAAGAGGTACAGTTAGTAAGTTTGCAGATGACACCAAAATTGGAGGTGTAGTGGACAGCAAAGAAGGTTACATCAGATTGCAACAGGATCTTGATCAGATGGGCCAATGGGCTGAGAAGTGCCAGATGGTGTTTAATTTAGATCAATGTAATGTGCTGAATTTTGAGAAAGCAAATCTCAGCAGGGCTCTTACACTTAATGGTAAGGACCTAGGGAGTGTTGCTGAACAAAGAGACCTTGGAGTGCAGGTTCATTGCTCCTTGAAAGTGGAGTCGCAGATAGATATGATAGTGAAGAAGGTGTTTGGTATGCTTTTCTTTATTGGTCAGAGTATTGAGTACAGGAGTTGGGAGGTCATATTGCAGCTGTACAGGACATTGGTTTGGTCACTGTTGGAATATTGCATGCAATTCTGGTCTCCTTCCTATCGGAAAGATGTTGTATAACTTGAAAGGTTTCAGAAAAGATTTACAAGTATATTGCCAGGGTTGGAGGATTTGAGCTATAGGGAGAGGCTGAACAGACTGGGGCTGTTTTCCCTGGAGCGTCGGAGGCTGAGGGGTGACCTTATAGAGGTTTACAAAATTACGAGGGGCATGGATGGGATAAATAGACAAAGTCTTTTCCCTAGGGTTGGGGAGTCCAGAGCACGAGGGCATAGGTTTAGGGTGAGAGGGGAAAGATATAAAAGAAACCTAAGGGGCAACTTTTTCACACAGATTGTGGTATGTGTATAGAATGAGCTGCCAGAGAAAGTGGTGGAGGCTGGTACAATTGCAACATTTTAAAAGCATTTGGATGGGCATATGAATAGGAAGGGTTTGGAGGAATATGGGCCGGGTGCTGGCAGGTGGGACTAGAGTGGGTTGGGATATCTGGTCGGCATGCATGGGTTGGATTGAAAGGTCTGTTTCCATGCTGTACATCTCTATGACTCTACTTGGAAAAGGATGGGACCTTGGCTCTGGCACAGTTTTAGGGCTGCAATTTTGCATGAAGTCATGGGGTTTTCTGATGAAGGGTTGAAGTTTTGTTGTCCCAATCAATATACCTCTCTTTAAAATCCAATCAATCTGTCAATTACAAGGAGTGCAAAATAAATGTAATATGTTACCTACAGGCTGCCTCGTATTGAGGCCTAGCCATAACTTATTTACTGGCCTTGAAAATTAATAAGAGTGCCTTCCAAGAGTTAAAATTTGTATTTCAAACTATGAATGATAGATAGATTGCCTAATATAAGGAACCCACAACCAAATGTGGTTTTGGATTTACTTACTAAATCACCTCCACGTAAAATGCCCTCTCTATATAACAATAATATGTGCTCTCGATCTCAAATGGCATTTATACAATAATAATTTTCAAAATCATCTGCCAAGAAATCATATACTTATTTGAGGGTTATGCACAGAACAGATTTCTACATAATATTTATTTGAAAATACCAAACTAATTGCATTCATACAATCATTTATTTAATTACTCACACTGAAACTGAAACAAATTAAAACAATTTATTATTCAAAACATAATTTTTATAAGAAGTCAATAGTGTTTGAAAGATGAGTTGCATCTGCAAAAATGACAAGATCTAATAATTAGAGAAGGCTGCATGGATTGAGTAGTAGTATTACTAGATTTTATTCACTATGCTGCCTAAAATCTACTAGCATACTATTGGTGAAAAAATTGAGTACTGAAGTATTCTTGTAATTTGAGAATGTCCTTAGCTTGTAACTGTCTCTCCAACAGAGATTTCGGCTGCTTGCCTCCTGCCTATCCTATCTCATTTAAATCAGCCATTTCTTTTGCATTCTTGCTGTATTATCATTGTTGCAGATACATTCTTAATAGCGATGATGGTATTTGCTGAGGCAGGAGGAGGAAGAAGAGGAAGATAGCGTTATTGGAGAGTGCCTCGTAATAGCCATATGTCCTTTTTTTCTGTCTCCATCCCTATAGCTAAGGGTCTTTCACAGCATAAGTAAAAATTGTTCATGACCCCTGCAGAGTAATTCTATCTCCTTTAATCCTTCCTGCATCACCAAATTTTCCTGCCTGTCAGCAGGATGCTTACTTAGCATGGAAGAGATTATGACAGGGCTCTGTCCTCAATGTTTGATGATCCCTGACCAGAAAAGTAAGTCTAGCATTGGGTTAATAGAGTCCTGTTAGAACTACATCTGACACTGTAAATAGGTGGCATGGTGGCACAGTGGTTAGCATTGCTGCCTCACAGCGCCAGAGACCCGGGTTCAATTCCTGCCTCCACATACACTCTGTGTGGAGTTTGCACATTCTCCCCGTGTCTGTGTGGGTTTCCTCTGGGTGCTCCAGTTTCCTCCCACAATCCAAAAATGTGCAGGTTAGGTGAACTGGCCATGCTAAATTGCCCATAGTGTTAGGTGAAGGGGTAGATGTAGGGGAATGGGTCTGGATGGGTTGCGCTTCGGCAGGTCGGTGTGGACTTGTTGGGCTGAAGGGCCTGTTTCCACATCGAAAGTAATCTAATCTAATCATGCAAATTTATACTTGAGACATGCACAGAGTATCAGTGCACCACTACCAAAAACATTGAATGAAGTATTGATTATGAGAAGAAAGCCAAATGAAAAAACTGTATCAAACATCAGTAATGCATTTGAGTGAATACGTATAGAGCTTACTCTTTCATAATGTAAGTAGTACAATAATCAGTATCTGCTTAATATGTTGTTTATATTGCAAGAAAACAATATGGGAAACTTAATCACCACTCATAAGTCCAATCAGAAGTTTCAGAGGAGCTGCAAAGTTAATTTGTTGAGTGAAGTCCCATCAGTAGTTTCCAGATATGTCGTTTTTATTCTGTACAAAGCTAGTTTCAGAACATGGTGAGAACAAGATGCCCAAGGGAAGCTCAAGGAACACACTAATTGCCTGGTAATAACAAGGAGGAGTTTCATTTATTTGGCTACTACTATCCTGGTAGTCCCAGGATAAATAAAAATGTGATTATAGACAATTAAGGGATTGTGTAGGTCCCTCATCCACAGGCTCAAGATGCTGTAAGAAAAGATTTCACCAAAGCAACTTAACTTTTTTCACATCTCAGTAATGAATCTAATAGAAACATCAGGAATATGATTTGTTACTGCAGAACGCAGTAGAAATTACCAGGCATTGCCTTGTTAGATCTTGAAATAATTACAGATGGATTCACAAATGACAGTAACAAAAATAGGCTTTATTTAACACAATTACTCTTCACTTAACTATACTATGCTTCACCTGAAGTACAGATGCAACACTACAGTAAATTCCTAGGAGTTATTTCCATACATCTAAACACAGACACAGGAAACATAACAACATTAATTTTGTTCAATTTTAGGAGGAACTCCATTGTGGCTCCTACAGCTTGTTCCCGTCCAATATAAACAAATTATTAATAGGGAGAGGATTAACTTTTAAATCTCCATTTCTGTTCTAAGTCCTTAGTGAATGAGAAAAAAAAGTTTGATATATTATTTTACAGAACATAGAGCAAAGAATTATGACTATGAGCTATTTCTGCAATTTCTAGAATGCATGCCTTTCAGATGACCTTAGAATCATAAAATCAATAAATGATAAGACCATAAGACATAGGAGTGGAAGTAAGGCCATTCGGCCCATCGAGTCCACTCCGCCATTCAATCATGGCTGATGCGCATTTCAGCTCCACTTGCCAGCGTTCTCCCCGTAGCCCTTAATTCCTCTAGACAACAAGAACCTATCAATCTCGGCCTTGAAGACATTTAGCGTCCCGGCTTCCACTGCACTCCGTGGCAATGAATTCCACAGGCCCACCACTCTCTGGCTGAAGAAATGTCTCCGCATTTCCGTTCTGAAATGACCCCCTCTAATTCTAAGGCTGTGTCCACGGGTCCTAGTCTCCTCGCCTAACAGAAACAATTTTCTAGCATCCACCTTTTCAAAGCCATGTATTATTTTGTACGTCTCTATTAGATCTCCCCTTAATCTTCTAAACTCCAACGAATACAACCCCAGTATCCTCAGCCGTTCCTCATATGCTAGACCTGTCATTCCAGGGATCATCCGGCTGATACAGCACATCAGCCCATTAAACCAATGCCAGCTCTTTGGTAGAGCTATCCAAATGATACCACTCTCCTGCTGCTTCTGCAATGTCCTTTAAATCTTTTATTATCAAGCATTTATTTGATTCTTTTTTGTATGGTAATAATGTATTTGTTCCACCATTCTTTCAGATTATGCATTCTCGACAAGAAAACTTGCTGTGTGAAAACAAAAGGTGCCTCGTGCACCTTTGGTTCTTTTCCAATCATCTTCTATCCATGTCCATTGGTTATTGACTCCTCTTGCACTCTCCTTTGATAAACCGTTCAGCATATTGAACAACTCTTGAAAATCTCCTCTTCACCTTCACTGCTCTAAAGAGGATTACACCAGTTTCACCACTGTCATAACTGAAATATCTTATACCAAGCTAGCTATTCTTTTCTGAACCCTTTGCTTTCTTTGATAAGTAGAACACCTGTCCGTTAGGAGTAAATGTCGATTCTCTATCAAGCTTAATTGATGTTTGAATGTTTCCCACTGGTCACTTAATGTTTAACAATGTTGACCAATTTGCTGTTGTTAGCCCTGTC
The DNA here is from genome assembly GCF_047496795.1 of Chiloscyllium punctatum. NCBI lineage: Eukaryota > Metazoa > Chordata > Chondrichthyes > Orectolobiformes > Hemiscylliidae > Chiloscyllium > Chiloscyllium punctatum. The sequence goes on from NC_092743.1 coordinate 63,529,976, forward strand.
TAGTATTTGAAATTAGCCTTACAAGATCTAGAACAGTAATAGCTGTGTTAAGTTATCCGACTCTAACCTGACATTAAATTTGATCATATTGTGATCTTTATTATGTTTGCTTACTCTTGGATGATTATAAGACAAGCTTCATTACTAAATGAAAAGAATAGAAGAAAACAGCAGAACAGAAGGAAAAGAATCAAACTTAAGAACTGAAACAGCCAGGATAATTATTGGGATGAATATCCATTCATTATTACTTCCAGACTGAGCATTGCATAAGTACTCCTGCCAAATTAAAAATACATGCTGTGGACAATTTTTCAATGCTGTCATTCATTAGCCCAATCCCCGTAACTGTCCAATGAACTTTATAGAAAGCTTGAGCATTTTGTTGAAAGGGTGTAGGTTTGCTCACTGAGCTGTAGGTTTGATATCCAGACGTTTCATTACCTGGCTAGGTAACATCATCAGTGGCGACCTCCAAGTGAAGCGAAGCTGTTGTCCCCTTCTTTCTATTTATACCTTTCTGCTCGATGGGGTTCCTGGGGTTTGTGGTGATGTCATTTCCTGTTCGTTTTCTGAGGGGTTGATAGATGGCATCTAAGATCTATGTATCACATAGATCTAGATGCCATCTATCAACCCCTCAGAAAACGAACAGGAAATGACATCACCACAAACCCCAGGAACCCCATCCGGCAGAAAGATAAAAATAGAAAGCAGGAGACAACAGCTTCGCTTCACTTGGAGGTCGCCACTGATGATGTTTCCTAGCCAGGTAATGAAACGTCTGGATATCAAATCTACAGCTCAGCGAGGAAATCTACACCCTAAACCTCAACCTGAGCTACAAAACTTCACAAACCTTGCAAAACATTTGTTGAAAGACTTCATTAAACTAGTGTGTTTTTGGAGAATTGATTGTCATCTTGGCAAACAGCTTGAAAAATCAATTGTTCCTTCATTGAGCTAATCCAGCATCTTTTCCTTCACATTGGAGGATACATTGTCATCACAAGGAAGAATGTAATGTTTCTGACAGCAGATGAAAAGATTTCTATGGGGGAGATGATGTTTTGATATTCTCTTTAAGGATGAATATTATGGCTGCTTTTTGTTGAATTTCACTTGGTGAGACTTATGCTGTTTGTAGTTGCCCATTGCAGCAGTAAAATTGGACCAATGTTGTACCAATTATTGACTGGAGCTACGCAAAGAAAGGTCCATTGCTTCATTTACTTTGGTCATGTCTCCACCTCAAACAATTTGTATGTCAGTCTTGAAGGTCACAAAGGTAATAACTAACAACTTATTATTTCTTGTAGACACAAACCCACACATACTGGCCTTACTCAATGCAGAACAAATCACATCCTATTTACAATCCTGAAGTTAGTACAAATTCCATTGTTCAATGCACACCAACCCCAATCTTCTCACAATATACCATTGGATTAAATACATAATACACATATGTCAATCCAAAATAGTGGTCCATTGCATTGATACGGGTACAAATTCCACATAAGCTGGATTCCGCATATCCTCCGGTACAGCTTAAGACAGAAAACTGGAACCAAAAACGTGTCTTATTCTTATGTAAGTGTGCTGCCCTTCTCAGTTTTTGAACAAGCTGTCAATAACTCCTAATCAAAACCAGTGACATCACAAAATGTACAGACATAAATCATTGAATTAAAGCTAAATGCAAACAAAAATTATATCCAACTGTGCAATAAAATTAAATCACCAGGATTTTTAAAGTTTTTATTTAAGTATGTTTTCAACAGACAAGCTTCATTTACAGTTTTTATCCTGTACAAAATTTACATATTGTTATATTCTACTACATCATTATTTTACTTGGTCATGCCTTTCTTCTGAAAGATACAAAGATTTACATAACATTTTTCATTGTCATAAATTACCATAGTAAAAAAGCACATTTCAAACATTAAATATGTTTGGGAGTAAGAATTCAGTACTTTGCATGATATCACTTAAATAAATTGTCTCAGTGTTAATATTAATGTTGCAAACTGACAAATTGTTTTATTTATTATACGGCACACAGGCTGGCAATGTAACAGTTGCACATGCTGGGCCAGCTAGTGGCTCAGCAACTTCCCCTTCCAATTCTGTCCAAGTGGTTTTCTCAGGACTGTAACAAATTGTAGAAGATTTGTAGGCTCCCTGTAATATCAAACGTAACATTTCAAACTAACATGTATGCCATAGGATTTCAAAAAATTCATATTTATTCTGAGCCACATATTAACTTGAGTTAGATATTGGGAACACTGAAGCCTTTGTGTTCCTGTCACAAACTCTGCTCCTAAGCCACCAACTCCATCTTTCTTCTTGGCAATTATTTGGGATTCAAAGCTTTGGTGTCATACTTGGGTCGACAATGAAATTTACTCATATATTTGTATCATCATGAATGTCAGATAATACTACTTCAGCAACTATGCCTGACTTAACTTCCACTTCAGATCATCTGCTGTTGAAACTCTTATCCACTCCTCTGTTACCTCAAGATTTAATCACTATAATGAACTGCTGTTGATCTCATATGTTCTATATGTCAAGGCATAGATTTCAGGTGATCCAAAATCTGATGCTTGTGTTCTAACCTTGCACCATAATGCATATACCTAAAACCACTTCACTCACCCATCTACATTGGTTCTCAGTTAACCAACACTTCTAGCCTGTTGATGACACATTGGGAGATGGGAGGGCTGGCAATAAGGTGAAGGCATTGGAGGGACTTTTGGAATAAATGAGCAGGAAGAGGCTCTTGTGCCTCTTGAATGTGCTCTTCTATCACGGCTGATCTACTGCCTCAATAGCATTATTATGCTCTATACACTGATATTATTAGTATCAGTAAACTGTTGATCTCTGTCTTGAACATATGCAATTGCTTTATTTCCACAATCATTTGGGATGGAGAATTCAAAAACTTCATTAGCTTGAGTGAAGTACTTCCTACTGATCTCAGTCCTAAAAAGCCTTCCTTTTATTCTGAGGCTGTCTCCTGGTTCTACCTCTTAAGCCCTTCATGAAGTTTGTAAGTTTTAATAAAATCACACCTTATTCTTCAAACTTTAGAGAATATATGCCTAGTCTCTTTTATCACTAAAGGATAATCCAGGAAATCAGAGTGATGAACTTCTGTTGAAATCCTTTTAAAGTAAATACATCATTCCCTAGTTTAACGGGACCAAATCTGCATCATGTACTCTTAAGTGAGACCTCACCAAGGTTCTATACATTTGAAGCAAAAGATTTACACTCTTGTAACCAAAGTCTCATGTTATATAGGCCAGCCTTCCCAATTGCTTGCTGAACCTACATGTTAGCTTTCAGTGACTTTAGTGAACTTTAGCCCCTTGAGCCTGCTGTACCATTCAATAGAATCATGGCTGGTCCAACATTCCTCACATCCATTTTTCTACTCTTTCACAATCATCCTTGATTCCCCTCCTGATCAAGAATGTATCTCAGCCTTAAAGATACACAATGATGCTATCCCCATAGCTCCCTGTGACTCTGTGGGTGACTTTGCCAAATAACTTATTCCTGTTCTTACTCCTTGTGGTCTTAGGGCCAGTAACATTCACACCACACAATGACCATTTCCAATAAGAGAGATCCTAACCATCACACCTTGGTATTGAGAGGCATTGCTATTGCAGAATTACCTAAGAGAAAGTGAGGACTGCAGATGCTGGAGATCAGAGTCAAGAGTGTAGTGTTGGAAAAGCACAGCAGGTCAAGCAGCATCCAAGGAGCAGGAGAATCGATGTTTTGGGCAAAAGCCCTTCATCAGGGATTCCTGAAACACACTCTCAAATGCAGAATAACCACCTATCAACATCCTGGGTGTTACCATTGACCAAAAACTGAACTTTACTACCCAAATATTGTGGCTACAATAGCAGGTCAAAGGCTAGGAATCTATAGTGGGTAATTAATCTCCTGACTCACCAAATCTTTCCACAATTGACAACACACAAGTCAAAAGTGTGACAGAATACTCCCAACTTGCCTGAATGGGTACAACTCTAACAAGACTCAAGAACTTGCCAGCATCCAGGATAAAGTAGCCCATTTGATTGGTACAACATCCACAAACATTCACTCACTCCATCGCCTATATTCAGTCACAGCAATGTATAACATGTAGAAAATGCACTGTAGAAATTCACCAAGCTCCTTTGATAGTATCTTCCAAACCCTCAACTACTTCCATCTAGAAGGATGAGGCAGCTGGAACACCATCACGTGCAATTTCATCTCCAAGTTACTCGTCATCCTGATTTGAAAATTTCTACAGTGTTGTATCAAAATCCTGAAATTCCCTCCGTAGCAGCATTGTCGGTCTACCTACACCAAAAGGACTAACAGTTCAAGAAGGCAGCTCATAACCACTTTCTAAAGAACAAATAGTGATCAGCAGTAAATGTTGGTCCAGCCGAATGAAACCTACATCCCCGAATGAAAAATAAACAAAAACAAATTCTCAAGAAGGTTCCCTAAAAGGGCCTCTTAGACCAAGATTTTGGTCATCCACCCTAATAGCTCCTTATGTGTCTTAGTGTTATATTTTGTTTCATAATTAGCCCTGTGTAATACCTTGGGAAAATTTATTAAGTTGAAGGTGCTATATATTATTGTTGTTGATTTTACACATTGACCACAGGTCACTTGCTTGCTAAACTAAAAATGGTATTTTATCATTCTTGTACAGGATATTCAGCTGATCACAGTAAATATTTTTATATTATCTAAGTAACTTCCAAGTATAAACAGTTGAGCCATTGTTTGGTGGCTTCTAAAGTTGAAGTGTTGCATGAGTTACTCATAGGGAAGGTTACTCCATGTGTCACTCATGGTGAGCATTTTGGAGTGCTGCAACAGTGCAAATTGGAAGATTGTAGTTTGAGATTATTTCTTGTGCTGATATGAAGGGATCTGGAGGGTCAATGCTCACCAGTGACACCATAAAACAGCTTGGTAGAGAGAATGATGTTTTAAAGAACATATCACATCAGATCCTTTTAACTTTCTTTGTAAAATGGGGAGGTTTTATTAGAATCCATGTTTACTAAGAAAGGAGTGATTAATAAGGTGAATGCATCCTTTGAAATACCTTTTCAAAATTGCCCTTTTTTTTTAATATAGAGCGAATCATCATTATGGGCCACAGAAGGTTGTGAAATGAAATGAAAAAGTCTGATAAACCTTTCAATGATAGCTGTTCTTGCAGTTTATAAAACGAATTTTGCAGATGCTCTATATTCTTATATATTTTGCACTTCTACCTCCAAAACATATTGTGCTTACTTGCTTTTAAAGGCTTCTGAAAGTCATCAGCATTTCTGCACACAGGCAACATTTGATGCATTCATGTATTCTAAATCATTTGGTAATACTGTCAACCAGCACTAGATGGTGCAAAGTATACAGATTTTTAAAAAAAATCAAAAAGGATTTCTTGTTATTATTTTCTTATGAATGCAAGGCTATGAAAAGGCCTTCTAGATTGTTCCTCCACTAGTTTTTGTTATTTATAATAATGCCCTTGGGTTTACACTGGGTACTTTGGAGGGCAGTGAAGAGTCAACCATATTGCTATGGTTTTGGAGTTACATGTAGGCCAGATAAGGCTGGCAGATTTCCTTTCCAAAAAGCAACAATGAACTAGGTGGGTTTTTTTTATAATTATAATTATAACTTCATGATCTTCATTCCTGATGAATTAGGAATTCTGATGACACTGCCAGTTCGCAAGGCGGCCATGTTTGTCAATCAAAAGTTGCCGCAGAAGCAGAGCGGAAGAGTCGGACATCGACATCATTATAAAGAGCTCCAAATTCCTTGAGGTTATTTGAAATAACATAACAGACTTATCTAAAGAATTAGCTTGAAACACATTATCTAAATGTACAACTATTATCTTTAATACTTTAGTGGTGTAGCACACACTAAAGATTGGGTTCAGACTTCAACGATTCTGGACAAACCCGTTGCTTTGGGGCTGGGGCAGAAAACCTTCCCCTTAGACTGCACAATAACTAGAAGAATGGGCAGAGATGAAACAGTAAGGAAATCAGCTAGGGGTGAAGGGGTTCGAGGAGCAGCTCTACTTTCTGAAAATCTGATCAGATTTTAATGTCCTTGGCAGCAAGGTTAGAGTTATGGAGGATGCCAGGCTTGGACAGTCTGATTACGACTGGGGTGAAATGATTTTTGGAGTGCCTTGTCATTCCCACCATTTCGCCCCAGTACTAAGTGAGGCCCAGAAGTAGCCAATTAATTTCCACTTGATGATCTGATTTAAGCACTGGGCAGGAGAGCCACCATGTGTGAAACCTGAACAGGGAGCAATTGTCAGATTTGCTTAAGTGTTCCTGAGGGGTTGGGGTGGTTGGTTGGGGTTGGAGCCTGACAAGGGGATCTGCCATCAGGAAAGAGGAAGGCAGCTAAAAGCCACGCTCTTTCTTGACCTTAAACCACCTCCTGCAACCTCCATTCTGCAGCCTCTATTCCACCAACTCTCACCTTTGACATGGGATCCTTTTGGATACTAAAACCTTCGGTGAATTATCAAGTGTGATACACTTCTCTGTTGCATTGAAAATGCTGTCATGAAATTTGCAAACTGCAACTTCAATGATGGCATTGCCAATGATTGCAAAGATTCCTGATGCCATGTTTCTTTTTCCACTCTTATGGTTACTTTCATTTAGGAGCAGTGTTAATTCCAATATTCCTGTATTCTTGGCCATATTGCATTAGGGAGGTCACTGTGGCTCTACATTTCGAAGGACCTCAATATATTTGAATCTCTCGCTGAAAAGCAGGAGTGGAGGCAGTATGTGGCTTCAGGTAGGCTACTCCAAGGTGTAGGCTGTCACTCACTGCGCATTTGACTTTGTGGGTGCCATAGATATATCACAAGTGGAAGGGGTTCCACATACTTGAAGTAGAATGGTGTGTGATCAAATGTAGCGAATCATGGAAGTCAATTTCTGGTATCTTGTCAGCAGTCACAATACTTTCATTCTGCAGCAGTTCACCATAGCACATGTATTTTAGCTCTCACAGCAAATCTGAGGGTGACTACAAGGTGACTAGGGCTACCATTTGACATGGTGCATGATACTGGTGTACAACCTCTGGGTGGCATGAATACAATGAAAGTCATGATTCAACATAAAACTCAGAGGGGGAGTGCCATTACAGTGATTAACAGTGCATAGAATGCTCTGGGGAAGCCCTGCAGTATTTGATATTACAGTGGTCTGGATCTGTGGGGATCTGCTGCATACTGCTAATGTCACCATCATGAAGGATCAGTGTTGTTGAAGATGAGCTGGGACAGGAGGAAAACAAAAAAAATGGAGCTTGCAACCAACACAACCTTCTCTGGAAATACTCAACAGATCGTGCTGTATCTGTGGATAGACGAACTGAATGAATGTTTCAGGTTGATGATCTTATCAGAACCCTGTTATGAATGAGCTGTCTGTGATTGTGATTGCCTTATCTGACTGACATACCAGTAAATGGAAAAGCAATTTCCCATTCACTAACAGTTTCACACCTTATTTTTGCTGTCCTGGCAGTCAACTGTCTGAAAATCTAACTTGAAAACAAATTAATACAAACATGCTGAACAAAATTTACAAATCGCATTATATAATCCTATGAATTAAATCTTGGATTTGTCCATATATTTTAATCTACAAATGCACAAGTGTTCAGGTTACACACCTCTGGAACAGGCAGTGAATGAACATTGGTCTCTTGCGCCACAACAGCCCTCAAGCTTGCACTTAGTGTTTCCTGACTGTTGGATATCCCAAAGGGTTTTATAGCCAATGAAGTATTTTCGAAGTGTAGTTACTTTTATGTTTTATATTCATTCACAGGATGTAGGCATTGCTGGCAAAGCCTGTATTTATTGCCTATCCCTAACTATCCTTTGGAAGATAGACGTGGATCTGCTGTGGTCCATGCCGAGTGTGTACATCCACAGTGTTACCAAAGGAAGGAGTTCTAGGATCTTCACCCAGTGACTGTGAAGAAATGGTGATTACATTTCCAAATTTGAATGATGAGTGGCTTGGGTGGGAACTTGCAGATGGTGGGGCTTCCATATTTCTGCTGCTCTTGTCATTCTGGATCATAGATCATGGACTTGGAAGGTGTTGCCAAAGGAGCTTTATTGAGTTGTTGCATTGCATCTTACAGATGATGTACGCCACCGCCTCTGTACATTGCTGGTGGAGGCAGTGAATGGTGAATGTGTTGGATGGCATGCCAATCAAATGGGCTGCTTTCCTGGGTGGAGTTGAGCTTCTTGTGTTGTTAGAGCTGTACTCATCCAGGCAAGTGGGGAGTATTACATCATATTCCTGACTGGTGTCTGGTAGATTATGGACAAGTGTTGAAGAGTCAGGAGGAGAGTTATTCTCTATAGAATTTCTCGTCTTAAAAACATGAAAAATAGAAGCAGGAGGATGCTATTTGGCCCTTTGAACCTGCTCTGCCATTCATCACAACTCAATAGCCTAATCCTGCTTCCTCCCATAATCTTTGATTACATTCGCCCCAAGTGATATATCTCACTGCCTCTTGAATACATTTAATGCTTGGAATCAACTACTTGCTGTGGTAATAAATTCCACAGACTCATCACTCTTTGAGTGAAGAAGTGCCTCCTCATCTCTATCCTAAATGGTCCACCCTGAATCCTTAGACTGTGATCCCTAGTTCTGGATGCACCCACCATTGGGAACATCCTACCAGCACTTAGCTTGTCTAATCCTGTTAGAAATTTATGGTCTCGATGACATCCCCCTCCTACTCCTCCCCCCCACTCATCTGAACTCCAGCGAAACAATCCTAACCTAGTCAATCTCTCCTCATACGTCAGTCCCACCATCCCTGTAATTAGCCTGGTAAACATTTGCTGCACTCCCTCGAGAGCAAGACCATTGTTCTTCAGAAAGGGAGACCAAATCTCCACACAATTCTCTAGGCCCTGTATAACTTCAACAGCCCATCCCTGGTGCTGTAATTAAAACTTCTCACAATGAAGGCCAACATTTTATTCACCTTCTTTACTGCCTGCTGCACCTGCTTGCTTACTTTCAGCGACTGGTGCACACTCCCCTCTCCCAATTTGCAGCTATTCAGGTAGTAATCTACCATCTTATTTTTGCTTCCAAAGCGAATAGCCTCTGATTTATCCAAATTATACTGCATCTACCATCGATTTGCCCAACCTGTTCAGATCATGCTTTCTCTGACCTTTTCTTCTAACAACAGTATTTGAATGGTCAAGTTCAGTTTCTGGTAATTGTTAACCCCTAAGGGTGTTATCGTGAGGCATTCAGCAATGATAATATCATTGAATATCATGGGCAATGTTTGCATTTCTTGTTGGAGATGTCATTTGTGTAGTGTAGATATTGCTTGTCAGCTACATTACAAGGCTGAATGTAGCCCAGGTGTTGCTGCATATGGACATTGACTGCTTTAGTATCTGAGGAACTTCAAATTGTGCTATACATCAGCAAACATCCTCAGCTTTTGTGAACTTAATGGAAAAGTATTGGTGATGTGGCTGAAGATTGTTAAGCCATTACACAATCATGTAGCCCAAGATTTTGAATCCAAAGTATTGAGTGTACGATCTATCTTGGCCTTCTGAGATCCCCAGCATCACAGATGCCATCCTTCTGCTAATTCAATTCACTCCACATAAGAAACAGCTAAAGATACCAGATACTGCAAGGCAATAATCCTGACTACTTTCTGGCAATAGTACTGAAGTCACATGTTCCAGAACTAGTCACTAGCCCTCTAGCTAAGACGATAGACTTCCAACAACCAGAGCCATCCTCATTTGTGCTAGGTATGACTATAACTTATGGAGAATTCCCATTGGAACCAGTTATGTTAGGGCACCTTGAGACCAAATTTGGTCAAACTTGATTTTGCCAAATTTGATATCAAGAGCAGTCATTACCTCTTCCCCTCAAGATCAGCTCTTTTGTTCATTATGGGATAAAGTCTGTGAGATCAGGATATGAGTGTGCCTGATGTAACTCAGTGAGCCTCAGTGAGCAGGGTACTGGTGAGTTAATGCTGTTGATAATCAGGAGTAGGTGTAATTGGCTGTGATGGATTTTTCCTTTTTTTTGTGAACAGGATAAACCTACGCAATTTTCCATATTCAGATAGTTGCAAGTGTTGTAACTGTATGGGAACAGCTCAGTTAGGCGTGTGACTAGTTCTGGAACATGTGACTTCAGTACTATTGCCAGAAAGTAGTCAGGATTATTGCCTTGCAGTATCTGGTATCTTTAGCTGTTTCTTATGTGGAGTGAATTGAATTAGCAGAAGGATGGCATCTGTGATGCTGGGGATCTCAGAAGGCCAAGATAGATTGTACACTCAATACTTTGGATTCAAAATCTTGGGCTACAGCGCTATATTTTGCAATGCTGTGGGCTGATGTGCTGAGTTCCTTCACCATTGAGGATGGAGATATTCATGAGACCTCCCTCCTTTCCATGAGTTTGCAGAGTTTCCATCTGATCCATTGATTGTAGAATCACTTTTCACCAGTGCATGTTCCTTGCCTTATTTGCCATGTAAATAGTCTTGCATTGTTGGTTCACTAGTTTGACCTTAAGATAATCATCACTTTGCTTTCTTAGAAATAAGAGGAATTGGACACTATCTAGCCAATCTGAGAATGGTCATGTGCTTTTCATAGATTGGCAATCCAATTGGAGTTCAGGAGGCCTTTACTGTACAGGGATTGTGGTTAGCAAAGCAGCTAGTCTTACTTAAATGCATGTAAACAAATATCCTGAGCACTCTCTGAATGCAAATGAAACTGAAACTCTATCATGTATATTTAAAATGAGAGTCAAAATTAAAGTTATGTCCACTTTGGAATCCAAAATTCAAAACAGCATTAATAATAATACATCATGAGCTTTAATTCCAGGAGTCATAGGATCCATATGTCCACATGAGTGCAAAGTGTAGATGTAAACATCTAGTCAGTGGTGTCTAGTTGGTCCAAGAGTAGGCACGGTAATGTGATGAGACGGTTAATTTACTGGTACTGACTTGCATGGTTGAAAGATCAAGGAGGATAATGGCTATGGTACATATAGGGGCATCTGAGGTAGCAGTTGAATGATGATCATTCTGTGATTGCAACAGCCAGATATCCACACTAATTAACCTATCAGGAATTTGTGCCATCTAGTTTCTCACTAGAGGAGAAGAGCATAACGTGGGTTGGATATTAATGTAATGCAAGTACAAGGAAATAATATGATCACGATTAATGGTGAGATTCTGAAGTCATTATTTAAGTGGGTGGGGATTTGGGAGTTTCTCCATCAGAAATCTGTTTGTCATTCGTACTGTATTGTTTCCCACAATTTTTCGCACACATGGGGCAGGAAAACTCTACTCCAAGAGTTCCTATGTCAAATGAATTTTAGAATGACTTCCAGACCCAGTGTACCTTTTAAGATATGGAGGGCTGGCTTAAACTGTGCTGGCCTCTCATTACATTGTATAACTTGCTGGGTGTGCTATCAGCATTCCCTGCATTATTTAAATGAGCTGACTCCACAAAGTTTGGATGTTGCCTGCCTAGGAAGCAACAAATGTCAGAGTAACCCGCTGGTGTATTCAAGAGTTCAGACTCAAACCACGGATTCTGACTGTTCCATAACAATTTATCCCAGCTGGATGCTGTATGAATATGTAAGTTCAGTTCTGAAAGAAGATATCTAAAATGTGGTGACTCTAATGATTTATTTGGTTCTCAATTCCTGCTTTTAGATACTTAGACCATTAACGCAATTGCTATAAACAGCAAAAACCAACTAACTAAAGACTTACTATTTAGGAATGCTAATTTTGAGCATCTGGTTTTGAAGTAATCACAAGAGCATCACATTGGAGGTCCATTTCTGTTTCTTTGAAACAAAAGATCTGAATGCCAACTCATAGATCTATCACCAGTCAAATAATGGAGAATGGTAGTACTTACCCATACCAAGCTAATAAATTCATGTCAAACTTAATCTTTCCTTTGAGATGTATCTAGTACAGAAACTGATATTTCTGAACTTTATGATAGCAGTCAGGATGGAGTATTAATTTTCAAGTTTCATCATTTGTTTTATTTTGGAAATACTTGGGACCTTTCTAATATTAAATGATTTTAAAAAAACTGACTTTGGACTGCTGAAATAACCTGGCCAGATTGAACTGATCTTCATGAAACGATCAATGAATAAGGCTTAGTCGAAACTGAAACAGTCAAATTATGTCATTGACATGACTCAACCAATCACTCTGATCTATATTTCCTATATCATTTACACTTTTCTGGAAGTTTCATATGTTGGGATGAAAGACTCATCTGTGGACACCTCTCTTAAAACAACAATTAAACCAGATATGGGAATCCATAAATGAAATATATCTCAGGCAACTATTTTTGGGCACAGCACAGTGAAGAAATGTATTTGTAATAACAGAACTGGAAAGCTTTCTTGCTATCACTCTCTCAACAAGCACACGGGTGAAACATCCATTCACCAATGGAAAAAGGAATTTTATTTGCTAATGCAGAGGATACAAATCATTAAATAAACAACTTTGGTCTTAGGTTAAACACCTGAAGGACTTTAGGAATTTCAAAACTATAAATTCTTGATCTTTCTTTTCATGATATATGCTCTTGTCTTTTAAGCTTTATATCTATTTGTCACATTTAATTATTTTTTTCTAGAGTGGTAAGAAATAAAATCCCCTTTCACTGAAAATCTTGTAATTTGCTCAGTAACTTTGACAAGAACTAAATTTTAATGGAAGTGTGTTATAGTAGCAAGCTAAAACAAAATTAAAATGTTTGTAGTGGCCAACTTAGAGTTTCTACAAAGATAGGAAACCATTTACCTTCTTACCCAGTTGCAACATCTTCTCCACTTGGAATTATCCTGGCCACATCAATCAGTCTAAATAAGTAGCAACTTAAATAATTGAGTGGAAGATACTTTTCATAACAGAAACACATATCAAAAGAATAAACTTGAAATTTTAAGTTGAAAGGCATAATTTCAATGCATCTTACCGCATCTTGAAACAGGAGAAAATTAGCAATATTTTAAACTGACAATGAAGCACTAATTTGACTTGGACGTGCGCATTTGCAGTTATTGGTAGCAAACTACAGGTAATGATAAAAAGGCTAGCTATTGTACAGAGCGATGCTGCCTTACATGTCATTTTCTAATTGCCTAATACAGTTATTATGAAATATCATAAGAATATTGAATCAAATTTGCCTCACCATACTCCAGCTGTAGCCACCAACAAGGTAAATATTGTCGTCTAGCACTGCACAGCCTGGACCACTGCGACCTTCTAAGATAGGCGTCTGGAGAATGTTCCATTGGTCACCCTTAGGATCATAACATTCAACGAGCATAACATCAAGATGTGAGAAACCTAGACCAAAAGAAGCAATTACAATCAAAATAATGAGTTGGGAACTGTTTAGCTTAATACAATTATTGTCATAGCTGCTTACTTCAAGCCTGCACCTAAGATAAAAAGTGTGTAAATTACACCGGGCTGACCTACGCTGAGGTCCAATTTAGTAATAAGCGTTCACTTAAACAAGAAGAGACAGTATGACAATTACCTACAATTTTAAAAAGCAACCAGAAATTTGATGGAGGAGGTCCTTAGTGTGTTAAGTGCACAAAAATCATAAATGTGGCCTTAATCAAGCATTTATGATTCAAATACTAAAAATATGTCTTTCCCCAGCTGTCTTCTACTGCAGAGTTGACATGTTCAAAATTTTCAATTTATGCTGTATATTGCTAGAAGGAGAGTGGAAGGGCACGTGTCTGAAGTGACTTTATCTATTTGTATAGAAATCAGTTCTTTAACCACCAAGTAAAAAAGCTAGGAATAACGTTGCGAACTCTGATCTATCTGGATGTGTGCCTATATTGAAAAGAAAAGCATGGATTTTTTCACCAGTTCGCAGGCCAGATGTTGTTTAATGTTATAATCAACATCCCCCTTAAGCTGCTTGGCTGCACCCTACAATTCCTGCACAGGCAATTCACAAGTTAGATGACCACAAAGAAATAATTAAAATGTCAGTGCAAGTAAACAACTCAATATCCACCTTAAACACAAGTTAGAGGGTATACTGATTGGCTCCTGTTTACCCTGCATACTCTTTCTTGATAATATCTGAGGGCTTATGCCAAAATTGACAGAGTAGTCTCACAGACTAGTGAATCAACGGCCTGACATTGCCTGTAAGGTATGATTCTGAAAGTATGGCTATGCCCCACTAGTTCATGGGTATGCCCTGTCTCACCAGCAGGATAGACCCACTCCTAATGGTGGCTCAGTGTTATACAGTCAGGAAAAATTTGCACTGGGAGTTCTCAATGTTGACTATAGAATTTATGAAATCTAGTTATCAGACCAAACATAGGGAAGGAAACCACCTGTTCATTACCACCTACTTCATCTTCCTGTCCCCTCAGCTGATGAATTGACACTTTCCCATATTAAACACCAATTTGGAAAAAATATTGAAGTTAGCTAGAGCACAGAAAGTACTCTAGCTGGTGAATTTCAATGTGTGTGGACAAAAGTGGATTATGGGCCCCGACAATATTCTGGTAATGATACTGAACACTTGTGCTCCAAAGCTAGTCATGCTCCTGGTCAATCTGTTGCAATCTAGATACAACACAGGAATCTACCTCAATACGGAAAATTGTCTTGTGCACAAAAAGCAGGACAAGTCCAATCCGGCCAGTTACTGTTCCATCATTTTCCACTCTCTTTAACAGCAAAGTGGATAGGTTCAGTGACGGTACTATCAAGTTGTACTTGCAAAGGAATAATATGCTCATTAATTATGAGTTCAGCTTCTGCCAGGGCCACTGTCTGACTTCATTAAAGCCTTGGTCCATACATGGACAAATGAGCTTGAGTTCCAGATGTGAGGTGAGTGTGACTGATGTTGACATCAAGGTGGAATTTGGCTGAGGCAAAACTTGAGTCAATGGGAATCAGAGGAAGAACTCTCCTCTGGTTGGAATCCTATCTAGCACAAAGGAAGATGGTTGTGGTTGCTGGAGATTAGATGGGGATGACTGCACAATGTTCAGTACCATTCATGACTCCTCGGATACGGAGGCAGACCATTTCATATGCAGCATGACCTGGACAACTCCAGACTTGGACTGATAACTGGCAAGTAACTATCACGCCACATTTGTGCCATGCAATGACAATCTTCAGCAAGTGAGAATCTCACACCATCTTCCCATGACATTCAATGACATTACCATTGCTGAATCTCCCACTACCACCATCCTGGAGGTTACCACTGTGAACTGGACCAGTTATGTAAATACTGTAGCTACAAGACCACACCAGAGGCTAGGAATTCTGCATCAAGTAACTCACCTCATATCTACTAAAGCCTGTTCAGCATCCATGAGTACAATCAGGAATGTACCTGGATGGGTGCAGCTCCAGCAACACTCAACACCATCCAGGACAAAGCACCTTGCATGACCCATTCACCACCTCCAACATTCATTCTCTTTACCACTGTAATGCAGTGGCAGCAGTATGTAGTATCAACAAGAGGTGCTGCTGTAACCCACCCATGCTCCTTCTAAATGTATGATCTCTATCAGTCAGAATGACAAGGCAAGTTAATATATAGGAAAATCATCATTTTAAAAATCCCCATCAAGCCATACAACATCTTAACTGGGAAATATATCACTTACTGAAATTTCCTTGCTAATGGTATTATGGACATACCAACACCTCAAGAACTGTAGTTCAAGAAGGCAACTCACCACTATCTTTTCAAAAGCTGTTAGGGTTGGGCAATAAATATTGTCCCGGGCACCAACATCCACATCCCATTAATGAATTTTTAAATAAAGGCTTTAAAAATGTAAAGCAATTATGGAGCTGAAATGGTGCATAAGTAAAAGTGAAGTAAACAATGAGAAAGATAATAACATAATCCAGGAAAGTGGAAAGTGGTGAAATGGGCAGACATGTGAAAATCAGCCATGATCTTATCGAATGGCAGAACAGGTTTGAAGGGCTGTTCCTTGCTTGTACGTAGTATCAGTAGCAGCAATGTCTGTGCAATTCTTGTCGAGGCAAAGTCCCATCTTCACATTGAGGATATCTTCCATTGTGTTTTGTGGCACTACAACTGTGCTAAATGGGTTTAATTTTGATTAGGTTTGATATCTTAAGACTGGGCATCCATGAGGCAGAGGGGAAATAAGTAGTCATTCCTTCACTAGCTAGATCAAAATCCTGGAACTGAACCTTCACGGCACTGTGAGGTTATCCACAACTAATGGACTGCAGCGGTTCAAGAAGGTGGCTCACCACCACCTTTTCAACAGCAACCATGGATGGGCATTAAATGCTGGCCCAGCCAGCAACATCCACATCCGAGGAATGATTTAAATTGCTGTTAATGTGTAAAATGTGCTTTCAATAATTAAATTGATTAGGTGCTCTTTCATATAATATGCTAAGCTTGGAGTACACAATTTAAGTATATTAATTTTAATGAAGTGCCAAAGCAGAGATATCTGTTTGTGAATGTGTATTAGTAAATAAAGGGGGCAGGGCAGGTACAGAGTTGTTAAAGTATACAGTGCTTTAGTATCCATAAGCAGAGGCATGGAGTATGAGAGCATGGAGGTAATAATGAACATTTATAAGTTACTGGCTAAAAATCACTTCAAGGATTGTGTAGAGTTCTGGGCACCACACTTCAGGTTACGAGAATGGTTCTGGGGTTGAAACACTGCCATTATGAGGAAAGTTGGAACGTTTTCTCCGAAGAGGAGAGCTTAAGGAAGGTTTTGATAGAAGTTTTCAAAATTGAGGGTTCTAGGTTGAGTAGGTAGGGAGAAATTGTTCACACTTCTAAATGGATCGAGACTCAGATGATACAGATTTAAAGTGTTTGCTAAAGAAGCAAATGTGAGGTGAGAAAAGCCTTTCCACTCAGTGAGTTTTTAGGGTATGGAATACACAACCTGGAAGTGTGGTGAAGGCAAATTAAGTTAAGGAAATCAGTAAGACCATGCATGATTATTTCTATTCAAACAAGGTGCATGGTTACAGAGAAAAGCCAGGAGATTGGCACCAAGCTAAAATGCTTAGTGTGCCAATACAAATATGATGGGCTGAATAGACTCCTTTCCACTACAACAGTTGTGTGATACTTATGGACTTACAGAATTAAGCCAAATATTGAGTTGGATTAAATGATTAATTTGGCATATTAATAAATCAAGGGCTGCTCAAAATTCAAGCTCCAGATCTTGTCTTGTATAGGTATAAGCACAATTTTATGCATTAACTTAGTAATAAACTAGTTCACAGTAACTGCAAAAAGGTCAAAATTCTACCTGCCATTTAAATGTTATTGTTAGCTATTGATTTACTTTCTGATTCTTACATCAACCCAACTTTTTATTCACAAACTTTGGCGTGAGCATATGTGATGAATTTTCAATTTTAAACAAGAAATAATTAGAAAAAAATTGAGGAGAAATTGCCATGAGAGTTCTTTCATGCCTCCAAAAGACTTATTTTAAGACAATATAAAAAAAAAGGTTTATTTTGTATTGACAAAGGTCTGACAGTACTCTTGTCTGCACAGGAAATGGTATGCCTATGAGAAGGGAGGGAACCTAATGAAGGAATCAATGAAAATTAGAAAACAAGAGGCAAAGAATTAAAACTTCTTTTGGCTTCCAGCTTAATAGATTACTTCATTATATTTATTAAATATATAGCTACAAGCAGCAAAGCAGCCCAATTTACATGTACAGAAGCAGGTAACTGCTATTGTGAAGTGCATTATTGAATTTGGTGACCAATTTTCATCTAATTGTTTAGATTATCTGATACTGGTATGTTGTTGGAAAAGAAGCAAAGGAACCAGCAGGAGGAGAAGCATTTTTACAGTAAGACGTAAGGAGCTGAAATGCACGACCAGAGATTTGCTGAGTTGTTCTTGCAAAGGGACAATGTAAACAGAAACTGTCAAATGGCCTCCTTCTGTGCTGTAATTATTTTATTATTCTAAATTTTGCCAATATTGCAGGCTAGGGCTCTAACGATGTGGCACAAGTATAGAGGCTACTATTGACATATCTCATTGTTCTAATTTTTCTTCACCATGATGCTGGTTATTACTAGGAAAGAAAATAAAGAAACATATATTTTAGACTGGTTCTGGGATCCAAACAAAAATGTTGATAGCCTTTTCAGTAGTGGAGAGAAGTATTCCTTTATACTGAATATGCTAGCGGCATCTGGATTGTCACACTCACTGACTGGGCTATATCAATGTAAAATTAGCTTTTATGCTTCTACTTGATCTCCCATCATGTTGCTGACAAGACATCAAATGAACTCAGATGGATTCACAAAAATGTATCATGTAAATTAAATCATATTAATTGCACTGGTTTCCCTTCCCAAGATTATTAATTAAATGAAAATATATCCACTCAGTGGAATGGGGTTTTTGTAAAATTTATTAATTATATGATAGCGGATGGTTTGATATTAATGTAGCCACTATTTAATCAAGTTGTATAAATTCATTAGTAAAATGAGTGGCTATGTAGTATAAAAGGTTTGCTCCAAAAAGAGGGAAGTAGAACAAGACTAGACTAAAATGTATTAATTAAATAAAAGGTAAACATGCAAGTAAGAAGTGAAAAAAACAAGTGATCAAATGTAATTTATTGTAACAAACATAAATTGAATAGATAATGAAAGAAACTTAATTCAGAATGGACTACTAATAAAGATATAAACTAGATAGATTAATTGCAGCAGAAATGGATTGATTTGATCTTGAACAATTGAGGCTAATGAAAATGGAGCACCATGGGAGCAGCAGATTTGAAGGCCATGTATTTTAACAGCGATGAAAGGGCAATAATTTCATTTTCAGTTAGCATTCAGGAGCTTCAAATTTTCCTTACATTAAGATTAGACTTCCATTCTCATTCACTGTATTTTTATGCTGAGGAAGTGGTCACAGATTGAAGATGTCCAGCCACCTCTCAAAGAATGCCTGGGGTGAGTGAATGTGAGAGTTGATGGTTTAGAATGCTATCTCCATCTGCTGTGATACTGGATATTCTTTATCTTAGTCATTGGGTACCTTAGTCATCAATTCTCACCCAAATCACTATCCACACACACCATGTGCCCTCTACACCTTCCATTGCATTCCCCATGCCCAAATTTCAAATACTAATCATATTAAGAACAAATGAGGCCTGTAATAACACTAGCAAGTCTTTTAAATAATCATGGGGAAACAAAAGTCAAGCATACAATATGCCTCTTGTTTCCTGCAATCTCATAAAACCCATCAGTGAAACATAGCCAGTACTCTGTTATTGAAAAGACCTTTAATTACCTTCATACCTTGCTAAAATAAACACAGACATTGAAAAATCACTTCAAAGAAAGGAATAATTATTGCAACTCACATAACTCACGATCAAACAAGCTAGTTTTGTGTAAACAATTCCATATTGGGTTGAGACCATTTGGACAAACTCATAAATTATTCACATTGAGGCTATCTGATAAAACAGATGTTAGGTCATCTGTTCACCCTGCTTTAATTGTTACAATGAATTAAAGAGTTCTTCAAATCAACATCCATGGCCCTTGACTGATATTTTCACGAAAGTATAAGGAGGTCAATGTTTTCAAAGTGAATACTGAAATATGTGTCTTTATATTTTATCTGCATTTCAAATCTTTGCAGTATCATCATTATGAGGAGCTAGATTTTACCCTCAGTCAGCAGGTCTGAAGGCAGGAGAATTGGACAGCTTACATACCACTTATGACTTCAATTATCTCTGAAGCAGGTGTGAGGCAAGTTGGCCCAAATGCCAGAGGGAATCCTGCAATTGTTGTAACATAACCAGTAATGGGAGAGGCAAACACCAGGTAGCAAGTTTGATTGTTTTACCTGTGTGGGTTCATGATGAGCAAGGGTGGGGGATTATCTAAGAGTAAAGTGTATCCTTATATAATTGGGCTCCAGCATCCTTTGGATGGCCATCAAGATTTTACCTCCCACCTAACCCAGTTTTCTCTTCCTTTATTGGTCTCTCAAACCCCATCCCCACCCAGAATCTGCCATTTGGACACTCAGTTAAATCCTGATCCAGTGCCACATGTTTCTTTCTCAATATTCTGGAGAGCTGCTGCAGCTCTCTGAGGTAGGACTTGCTGCAGAGGCATTTCCCCTCACAAGTTCCCTCTTGTTGACCTTTTAGCCAAGTGTTTGAAATCTGATGGTTAAGATTCAGTCCCAAGGTTCAGCGAATGTCAGGACATCATATCAATGTGAAAGTCAAAGCACATTAGAATTTGATTCCACACATTGTGGAATACACTTTGTCCATGCTCAGCACAGGTCCACTTAAAGAATCTTTATCTTTTAAGGTCATTGCCTAATCAATCAATGCACTGAATGTATATTTAAAGCTGTATGAAAACCTTAAACAAATGAATAAATATTTAAAATGACATATCATAAACCATCTACACACCTTCTAAACCTTCCTGTCAAAGGTTTCCTGATACCATATGTCCTGCAAAACCTGACCTGACCCCATCAACAATTCTGGGAGTTCTGAAATGCCCACTCCTGTAATAGAGCTGACAAAGTTTGGTGTTTAATGTGGACTTGCTTTTGAACCCTTATTCCATGCCAAAAAAAAATTAACAGCAATTGAAATGTGGAAAGAATTCTGCCATCAGGTTCTACCCATTACTTTAAAAGCTAGTTCACCTCAATTCTGACAAGGAGAAAGATCTGAAAAGCTGGCCCAAAAGTAAGAAGAGGGAAAGTACCAGTTGAAACAAGGAAATGAGAAAGGGAACTTAGAGTCAATCTGTGCCTGGGCCTTTTTTTTAAATGGAAGACTGGAGTTCTGCATTTCTGAAAGAAGATTCGAGTCAAGACTGCTTCATAAATGCAGGGGCATTTGTGATAAAACTATGGCTTTAAGAGGTATAGTTCTTCCTTTTTTTTGAAGAGACGTTTTGAGCCATAGGTACCAAGCTGTCTCCTCCAAGCCAACAGAGTAAACAGGTTGTGAGGCCTTGGGTTTTTTACTTGAAAAAGTTGGAACAATAGCAGCAGCATGAATGGATGGGGTCAGGCTCCCACAGAACCCTGGTTTAGTTTAGATTTCATTCATTATTGGGGTTTTGAAGTTAGCTGTGGAAACTGCCACATTAGCAGCATTTAAAAGGCATTTGGACAAATACATTAATAAGAAATGTTTAGAAGGATATGTGCCCAGTGCAGGGAATGGAATTAGTGTGGATAGACATATTGGTCGGTATGGACAGTTTGGGTCAAAGGGGCTGTTTCCATGCTGTAGGACTCTATGACTCTATCTCTCTCTCTCTGTTGCAGCTAAAAGCTTGGGTTATCTTCCCGCTCCCAGAATAGCATGTGAGACAATCTGTTTTACTGACTTTGACATTGCATGTTTATGAGATTTTACTATATTGGAGCAGTTGCTGTTTAGAAGGTAAACAATTTATTATTCTGTTAAGTTTTCCAATAGAGTTGAAATTAGACCAATTCTTCTTGTTTTTATTTGCATTTTAAGGGCAAGAATAAAGTACATTTTGTTTAAAGCGAAGTAGTATGACCAATCAAATTATATCTGGAACACAACACCTTATACTTGCCTTTAAATAAGATAAAAGTTAGGCTCTAGGCTATCTCATTGATATATTAGCAATGTGCTAGATCTGGTGCATAATACATTCATCCATTCTGACAGTTCTTTCAAAGTACAGAACTGTTGGGGAAATGCAATCTGTGCCCTCCTTTCCTAGCAGCCAGCTGCTTTATTCTGACAGTTAAGAGCTCTGAGAGACACTTCGACAATTGCTGTCCAAGAGTACGTGCGTGAGATGAGTTTGCTGTTAGTGTGCTAGAAAGGCTGGATTCCAGGTGGGTAGGGGTTAGGGTGCCAGGTAAATTGTGTTTTAAGTCGCAGGATGAGGGAAAGGAATCAGATCCTAGTGGGAATGGGGTGATTGAGAATGACGGAATGGTCGTGTTTCAGTTCTGTGGGGTTTGGGTTCCCAAGAGGTCTGGATGGTGAGTTGCTGAGGGATGTCAGATCAGGTTCCTGGAGTGTAAAAGATCTGCAGTTTGAGAGTACGGTAAGTATGGGGTCAATTTAATTGTTACTCAGGAGTTAGACTATGTATTTAATAGTCTAACATTTCCTGAGTAACTATTTTATTTAGTTTCATC
The DNA here is from genome assembly GCF_047496795.1 of Chiloscyllium punctatum. NCBI lineage: Eukaryota > Metazoa > Chordata > Chondrichthyes > Orectolobiformes > Hemiscylliidae > Chiloscyllium > Chiloscyllium punctatum. Next base: position 63,552,456 of record NC_092743.1, read on the forward strand.
TGAAACATCTAATGTGACAGATTTTTATGAAGACTTTTAAAGAGTCTAGGCATAATTGAATTTCTCAGGCAATTCCTTTGGAGAGTGCTGTGATGGGGATTCCTATGCACAACTTGGATCTATACCCGCTTAATGACTGTCTGACCAGTGGAAAATATGCCCAAATGTTTTTAATCTGTAAATAAGCTCCAATTTCATTGACAGGTAAATGGAAACATTGTTGCTTGAAGACCCAAAAGAAAGGTGGGTGAACCTGACTACCTGGTGCCACAGCACCACCAGTCATGGGAGCTCTGTAAGTTCAATATAACAGATAGATAGGGTTTTCATGGTATTTTTAAACTCTGAAAGGGCTTCAGTAGTTTTTTTTCCCCCATTAGAATGCGTGTACACAAAGAGTTTTCATTATTGCCATAAAATCATAATGGTAACATCAGCATAACTAGAAGTAAAGTTTATAGATGCGATGTGTTTGTTGTCTTAATGTGTATATAGAGCTAGGAATAAGTTTTGAGCCAGAGCTCATTACTTTATCTTATCATCTGGTCACATGCAAAAGTACAGCTGATATCATAACAGCATAAATATACTCCAACCTATTTCAATCTTGTGCCAATCTTTGACTAGAAGCAAGATAACAAGGAAAATTTATAATTTCTTTGACTTTGTGGTAAGTCTGCATTTTTTTGAAGTGTTGGAAAAGGACTGTTATGAATCTATATCAATTCTAGAAGGATTGATTTTCTGTGTCCTGGCAACCTTTGGCCTGGAAACATTACTAACAAGAAGAAAGTTAACATACAGACACACTGTGTGACCAGACAAAAAGTGCTGTCACAGGGGAAGAACATTGAAGGCATATATAGAAGCAGCTGTATATTTAAAAGGGACAGAAAGCTGAAGATGGGGGTAGAGCAGTGATTGTTAATTCCATTCCTATGCTTTAGTTTTGCTTGAGTTGAGCAGACCATTTAATAACATTCGTTAAAGGATTAAGTAAAGGTGTTTCTGGGAATCTGTGTGATCAAATACCATCATGAACCTAGCACAGAGATTCTATAGGATTGTGCCATTTGGGTGATGACTGTTTCCAGTGGACTTGGACAAAAGGAAACTACTATTGCAGGTGATTTCAGGGCAAGTAACATTTGATTGAGAAAAATAATAGATCTAATATACAAGAGACCAAGTTGGAAAACCTGTGATATTGCACATGGTGCCAGATTTGAATGGGGAGTGATATGAATTCTTACAATCTCATGAAGTCTTTATTCTCTACAATTCTATTTATAATTCATATTTCATAATGATCATAAATTGCCAGTTATGTCATGTTTGCTTTACGTTGAATCTGATTCATATTCTAGTATAGTTACAAAATCATGTAATCTGTCCATTTGAGAATGGCTTGCTAAATTCAATTATTTTTGTTTATCGTTTTTCCACAACAATGGGTATAAGCTTTACATTGTCTGATTTCTGTATAAAACAGCCTGACCTACAAATGGGCTTCTAATATGGTGATTTATCCCATATTTAATATCTGTTCTAAATCCAGTACTTTTCATTTGTAACACACCTTTTAAATGGTTTCCCCCAATGGCATACAGACGATCATTCACTACAGCCAGAACATGAATAGCCCGTTTGGTGTTCATATCCTGTTTTCTGGCCCACACATCCATTAACGGATCATAGCAGTACAGCCACGATACATATTCACCATTGTGAACACCTCCTGCAAGTAACAATAAACATTTAAACTGTTATTATTATACAATTTATGATTTCCTGTATGTTTTGCTAACTGAATGTACATGTTAATTGAATGATAGGAATATGAAATTTATGTGTATGTTCCCAGGAATATACTGAGTAATATTATTATAGGAACATTGAACACTCATCAAATTTCTCTCCAAACTAATTTAGAAGAAGTGCTTGGTTACTTAAGAATAACAAGTTAATACCATTGTTAAATTGTGATGACAGTAATTTAATCTGAACATCTTTATAAACACAGTGGGATGGATACCCTGTATAGAGTATTCATTAAGGGTGCCAGATAAATCTTTAGCTGCTTCAACTGAACTTTTCATCAAGGAATTGCTTCAAATTTCCACTATGCTTCGGAGTTAATTATGTCTATGTTTTGCTCACTGAACAGACATATTTCAACCAGTTTTGCATTATCAACTCTCTCCAGCAATTGCACAAGCTACTGCATAATTGAATTAATCATTTTTTTGTTGAGTATCCAAGGAAAAGTCAGAGTTCAAACTCATGAATTTAAAAATATTTATTCTTCCTAGACCCATTGTCAGCAGAATTCTAAATAATGTTAAAGTTAGCTATGCAAATTATGAATGAATAGAGTCAAGTGATAAAATAAATAATGGAGGTTAAAAAGCAGGTCAGTTATTTCACAATAATTCAGTTTAAAAATTATGCATGAGATCAGTATCTGTGATTGATATAAATAGGTGAGATTAATTTAGGATTAGGGTTCTTAGATAACTGAGAATTTAACAGCCTTAGAGAACTATTCTATTGATTAGATGAAATCTACATTCTTGTATTTAGTAATGATTTCAGAGATGATATAAGCTCAACTTTATGAACTAGTAACTTGACTTCTCTCTTTCTGGGTAGGATGTTTTTAGCCTTCTGAAATGACAAAATAGGGAAACTCATATTTGCAGAAATGTTATTCATTTGCCCTTGATCCTTTGCTTCCAGGTAAATACACTTTGCTTGATGATAGTTCTATAGGTGGCTTAAATCTTACCTTCCTTGATTTCAGAAGAAACTTATACATCTGACTGTATCTGGCTGGTACAGCAGTATATTCATAACTTCTGTAAACTTTCTAATTCTGTCAGAGACACACTTTCCAATTTTACAAAGACAATTTCTCCATACATCAATATCTCCACCTTTTACTATGACAATTACAGAGGATAATAGGGTATAAATAATGTCAGTTGTCGAGATCTGACTCAAATAAGGGGAGAATTGGGCACTCAACATGCCTACCTTAAATGTGCCCAGGAAAGAAAGGCAAGAGATAAAGGGGGCAGGATGACATAATTGATCAACGATACTGCTACAGCTCCATTATATATTTTAGGCCACTAGGTTGTGGGAAGAAGTCAAAGGAAAACATTTTGAGGCAAATTGCAACAATTCTAAGGACTTTAGAATAATGATTATAAGGAACAGCAATTACTATAAGACAAACTTGGAAAATAGCAATGAAAAATGTAGAGAGGTAATATTTTTTAAAATGTGTACAGACTAACTTTTTTGTTCAGTATCTTTCCAGTCGAATGAGGATGGATACAATGGTGGAATTAGTTGTGTGGAATGAAATGGAGTATGTTTCACAGGGGGCTTATTTGGGAAATGACGATTACAGTATAATTGTGGAAAAGAACAAAGACAAATCTCTTGAGAATATTTAACTGGAGAAGAGATAATTTCAGTGCTTTGAACAAACGTTTGCCCAAGTTGGGTTACAGACTAAGATTGGCAGCTAATGCAGCGAGTGAGCAAGGGAAGGCTTTCACGAGATGCTAGTTTGAGTATAGATCAGATACATTTCCTGAGAGGAAAGGAAGGTCACTAAAAGCAAGAATCCTTTGGAAGTTCAGTTTCAGTAGGCCATCCCTTGCTCATTTGCTGCGCTAGCTGCCAATCTTAGTTTGCAACCCAACTTGGCCAGACGTTTGTCCAGTTTTAATAGTCATTTTTAAAAAGAATTCAATTGCTTGGATGTTAGTAATATGTTATCTATACTAAGCATGACATCTCATTTTTATAATATCTCATAGTTACTGTGATATTTGAAGCCTTCTGTTCTTTATGGACAAATGCAATAAATTCATCATTACCTTAGCCATGCCCTTTAAGTTGCTTCTGGACAAGTCAGATCCTAGATTGAAATCTGGTTTAGCAGAGTTTTTTGTATTTTGTTTGGTTTTAATTAGTTTTATTAAATTTAGTTTTAAAACACATGCACTCAAAGCAGCAGACTTTACTTTAACAAAACATGTTCTGTATAAAAAAAAATGATAAAATAGAAAACCAAATTATTTACATATAAAATCACAGGATCATAGAATTTACAGTGCAGAAGGGGCGTTTAGATACATGTATCTGTACTGGCTACCCAGCTGGCCCTATTTTCCAGCCCTATCTCTGTAACCCTCTTAAGTTCATCACTTTCTATTATATGCAGGTCTTTTTGAAACCTCCTACGGAATTCACCTCCACCATTGTGCCAGGCAGCACATTCCAAATCCTAACAACTCTCTGATTAAAGACGTTTCTCCGCATTTCACTCCTAGCTCTGTTGCTGACAGTCTTGAAATTGTGACCTCGAGTTACTGACATACCAACTAATGGAAACAGAATATTCTTCTTTACCCTACCAAAATTGTTCAAAATTCTGAACGCCCCAGTAAGGTCACCTCTTAATCTTCCTGCTCTGAGGAGAATAAGTGCAATTTCTCTAATATTTCCTTGAATCTAAAATCTCTTATTCTTGGTATCATTCTCGTAAATTCTAACCCTAACCCTAAGCTTAACCCTCTCTAGGGCTTTTTAACATCCTTCCTTAAATAAGGTGCCCAGAACCAAACGCAATATACTCCAAATGTGGTCTGACCAATGATCTGTAGAGATGTAGCATCACTTCCTCACTTTTATATTCTATAATTATACTTATAAATCTAAGGATCCAATAAGCCCTCTAAACAACTCTTTCAACTTACCTGGCTATCTTCAAAGAACTATGATTGTGAACCCCGAGATCTCTCCGCTCCTGTACTCCCCTCAAAGTCGTACCATTGAATCTGTATTGACTCTCTCCTACCAAAATGCAGTACCTCACATTTCATTGCATTGACATTCATCTGACAGGTGAACTGGCCAACTTGTCAATGTCCCTCTGAAGTTGCTAAGCATCACCCTCATAATCCACTATTCTCCCGAGCTTAATGCGATCTGCAAATTGAAAGATTTTGCCCTCAACATGCATTTCTAAGTCATTTATACAAATCAGAACACGGTTCCCTGGGGAACACTGCTCTCAACTCATTGAGAAATTCCCATCTATACTTATCCTCTGTTTCCTCTTTTAGCCAACTATTAATTCATGCTGCCAAGGACTGGTTAATCACAAACACTTATAATTTGCAAACCAACCTGCCATTTCAAATGCTTTCTGAAAGTCCTAATATACAACATTCACAGACCTACCCTTGTCCACTACCTGTGTCACTTCATCAAAGAACTCAATCAGATTTGTCAGGCAAATTCTGCCCTTAACAAAGCCATGTTCACTGTGTAGCATTAGCTTATTTTTGTCTAAGTGTATATTTACCTTATCCCATATTATGGCCTCAATGGATTTTCCACTATGTCAAGCTGACAGGTTTGTTATTTCCTGCATTATTCTTTGCCCCTTTCTTAAACAATAGCGTCACATCTGTAATCTTCCATTCACCTGGGACTAATCCTGTGTTCAGAGAGGCTTGGAAAATTTCTTTTAATGGTTCCGCAATTTGTTCCCTTATCCCTCTCAGCAATCTAAGTTGCATTTCATCTGGGCCTGGTGACTTTGCCACCTGCAGTGCTGTCAGCCTTTTTAGCACCTCTTCTTGATCTATCACTATACTTCTTAGTTGCTGCACACCTAGGTCATTGTCATCATTTTCTAATTTGGTAAATATAGAAGCAAAACACTCACTTAGTAACTCTGCCATGCCCGTTTCTTCAGTGAGCCTTTACGTGCTTCTTCCTTATGGGCCCCATTCTATCCTTCACAACAGTATCTGACGTGCAGATTTCCATAATCTGCCTACAAATGCTGTCTTCTACTTCCTCCCCACTATATGAAGATCTATGATAAACACTCAACAAGGTCACTTCTCCTTTCCTATTTTTCAGCTCCAACCATATAGATTCTAATTTAGGAATTGCATTTCATTCAAGGGCAATGATACTATCTTTGATCAAGACTGTTAGACCTCCTTTTTTAAGCAACCTTTCTCCTAAAAACCCTATTACCCAGGTTGTAAATTATCGAGTCAGGCTTGAACTACATTTCTGTCAGTGCTATGCTGTCAGATACCCCTAAACCAATTTCTGCTTCCAGTTCTGTGATTTTGTTGTGATACTCCATGCACTTACATACATAACTCTGTCCTATCTCTTTCCTGTCCAGTGGAAGGGATAATTTCTTTGTTTACTGTACTAAATTTAAAGATTTTAAAACACACAGTAACATACAATTTCATGAATCTAAAAAAGATGTATTTTACAGTATTCATATTGGAGAGGGCATTCTATAGAGTTTAATTTAACTGTGGCTTCAATTTTGCACATTACTGGAGCATTCATACAACTGGCCTTAGACTGAACAGTTTCAGATAACACTCTAAGGGTTGTAACCAAACATTCTTGATTTGTAACTTTTGAACTAAACTGCTAACACTGTGTAATCCATTTCATAAAGGTTTTGAGTCACCTGCTTTCATCAGGAGCAATTATTTTACACATTCAGCTTCTTTTATGCATCTAACTTCAGCTAATCCTTTTGCAAAATCCAAAAGCTTTATTTCAAGCTACAGTTGTTTTCCATAATCAAAAGGAAAAACTATCAATCACTGACCTTCTAAATCCAAAGCATAACTGTGTACTTCGTTTCTCATAACAACTATCCCAATGTAAACAAATTCCCGTTAGCTCCAAGAACCATCTCTCAGTCTTTTTTCAAAAAGAAATCACAATGGCTACAGAAATACCTACAAGTTATTTTCAGACACAAAGACCAAAACCATATGCCACTTGCTCAAATCCAACCTCTAAACTAAATGATATTAAAATGCATATAAATCACACATATTACTTCCCAACTCATTTTGTGAATTTTACATTACCCATCGACTGAGTATTTAACAAAACTCAAAATGAATTGTCCTCCCCGGTGTAGTGCTTGTGGCCTCATCACTTAATAAAGGGAGCTGCAGAGAAACCAGTTTACCATAAATGGGGTGTGAATAGCCACTATTCATCTTCCAGTGGGCAGTAATGGATTCTACCTTCAAATCATTTGTATCTGCAATAGAGATATTGATCATATGCTTACATAACAAATCTTATTACTCCAAGACCCAGTCAGAAACATGGCAGTCTGGAAACTAACAGAATAAAACAGGGATCGTTCTCCAGGCAAAAGAATAGAACTCTGTCTCACTGCCCAGGCACTGTGAGAGAGGGAAAAAATCTGAGTTAACATTTCGAGACTTGAGACTCTTCATTGGAAGAAGTTCTGAGACCAGCTGAGTTTTGCCAGCAATATCTGTCTTTCTTTAGTTTTTGAGTGAGAGAAGCACTCATTTATTTTCACCTACAAAGATTCACCTCTGCAGAAACTTGGCTGCAGCTTTGTCTGGAAACCCAGAGAATCCCAAATTTAATTAATCTGAAAGAAAACCACAACAGATAACATATCCAGGCTTGAAATGTATACATCTTAAAGGATTGAAATTTAAACACATGATTTTCTACTTGTATTTCTGTTAATAATTTAAATGCACATTGCATATCTAGAATCCATCTTTGCTCATTGTGTCTGCCTGTGTGGATGCGCAGAGAGGTATTTGAAATGTTATGCATTCAGTTCCTTCCAAGCTGCGGCTGGTGATATTTGCAAAATCTCATTCACATCTTGCATAAGCGAAGCCATTGATTCTGTTTACTCATGAAAGCCAACCACATCTTATTAGTAGATGCCATGAATTGAAAAACTTCATGGAGACACTGCAATTCCTTGAAATGGTGCCACAGCAATCAAGTAATCTATTGGAGGATGGACTGTTGAATTATCCAATATTGTTAGATTTTTTTTATTAGTTCATGGGAGCTTTCCTGGTAAACGTAGCATAGTAACTCACCAAGACTTCTTCAACAGCACCTTCCAAACCTGTAATCTCTATCACCAAGGAGGACAAGAGCAGTAGAGAAACTATCTGAAAGTTCTACATACCACCCTCACTTATTACTATATTTCTGTATCATCATTATCACTGGGTCGAAATTCTAGAACTCTCTTCCTAGCAGAACTGTGGTTGTTCCTACACTACAAGGACTGTAGATGTTCAAAAAGGTAGCTCAGTACCATCTTCTTCAGACCAATTAGAAGTGGCAATAAATTCTGTTCAACCAGTGAAGCCCAAATTCCATAAACAAATAAAAAAAGTCTTGTTTAACAGCCATTATTACTTATTATTCAACATGGTAAAAGCTAACAATGTATCAGACAAGACTTCACACAACACCTTGAGAGAGAACCAAAGCCCAGAAGTCATATGGTGCTACATCCATACCCAATGATGTAGCCTATCTAATGAATATATACTCATTAATCCTTTACACTGCGTATTTACCTGTGTTCGGGGGCTCCAGTGAGGATCCTCATTCTGAGGCCTCATGTGTTCCTGGTAGCATTGCCAGTACTGGAAAGCTGTCAGCCTCTGACTGGCCAAAAAAACTTCAGAGGCAGGACATCTGCAATGCAGAAGAAATCCTTGCTGGCATTCCCTCTGCTGGAACACAGCAGCAGCTAGTAAAACAACTTGATTGTGACTTAATTCCAATGACACTCAAAAACATGGTCAAAACGTGGGTTCTACCAGTTCTGCAACCATCAGATAGATCCATGTTGTATATAGTAAATTCTGCCAGTCTAGTCAGGACAACGGTTGTAAAATTTGACATTACTGTCTACTCTGCTATGTCTGCTTTAAAATGGAATTCTGACATTTAGCTCCATTCACAGTGAGGCTTCTTTTCAATGTCTTTCTTTTACAGTGCGGTACAGATCACGAGCAGAATAAATTCACCTCAATGTCATGATGATCCATCTAAGCTCACCAAGGTTTTATAATAAATTTATCCAGTGAATTTCCTGATTGAGTGCTTGCAGTGAGGAACTTGGAGGATGTGTTGATCAGTATTTAATTCTCTGCCCACTTAAACTGATAATAGAATCTAAAGATACAGCACAAAAGGCAAGAACAATCCAGCTAGTCCTACCCTTTCTCAATTTTCATGAATTCTTTTCCCCTTCATGTAATTATCTAACTCCATTTGAAAATCTTGATTGAATCTGCCCAGTCTCCCTTTCAGACAGTATGTTCCAAATTGTAATTGCACAACGCCTAACATTGTTTTTCCACTTGCTAGCTTTGGCTCTTCTCCAAAAATCTTGAAGTGAATTCTCTTGTTTTGTGATTCTTTTGTCAATGGGAACTGTTTCAATTGACTGTCTCTAGACACCTCATGATTTTGAATAACTCAACATTTTTTTTTATAATTCTTGGCACGTGGATATTACTAACTAAGGCAACTTTTATTGACTATCTTACATTGTCCCCGAGAAGGTGGTGGTTCGCACCTTCTTAAACCACGGGAGAGTAGGTACATATACAGGGACATTAGCAAGTAGCTTCCAGGATTTTCACCCAGCAACTGTGAAGGAACAGTGATATAGTTCCATGTCAGGATGGTATGTGGCTTGGAGTGGAACTTTCAGATGAAGGTGCTCCCATTCATCTGGTACCTATGTTGTTCTAGGCAGTAGAGATTTCCAATTTGGAAGTGTTGTAGAAGAGGCCTTGGTGAGTTTCTGCATTGCATCTTGTAGAAGGCACATGGCAGAGTAGACTCTGGGTACCAATCACTTGTGGCTTGTGATTGAGGTACTTTGCTGCCACCCGTTCTGGTTTATCCAATGGGTCTAGTGTGTTGCTTGATTATCACTGGTCGAGATAAACTGCTGGAAAGACTTACCGGGAAAACGCGTTTGTTTTATATAGGGGAGTATATTTTATTGCATGGTAACATCACAAACGGATTCCTTTAATCTCACAAGTGTTTATTATGGAAGATGACTGCACTTTTACAACACATGCTTTTTTCCTTCAGTATCCTGGATTTCTGGATCAGCCAATTGTTTATGGTTTGAACTGGCGTTTACTTTTGGATGTTCAAGCCATGTGTTTCTTTTTTTTAAACTATATTCCGAATCTATGAACATTGTTTTGGTATCCATGAAGTTCTATGCAGCTCATTTCCATTTTATACATGCAAATCTTTACTTTAAATCTGTTTATGTATCTACATTCTTCAGCTTCTTCATTAAGGTGAATGCTTTCATTCTTTTTGGTGAACTAGTCATTTTCACATCTTTAGTTGCATTACTGTAGATTGCTGATCACTTAGCAGCACCTCTGTCATTGGCACTGACAATTCAAAGATCGAAATGCTCTTTGCTGATGATAGGAATGGGAATATTTCAACAGTGTGCAAAATCTACTTCCTGTTGACAGCATGAAATAATTCTGTTATTTCAACATAGGTAATCTCAATGTCAGTATGGGTCTAGGAAATCCAATGAAATATTCTGACAGATGCTGTCTGAACATCTTTGTTTTTGATCCATATGTTCTCAAGGAGTTAGTCAAACTCCTTCTGTTAATGCAAGAATATTGAGGCCAAGTCACACATGTCGGCTCAAAAGTGAGAAGAGTTGATTGCAAATGACATAAACATTTTCAACTCTCATAGAATCCCTACAGTATGGAAGCAGGCCATTTAGTCCATCAAGTTCACACAGACACTCTGAAGAGTGTCCCATCCCCCCCCCCACTCTATCCCTGCAATTCCCACGGCTAATCCACCTAGCCCATGCATCCCTAGACATCACAGGGCAATTTAGAATGGCCAATCCAACAAATCTGCACATCTTTGGACTGTGTGAGGAAACCAGAGAACCTGGAAGAAACCCATGTAAACACAGGGAGAACATTCAAACTCCACACAGACTGTCACCCAAGGTTGGAATCAAACCTGGGTCCTTCATGCTGTGAGGCAACAGTGCTAACCACTGAGCCACTGTGCCACCCGTATGCTGTTTGTGTTGCAGTTACTTGCAGCATGCCCTTAATTTTAGGATTCATTCCACAAAAAACTCTATTTTCATCTTATATCCTCGTAACTTCTGTTTCTTCAGCTATGGTATCTAATTGGCCAGGATAGTGACAGTTGTTTCCTTATCAACCTTAAAATTAACAAGACATCCATTGATTTAAATAAAAATCTATGAAACCTGAGTTGTATGAATCACTAATTTCAGTTTACTGTCTAAATTCCCTTCAGAATGCCAAGATCTTTTTTCCTAAAGGAGGTATATCACCTAATCATTAATTCAATTATTCATGGATTTGCCTGAAAGCTGAAACTTTCTGTTAAATCTTGTTTGTTCAAGAATTTTATTTGTCCTCAGACTGAAGTAATTACCAGAGGCTTTTTAAAACATCATGAAAACTATCTGTGGCTTCTTTAGCATTTTGATGATTTTTCATGTCATTCGCTGTTGAAAGAAATAGTGCATTAATTTGTTCATCCTTAGATTTATTGTTAATTTTGAAACAATTCTATATCTCAAGAAATGTTATGTCCACTATGTCAAATCCCATGTCATTTTTTGCCCATCTCTGACACTGAATCTTTTTTGGAAGTATTTTTTTCATCTATTTCTTCTTAATGTGTTTGTTTATTCTTATTCTTGTAAAGTTGTTCTAAATTTCTAGTTTCTCCATTATTTTGTGGTCGTTTGTCTAAAAGTTTGCATTCATCCACTAAATCAGTGCTGTTTAAATGCAGTAATCTTAAAGTGTCTTCAAACTCTTACACTCTAGTATTGAAATTTTGCAGTATTTTCTTTATCTGCAAGCTTTTAAATTCTGTATTTTGGCAACAGCATGAAATTCTTCCAATGAAGCATTTAATTCAGTTAACTAGCAAATCTGTACTGTGTTACTTCTTTCAAGCTTGAATTGTATTACATGGGATACTGTATTGATGTAATGCTTATATGAGTTTTCCTGCTTTTCTAATGATTGAAATGGTGGTTTTTCTGCTTCTATTAGTTCCCCCAACCCCAGCATATGTGGCCAAGTTGAAAGTACCTCACTGTTTTCAGGTCAAAATGAATGTTCTCTTGCCTTTCATGGCTCAAAGCACGTGTCCTTTACATTAAAAAAAATGGTATTTTGGTTGCAGGTTGAAAATTTAAACTGTGAAGTTTATATGTCCCAACCTTCTAATAGGATTAATATTCTTCTAAACTTCCTCTTTTGTTATAGTCTTTCTTCAAATCATTTAACTTTGTCCTTTTTGTCCCTTTAAATAGACTGTACTTTAAGATTACTGCATTTAAACAGCACCAGTTTAGTGGATGAATGTAAGTTTTTAGACAGAAGACCACAAACAATATAGAGAAGCTAGAAATTTAGACTGCACTTCTTGTCTGACACAGAAGTTGCTGGAAAAGCTCAGCAGATCAGGAAGCATGTGTGAAGCAAAAACAAAGTTAACGTTTCGATCTGGTGACCCTCCCTCAGAACTGATGGTAGCTAGGAGAATGTCAGGTTGCCTGCAGAAGATAGGGCGGGGGAAGAGATTAGCAGTAAATAATAGATAGTGATATATCTCAAAGAGAGAGAACAGTTTGGACGGACAGAAGAGTCGATAATGATCTGGCTGGGAGGGTGCATAGCTGTTAATTGGGACTGTTAGTGACTAACAATAGGTAGCGTGGAGTGGCAGATTATGCGATAATTTTGTGTGCGCGCGCATGTGTGTGTATGCACATCTCCAGTAAAATGAAGGAATTGAAAGAAAACCAGTTGTTTCTTCCCACTAAAGTTGCTGTAAAATGTTGCTTTTAACCATTCAGTCAGAGATGTCATAATTTGTAAACAAGCCCCACTGTGAAGAAGAAATCAAAGAACCATGAAGGAAAAGCTGGGAAAACGAAGGGACTTGCGAAACAAAAGGAACCCATCCCTAAGGACTGATACCATTGAACTGTTTTACAGTAGTTTTCTCCCCTCCACCCATAATGACGTTTTTTGTCTGTCCGAATGTGAGTAGAAAGGGTTTCTTAGAAGGGGAACGAGGAAAATTATAAACTAACGGTTCATAATTGTTTCCCTGTGAATGGAATCTATTTATGTGTAATAAATAGTAATTGGTGTAAGTACAGAAACTTGTTTTGTGTTTTCTGTTAACTTAAATCTGTCAGAGTTAAACTGAGGAATTGCAAGCTTTATGTTCAATAGCATCTACCTGACAATGTGGGAACATAGTCAGGTATGTCCTGTGTCCAACATAAAGGACATATCTAACTCAGCCAAATACATTCCATCCCTCTACTCTCGATTATCAGTAAAGGGATGGAAGGTGTTACCAACAGTGCTTTCAAACAGTATCTACTCAGCAATAACCTGTTCAGTAAAGCCCAGTTTGGGTTCTGCCAGGGCCACTCTGCTCCTGACCTCATCACAGCTTTGGTTCAAACTGCAACAAAACAGCTGAATTCCAGAGGGGACGTGGAAGTCACATCAAGATTGCATTTGACTAAGAATGGCATCAAGGAGTCCTGGCCAAACTGGAGTCAATAGCAATAAACGTTAAAAAAAACTGCTGGTTGGAGTCATACCTGGTACATAGGAAGGTGATTGTTGGAGGTCAGTCATCCCATTTGGTTGGCACCATATATACAAACATCATTTTTTTTAATACAATGCTCAAAGTGTACCACCAATGTGCAGCAGTGTGTACTACTTACAAGGTGCACTGCAAAAATTTATTAATACTCCTTTGACAGCAGCTTCCAAACCAACAACCACCACTATCGAGAAGGACATGGGCAGATGATACACAGCAACACCACTGCCTGCAAGTTCCTTCCAAATCACTCACCACCCTGACTTGGAAATATGTCATCTTTGGTGTCACTGGATAAAGACTGTGGAATCCCTCCCTAAAGGCATTGTGGGTGTTCCTACACCAAATGGTTCAAGAAGGCAGCTCAGCATCCTGTCCTCAAGGGCAACGAAGGATAGCCAATAAATGTTGGCTCAGCCAGTGAAACTCACATCCTATGAATGAACAAAAAATAAGGATTCAGAGAAGACAAGTTGACCTTTTAACCAATCCACCTTTGCAGTTGGCAGCTCTTTTGGCTATTTTTGAACATTAGGGGACGGCGGACCTGATCCCAATTTGTGCTCTGGAATGCAAACCTGATCTTTTAGGCTGTTTCTCCTGAGATAAGTGTGCAAACCAGGAACTTACCCAAGACTGCACTCCCAGTTAGCATTTCTGGTTGATAAGTGGTCATCTATCCACAGACACTGTCTGACCTGTGATCATTTTGATCAATTTCTGCTTTTGTTTCCTTTATCTGCTGGCCTTTGGCTGGTTTGAAAGGTTAAAAAAAAATCAAATAATTTAAAACAGAATGTAGTGAATTAGCAGTGCAGAATGCAGTGAAACACCAGCTGAATCCTGCCTATCAAAGATTAATTTATGATGCAGCAACTTTACTGAGAGAGAGGAGTAAGAACAATAAAGGAAGTAAATCAGCACCTTTAAACAATTTCTTAATTTAAAATTCAATCAGCAGGAAAATAATTAATCTAAAATTGTAAAAGGTACCTGATATGTAAATCTTTCCATTGTGTACTGCACCAGCATGTGCTGCCAGGGGCTGAGGAAGAGAGGACAAGTAGCACCATTCATTGGCTTCCAGATTGTAACATTCAACACTTGACAAATAACCTGTTTCGTTCCTTCCACCAATCGCGTACAAATGTTTATCCAGAAAGCAGGCATAAAAACTTGCTCGCCTACAATACAATTAAAAATCAGATTATAAAACACCTATCAGAAAGACGTATTATTTTCTGATTTTAAATGTAAATGGTCATAAATTCATGTGCTGCTGGTTAGTAATGTTTCCCATTAGTAATGTGAATTTAGAAGACTGGAAGATTGCCAGTCAGCTGCTCATTCTGAGAGTCAAACAACCCATAACATTTGAAGCTCTCAATCTCATGGAAGTGAGATTTCCTGCTTCAAATGGATTCAGGCTGGCACATCATCTGCTGGGACTATAGTACAACAGTGGTTTATAAGAATTTTGTGGGACATGCATTCCTATTCATTCTGGTGATTCATTAACTGTATTGCCTCAGCCACTCTGTTATAGTAGAAATTTGTACATTTTCATCACACTTTGGGAAGCTTCTGATTGCCCATTTCGGTTTCTTGCTTATATTTTGTTCTTCCCCCAAATCCTGGAATATCACTCTTGCCACCAAACAGCATTATAGCTATGCTGACAGCTGATAGATGGCAGTGGTTCTCGAAGGCAGCTTACCTCACCACGCTCTCAGGGGTAACTAAGAACAGCCAATAAACACTGGCTCAGCCAGTGCTGCCCACATTTCTTGAGCAAGTAAAAGTTAAGTGGAAATTTATCAGTGGGTGTAATTTAATGTATTTCCTATAGTGAGATTACTGGCAGAGTTGTTTAATCTGGTTGGAGAACGATGGCTGGGGACCCCACTAACTTCCTGCCTCTCTTCAATTATTGTCCATTTGAGGGTCTCATCCCGCCACCATTGGTATTCACCAAGCAGTAGGTGGGGAGCTTGCTATTTGCTACTAAAAATTAAACCTTGATGGGAGGCACCTGAAGAGTAAGTGATAAAACAATAGGGAGTAACTTTAACTGAGTTAAACAACCATCATTGGTGGCCTCAAAACTGGACTAGCAGACTCATTGCTCACTTAAAGCCAACACTGTAGCTGTTTTTAAAGGATCTATAGCTGGTTGTCCAAATCATCAGCCTATATCAGACAAAAGTCATTTTTAAAACTGTTAGAACATAAGAAATATGAGCAGGAGTAAGCCATAGGGCCCTTTGAACTTGCTAAGTCATTTAATAAAGCATAATCAGGTTATGCCTGAACCATATTGCCTTCTTGCCTCTGCCAGAATGAAGTTCTAGGCAGAAAGGTTCATGGTCAAGCTTCTCACCTTATCACCAATTGAGGTCTTTAAGCAGACATCAATGACTTGCAGCCTAAGTCCTCTATAATACTGGGACTCCAGGGTGTCTTTCTAATAGCAGACATGGTCTCCTTATAGAGCAAGTTTTGCAAACTAATAATTTAGAAGATACAGCATGGTCTTACGCCATTTGTGCAGCCCCAACAACACAATCAGATGTGACCAAATGATTCTGTTTATATAAGGAGTTGGATTTTATTGATTCTGCCAGTATTTTTGAAGGTGAGGATGTTGTGGGAGGGGGGTGTGGAGCTTGTGAATGCAGCAGATGGCATTTTGAACAGCTAGCCAGAGAGGCAAAGAGCACCAATACAGACTGCCCGCAGAACTGCTCTCTGAAAGGTACCATTATCCATGAAAGATCTGTGAAGCAGAGTACAGAAGAGATGAAGACTGGAAGATACAAAGGGAAGATCAACAGCTGGTTGGTTTTGAAACTTGATTTTTTTGTTAACTTAATCTGGGTGTTTTATCAGATCAGTATATTGCTGTAGAGTTGGAAGTAGATAAGTCGATCAGACAAAGGAGGTAGATAGTTGTTACTTAATGTTCTCTTTTCTTGGAGTTAAAGAATAAATTGTTAATTTTTTCTTTAAGTAGTGGGATTTGAGTAGCTCTTTGTCACTCATACTTAAACAAATTACATGGTGAGGTAAGCTTTTCTGTGCAGAGAAATTAAATTAGCAGAGGGGTGTACCCCGTGTCATACCACTTAAATTCAAAAATTGCAAGTGATTTTCTTTGGGACATATTAACTATAGTGTGAGCATTGCTGTTCTATTAAAACTAAATAAATTGCCAGATTTTTGTGTGTGCTTTTGCATACATGGTTATAGTTTTCAAACAAACATAATAAATTGCATTTACTCTAAGCTGCTCTCAAATCTATACTTTGTTGTGATTTTTCAGACTGGCCATAAACATCAGAAGCTCTGACTTTAAAGTTCCATTCTGTTATCTCGTAAACCATTCCTTGAAGACCCATTCCATCGTCTTCATTTCATGGGGTTGTGATAAGAGTTCGGTTTATCTGGTATAATGGGGCAGTGGCTAGCTAATATTCAGGAAACTTCACTCAACAAGGCAATTAAAAGTGATGATTTTGTAATTGTAAATCTGAAGTAAAGCCTGAACTGTAATAAATATACTGATTATTTCAGCAAGACACTCACTCTTGTGTACACTAAAATAGCTAGACATCTCCATTTGATGAATTTGTATTCATGTCATGGTAAGTTGCTTTGTGAGATCATCGTGCCTTAGTTTTAATTAAACATCCAACATATAATCATGAATTCATTTTATAAAGTATTAAAGTATATAAAGCTGAACATGACCATCTTCTCACTTCTAAAAAAAAGTCACCCAAGAAGACAGGTTCTATGGTTTATAAAACAGATTTGTTAGTTTATTACAGTAATTGCCTGTATTCATTATCCCAGCTTTATCCTAAATTTAGATTTCTGGAATCAACATATTTTTAGGATTCTATTCCTGGAATTTCAAATTATGGTGTGTTATTTTGATCAGTACAAAGTCAAGTCTTTTTAACGTATGTCTCAAAACAACCACATAAACACCACAAATATCAAAGCTCCTGCAGGCCACAGAAAAGAGACTTTGAAATAGGCAATAATTAAAAATTGGATTGATCATTGTTGGAAGAATGCCATTATTATTAACACAACAGATCAATAATGCTATTCTTAGACCGGCCTATTGTGAACAAATGCAGATTTTGAATTGAGATGGAGACAAAAAAATGCAGGCCTCAGACTGGACAATAATCCAAACTAAGTTATTGAATTGTACAGCAATCCAAGAAAGTAGAAAGATGGCATTAATAAAAAGAGAACAACTAGAATAGATAGGTACTTGTTTTTGACTGGCATTGGCTCAATGGCTGAAGCATCACATAAGAAAGCAGTCTTGACGTGGACAACAAGCTAAGAGTAAATATTTGGAATGGACAGCATCTAAAAATATAAAATTAATATGAACAATAATCCAACAATGTAGAATTAAAGCAATCTCAGAATGCAGCCCTTGAGCTGGATCAGATAGACAAATAAAAATGTAGCCTTTTTATTGAATTGTAATTTCCTAATGAAGCATGATTTCCAATTAGTTTGTTCAATTTATTACCTACCAGATGACAATAGTTTGTGACAAATATACCTACATATGTAAACAAAAAGTCCAATGATATACTTTATGATGAGCTCCTCAACTGTATGTGGTATTAAAGTACTAAATATTTCTGAAATATCATAAAGTATTACCTTTCCTGCATAGGTGGGAGTTGTATCCAGCTGTTAAATCTAGGATCATACCGGCTAACAAAATTAGTGCTGTGTTTCCCTGTTTAAAACAAATGAATTAAACATGTTACAGATGCATACTATGAGATACTAAGACACCATGAGAGTTTTAATAGAACATAGAACATAGAACATAGAAGAATACAGCGCAGTACAGGCCCTTCAGCCCTCGACGTTGCGCCGATCAAAGCCCACCTAACCTACACTAACCCACTATCCTCCATATACCTATCCAATGCCCGCTTAAATACCCATAAAGAGGGAGAGTCCACTACTGCTACTGGCAGGGCATTCCATGAACTTACGACTCGCTGAGTGAAGAACCTACCCCTAACATCAGTCCTATATCTACCCCCCCTTAATTTAAAGCTATGCCCCCTTGTAATAGCTGACTCCATACGTGGAAAAAGGTTCTCACTGTCAACCCGATCTAACCCCCTAATCATCTTGTACACCTCTATCAAATCACCCCTAAACCTTCTTTTCTCCAATGAAAACAACCCCAAGTGCCTCAGCCTTTCCTCATAGGATTTTCCTACCATACCAGGCAACATCCTGGTAAACTTCCTCTGCACCCGTTCCAGTGCCTCCACATCCTTCCTATAGTATGGCGACCAAAACTGCACACAATATTCCAGATGCGGCCGCACCAGAGTCTTATACAACTGCAGCATGACCTCAGGACTCCGGAACTCAATTCCTCTACCAATAAAAGCCAGTACGCCATATGCCTTCTTAACTGCACTATTTACCTGGGTGGCAACTTTCAGAGATCTGTGTACATGGACACCAAGATCCCTCTGCTCTTCCACACTACCAAGTAGTCTACCATTAGCCCAGTAATCCATCTTTTTATTACTCTTATCAAAGTGAATCACTTCACACTTAGCTACATTGAACTCCATTTGCCACCTTTCTGCCCAGCTCTGCAGCTTCTCTATATCCTGCTGTAACCTGCCATATCCTTCCTCACTGTCTACAACTCCTCCGACTTTCGTATCATCCGCAAACTTGCTCACCCAACCTTCTAACCCTTCCTCCAGGTCATTTATAAAAATGACAAACAGCAATGGTCCCAAAACAGATCCTTGCGGAACACCGCTAGTGACGGCACTCCAAGATGAACCTTTGCCATCAACTACTACCCTCTGTCTTCTTCCAGAGAGCCAATTCCTAATCCAAACCTCCAACTCACCCTCAATGCCATATCTCTGTATTTTCTGCAGTAGCCTACCATGGGGGACCTTATCAAACGCCTTACTAAAATCCATATATACCACATCTACCGCTTTCCCCTCATCTACCTCCTTAGTCACCTTCTCAAAGAATTCAATAAGGTTTGTGAGGCACGACCTGCCCTTCACAAAACCATGCTGACTATCCTTGATCACATCATTCTTATCCAGATGTGCATAAATCCTATCCCTTACAATTCTCTCTAAGACTTTGCCCACAACAGAAGTGAGACTCACTGGCCTATAGTTACTAGGATTATCCCTACTCCCCTTCTTGAACAAGGGAACCACGTTTGCTAGCCTCCAGTCCTCTGGCACTACTAATGTCGACAAAGAGGACACAAAAATCAAGGCCAATGGCTCTGCAATCTCCTCCCTTGCTTCCCAGAGAATCCTAGGATAAATGCCATCAGGCCCAGGGGACCTATCTATTTTCACCCTTGCCAGAATTTCCAACACCTCTTCTCTACATATCTCAAAGCCATCCATTCTACTTATTCGTGCCTCAGTATTTATATCGACAACAATGTCCTGTTCCTGAGTGAATACTGACGAAAAGTATTCATTCAGCGCCTCCCCAATCTCTTCAGCCTCCACACGCAACTTCCCATTACTATCCTTGATTGGACCTATTCCTTCCCTAGTCATTCTTTTATTCCTAACATACCTATAGAAAGCCTTAGGGTTTTCCCTAATCCTACCAACTAAGGACCTTTCATGTCCCCTCCTTGCTGCTCTTAGCTCTCTCTTCAGGTCCTTCCGGGCTACCTTATAACTCTCAATTGCCCCTATTGAACCTTCACGCCTCATCTTTACAAAGGCCGCCCTCTTCCATTTAACCAGGGATTCCAACTCCTTATTAAACCACGGCTCCCTCACAGGACCCTTTCCTCCCTGCCTGATAGGTACGTACTTATCAAGGACACTCAATAGTGTCTAAACAAGATTCCTGTTACATCATCAGAATCAATATCCCATTCATTTCCCATGACATGATTAAAAAGTTCAACTGTTAGACTAATTATATCAATCTTGATAGAAAAGTTTCTGGATTTTGGTAGCAATTCAGCATTACTTGGAATGTTACATTCAAAGCCTAAGGAATATCTAAGTGACTAGTGAAAAAGATAGACATGCACATTTTGTGGTGCATTCATAATTCATTGATAGTTACAGGCTTTTTATTTTCTAAGGCCTGAATCAATCACTATCAGATTGCTGCAATGCTCCTACTTTTTTGTACTAAAGTTGAGTTCCACATTTCTGGTCAGGCCTTCCAGTCCAGGCTTCTTCAGAAATGTAGAACTTGTAGACCTGAATTATAAGGAGGAAGGCAATTAACCAAGGCTTCTTTTATGGCACTAACTGCTGTATTCTGCTGTGTCCACAAGCATCGAGACATTTAAACAGCTTCTTAGCAAGTTAGTAAATGATAGTGGGGAAAAAAATGGGTGAGTGAGTGAGTAGGATAGATGAAATAAGTGGGTAGCGGATTGGGAGTAGATCAACTAAGTGTGCAAGAGTGTTGGGTAAGGTAATTGGTAGTGGATTGAGGTAAGTGAGTAGGGTGCAGATAGCTACATAGTAGGATAGGATAGCAATTGGGAGGGGTTTGTAAGCTAGACAGTCACTCTGGATTGGGTTAGGGCAGGGATCCGAAAGTCAGGGGGCTAGCCAGGTTGGGTCAGGGGAGTCGGGTGGTGCAGTCTTGTCAGGTTGTGTTAGAGGTGAAACGAAAACAGAAGTTGTTGGAGAAACTCAGCAGGTCTTGCAGCATCTGTGGAGAGAAAGCAAAGTTAACATTTCCATTCTAGTGACCCTTCTTCGGATCCTTGTAATCAGCCTTGCTGAGTTTCTCCTGCAATATCTGTTTTTGTTTCAGATTTCCAACAGTTCTTTGTTTTATTTTGAGTAGAGATGAGTCTGGTGTCAAGGGGGTTACTATGGAGACCAGTGTTATGGTTACCCAGGAGTGAGGTGATGCTTCTATCTCACATTTTCTGAGTTGCTATCCCAGTAAGTTGGAACACTCTGAACATTATGAACAAGTTATAATTGGAGGTTTTTGCAGAGGCTCCCAGGGAGCAGGAGAATTTCCCATTGGAAGCTAAAACTTCCCAGGCAACTTCCACAGAGTCATTAGATTGGGATTTCAGAGGTGCGCTGGCAGAGGCATGTTGGGCCACAGTCACACCTCTGACTATCTGGAGACTGTAGATCTGTGCCTCCGATATAAAGGTAGTCCAAAGCTGTACTTTTCTGTCAGTCTCAATTAACAAAGCTGTATTTTGATGCCTAATGAACACAAGGACAATGCACTAATTTCAATCTTGAGTCTATTTGTGATTGACAGCCAAAGATCTTTGTTTCTGCATTCCCAATTATTGAAGCTTATTACTTTCTGCTTTTTAAGGTAGCCCTGATCAGAATTCTTTTCTTTACAAGTGGTTTACTGTGATGAGCAACGCTGCTTCTCAGTTTTTATGGGGATGGTTTGTTTAAGTGAATGGGAGAAAGTGAGGACTGCAGATGCTGGAGACCAGAGTTGAAAAGTGTGGTGCTGGAAAAACGCAGCAGGCCAGGCAGCATCCGAGGAGCAGGAGAATCGACGTTTCAGGGCCTATGCTTCAGGGCTTCCTGAAGAAGGGCTTATGCCCGAAACGTTGATTCTCCTGCTCCTCGGATGCTGCCTGGCCTGCTGCGTTTTTCCAGCACCACACTTTTCAACTTAAGTGAATGGGAGTCTTTCAAAACGCCAACTTCCCCTGGCCTAATGGAAACTTTCTGGTTGTACAGCTGCTGAGATTAGAGGACAATCAGTGATGACAGCCAACCTGAAATTTTCAGCCTGCTATGTACTGTTCCTTAATATTTTCATCACAGATAATCTCATTTCATCTACAGCTTTAGTGCTGGTACTATCCTTTTCTTAAATCAGCATTTCTAAGGAAGGGAGGCCATTTCCAGCTTGTTGGTGTACAAACTGCTTCTACATTAAGTACATGGTCTGCTGACCAGCCTGTAAATCAAACTTTCCTTTTAGATAGCTTAAAATATATGCTGTATGAGCAGCTGTTAGAAACATATTTCACTCCAAATAGAAGAACACATTGCTATTTACATATGGCACCAATTAAAATTAAAATTACAATAAGGAAATAAAGTTGCTCCAATTGCAAGTTAAGTGATCCCATAATTTTTGTTGCATTTAATCGCTTGTCATAGAGTTACAGATTTTATTTATTTTCAAATATGTACAAATATAGATGCAGTTATTTCTGCTCCCAAAAATATTAATAAAGCTCTTTACAGTGAAGTATGAAGTACCAAGCAGTTTGTTATTACCATTTGGATTCCATTGGTCTTCTCCTCCTAGTACAAATAGGAAATTTTCTACTTCAACAACACAGTGGT
Source organism: Chiloscyllium punctatum (assembly GCF_047496795.1). Taxonomy (NCBI): domain Eukaryota; kingdom Metazoa; phylum Chordata; class Chondrichthyes; order Orectolobiformes; family Hemiscylliidae; genus Chiloscyllium; species Chiloscyllium punctatum. Next base: position 63,575,420 of record NC_092743.1, read on the forward strand.
GGGCACTGTTATAAGGCATTACTGAAATGAAGAACAAAAACATCTTCACTGCAAAGTCTTTATTATAGAATCAATACAACCCAGTGATTAATCTGGCAAGGTTATTGTATGCATTGCATTTTTGCAATGTATTTTTCACAAATGAATATTGGGAAATGTGGACTTTTATATTTAATATTTTGAAATGTTTTAAATATACAACAGAGTTATAATAGAAGAGCACATTTAATTGAATAAGAAAGTCTCTGTTAATAATCAAAGAAAATTTTCAAATGCTTGAAATGTGCAGATGGGTAAGGAGGAAAGAGATCAATATTTTGGATATAAACCTTTCACTTGACTGAACGATAGAAAATCAGCAAATTCTTAATATAGCTCAGCAAATCACAAAATTTCTGTCAACGCTTCCAATAGCAGAGTAGCAGAAACTCTGAGGAAATACTCAGTGATACTTGTCAAAGTGTTCCCTGGAGTGACCTGAACCAGGAAAAAGATAGATAATCAAAGCCACAAATATAAAACATGCTCATTAAATTTTAGTGTTAACCTATTTTGTCAGCTTGAGGAGAGATTTTAGGATGAACTAAATTTTCTCAGATCATTTATTAAGTAGGCAAAATGTTATCTTTTCATATCTGGAACTAGGGTTTGAATTCAGACTAAACTCATGGGATGAATAACTTCTCTCTCTTGCGTCTATAAAAATTTGAAATGAACACAAATTGGAACATGAGTACAAATTGACAGATTGACAGCCTGAATGTTGTACAGGTCTTGCTACATATAGACACTGACTGCTTAAATATCTGAGGAGTTATGAATGAGACAGAATATTTTGCCAACATCAGTAATGATTACTTGTGGCCTTTTGAAGAATGGAAGGCCATTGATGAAGCCTAGGTCTGGGAGATTACCCTGAGAAACCCCTGCAGCAATGTTGTCATACATGAATGATCTCCAACAACCAGGAGCTTGTGACTTCAACTAGTGGTTTGTTTTTACCTGATCTTCATTGCCTTATTTTTGTGGACAGGACAAACATAGCAATGTTTTTACATTTTCAGGTAGATGCCAGTGTTATTGCTGTACTGTAACAGCTCAGCTAATGGCTAATTCTGGAGCATGTCTTCATTACTATTACTGGAATATTATCAAGTTCCACAACCTTTGAAGTATTCAGTACTTGCAGCCACTTCTTGATATCATGTGGAGTAAATCAAATTGGCTGAAGACTAGTGTCTGTGATATCGGGGACTTTAGGAAAAGGCTGAGGTGGATCAAGTTGCTATTTCTGGCTCAAGATGGTTGCAAATACATTAGTCTTATCTTTTTCACTGATGTGCTGGACTCCTCTATCATTGAGGAAAAGAGTACCAGTGCACTTCACTCCTCTGGTTAGTTATTAAAGTATCACTACCATCCATGACTGAATACAGCAGGATTACAGTGCTTAGGGCTGGTTATTGATTGTGGTATTGTTTAGCTCTATTTAATGCATGCTTCTTTCGCTGTTGGCAACTAGTTGTGTGTTACAGTTTCACCAAGTTGACTGTTACTGTTCCTGGCATTCCCTCCTTCATTCCTCAGTAACCACGGTTATTCTCCCAGCTTGATGGGAATAATAATGTTCCATGTCAAAGACTGTTACTTAGACTCAAATATGCCAGGCCACAACGTTAGACATTGGAGTTGAACACAATTCTGTTGCTGTTGATAACTCATAGCGCCTCATGGATGACAAGTTTTGAATTGCTGGATCTGATTGAAACTTACTTAATTTACACAATATGGGGTATTGTCAATGTGTAGGTTGGATTTTGTTTCTACAAGTGTAGTGGTCACGCCTATCAATACTATCAAGAACAGATGTCTCTGTGACAAGTTGAGGATGAGTTCAAGTACAGTTTTCCATTTGTTTGTTTCCTATCCACCACAAAGCTGTGTGGTAGATGGTAATCAGCAGGAGGTTTCCTTACCCAGCTCCTGAGTCAGTGCTTCGCACCTCAAATGTATACCACACTGTCATTGCCTTTTGTGGGACTGTCCTGCTCGTTGAAGAGGACGCGAGTGTTTTTGATCTTGTCTGTAAGATATCATTCTGTGATTATGACAATGTCAGGAAATTGCTTGACAAGACTCTCCCAATTTTAAGTCTAGTCCCAAGATAATCGCAAGACTTTCTCCAAAGGATCCACAGGTTTGGAATTGCCATTGTCATTTCTGTTGTCTGGTTTGAGACAGAGCAATCTATTTACTTTCAATCCTTTTTGATTTTGCAGTGGTTGATACAACTGAGTGTGTTGTTAGGCCATTTCAGAGGGACTTTTGTTTTTTTTCTTTCAGGGGATGTAAGCTGGCGACGTAAACATTATTGTTACCTTTGAACTAAGTGGCTTACATCGTCTGCTTACCAGTTTAATTTTCTTCTTCACTTCCTCACTCAACTTATTTTATTGGCTTGGTTCTTGATTACAGAATTCATATGACATCGACCCTGTATATCCTTTTATATTTCATCACTTTTTTTTATCTCTCTTATAACAAAAAGCAACTGATTTTAGTTCTCTTGCCTTGCCACTTGTTGGAATGCAACTGAGTAAAAGGTAAAGGTGCCATAGTCCCATCAGGCTACTCTCTCAGTAGACCAAGTGACTAGTAGTAAGTTTATCTTGAGGGTCAACAGACTCAGACAATGGGCAAGGTTGAGAAGGTGGGGCCTTTATGGTAACCTCAGTCAGTATGGGAATTGAACCTATGCTGGTGTTGGCATTATTTGGCATCACAAACCCGTTGTCTAGCTACCTGAGATAACCAACCCTTGGAATGTAACTAGCCTACAAATGAAGTAAGTATTACTTAAGAGTTACTCATTGTTTGTTATAGATCGGTGATGCAATCTATTTAGTTTGCATGTAATTGTGCTCTATATGTCAATAATCTATGAATATTGCAAATTTCAGTGAGCCAGGTATTCCAGTGTTTGCTACTTTTAATTGCAACAATAATGTCTATATACAAATTTGCCTATGATCAAGGATGGAGCTTGCTGCAAAATTTTCAGTTGGTCACAGAAACAATTTAAGGTTCACTGTAGAGCAGTTCCAGTGTTACAATCATTTGGAGACAGTGAGGGTAATGGAGATAGCAAGAAATTGACTCTAAACTAAACGTGCCACTGAGAAGACCATTGATTCTTATTCAAGATTAGAGTGATGCTGGAAAAGCACAGCAGGTCAGACAGCATCCAAGGAGCAGGAAAATCAAAGTTTCGGACAGGAGCCTTTCATCATGAATGAGGCTGGGACCCTCTGGGGTGGGGAGATAAATGAGAGTCTATTTTAGCGGAGGAAGAGGTGGGGTGTGGTACTGGTGTGACTACAGAAGATGGACTGTTCTACGTAGCCAACAAGGACACAGACATAGCTGGAGCCCATGGTTATCTGGAGGAAGTGGGAGGATTCGCAGGAGAAATTGTTCAGGGTGAGGACCAGTTCAGCCAAAGGAATGGGAGTGTCAGTGGAAGGGTACTGTTGGGGACATCAGGAGAGGAAGAAACAGAGGGCTTGGGGGCCCTGGTCATGATGAATGGAGGTAGAGCCTATCATTTATCTCTCCACCCCGGAGGCATTAGAGCCAGTTTGTGCAGGTAAGCATCGGAAATAGGGTTCAAAAATAACTTCCACCCATAAGGGACTCAGAAGAAGCAAATAATACTTCAATGCAGTGGAAAGTGGGAGTTGAAAAGTGCACAAGCAGAATTTGTGTGATGCAGCTGAGCAAAATTAGAATGCACGAGTAAAACCAAGTCATGTACTAGTTGATGTGTCTGTAACGAAGTGCTAGAGTGCAGTCTCCAGAATTCAGGAAAGCCTATACTCAGGAAAAGAAAGCAGACCACCATAGCAGGATCAGTTGTTTTGGCAGTCTATGATACTGTAGCTTTTGAGGGAGGTCAAAAAGAAGAATTGGAATCTCTTACAATGATTGAATAAGATTTTATGTCCCACAATATCACCAATATCTGAAGGTTGCTGAAAAATCCTTGTAGTCTTGACTACATTTGCTACAAAACCAATCATTGATCTTCCCGATCTTCCTATTTTTACTCTCTCTGATGCATGGATCGAGGAATAACAAAAAGAGTATTACAATTGATGTCTTTTTTTTAAACTCCCTTCTAGTTTCTGAAGTTCTGATTGTGTGACCTCAATACCGGCCCTCTTTATGTCATTTGTACTAATTTGTACTACAACTTCTAGCTCATTCGTTTATAATTGCAGAATATTCTACACCTTCTTTATGATGCTGTTTACACTGACACAAGGGTGGCAACACACATACCTTGTGAGACTTAAAATGATGGTTACAGAAAAGTGCCCATCTGTTCCTTCACCTATGGAATCCCCTGTAATTATGGCATAACTATACATTGCTCTTCTCTATCCAATTCAGTTGTCATTTTCTCAAAGAAATTCAGGGATAAAGTCAGACATTTTACCTCTGAATCCATCCTTCAAGCAATTGTAGAAATCTATTGCTGATAATCAAATAGACCAGAGAAATTGAGGTTTTGTTTAAGAAAAAGAAGGACATATTATGTCAGGTATAGACAGGAGAGATTGAGTGAATCTTTTGAAGAATATAAAGATATACTTAAGAGGGAATCAGAAGGGCAAAAAAAAGGGGACATGAGATAATTTTGACAAATAGGGCTAAGGAGAATCCAAATGGATTTTATAAATATATTAAGGACAAAAGGGTAACTAAGGAGAGAATAGGCCCTCCCAAAGATCAGCAAAGGGGGCCTTTGTGTGGAGCTGCAGGAGATGGGGGGATATACTAAATTAGTATTTTGCATCAGTGTTTACTCTGGAAAAGGACATGGAAGATATAGAATGTGGGGAAATAGATGGTCACATCTTGAAAAATGTCCATATTACAGAAGAGGAAGTGCTGGATGTCTTGAAATGAATAAAAGTGGATAAATCCCCAGGACCTGATTAGGCGTACCATAGAACTCTGTGGGAAGCTCAGGAAGTGATTGCTGGGCCCCTTACTGAGATATTTGTATCATCGATAGTCACAGGCGAGGTGCCGGAAGACTGGATGTTGGCTAACATGATGCCACTATTTAAGAAAGATGGTAAGGAAAAGCCAGGGAACTATAGACCGGTGAGCCTGACGTCGGTGGTGGGCACGTTGTTGGAAGAAGTCCTGAGGGACAGGATGTACATGTATTTGGAAAGGTAATGACTGATTAAGGTAGTCAGCATGGCTTTGTGTGTGAGAAATCATGTCTCACAAACTTGATTGAGTTTTTTGAAGAAGTAACAACGAGGATTGATGAGGGCAGAGCAGTGGATGTGATCTTTCTAGACTTCAGTAAGGTGTTTGACAAGGTTCTCCATTGGAGACTGGTTAGCAAGGTTAGATCTCATGGAATACAGGGAGAATACAGAACTGATTCGAAGGTAGAAGACAGAGGGTGGTGGTGGAGAGTTGCTTTTCAGACTGGAGGCCTGTAATCAGTGGAGTGCCACAAGGACCTGTGCTGGGTCCACTGCTTTCTGGCATTTATATAAATGATTTGGATGTGAACCTAGGAGGTGTAGTTAGTAAGTTTGCTGATGACATCAAAATTGGAGGCGTAGTGGACAGCAAAGATTACAATGGGATCTTGATCAGATGGGCCAATGGGTGGCAGATGGAGTTTTGATTAGATTACTTACAGTATGGAAACAGGCCCTTCAGCCCAACAAGTCCACACCAACCCTCCGAAGAGCAACCCACCCAGACCCATTCCCCTACATTTACCTCTTCGCCTAACACGACAGGCAATTTAGCATGGCCAATTCACCTGACCTGCACCTCTTTGGACTGGGAGGAAACCGGAGCACCCGGAGGAAACCCACGCAGACACGGGGAGAATGTGCAAACTCCACACAGACAGTTGCCCAAGGCGGGAATTGAACCTGGGTCTCTGGCGCTGTTAGGCAGCAGTGCTAACCACTGTGCTGCCCACTCAATGGCATTCAATGCCATTTAGATAAATGCGAGGTGCTGCATTTTGGAAAAGCAAATCAGAACAGCATTTAGACACTTAATGGTAAGGTCCTGGGGAGTGTTGCTGAACAAAGAGACCTAGGAGTGCAGGTTCATAGTTCCTTGAAAGTAGAGTCACAGGTAGATATATTAGTGAAGAAGGCGTTTGGTACACTTTCCTTTATTGGTGAAAGCATTGGGTATGGGAGTTGGGAGGTTATGTTGTGGCTGTACAGGACATTGGTTAGGTCACTCTTGGAATATTGTGTGCAATTATGGTCTCCTTCCTATCAGAAGGATTTTGTGAGACATGAAAGGGCCCAAAATGGGCAGCACGGTAGCACAGTGGTTAGCACTGCTGCCTCACAGCACCAGAGACCTGGGTTCAATTCCCACCTCAGGCAACTGTCTGTGTGCAGTTTGCATGTTCTCCCCATGTCTGTGTGGGTTTCCTCTGGGTGCTCCGGTTTCCTCCCACAGTCCAAAAATGTGCAGGTTAGATGAATTGGCCATGCTAAATTGCCCGTAGTTTAGATTAAATTAGATTACTTACAGTGTGGAAACAGGCCCTTCGGCTCAACAAGTCCATGGCAAAGTGCAACCCACCCAGATCCATTCCCCTACATTTACCCCTTCACCTCACACTACAGGCAATTTAGCATGGCCAGTTCACCTAACTACATTTTTGGACTGTGGGAGGAAACTGGAGCACCCGGAGGAAACCCACGCAGACATGGGGAGAATGTGCAAACTCCACACAGTCAGTCGCCTGAGGCGGGAAGTGTTAGGTGAAGGGTTAAATGTAAGGGAATGGGTCTGGGTGAGTTGCTCTTCGGAGGGTCGGTGTGGACTTGTTGGGCTGAAAGGCCTTTTCCACACTGTAAGTAATCTAATCATTCTAAGGAAAAGATTTAGAAGGGTGTTGCCAGGGTTGCAGGATTTCAGGTATAGGAAGAGGTTGAATAGGCTGGGGCTGTATCCCTGGTGCTGAGGGGTGACCTTACAATGCTTTATAAAATTGTGAAGGGTATGAATAGGATAAATAGACAAAGTCTTTTCCCTGGGGTGGGGAGTCCAGAGCTAGAGGGCATAGGTTTAGGGTGAGAGGGGAAAGATATAAAAGGGACCTAAGGAGCAATGTTTTCACACAGAGGGCGGTGCATGTATGGAGTGAGCTGCCAGGGGAAGTGGTGGAGGCTGGTACAATTACAGCATTTAAAAGGCATCTGTTCGGGTCTATGAATAGGAAGGGTTTAGAGGGATATGGGCCAAGTGCTGGCAAGTAGGAGTGGATTAGATTAGGATATCTTGTTGGCATGGACAAATTGGACCAAAGGGTCTGTTTGCGCTGTACATCTCCTTGACTCTATGACTCTAAGTACATTCTGATATCCCCCCAGTGTTCAAGAACATTTTCAAAATTATTGCTAATCTCCTGAAAGTGAAACCTTTAGTGAAGTGTCATTAGCCTCCAAGGTACGGAAGGCCAGTCAATTTGTTATATTTCTAATTTCTGGTCATTTACCATGAGGTTTACCTATAAATACATTGAAATCAGGAGAAGGAGGAGTAGACCATTCAGCCCTTCGAGTTAGCTCTGCAGTTCAGTGTGAACATGGCTAATCCTCTCTCAATGCCATAGTTCTGCTTTCTTCCCACACCATTGATGCCTTTGATATCTAAAACTGTATGTCATGATTATAGTGCCTGAACCAGTCAGTACAATCATTCTTCTATTACTGACTAGTGACAGGACCATTACTTGCTTGTGTAATTCCACAATACTCCTAAATTTTCTAAAGTGGAGTGAGGCCACCAATTAATGTGCATCAGGCCACCCTACAACATTTCTTGGCATGTATTCTTGATCATCTACTTGTGTGTGATAAACAAAAGCATTCATTAAGATTACTTTGTTGGGTTTCTTCACGGTGTGCCATTTGTCACCAGCTCTTGTGGATGGTTTAACCTGACTGTCATTTCAGCTAGTCAAATTTCAGTACTTCTCTCTGGGGATAATAACCTGGAGTGCAGACAGAACAACTCTGCCCCACCGATTTCTTATGGTCAAATATTCGTCTTGCCAACTATTAAACACTGGGTTTGGGTGCTCCAATGTCCAGGCAGACAGGGAAGCAATATTAAGGACATAATCAAATCAGCTGCGATCTTACCAAACATGTTGTAAAAACGTTGTTCAAGGGGTAAAACGTTGTACTTCAGCTCTTATCCCTTTTGTGCTTTCACTGACAGACTCCATTTTCAACATATAATCACTTCCCACAGGTTTTAGGCAGACAATGCATTATACTAGTCTACCTTTATAAAGACTGTTTTTGCTTTTTACACATTTAAAATAACTTTAGAAAAATGTTGAGGGAATCCATTATCCTTTATAAGGGTGATATAAATTTCCTTTTCCAAATGTACTAACACTTACCATTAAAATTCTCCATAATTCAATAATTCAACTTTTGCCACGCTAGGACCAGAAAATCTGTTTTGATCATTTACTTTAGACTTCTGTCTTTATGTGCACAATTACAAAAAATGTATATCTTGGTTGTCAATAGACCTCTACCAGTGTTATTCTTAATCTAGCCACTAGAAGGTGCAGGAGACTGGTCTGAGGGTACTTGGTGGTTGATAATCTTTTCGGGCCTGTGGGAAAGTATTTGGCATTTGCACAGCAATGCCAACACAATAGATGATGTTGAGGACTCAGGATATGGAGCACCAAATATTTAAAACACTACCCTATGTCTCTAAAGCATACTTGTAATAAAGAAGACATTTCACCAGATCTATTTTAGAGATTTTTCCTTTTTAACCATTATGCCTATATGATGTATATACCAGTCGTCTGTGTATTGAAACATATATGCAGAAAAAATAGCAAAACTTTACTGTCTTGTAATAGATGATAATGGCAACTCATAAATTATTCAATTGCAAAACATTAAAGTAGCAAGTGAATGATTACTCAAATAATTAGATGACTGCACTCACAATGTATTTATTGCAACATGAAAGTTAGCCATGATCATTTTCAGATTTGCTCATTAATTAAAAAAAAATACTGCTTTACTCTAAGCTTCATCTATTTTGGCTTTTCAGAGGACCCTCTGATGTTCCTATAACTGGGTCACACCTGCAGCTATCACTGAAGCATAGGTTCCATTTATCACACCAAATGAGGTAGATGGTAGCACCTTGTCCAGCGCTTAGAATATTTCACAGTCACTTTTCAAAAATTACAGCCTGTTCAGAAAACAGCAGGGAACTCGCACCAGTTCATTAGTAACAAAGCATGGTAATGTGACATGGACCACTGCTCCAACAGAAACGTCACTGCTTTCTAATGCTAACCCCTTGGGTACCAAGACTTGCTATTCAGAACATAAACTGGGAACAAATAAATCCTGGTTGTCAGTGGCATGCTTTGGACCCGTTACTGCACTGTGTCTGATATTAGATTCTTTATTTAAGCTTTCACCTTTTCTGTGACAATGAATTATTCACTGTTAAATTTAAAGAAAATGATTGCCTATTTTATATTTGCTTTTCCTATCTGTTCTTTGCTTGTTATATACAATTTATGTTATATTCTATTTCAAAGTACTCGTTGAGGGTCATTGCCTTTCCACTCTGAATAAAGCTAATGAACTTTGCAGCTCTGCAATGGCTGCCAGAGCAGCTGGGGCAAAGTGTTTTTCTCTCTCTCTTGTTCTCTTGGCCCCTCCTCCACAGCAAGAAAATGGACAGCTGAGTTTTGTCTCATAAGCTCCTATAGTAATGATTGAGGACAATACATTTTTTTTTCTGAGATCCTTAATGATGCTGTGTAGGAAGGTAATTAACTGCAAACTGTTGTGAAGTAAACTTATAATAGTATGCTACCAGCTATAATCTTTCAATGTGCATCAACATGGAGTGTTCTGGTATTCACTACATCCGCATCCGCCATCATCAACACAAATCACATGGAAAACTGTATTAATACACCTCAAAGAAAATCAGCACTGGATATATAATTGTACAAACTAGATCCATCAATAGATATAGATCTCTAAATTCAGATATTATAAAGTGCAGACGTCCAGTTGGAATAGAAAAGGGACCTTTTCAATTTTGAAATTCCGTTAATCTACATAACCTTTCTCTTTCAGTTTGTGATGCCCTTTGAGCCTCTCAATTAGATTCATGGTTTGTAATCAGTGCTAAAGAATCACATAATTCTTTGCATAAGATTTTTTAGTAAGTGGTAATGTTGCTGCTATGTTTAATGACGTGTTTTGTCAGTTTTTACCATGACACTCATTTTACAGAGCACTACCAACACTTTACAGTCGTGTAGGTGGAATGTCATGAATTGAAGGCATTATCAGAACTATTTTGAATTTTTCAATAAACCATCTCCCCTTAGCCAAGGTTTCTTCATTTGGGACAACACAAGTCTTACTGCTTGCTATTTTTATGGTATGGATGTAACTGGAGTGCAGCCTTCAATAAATAGCAGTTTGGAGTGGGAGGGTGCGGAGTTAGTTCAGGAGGGGTTGGGTAGACAAGCAAATTATTTTATCCTCCTTGACCTTTGTCACAGAGGCAAAGCTTCCATTTAAAGTTACAAAGAGCAATTTTCTCAATGCACTATTCACAAAAATCATAAAGTTGCTTGTCAAGTACATGGAAGGACAGTAATGGAAACCTCATCCAAGTCACACAAACAGTGTCAGTTACATGTCTAGAATAGGCTACTGTCAATCGTAAAGGCACATTAAAGTGTTTGTCCTGATCTATCCTTAAATGGTGGAGCAGCCTGATGAAATGAAAAGGATAAAATTATCTTTTGTTGTCTATGACTGATAGGGGACCATTTAGCCTTTGAGATTAATTTCTTAGAGGATTTGGATAGTTTTTCAGGATTCACTTCTGTTCTGCTGAGATCTTTCTAAACAGTACCAACTTCTGAGATAACCCAGAAACTCCCTCAGACATGACCCTGCACTTCAGCGAGGATGGGATCACCATAAGATCTCACTGGATCTCACTCGCAGAATTTATAGGGATGGTACAAATGCTCATGGAACCCAGTTCCACCCCTTTGAATAAACTCATTGGGAGGAAATCAGGCTTTCTGCCCTCTGTAACCTTGGGAATGTGAGGACCCTTATTTCTATAACAAAATGGGAATCAAGACACAGAGGAAATAGCAAGAAGTAGACATCTAGGTGTGACTATAATGCACTCCCAGTTTGTAATCCCCATAAAATTAATATAATAAAAGCTCAGCCTACAATATTAGTACGACAGTCCAATCCTCCCTTCTCCCGTTTACTCCGAAAATCAGTAAGCTTTCTGCCAACAGTGGATTTGAGCAAAGCAACCAAACCTTCAAGAGAAATACTGCGTTAAATACAGAAAAAAAAATTATCCAAACACAATAAGCAGTTAGGGGTTACATACCTCACAAGAGCAGGAATATATGTACTTGGACCATATCTTGGAATAACAATCCTGATAATATCTGTTCATGTTATCTATTAAAGAATAAGACCAGACCCAAGTCTATAGCAAATTTGATGAGCACATGAATTTTCCTATCTACTTTTTTCAGCAACAGTTCTGCTAAGTGCCAACTGTTTTGCTTATAAATGAGGTTTTCTTCAAGCTCCAATGTACCCTAGTAATCCCAGGTAAATTTGCACTCTCTCCTCCTGTAGTCTACAACATTAATCACTCAATAATAACCCACACACATACAAAAAGAAGGTTGCAAAATTTGTCTTAATATTCAATCTATCATAGATATTCCAAATTCTAAGGAGAAACAAAAGAATTAACTGTGACATTAGTCTCAGGGCTCAGAGTTTCTTCAATTTTATGTCACTATCATATTTGTTAGCCTTTTATTACATCGTTCTATCACTCCCATTGCAACATAATGCTTAAACATACTAAGTAATGATGTTATCTGACATTGAGTTGGAATCAATAATTCAGCCACAGTCTACGGCTGATCATGATCCACAAGAGCTTCATTCTTGCAGCTTATGACGTCATCAGAGCTGCTCAATTTAATTAGTGCCTCAAAACTCAGTGCCGGAAGATCCACTGTCCGACACATCTGATACTGTGGGAATATGTTACATGACAGTAATTTACTGTCTTCTGTTGTTTCAGACATTCAATGTAGTAAGATGCCATGGAAGTGATTTCTTTTTAACTATCAATTGATGGTGCAATTTTTTTGTGTCTGTCAGCTCTCAAATAGAAGAGATTGCTTATACATGTGATAAGAAATAGAAGAGAACAACCATTCAATATTTCAAGCCAGCTCCACCATTCAATGGGATTGTGTCTGATCTTCTCCTTCAAGACCATTTACTATCCCTGTATCCCTTGATGTTTTGAATATGTAGAAATCTATTGATCTCAGTCTTGAACACTTAACAACTAAACCTGCAGAGTCCTCTGGAACAGAGAATTCAGAGATTCATCACTGTCTGCGTAATGAGATTTCTCCTCATCTCATTTCAAAATGGCCTGTCCTTTATTCTTAGGTGGAGACCTCCCAGCCAAGGGAAACCTCCTTCTTGCATCAACGCTGCCAAGTCCTGCAAATGTTATATCTTAAATGAGATCATCTTCCATTTTTCCAAAATTTGAAAAATAAAGGCTTGGTCTCTTTAATCTTCCCTCATGTGACATTCCAAAGATCTCAAGAATTATATTCGAGAATCATTATTACTCCCCTCAATGTCAAGTATATTTTGCTATCTTTAATTTATATATTAATTGAAGATTCAACATCTTGTGTTATGTTTAATAGTTTATTCCATTTAAATAAACCCAGAACTTTGACAGGATCCCTCCAATCTCCTCTGACAATTTTGACAAGAAATTAGCAGGAATTCTGCAGGTGGAACTTTTCAAGTACCAGAATGATGGGACAATGGTGACAATATTAGGAGTATACAGTGGGAATATTTTAAAAATCACATTATTAGCAAATCTTTCCTTATTTATAGCATCTACTTGACAATGTGGAAAATTGCCCAGGAAGTCCTGTACATAAAATGTCGAACAAATTCAACCTGGGCTTTGGTTCAAACATGCACAAAAGAGCCAAATTTGAGAGGTGAAGTAAGAGTGCCTATCTTTATCATCAAGGCAGCATTTGATTAAGTTTGGCATTGAGGAGTCCTACCCAGACTAAAGTCAAAGGGAAACAGAAGAAAATCTCTGCTAACTGCAGTAATGCCTAACATATAGGAAACTGATTATGGTTGTTGGGGATTAGTCATCTCAGTTCCAGGAGACCTCTGCTGGAGTTCCTCAGGGTTCCTCTTGGGCCCAACCATCTTCAGCTGCTTCATCAATAAACTTTCCCCTTCTTAAGGTCATGTGATGATGACGTTCACTAATGATTGCAAAATATTCAGCACCATTCATGACTCCTTAGATACTGAAGCAGTCCATGTTCAAATGCAACAAAATCTGGCTTGAGCTGGCAAGTGCCAAGTTATAGTCATGCCACACAAGTATTAGGCAATGACCATCTTCAAAAAAAGAAAATAGGTTACAATTGACCAGAAACTAATATGGACCAACCATATACATACTGTAGCTACAACAGCAGTTCAGGGGCTAGAAATCTTGCAGTGGGTAACTCATCTCCTTACTCACCAAATTCTATTCACAAGATACAAGTCAGGAATATGATGGAATATGCCCCATTTCCCTGGATAAGTGCAGCTCCAACATCATTCAAGAAGCTTGACAACATTCAGGACAAAGCAGCCCCCATTTGATTGGCATCACATCTTCATACATTCATTCCCTCAACCACAGATGGCACAGTACCAGCATTGAATCAATAGGGTACACTGCAGAAATCCATCTAGGGTACTTAGAAAGCAACTTCCAAACCCACAACCACTACCATCTAGAAGGATAAGGGCAGTAGATACGTGTGAACACCTCCACTTTCAAGTTCCCCTTCAAGCCACTTCCTATTATGACTTGGATTTATGTCACCTTTGTTTCACTGGTTGCTGGGCCAAAGTCCTGAAACTCTTTCCTGAAAAAGTATTGTCGGTGTATCTACACAAAATAAAATGCAACAGTTTTGGAAGGCAGCTCACCAACTCTTTCTCCAGGGTAACCAAAGATAGGCAATTGACCATAAAGATGACCATTTTTATCCATTTCCACTCTTTCTTACATTTTGCACCAGAGAACATGTCTGGGGACTCCAGGCAATGGAATTGCTGTCGTTTGTGTTTTTCACATTTTTAAGACATAGAAAGCAATAATTTCAGGACTAATGATTAAATTACACCACAATGACAACTTGTGATTATATTGTGTTGTTTTTAATTCATTCATAGGATGTTGATGTCACCCACCCCCCAGTTGCCAAGGGGGCAGTCGAGACCCACATTGTTATGGGTCTGGAGTCACACGTAGGCCAGACCAGGCAGATTTCCTTCCTAAAGGACTTTATTGAACAGGAGTTTTTTTTTAAAAAACACAGCAATTGGCAATGGTTTCACAGTCATTATTAGACCCCTTATTGATTTCTTTTTGGATTGTTATGGATCTTTATTGAATTCAAATTTCACCATGATTGCCATGGCGGGATTCAATTCTGGGACCCCACAACACTATCTGGATCTCTGGATTAACAGTCTAGTGAGAAAATCGTGAGGCTATTGCCTTCCCAAGAATTATGTTTTTAAGAAGTAAAATCTTCAAACGCTTTTCACAGGAACGCTGTCAAATAAAATGTGACATTGAAGCATATAAGGAAATGTTAGTGTAGCCAAGTCAAAGATGTAGCCTTTAAGAACATCTTTTAAAGAGGTAAGAGAATTAAAGGAGCAAATATGAATGCATTTGCAGAGCTTAGTGCCTCAGAAACTAAAGGGGCAACCATTGATGGTGAAACAGTTATATTTAGAGATATGCAAGAGGCCACAGTATTGTCATTACAGTAGATTGTAACTTTAGAACAGAGCAGACTCCTGTGTGGTTGTGGATCAGTTGTCTGTTGTACACTCCTTTCTGTGAAAGTCAATGTCAGCCTGTTTGTGCCATTGCTGTTGACCTACTTTATCCTTGTAATAAGGACTTGTTTTAATTGAGATAAGGTAAAAATAAGCAATTAACATTACAATAATTGGCACTACAAATGACAGATCACACTATACAAATTTGCAATGAGTTTCAAAATGGCAGCTTTTGACTGGAACTTTCAAAGTAAGGATCTCTTGGATGTTTCCAAAACTGAGGCACTCTCAACTTTCCACTATCTTGCATTAAAATGGTTAAGACCAAGTCCATGTACCAGGCCCATAGTAAAAGTATTAGAGGATAAAATCCTACTGGTAGAAATTCTGATGAAGGATATTTTCCTTTGAATTAATTGCACATCACCATGCTATGCCATTAAGGAATCACATTTAGGAATAGGTGCTACACAGTGAAGGATATTGCTGAGATTATGGTATTTGATGATCATTTCTTTGAATCTTGAACTGTCATTCAAAAGGAAGGCCTCAGAGCCAACAGTTTATATATATTATGCCCTTAGACTGAACTCACCCTTGTATTTGTACTTTACTTTGAGCAACAATTGTGCTGATACAAATAGTTATTTCATTTCTAGCCCTGTTAAATGACAAATGTGATCTTGTGCTCTTGTGATCAGATTCCTGAGAAATTAGAAATTGTGAAAGAGCAAAAGAATTAGTGCCTGATTCACTAAAAGCTGATTTAATGACAGAAAAAACAGTCAAAAAGGGCACTAGAATGTTGGTCTTTAGCTAAGAGGCTATTTACAAAGAGGAGGAAATTATCCATGTTGGGTTTGATCTGTCAATTATCATCTTATTGGACATCTTCTTTCTTTAAGGATTGGTTTTAACCTTAGTAGTAGGTGGATAGACAATTAAATTTTCCAGAGTTATACACCTATCCTAGAACCAGCAAAATTCCATTATATTCAATTTTAGCTTGTTCTGTTGGTAGGCAGCAAAAACATTTGCCATAAGCTGGCAACAATAATAATATCAAATTGTATTCATGTAACACCTTGTAAAATGGTCTAAAGCACTTCATTGGCACTTGCCAAACAAAACATAACACCCAGATACATAAGGAGATATTAGGGAAGAAAATCAGTGCTATGCCAAGTTTCCACATTTTAGGGAGTGTCTGAAAGATGGAAAGAGAGGTAGAGAGGTGGAGAGATTGAGACAGAAAATTCCAAAGCTTATGGCCTTGGGAACATTAGCCTCTGACACCAGTGATGAAGTGTTTAAAATCAGGGATACTCAAGAGATAAAAACTGGAGGAGCTCAGGTATCTTCAAATATTGCAGGCCCAATGATATTACAGAGATAGGGACGGTGAAGTATGGAAGAGATTTGAAAACAAGGAGGGCAGTTTTAAAATTGAAATGTTCTATAATGGGAGTTAATGTAGATCAGCAATCAGGTTAGGAAATCTGCAGTAGAGCTTTGGATGACTTTAAGGTGATAGACAGAGTCAAAGCCAGCAATAGAATACTCAAATGTAAAAATGAAAAAGGCATTGATGATGGTTCCAGCAGTAGATGAGTTGAGGCAGGGCAGAGTCAATGATGTTATAAGATGGTCTTAGAAACGGTGCAAATATGTGGGTGGACATTCATCTCAGGGTCAAGTACAGCAATAGGATTGATGAAGAGTCTGGTTCATCAGCAGTTGCCAGGGAGAAGGATTATATGGCTAGGGAACAGAGTTTGTCAGAGTTCTTTGAGAACGATGGCTTTGGCCTTCCTTAACTGCAATTGCAGAAAACCTATGCTGCTATTTTGATATAGTTCTTAGGACAAAAGTGATCAAAAGGGTATGGAGAGAAAGCAGGAACAGGATACTGAATTGTTTCATCAGCCATGATAATACTGAATGGTGAAGCAGATTTGAAGGGCTGAATGGCCTACTCATGTTCCTTTTTCTATGTTTCTATGTTTATCCAGTTCTGGATGTCAGACATACAGTGTAACAATTTAAATGGTTTGGAGAGATGGTGCTGCACATGCAGAAACTCATGTGTTTTCAGATCATCCTAGCACAGAAAAGGACCAGACTCCCAGAAGAGAGCAAAAAAGCCATTTGCTTTTTCCTCAGCAGAGGCTTACAGGAGTTGGTGTAATCAAGACAGAACTGCAGACTATTTATCCATTTATACATCCCCACTATTCAAACTTGGTTAGCTATTCTTTAGGCAAATACATAGCAGTACATAAAATACTGTATCTGTTAGCTCGAGTATTTAATCATTTCACCGTATGACTGTCCTTTTAAATATTGGTTCTCATCATGGCAGAGATGACTATCAAAGAACAGAATAGTAAAGAAAACATTGGGTGGACTGTGTCTGGGACTCCTTTGCAGCAAATTTCTGATTTAAGCCAGACTGTTAAACAGGACCCCCGAGTAGAGGCAAGGAAATTCAACACATCAAGGAAAAGAACATTGGTATGTAAGTCAACTGGCGTTGCTCATAAGAGTCTTCTAGACATTGGTGACACAAACACAATAGGAAATGCCACTGATCTGAACATCTTTTCAGCCAGAGCTTGGAACACATTGCAGACTTAAGAAAGAAAATATATTGGAAGGAAACAATAGCCTCAAGTAATAGTTTTAACAATAATAAAAAGTATATATTGTCATTTTACAAAACACAGCATCTAGGTATACACTCAAATAAGTAAAAATCCAACAAAGGGCTTAATAATATTTATTCATTACAAACACAATGTAAAAATGTTTACACGGTTCTTTTCATTGTACCTGATACTTGAATGGGCATGATCCCCTTTACACGGAGTTTTAAAGGAAGCTTTTCCTAAAACATGTGTTCCTGCAGCCAGATTAGCTGTATCAAGTATGATACAAGGTGCAACTTACTGCACGTAAATTTTGTCAAGCGTTTTCTGAATTTTTAACTGCAAAAATTAACAGTGATATTATAACATCTGTATCACCACACAAATGTTGTTTCAGAAAAACACATTAGAATGTCCCCCCCCCTTTTCATCATTATCCAAATTTCTACCTGTACAGCTCAAGCCAACTCAATTGCTCTTTATCTGTCATTACTTCAAGGAAAAAAAAGCAGCAAATTCTTTTAAGAGTTTATTTAACATATCATTATTATTTGCATTGAATCTAAAATGGAAGGGAAGAAAGAAATAAAATATAACAGCATTTTCTAATTCACCTAGGAAGACATCAGGTTCTGGGAATAAACAAATCAAACTAATAATTTCAAGAAAAGGTAAAAAAAAAGTAGCAAAGTTACTCCTGTATGTTGGAATATTCTGGGTTCCAATTTGTCACTCAGTCCTTTCTTACTGGTTATTTAATGTAGAGTTCTAAACCTTGCGGCAATCCTTGTTCATATAAAACATACAGAGAGTCCTCGGCGTGTCAGTCAGTGAGTTAGAGGTAAAGGGTAGAGAGAGGCTAATCAGGATGAAATGAGATTAAAGGCTGTCTAATTTTACAGCAACTGTGATCCATCAGGCACTGCGAATTTGACAGTGGAAATGAATGATGGAGAAAGACAGGTGGGGCTGTACATTTCACTGATTTATCCTGAAACGTGCTGGGCTTTATTTTATTGAGTGAACATGACCGCGTTCATCATAACTGTCATCTAAAAGCACTTCACCAGATTCAAAAAAGGGTCATATCAGCACAAAAGTAGTTCAGGATACCAGTAGTTATCAAGAGCAATCGAGAAACAGCAGAATTCTAATGTGTGATTAAAGAGAGTATTTTTGAGTTTTATCATGTATTCAGTACTGCAATAAACAAATAAATAAATCGCAGAACAAACATTTTTACTTAAGAGTAATAACATATGAGAAAGTGGGAAATCCCCTCTACACACAAACTTTAGTTCACTTGCTTTGCCTGTTTTGACTGAGAATTGTCACAGTTATATGGCAGACATGATTTCAACTGAAGTATACTGAAAGGTACAATAGTCCTTGTGCACTCTCAGGGAGGAAAGCCAGGAACATCACTGATGAGCATTTTAGAACAGATTGTCCAACAGGTACCACAGAGAGACCACATGAAGTACTAAAGAAACAGATACATCAAAATAAAAACCGAAAGAACTGCGGAAGCTGTAAATCAAAAATAAACAGAAATTGCTGGAAAAGTTCAGCAGGTCTGGCAGCATCCGTGGAGAAAAATCATAGTTAATGTTTCAGGTCTGGTCCCCCTACCTTGGAACTTTCTCTGTACTGACACTGCCAGACCTGCCGAGCTTTTCCAGCAATTTCTGTGTTTGCATTGAAAATATATAGTTCATCTCTATAGCTGTGCTGGAAGTCTCTTGCAGGAGCACACTGTACAAACAGCCACTTCTGGTGCCCAATGTCTGCTAGAACCCTCAGAAGGACCACTATCTTGACATCACACAGTCCAACTAGCTGATGTGATGCTAGAATGCCTAATTGGTTATTGCAGGTCTAGACAATAGACATATACATTACCTTACAAACACCAAATGTTGAGATGCAAGTAGGTCTGGCACAAGTGTTACTTTAAGGGTCAGGCATCTCACATATAGTGTAATAACTGTGAAACCTCTTTCCATGGAAATCTCTTTACCCAAGGATTTCTTAGAACCTGAAACTCACTACGATAAGGATTGGTTAAGATGAATGGCACAGACATATTTACAGAGACAAAAGATAAACATAAGTAAGAAAGGAACAGAAGGTTATCCTGTATAGAGTTAGAAGAAGTATATTGGAAGGAGGTTCATATAATGTCTATGCCATTATTTCTTTGGCATCAATGTAATCACCCTTCTCAACATAAATACAGGATGGGAAATAAGAACTGGTCTCACTATGGTTGGTCACATCCAATAAATTTATTAAAAAATAAACTTTGTGCTCCTTTAGCTTGCCCTGCCATACAAACACTGTTTCAGGATCTGACAGGAATACCATTGAATTGTTATATACCATCTCACTAACATATAAAGGTTTGGGATATTGCCTTTGTTTGCAAAATTGGTTATGATTTCACCTCATCTAGTTATAAATGAAGTCCTATACCATACCATCTAAATAAATTAGGTATAATATACAAATCCTATATTAATATTATTGGTTAGCCCTTGCAGGATTATCTTCCATAACTCCAAAGATGGCTCATGTAGGCATTTTCGGATCTATAATGTTTATAGAGTCCAGAGTTCATGTTGAATTTCTGGTCATGCATCCATATTTCAAGTCACTGCTAATTCTTTGTACCACTCTTGCTTTTCCTCTTCTTTTTGTCATTGTTTAGTTTCAAAATGTTGGGATACTTCATCTCGTTTTGTCCAGGGGAATGGTTTCCCTGGAATTAATGCTAATACAGTAATATATTTCTTCATGTTGGCTTTCAGTGCACCACTGAGATGTTCTTTCTGTCCTTCTCTAGTGTATCTGGTATCTGATATTCAAGCAATATGACCAACCATTGAAACTGATGGCAGATGATCACAGTCTTGATGCTTGCTTGGGAGTGGACACTAATGTAGTGTACCTGTTCCTCCCATTTGCTATGTAGGGTCTTCTGCAGGCAGCATTTGTGGTAGCACTCCAGTACTTTGAGACATCTCCTGCTTATTGTCCAAACACCTTGATGACAAAAAGGCATCACAGCTGAAATCAAGAATCAGGGTTTTGTGTGGAATTGACATGTTGAATGATGTGTGTTTTGCCTCCAGCAGGGTAACTTTACCAGGCATGGCAATGCTTATGTATCCCTCATAACATAAATTGGATATGGATAGTGTGGAATTGAAAGATCCAACAGTTATTCATTACATTCATTAGGCACATCTATGTCTGAGGTAAAAACAATGACTGCAGATGCTGGAAACCAGATTCTGGAGTAGTGGTGCTGGAAGAGCACAGCAGTTCAGGCAGCATCCAAGGAGCTTTGAAATCGACGTTTCGGGTCTGAGCTTACGTAAGGTTTCATCATCATGTTCACGCTTAAATGGCTAGAGTTAAGATGGAGATTGAGGTCTTTATACCCTCAGGTCACATGCTATGATAAAGTGATCATATCATGAGCATATCTCTTAACAATATTCTGACATACTGCTTGTGAGACACAACACATTTATTATAAATGAATCAAAGAAAGATTAAGAGTCTAATTCTATCTATCCTACACTCAAATTATTGTTGAAATTGGACATAAATGTTTCTGTGTACATAGGCAACTGGGGCTTGGCTTGAATCTAGAGTCATGTAAGGCAGGGAGCCTTACTTGCCCTCTGATTTCCTCTGCTTGCCTGTAACAGTTTTGCTCAGTTGCTCACAGTAGACGTGATTGGGAATTCATCTCACAGCTGGTATCCTATGTCTCACAGCAGTGGGTAACAGCATGTTACGAGATTAACAATCTATTCCTTTGGATAGTGATAAACTCGCACTTTTGAGTTATTAAACAAAGCTTTATTGTAAGCCTTTTTGAGGCAAATGATACAATGAGATCAACAGATCTCTTAAAATGTAACATGGTTGCTGGATTTCTCTGCCTCAATTTTGTAACCTCTATCACACCAAAAATACATTTATGCAAACGTTACATTTGCAACATTGCTTTAACAAAATGAAGTTTTAGTGTCTCCCCTTTTAATGGGAATAGTTTCAGCTGAAGAAGAACAGTGAAAATACTTTGTGAGGACAACTAATTCAAAATAGGGAAGGACAAAAAATAACTAGAGTGCTAAATAGTTGTACTGGTACGTACAGTATCACAATAAATACCCCAGTAAGTTTAGTGAGTATGGACAAGGCACTGAAAATGCTAGCTTTCTCTGACTAAAATGGCATAGACAAAAAGAGGGCATAGACAGGGGTTCTACAATCTCCAGTTGAAAGACAGGATTTTCCCAGCCACAGGGTGACAGACTGGTGAAGGGGCAGAAAATAGCAGCAGCCATATAGGTATGGCTTGCCCAAGTAATCCTGCAACTGAGGAGGTTTTTCATGACAGGGTCTCAATCCCATGCCCCTACCACTGGTTTTAATCCAGTGTTGAGTGAAGGGCTCGGCATGTGGGTAGTAAGACAAACAAATCTTGGCTTATTTGCTTGCAGGATCCCTGGGGTGCCTAATTCAATTAGCACTCAATGCCTAAGAGAGGAACCCAACACTGGGCAGCAGGGAGAAACTGCTATAATCACCTCCTTAGCATTGTTTTGTTCCTCGTATCCTCTCTCTCCTACTGTGACCCCCAGACCTTGATTGTTTCATGCCATCAGATACCTGTGCCTGGTTACGTTCTTGATCATACCCTCTGAATTAGGCTGAGCAAGCTATGCAGTCCAAGGGCAATTAGGGGTGGTAACAAATGCCAGTCTGTATCATCCATATCACATGAAGGAATAAAGAAGAAAATAGTGAATAACATTCAGAAGCTCATTCTTATAATAGACTGGGAAATTTGCGTATAATAGTCATTCTGTGAACATGCTGCAGTTGATCTTCCTTTCCTTAACCCTTGTTTAACTGGTCAGTTAAATTTTGAGAATGTATTTGCTCATTTAAGTTCACATCTAACTCGAAATGTTACTGCCATAGACTTGAACACAAAAGCTCGGCTGACATTTCAACACAAAACTGAGGAAGTGCAGTCTTTGGGATTAGACTTTGACAGAGATCCCGTCAGTTCTTTCTTGGGATGTTCAAAATCACTTAACACTATTCCAAGGAAGAGAAGGCACATTTTCTCCATTTTTCTGGACAGCATTTATCCTCCACCCACATTACTAAAACAGATTGTATGGTCGTTACCAGTTTGCTGTTATGGGGATCTGGCTGTTCAAAAATACTTAAATCACCATGAAGTGTTTGGAACACCCTGAGATCACAAAAGGCATGATACAAATGCTATAGCTTTTTTTCCCCTTTACTTTCTATGTCATTGTTGTCTGCAGTGATTGTAAGGAGGTCAGCCAACTGGACCTCATAGAATGTGAGTTCTCTGTTTGGGGATGTTAATCTGGATCAATCAAGTCTATGGCAGTTGAACTTGCAACATTTCAAGTTAGATGTGAACTGACAGTTAAAAAGCGGAGTGCCTAGCCCTTATCGGGCTTTGTTTGTTACTGGTTCTACGTGCGTGTTTTTCCTGGTGGTGGAAATATTGAATAAAATTATTTGCACAATGGTGTCTTTTTACTGAGTCACTGCAGAAAAAAAATGAACAGGCATGTCAGACATCCGGTGTTACTCTGAGAGCTGGCTCTGTGGGAGCTGGATCAGTGACAAGGACTCTCCATGTGAAAATAAAGGGTGACTTGGAGACCAGCCTCTGTGGAGTTATTTCAGTGGCAATGAGGGAAAAGCACACTCCTGAAGAAATTCACTCGCAGAAGTTATCCTTGAGCATTTCTGGCATCATGCCATTATTTGGAAACTTGACATGTCCTGCCGTTGAAAGCTGGGCCCCAGTATGTGGAAAGTATGCATTATGTTTTCCGGGCAAATGACACTGGGGCTGATGAGAAACAACGAGTAATTCCCCTGACAGCTTGTGGACCTGCAGCTTTTTCCATTATTAGGAACCTAACTCTCCCTGAGGCACCACATACTGAAGCCTTTCAAAGGTTGATGGATTTAGTTAAGTAATGTTATGACCGCAAGCCTTCTCTAATTCTGAGATGTTATCAGTTTTACTCAGCAATTTGAGAACTATGGAGTTTTGACTAACTTAAGATGATTGGCAGAGCATGTGACTTTGGTCCAACCCTTAACGAGATACTGAGAGATTGTGTTTCATATGTGGGATCAATGATGCAACCATGCGAAAGCTCCTACTAGCTGAAGCTCAATTGGACTTCCGAAAGGCACTACAACTGGCTTTATCATTGGAAAATGCAGCAAATGGAGCATAGGAGTTATAGAAGGTATTTTGATGGAAGTGGGCACCTTTGCCAGTTCAACTGAGCTTGGAAAATAACACTTGAGTGAAGGCAATTGCATATCCTGAACAGAGGGACTCTAGGTCAGCCCACAGTAAAACCACAAATTTGGGCAAATGGTTAAAATTTTCCTCAGGATCTGGGCCAACAAGCCATTGTAATTTCTGCTGTTACGTGGACTCAAGATAGTGAAAGAGTCCCACTGTACCTAAATAGAGTAAAAGATCTCATAGGTCAGGAGAATACATACCCTAGAAAGTCCACCTGCATCTGATTTGGAACACTTAAATTGCTTAGCAACATTCAATTCAGAACCAATCAAAATAAACATCTGGTGAAATGATCACCTGGTTCTAATGGAGGTTGATACCAATGCAGTCATTCCACTGATTGCAGAGCCAATGTTTAACAAATTTCACTCTGGACTCCAACACTTAAGTATGCTCAAGACTTCACTTGACACTGAGAACCTATAACTGGGGAACCTTTACAGATTAAGGGTACAACTTTGGTTCTATTTTCTTAGTCAGTTAACACTGATTGTAGTACAAGGCTCAGACTCAGGCCTGATGGGGTGAAATTGGTTCAGAAAGATTCACCTCAATTGACTCAACATTTTCAATTAGAAAATGACTGCCTGAGTGAACTCCTAATTAAATACCTGGAAGTTTTTCTGGAAGGTATAGGACTATCAAAGGAACCAAGTCCAACTTGCACATTGACCAGGAAACAATTCCACAATTCTGAAGGCCCACCTAGACTCATTTGCCTTTGGGCAAAATTTGAGGCAGAAATCAGAAAGCTGGAAAATGAAGGAATCGTGAAACCAGGCTGGTTTGCAGAATGGGCAGCATGGGCTATGTTGATTGTGAAGTGCGATGGATCAGTTTACCTTTGTGTGGATTTTAGACAAACTGTAAACCACTTTTTGTAGCTGGATAAAGACCTTGCATAGTGAATTTAGACACAAAGCTGGCAGGGAAGCTATATTATCATGAAGCTGGACTTGAGCCATGCATATTTGCAACTGCAGTTAGATGGGGATTCTCAGATGCATGCTATACTTAATACCTATCCGGGTTTGTACCAATATACAAGACTGCCATTTAATGCATTGTCAGCCTATGTAATTTTTCAGTGGATGATGGAAAACATTTTCCAAGCTCTACCCTAAGTCACCATTTATTTAGGTGAAATGCTAATAATAGAGAAGACTAATTAGGAGTACTTGGAGATCTTAGACACTGTCCTTGGACACTTCTTCCAGGTAGATGCCTTATAAGGGAAAAATGTGTGTTTCAGGCATCCCATGTATCTGAGCTACAAGTCAACAAGACTGGGTTACACCCATTGTAGGGTAAAGTAAGGGTGATCAAAGGTGCCCCAGCTCTCACGTCTGTACTGGAGCTTCAATCTTTCCTTGGGCTGGTGACCTATTACAGCAAGTTCATACATAACCTGGTACTTTTTTAAAAATGGATCAGCCTTGGAAACATTGACATAGACAAGCCACAGCAATCATCTTCCAAGGTGTTGGTACATTATGATCCCAAGTGAGATCTTGTCTTAACATGCGATGCCTCTCCATACAGCATCGGGGTAGTATTAGCTCATAGGTTGCTTAATGGAGAAGAATGCCCAATAGCATAAGCATCCAGGACATTGGCTAAGGCAGTGCATAAATACACCCAGATAAAGAAGGAAGGTTTGGCGGTCATATTTGGCACCAGGAAGTTCCTCCAGTACCTTTACGTACATACATTTATAATAATGCCAGATCACAAAACTCTGATGGGTCCATTTAAAGAAGACATGGCAGTGTATCTCATAGTCTCTCACCTGGAGAGACCAGATCACAGTAGAAGATGGCATATTATTATGGGAAGCAAGAGTGATCTTCCTGAGCAAAGGCCATTGCCATATACTGGCTGAACTCGATCTTGGTGATCCAGGGGTTTCCAAAGTGAAGAAAGTTATATCTGGTGGCTAGGATTGGATGCTGACAGAACTGCATTAGTGGGGCAGGTCCCCCACATTTATGACCAGGTTAACCCTGGACTCAGTTAGACGTCAACTGTGCAGGTCCTTTCATGGACTCAACATTCTTAGTCTTTGTGGACACTCATTCAAAGTGACTGGACATGCATAGAATTCAATCATCAAACATGGTGATGACGATCGAAAAGCTGAATACATCTCTTGCAATACACAGACTCCTGGGAGGGTTGGACACAGATAACAGGTCATTATTTACCAGCAGGGAATGAAACTATTTCCTAAAGTTGAATGATATTTGACGTATAAGGACATCTCCAAACCATCCATCATTCAATGGTCTGGCAGAAAGGACAATCCAAATTTTGAAGGCAGACTTAAGGGAACACCCTACAGGTTCACTCGATGCCAAACTGTCCCAGTTCATATTTAATTACTGGACCACCCCTTGTGCATCTACTGGGATGGCTGCAGCAGTGTTGCTAATAGGGAAATGACTCCACACCAGCAAAAATCTGATCTTCTCAGACCTGGAGAGGGAGGAGGTGTGAAAGTATCAGAAAGGCCAATACCGGATGCAAGATTCTGCTAAGCAAAAGAGACAGTTTACTGCAGAGAATAAATTTTAGTGTAGGAACCACAGGAATAGACCTGCGTAAGTTAGATAACGATCAACATGAGGTCAGGTCCAGTGGCTTATAAATTTCGGGTACATGTGGTGGTCTGAACCAGCACAAGGACTATATGAAAGCTGCAAACTCGTGAATGATGTGGGAGCAAAATATGCCCGGCCTTTCAAAATACCTCAGAATCTGAGATGGACATGGCAGATGTCCACCTATGTGCCCTTGTTGCTTGAAGAAGAGAATGAGTTTTTTTTGAAATGCTTCAGGCACAAGAGGTAAGCTTTTTGCATTATATATCACCTGTATCAGTGACAGAGTTAGAGGAACATGATCCACTGGTAAAATGCCCAAGGAGGGACTACACAATAAAGAACCGGCCTATGTCCTGGGACTCAGAGGAGGAAGGATGTTGTGATTGTAACAGTGTCAGCCAGGTGGACTCCATAGAATATGAGTTCCCTGATTGGACCAGATTAACAGCTGAAATCAGGGAGTCCTGGCTGACAGATAAAAATAGGATTGTCAGACATCCTGTTCACTTTCAGAGCTGGCTCTGAGGGAGCTCGATCAGTGTCAAGAGCTCTCTATGTGATTTGGTGACTGGATATTGGCCTCTGTCGAGTTATTTCATTGTCTACATGGAAAATTCTAGAAATTTAAAAAATGATAAAAAAGAAAGAACAGTAGCTTCACGAAGAATATATTTGGTTAATTGTTAGACATGTCAATCACTTTGTTGCTTTAGTGATTTACTATATTAAGATTGTCCTGGTTGCTTCATTTAATAGGTTAGAAAATGGTGATACCATAGCAACAGGAAGTTCACCTCAATTTTTGTTTGACAAAGTGGATTGTAAGTAATACGTTTAATTTAATGAGATCTCTTTTCATACGTAATTGCTGTCAAACAAGAAGAATCTTTTCTTAAATGGGTAAAGGATTGAAAAACTTTTGCAGGTTATTGGTAGTCCACAAGCTTTATAAAGGTAGAACTTGTTCATTTAGAGAAAAAATATTATTTTGTAATTGACCTAATTTTACATCTTGAAACAGATCTATAGTGAATCATTAATTGATGTCCTGTGTAAGTCATATTCACCCTGTTGAATATGGTTTAAAAGCTACAGGGGAAAACTTCATTTTTGTACAAATCTAAAGAGTATTAGAATAATTTATTAATAACATCAAAATTACATTCATCCTTAATTATCTATTTTTATGAGTTTAAGGTTAGTTCAAAACCAAGTTTGAATTCATCTGATTTTCATACGCAAAATACATATTAGCATCATTCATTAACTTCCATTTTCTAATCAATATTGTTCTGCAGGTTTCCGAAAGATAGATCTTCTGGTTTTGAGTTCATAAAAAAAGCCAATTTCCTAATGAACCTATTGGGCGTATGCATATTAGATCTGATTACCATAATAACTAATAAGTCATCTCTATTAGCATAATGATCCCCCTCCATTTCACAGACGTGGTACTCGGGGTTTGGAGCTAATGGAAAATATGAAATGTTTATACTGAAGGCCCTTCTTCCCCCATTTATTCTTTGCCCCATTAGACAGGCAAGTAATAAGAAAAAATAAATGCCTTATGAAAGATGCGTTCTGATCATTAACCTAAATACATGACACTTAAATAATAAAAATAAAAATAATTTACAGAAAATGATTGCAACAGATTATCTTCTAATGCAATAAGAATATATTTGGTTAATTGTTAGACATGTCAATCACTTTGTTGCTTTAGTGATTTACTATATTAAGATTGTCCTGGTTGCTTCACTTAAAGGACATAAACCTGTCCAAACACTAAAATTTCAGAAACAAACTGTAAACAGTTGCGGCAGCATCTGTGGAGAGAAACAGACTTAATATTTCTATTATGATGTTGTAGTGGCTTTCCATCAGAAAGACCTGCAATGCTAAATCTGTTTCTATCACTAGATGCTGTTTAACCTGAATATTTCCAGTCTTTTCTGCTTTTATTTCAGCATCTGCAAGATTTTGCAATTTTGTACTAAAATTACAAACCTCTATTCACAAATTTAATTTTTAAAAAGTCCTTGCATGGGATGCTATTCCACGGCCGTACCAGGTCTGGAGGGGCTCTGTAGTATACACAGGTTCTTACAGCACCATGTGACCACGTAACACAGAGAACCCTTGTATCAGGAACACTGGGAGGATCTTCATCACTCCTCAGATGAAGATGACTAGAATCAGCCTCAAGAAGAAGACACTAACATGCCTGAGCCACTAATGCATGCCAGGGCCATAGAGAAATATCTTAGGGATATCAGGGAGATTTACCCAAGATTGAGGGTTCCATACTACTACAGTGCTATCACCAAGACAGGTTTGCCTGCTTGGGGTATCTACAAATCACCAAAAACCTTTGGATTAACTCCACAGAGGCTGATAGCCCATCACCAAGTCAGCCTTTAATTCCACATGGAGAGTCCCTGACACTGATTCAGCTCCCTCACAGCCAGCTCTCAGAACCTCTGACACTCCTGTTTATATTTCTCAACTAGGGTTCTCTGTTTGGACCAGATTCACAGTCCCAATCAGGTAACTCATATTCTGAGGTCCACCTGACTAACCTCCTTTCAATGACTACAACTTCCCCCTGTAAAGCCACCTCTGAACCTGCAAAGCAAAGCAGGCATCTATCACATACACTCACTACAGAAGACTGTTACCAATGACACTATATGTCAAGCAGCCTAGCATGACTGAGATCTCAGACCCTGATCCATCTTTACAGGTCCTTGACCTCAAATGGGCACTTCAATTGTCCCTTTGGAACATAATCTCAGACAATCTCCTTGACACAAAATGAAGTGGAATATCTACCGAACCAGCTTTTCCCACCACCTAACAAATATCAAATTTGGCACACACTTGAACACTAAATAAAGACCTGTCACAAATACATAATAATATTGTTGGCTGCATGGATCATTAAACATTTTCTTTGTTGTGTATGAGACAATGAGACAAATAGTAAAGTTAGGTCCATGACTAATCAAATGCCAAAAAAGGCTAATTTCAAAACTCCAGCGCAACCCTTGTCCCCTCACAAATCCTAAAATTTTCTTTTCTTATCACGAGATCTTGTTGTGAATCTGGCACCAGGTAATGTGGAAGGTTGCTTCAGTATGTTGCTTCATTCCAATTATGTCTTTGTGTGCATTCTCTTGAGGTTAGGGCCTTCTTGAGGATTTCCTTCATTCATGCAACCTCCTGAACCATTCAAATCAGAGACAATGTAATCAGTGGCATGGGGCTGGAGGAGAGGCCTCCTCTCTTCCTGGGGGTGTTGTGAAAGCATTCCTCCCACCGCAAGACCAGCCCTTGAATGCTGTTCTCACTCCGTCTGGGTTTCCAAAGAGAAGTAGAAGCACCTGGAGGGAGCTCCAAGTACCTCGAACCTTCTCACCTGGCTACTCTTTCATGAATGAGAGTGCAGGTCAGAGCAAGCAGAGATTGAATGTTTGACCTGGCTCTCGATGATAGTTGCCAGCCTCTCCAGGAAAGAAGCTAAGTGCTCAAATGCCTATGACATTGCAGAGCTCATGGTGGTGCAAGGACTCCTCTGCATTCAGCACAGAACTGCACATATCCCCTGGTACATTCACAATAGTCTCCTCTAGCCTCTGTTACTTTTCCAGAGGCTATAACAAGAGGCCTGTGGGGCATTGTTCCTCAGCAATTCTCAAAGTCTCCTCAGTTGTCAGCGCCTGCTTCCGTGACTGGGCTGTATCTGTCCAGTGCTCACCAGAATGTGGATCTGGATCTATAAGTGACCCTTCCATAGCCTGGTGGTTGTACCATCACTGGTAGAAGGTACTGGAGAGGCAGGCGATAGTCCATCCTCTGGGACACTGTCCAGAGATGGAATCTTTGGTTGCTACTGGCTGAGGCCTCAGGCCTGGCTGGTAGACACCTGCAAAAGAGAACAGAAGAAACACATTAGATTTCCACAGAATCTGCAAGCACAGCACAATTCCTTTTGCAGTCATAAATACCCACCATGGTAGTACCAAGTTGGCTGCTTTCTCACTTGGGTGCCTTGCCACTCCAGCCTCACCAGCCACAATGTACCTTCTGCCATATCTTCCACCAAGTTGAAGGGGTTCTTCCCCAGCAAGAGTGAGGTCCTTCAGATTGGACTTTCTTTTGTCTTCACCGTTTCCTTCTGGTCATGTACTTGTCCTACAGGGAAACTGGAGATATAGTGAAAAATGCTGACTGACCTCCTTGTTTGCTCACATCCCTATCACACATGCTTTTTCCTTGGTGCATAGCTATACTATCACCTGACAATAGGAACCTGAAATGGAAAACTAGCTCTGTCATACAATGGTAAAATGTTTCATGTGACTGCCACTAGTAATTTAACATCTACATGTGAAATGCACAGATGTTAGCTCCTGGCAGAACTGTTGATGCAGTGTCCATGTCTTAGCTGTGTCATTGGAAATTGTATCTGTTGATGAAATTATAGACAATTTTCCTTTGCCTACTCGTAATTCAGGCACTGCTCTTAGATGTTGATATGGTGAACAATACGGAGTGCAACCATTTTGATGGAAGTGGCATGAAAAGAGCAGAGTTGTCCCTTTTATAACCATGCACCGAAAAAAGCTCTTTATTTTGTCCATCTAATGGCCTTTACCATTGAAAATATGCTAAAAATTGTCCCTTGCAGACATAACACTTGCACTTACTTAGTGCATTGCAGATGTGATTGCAGATTGTGTATTATAGCATTTATATGGTTTGGACAGTTTTACCAGTGTGAAAGCTTCATGGTGTATTCACAGGAGAGACTGTTCCTGATAGCAAATATTTGTGTAGAGTATGATATAGCATATGGCAGCATTCCATGCCTACCTACCTTGTGAAGTTAGAAGGCAAAGGTTGACCTTCTGTGGGGAAATGAGTTCAATAGTAAAATAGTCCAAGACTTGTTGTGATTGCTTTGCTTTGTTTTTCCCTTACAACTTCATCTTTGTCATCTCAATTTTGCTGAATATTTGTATTTCAAAAAAATACCCACTCTTATCTATTTATACAATGTAACTTAAGTGGCAGCAGTGCCCAAAAATAACAAAGTGCAATATTGGCAAGGGAGAAATAAATAAAGGTGGAAGGTGACCTAATCAGAATGACTATATTGCATGTCCATTCCTTTCTGGGTAGTATTGGGCCTTTATATTCCTGATCATTCGATGAAGTTTCCTGTGTTCAGCAATTTATTTTGGAGTTACTCTGATTTGCTTTTCTCTATTCTGCACAATAATCTATGAAATCAGGTTTAGACAGTACTATCAAGGGTGAAAAGCTTAAGACTCTCAAATCTTTTCTCATAACTCTGCCTTTTGACACCTAATGTTGGTCATGTAACTCTACCTTCTGAAGCTCAGGTCTCAGTGACAAGAATGGATGTAATCGAACTAGAGGGCCACATTGTTTCCAAAGAATTTACGTTGATCAATAGTTCACTGGTTCAGCTTAGTTTAACATCACATTGACCTTGGTCTGGTTTAACTTTATCCTTGAATATTTCATCCAAATCTGTGGAGTATACATGTTGCAAATTTTCCTTTGTCTTCAGCATTTTTCACTTGTCTGAATTCAAATTTGTTTGTCATTGTTCAACTTCTTATAATTTATAACTTACTACAAATTTTATTAAACACTCTTTACAATTTCTGAGCTACCTCCATTCATTCTATTCTTACATACTATCTACATGTTTGATCAGTTTCTAGATCCAAGTCAATTATCTGAATTAAAATGGTCCCATTGGTGCTCACCATTTAATTTATATCTTTCCACCCTGACTTGACTCCTCAAATAAAAATCTAAAGATTTTGTTTCAAATCTTGGATAAATTTCTGATCTATATTTATTCTCAAATGTTTACCCTGAATGAGTGATGGTCTTCCTTATGGAAGGTTTGTTAATGATCTTTTGGAATCTTAAATGTATTGTGTGTCTTACCACAGTCTCTTCAATTTGATGCAGTTTGAAATAACTTCAGTTCTTGTGGTTATGTGTTTGCGCAGTGGTGTTAAATAGAGAATTCCAAGGTATTAACCCTTCGGTGAAGAAGAAATTGTGATAACTGTCCAAGTCAGAATTGTTCCAGGCTTGAAAGTAATTTTTTTTAGCATTAGTACACTTATTCTACTTGGTAGCAGAGATCATGAGGTTGCTTGGTGTTGCTGAAATAAGTTTAGTGATTAATTGTTCTTGTGTAAAGAGTCTACATGACATCCACAGTGCATTTTGAATGTGGAGAGATGGACATTGAGCTCTATGGACTAGGATGCTAATCAAGAGCTAACTCTATCCCAAATGATATTGAAATTTTTAAATATTGTTATGAAAGCTCATAGCAGGCAAGAGGTATTACTTCTAATACTTGAAATTTCACCATAATCCTGAATTGAGCCTTTGAGGTGCAGAAGATGATTTACCAGTAAACATCCAACCACTATTATCCCTTTTTAGGGAAGCTATTGCTTTGACTGGTCAATCTAATTAAGTCAGTGGCGCGCCAAGAGGATGTTTATGGTGAGCAGGAGCAAATGACTGCAGATACTGGAGATCACAGCAGGTCAGGCAGCATCCATGGAGAGAGAGCAAGCTAATGTTTTGAGTCTAGGTGACTCTTCATTAGAGCTGAAGTGAAGTGTGGAGGGGGCCAGCATTTATGCTATAGTAGGAAGGAGAGGTGATTAGAGGGGGAGAAAGAATATTGATAGTTCAGATTAAGTGATTGGAATGTGAGAATGGCAAAACAATTGTGTGTCTAACTGCTGGACTGGGAAAAACAAATGGTCCCACTGGATTGGGGGTGGGAGGGGAATGATAATGACAGAGAATGTAACAAGCAAAGCTAAAAGATGGAATGGGTTCACACTTTAAAGGTGTTGAACTCAATATTGAGTCTGGAAGGTTGTAAATCACCAAGTTTGAAGATGGGACGGTGCTGTTCCTTAAAAAAAAGGTGGAGGCTGGAACAATTACAACATTTAAAAGGCATCTGGATGGTTTAGAGGGATATGGGCCAATCGCTGGCAAATGGGACTAGATTAATTTATAATATTTGGTCAGCATGAACGAATTGGACTAAAGGGCCTGTTTCTGTGTTGTACATCTCCGTGACTCTAAGACTGTATGACTAATCTATGGAGCAAAGTTCCAATGAAGAATCCACAAAAATCTTTACCTAGAACAGAAACTTAGTTTTCTGTAACTACCCAAGTTGAATAAGAGATACTCTGCACTTTCTCTTTCAATACTCTCTCTGCACCTTCTCGGCAGCTGTTAACGTTGTATCATACACTCTGTATAGTACGATCTGCCTGTAAAGCTTTACTGTACCTCATTACATGTGACAGTAATAAACCAAATCAAAAACTTGCTCATGCAGTGGAATGATTCTCACCTTTGGAGGGGCTCCAAATATTTGAGATGTAAATATTAATATAAGGCTGTGAATGGCAGTGAAAATCACTAATAATTCTCAAAATGTCCAAGGGGTACAGAATAAAACCATTTAATCCTGGGCTTGTCGGCCTTAGCATTTGTAAAACTTTAGCACAACATCAAGTTTGTAGCTAAAATGATAATACTGCTCCCTTCTGGATCAGTTTGAAAACACAAAATGATATTTTTGGCAAGAGAATGAGACGCTGTCTAATTTCTTATTCCTGCAAATTAAATGTAATAGTTATTTTAACAGCCTAGTGGACAATTTGAACATTTGATTTCCATTAAAATAAAATTTGGTAACTACAAAAAGCTGCTGTCAGTAAAAGTGACAAAAACTGCCAGACTGCAGTAAAACATAACTGGTTCATTAATTTCCTTAAAAAAAAAAGAATCCTGCTTTCCTTGCCTGGCCTGGCCTGCATATGACTTCAGTCCCATATCAATTTGATTGATTTTTTGCTGCCTATCAAATGGATTGGCTGAACAAGTAAAACTGTTGCATCAAATTGCCATTAAGACTGACATTGACTCTAAGACAAAATCCCAACCAAAAGCAGAGAGGGAGTGACTTTTGTGAATTCATCGTCAACACTGAAGGGCAATCCGAGATGGAAAGTGAATGTGAGCCTTCTGAGAAATGCTCACAACTTTAACTTCAAATGAATATTCAGCAGATATGAATTGCAGCAATGCATGCTTACCAATAAAGCTGGACAAAACTACCACTTCCACAAAAAGATGTTAATCCAAACCTTCTAAATAGATTGAACTATCTTCCTTCATTAAAACTGAAAGAACTGTGGATGCTGTAAGTCAGAAGCAAAAATAGAACTTGCTGTAAAAGCTCACCTGGTTTGGCAGCATCTGTGGAGAGAAGTTAGAGTTAACATTTTGGGTCAAGTGACCCTTCTTCAGAACAGAGGAGGTTCTGAGGAAGGTTCACTTGAATCAAAATATTAACTCTGGTTTCTCTCCACAGATGCTGCCAGACCTGCTCAGCTTTTCCAGTAATTTCTGTTTCATCTTCCATCATTTCTTGTTGTCTGTCTGAGAAACATGTTCCAATGAGGTGATGATGGCCTTTGCTTTGGATGAGCAATGTTTTTACAGTCAGATTAATATGGAGATAGGGTTCTTGTTTATTTTGTTACTTACTTTTTCAATTTGTTAAGGCATTTCTTACTCGAACCCATGCTGAAGTTCATCTTTCATTACAGTATGGATTGTGAGCCAATAAATCTTTAGTTGTTTATGTTGGAAATTGGATACTCTTAGGTTCAACTCATAAATTTCTATCTTATGACTGTTAGGTAGGATGGCAGATTCAAAGTAAAACCTTTCAAACAACCTTATTACCTGGTCAAAATGTATTTGGTATCTGGAAAGGGCACCTGGATTCATACTGTAACAATGAATGGTTTCAAATGGTCAGCAGGATTAATAATAACCATTTGAGACATTCCCTGTGGTTAACAGCCATAGAGCAGGTAGCTGCACAGCCAAGGTGGCCTGCATTTCATTCCTATTTGGTAGGAAATCTTGGTTCAGGTCAACAATCCATGATTTACAATTAGGAATCAGACCATTGAATGATCTTGTTGTTGGTTAGGGTCAGACCATTGAATTATTTTGTTCCTTGCTGACAGATAGGTTTGAAAGGTAATCATCAACAAATGGTGAACATTTCACATTAACTAAGGGATTCACAGAATGGTTACAGCATAGGAGAGGCAATTTGACCCACTGTAATAGTCACTGAACATTTTAAAAACTCAGTTAGTTACATTCTTCATTGACAAGGGAATAAAAGAGTATCATGGGTAAACAATAAAATAGAGGTTAGGCTACAGTCATATCAGCCATGATCTTTGAAATAACTCCATAGAGGCCAATATCCTGTCACCGAGTTATTCTTTATACACAAATGGAGAGTCCTTAACACTGATCCAGCTTCCTCAGAGCCAGCTCTCAGAGTGAACAGAATGTCTGACACTCCTATTTATTTATTTATTTATGTATTTAAAGGCACATGAAATAACTTCACCAATACCGGTATCCCGTCACCAAGTCACTCTTTATCTACATGTGGAGAATCCTTGATTCTGATTCAGCTTCCTCAGAGCCAGTTCTCAGCGTGAACAGGATGTTTAACATTCCTATTTAATCTGTCAGCTAGGGCTTCCTGATTGGACTAGATTAATCAGAGACCTCATGTTCAATGAAGTCCGCCTGGCTAACTTCATTACAGGCACTAAGTCCCTCCCCAAATCTGAGGATAGGTTGGTTCTTTTTTTTTGTAACTCCTTCTGGGGTGTTTTAGCCCTGGGTCAAATTCTCCAACTCCGCCTCTGATACGGGAGGTGCATAATGCACAGTAGCTCGCCTCTTGTGCCTGGAGCATCTTGGAAGAAATTCATTCTCTTCTTCAGGTGACAAAGATGTCAAGGCAGCAACATAAAGTTATAAAGACGTACAACACAGACACAGATCCTTCAGTCCAACTCGTCCATGTCAATCAAACATCCTACATTAATCTAGTCCTATTTGCCACTATTTAGTCCATATCCATTTAACCTTTCCTATTCATGTACCCATCCAGATACCTGTTAAATATTGTAATTGTATCAGCCTCCACCACCTTCTCTTGCTACTCATTCCTTCTATGCATCTCCCTCTGTGTGAAATATATATCCCTTAAATCCCTTTTTAGTCTTAAACCTATGCTCTTTAGTTTTGTACTCTCCTACACTGGGGAAAACACCTTAGCTATTCATTTTATTCTTGCTCCTCATGATTTTATAAACTTCTGTAAGGTTCTCCCTCAGCCTCTGATGCTCCAGGGAAAATAGCCCCAAAACTATTGAGCGTCTCCCTGTAGCTCAAACTCTAACCCTAGCAACATCCTTGTAAATCTTTTCTGAAAGTTTTGCAACACGTTTCCTCTAACAGGGAGACCAGGATTGCATGCAATATTGCAAAAGTGGCCTAATTAATGTTCTGTACAGCAGCAATATGGCGTCCAACTCCTGTACTCATTGCACTGACCAATAAAGGCAAGCATATCAAATCCCTTCTTCACCACCCTATCTACCTACCTTCATTCAAGTGGTGTTCCTCGAGCTTAGTCAGATTGGCGATGATGTTCACATCCATCGGAATACCCTGCAACTCATGTTCCACTTGCCATAGTTTCCAATGGTATAGCCAGTTGTAGTGTCTGTCTGAAATCCAATTGGGTTTCAACTAGTAGGTGCTTTTGCATGGTTGCATTAATCCCACACCATGGCCACTGAAATAACTCCACAGAGGCTCATATTTCGACAAAGTCACCCTTTATTTACATATGGAGAGTCTCTGACAATGATCTAGCTCCCTCAGAGCCAGCCCTCAGATTGAACAGCACCTCTGACACTCCTGTTTATATCTATGAGACAGGGCTCCCTGATTAGACCAGATTAATAGCCCCAATCAGGGAACTCATGTTCTTTGTGGTCCACCTGGCTGGTCTCCTTACAATCACTACAATCATATCTATTGTGGAGCAGGTCAAAGGGACTACAGAGTCTGCTCCTGCTGTAATGTGTACAGACGTATTTGGAGAAACCAGGAACAAATGATAAGGTGGAATAATAACCACAGTTATTAGTGAAATGGGATGTCAGGAACAATCTATTGCACGTGCATAAATTGCCTTTTCCAGCTAAACCCTCCTGAGAGAAAATTAAACAGTATGCTGTTGGGACAGTCAGTTGGGACATGTTCAATACATTGTAGGCTAAGTTTTATCATTTGAGCAGGAACCCCTGACATCATTGAGTAAAGTGGATCCTGAACCTGACCGCCAGCAAACAGACCCTTCTGGCAATTTCATCACCCTGTCCCTGTGAGGCCTTCCCTCCTAGGGCTGCCACAGAGAGTCTGTCTACCTGTTGTCAACCTCAGGCTAATGTTCTAGTGACATGGTTATAAATTTCATAATAGCAAGTCGTGAATTCAATAAAATTTGGAATTTAAATCTAGTCTCATAGTGACAATGTAATCATTGCTGATTTAAAAAAAAAATACCCTATCTGGTTCAGTAATGCCCTTAGGGGAAGGAAATCTGTCATCTTTAACCTGATCTGCCACAAGAACTAGAACAATATCTCAGACGGTACCATCACAATCCTTGGCTTTATCCTATCCCCCCAGCATGCTAGACTTACCAAAGATGCAGCATAATGATGTTAGGTCCGAAGGGAGCCACCCTAGGAGTCCTGAACATTGGCTCTGGATCCCATGAAGTCTCATGCCATCAAGTAAAACATGGGCAAGGAAACCTCCTGCTAATTACCACATATCATTCTCCACCACTCCCCTTGGCTG
This sequence comes from Chiloscyllium punctatum, assembly GCF_047496795.1. Taxonomy (NCBI): domain Eukaryota; kingdom Metazoa; phylum Chordata; class Chondrichthyes; order Orectolobiformes; family Hemiscylliidae; genus Chiloscyllium; species Chiloscyllium punctatum. The sequence continues at coordinate 63,613,977 of NC_092743.1, forward strand.
TGGAATCATTATTCCCCTATGTTGACCACTATCTAGAAGAAGCACTGAGGATGGTAAGACCACAGAATGTACTCTGGGTGGAGATTTCAATGTCCATTATCAATAATAGATCTGTGGAACCACTAATGACTGAGCTCAATGAGTAAAGGACATAGCTGCTGGACTGGGTTTATGACAGATCACGAGGGAACATCTCACTGCATCTTGTCTTTGTCAATCTAGCGTTGCAGTTGCATCCACCCATGACAATATTGGTAGAAGTGCCCACACCACAGTCCTTGTAGAAATGACGATCAGTCATCACATTGAGGACACTCTTCATCATGTTGTGTGGTACTGCCACCATGCTAAGTAGGACAGATTTTGAACAGATCTAGCAAATCAAAACTGAAAATCTAAGCAGCACAGTGGGACATCAGCGTCAGCAGAATTGTATTCAACCAAAATCTGTAACCTCATTTCCTGGCATATTCCTCACTCTGCTATTACCACTAAACTCGGAGATACTGAAGCAGTCATTGCTCATACACAGCAAGACTGGGACCAGCAATGCCAAATTCATCAACACTGGAAGATCAGTGAAATTAGCCTTAGTGGAATTTTTTCAGATGTGTGAATCAGAGTAAATCTTCATAATGCTTTAAGATTAATTATTGGGGTTTTAAAAATTATTAAGAAAACTTTAAGTGACCATTCACTTAATTATTTGTACATTTTAACATGAATAGTACTTTGAGCACTTAAGTTTCTAGCAAAATTTTCATGGATGGGTATATGAACACGAAGGGTTTAGAGGGATATGGGCCAAATACTAGTTTCATTTAGAATATCCAGTTAGCATGGATGAGTTGGACTAAAGGGTCTGTTTCCGTGCTGTACGTCTCTATGATGCTCAAGCTAACTAGGAGCTTTTACCTTCACTTTCCTATTGAAACATTTAAATTTTTTCTTCAGCTAGCTTTCATTAACCTGAAGTAACAATGAATTTTTACCTAAATTACGAATGAAAAATAAAGGTCATTGTATCTTTAAGGGTGCCACAAGGCATGGTTGTGGGCAAACTCATATGGCTGTGGATTTGAAGCATCCATTGTTGCCTGAAGTAAAAACATTCCTGAACACACGATCGGAAAAGAAATTATTTGGCACTCTGATGTCCAGATGCATAATAATCCGTCTGTTATAATTGTCAATGACTGCACAATTGGACTTACCCATGTGATCGAAGGGTTTAAAATATTTATAATTGCAATGAGCAGAAGCATAACAAACTCAGAAAAATGTATGTGTAAAATGTTAATGCTCCTTACTTCTATTAAAAATATTACCTTGCAATAACAATTTGTAAAATGCATTTTCTCAAGAAATATGCACAACATAGAGAACAACACGAAGCCAAAGAGCACAATACTTCTCACTTCAGCCATCATGCACCTGTAATGGATGACTGGATCCTTTTTGGACTTAGTTTTTAGCCACTTCTTTCTCCTCTCTAAAATGCTTTCCTTTTGTTTAAGGCCAGATTTAAAATGGTGTTCAGATATATGAGGATAGCAGTATTTTTCTCATGATTCAACTAAGCTGCATTACTTTATTTGGAAGTAGTTTTGATATGCTTTTTACAGAATGAATCAAATTATCTAAATAGTCCTGTATTGTCTGTTTTCATGTAAATGTTGATTATCATGCCCTTTGGCTTTTAGTACTTAGTATTTTAACACACTTCTATTCTATTTTTGGGAATTGTTCAGTTTAATCAATTTTACTGTTTTTCAATATTTTAATTTAAAATGCACCACTTTAATGAAGTTTTTAAAACAAGAAATAGAAACAGGAGGAGAGCATTATGCCTCAAACCTGATCAGCTATTCAAAAGATGGATATATGATTGTGGCCTTCACTTCATTTTCATTCCAGCCCACTAAAAGCAGCATCCCTCTGCCCAAAATAAACTAGCAATTACTTCTAAACCATGTTTTCTTTGGTTTGCTAGCGTAACCATGGATATCCTCATTCTTCCTTACAAACGAATAAATAATTTTATCATGGAAAATAACTTTTGTTATTGGCAAAGTCAAGGTAGCGACCAATGTCACAATAGTCAGGCTACTGCTGAGACTTGTCCTGCCGTCACTAATGAACTTGAACATTTTTGTTTGTAGAATGGGCTCAGCAAAGGCATGGAGCAAGGGAAAACAAAACATACTGGAGGTATTACATAGTTAAAAATAAACACACATTCTTCAAATTTTGGGGCAAGTTTACTCTTCATAAATTGGACAATTTCAGTGATTTATTCACTTTAAAAAGCACTACAGATGGCAGATTATCTGGGAACACTGATTGTCAGTTTTTACACATGATTAAAGTAAGAGTGGTAGCACTGTGAATTGGCACAGAAAATCTAGATGTGGAATCAGTCTAGGTGGTGCTAAGGAACATTGATGATTCTTGGAGGACTTGACAAGGTAGATGGGGAGAGATTGTTAATCTTTGTAGGAGAGTCTACTACCAGATGGCATAATTTCAGCGTAAGACACTGATGAGGAGGAATTTCTTCTCTCAGACAGTAGCCAAACCTGTGGGATTCTACATCTTGGAGGGCTGTCGAGGCTGGGTCATTAAGAATATTTACTCATTTTCTTTTGCCACTTAATCTCTGTATACTTGTCAACCTCCACAAATTTTTCACAATTGTTCTTTATTCCTCCGCTTTTTGACCTGCCCTTGCTTAAAACTTTCAGTAGTTTCCAATTCTGATAAAAGGGCATTGACCAAAAACAAGGAAAATACTCCCACAGGGATCTGGTTGGTTGATACCATCCAGGTCAGAGGAGCCTAATTGATTAGCACACTATTTACCACTAATGCGTAGGAGCAGCAGTGTATACCATCTACAAGGTTCACTGCAGCAACTCACCAAAGCTCCCCCAACAGCACCTTCCAAACCTATGACCTCTACAATAGTGAAACACAGCTGAAGCATGAGACCAGTGTCATTTGGATGGATTCATAAAACATTAGTGCAGTGGATTCTTACCAGTGTTAATTTTTTCTAAATTGCCTATTTAAAAAATGTCAGCACTCTTTTTAATGGATTGACATCTACTGCTGTTAGAATATAGCTCCAATCTGATGCCACCTAGATATTCACATACTATCTTCGTTATTGTCAATTCTGGGGAGCCACAACACATTGGCTGTAAAGACCTTTGAGATGTGCTGGAGTTGTGAAAGTGTTTTTCTATCCTCTTATCAGAGTAACAGACTTCCCTCAATACTCTGGCCAGTGTTTATCACTTATCCATCATTACAAATACAAAATATTATCTGGTAAGTGATGATATTGCTGTTTGTGGAACATTGCCATGCATGAAGCGGCTGCCATATTTACCTATGGCACTTTAAAAGGACATCTTTGAAGTATTTTATGAGGTGCTAGGGGACAAGCAGAAGAAGAAAAATGTTTAAATGTAAATCTTTTCCTTTCCTTTCAAATTTTGGCATCAAAATTTGTATAATTGCATTAACATGAAAGATGATCCAAAATCACAAACTCACTTTCATTCATTACATTGATTTCACAACTCTTTCTACTTAATTTCTGCATTCCATCATGAAAAAGAGGCTGAAAGCTATAGGAATACATGGCAGATCTTGGATTTTGACTGTGACACGAGCTTCAGTTTCAAAATTGATGTGAGGAGAATGCTAGAGAATTTTGGCATCAACACTGAAAATTCTAAGTACCACACAATGACAAATTTCTTGCCAAAGATAAGCTCAGACTCTGCCATGTTATTTCTACATCAAGTAATATATTTTCATTCAAAACCTAATCTCAAAAAAAAGTGTTGTTCCTCAAATTACTGTTGATCTAGTTACGCTGAAATTCATGTTCCATTATGTATGTGCACAGAATAAATGTTTTGTGATAGGCTGCCATATGAGAAGCAACAGTGCAAATGCTTGAATAAGTAAGTGCCACCTACTTTGTGACTCAGTTTTGCAAATACTCACAATTCAATTGCGTATCTCACAGAAACCTAATCACATTGTTTATCACTGAAAAACTTCTCTGTAAATTGTTGAAATCCTGAGTGAATACTCAGTTTAGGTAATTCAATGATCTGCATTCAGTCTCATTTTGATAACTAAATAGGATATAATCTTATCCCTACGCTGTCTTTTAAATTTAGCACTGATCTGAAGTTGAAATGTTCTGCTAGGACTATTTCCATCTTCACTTATATGTTCTTAAGTCTGGCTTATGATTGACAATGTTTCATTATTCCTGACAAATATCAGAAGTCTCTTACTACCAAGAACATTTTAAAGACATTTGAATTCTGAAATGCATTTCTATACTTGCAATAGGGATTTCAAATATTTTACTATAATGAGACTGGTAGTGTGGTATTGGTACACAGAAGCTGAGAACAAGTGACCCACACAGAGTTTTATTTAAGCCAAACTGATGCACTTATGGAGATTTCCATGTTTTAGTTGACATGAATTCCCACTAGTATTAGTGTTTTGTTTTTGATCATCACCATTTATCATTAAAGTTACACATTGTGATATAAATTTGTATAATTGCATTAACATGAAAGACGATCCAAAATCACAGACTCACTTTCATTCATTACATTGATTTCACAACTCTTTCTACTTAGTTTCAGCATTCTATCATGAAAAGGAGGCTGGAAGCTATAGGAATACATGGCAGATCTTGGATTTTGACTGTGATACGACCTTCAGTTTCAAAATTGATGTGAGGAGAATGCTAGAGAATACTGAATCCATTTCTCGCTAAAGTGGCAATTTGTTTCTACAATCTCTACCATTGGGGAGAAGGTACAGAAGCCTGAACACACGTGCCAGCCAGTTTCAAAACAGTTTCTACCTTACTGTTGTTAGAATACTGAATGGACCCACAAACTCTTAACATTCGCCTGTACCTATGTTTCTGTTTTTGCTGTTGTTTACCTATTATTTACTAATCTATGCTACTTAACTATGTGATCTGCTTGTATTGTTCGCAAGACAAAGCTTTTCACTGTATCTCAGTACATGTGACAATAAATTCAATTCAATTCAATTCAATACAATTTAAAGTGGAGGAGTGCAACATTGTCCATTGCTATCATGCTACCTAATATCTTCATCAGTAATGTCATAAGGTGCTGTAAAGGTGAGTCACAGAGAGTATCAGTATTTAAATAAGAATACCATTGATTGTTCATGCCAATGATACTGTTAATAATCTAATGCACTCTATTCATCAACTTGAAAAAAATAACCAGTGGAATATGACAGTCACAGAGTCATTATGGCTGAGAAGGAGGTTATTTGGTCCATTGAATCTCTGCAGAGCAATCCAGTCAGCCTCATACCCAACTCCAACCCTGTATATTTGCAAGTTATGCTCCTCACTTCTCCATCCAAATTCCTTCTGAGACCTCTGATCATCTGCACATCTACTGACAGGTAGGCTGATTCAGGTTATTGCCACATGCCACACAAAAAGGTTCTCCTCATATTCTACTCCTCCCTCCATCTCTCCTCCAAAGAGTTTTACCAGTGTCCACCAGTCATCATACCAAGAGCTAATGGGAGTGAGGTATTTTTGTCTGCTTCCCTAACCTTATTTTGGTCTTGTACTTATTTATCAGATCTCCCCTGAATATCTTTTGTTATAAGGAGAAAGCCCCAGCTTTTCCAACCTATACTCTGAACCACCCCAAGAACTTTCATATCCTTCCTAAAGTGGAGTGACCAGAACTGAGATGATACTTTAGTTGTAGCCACACCAGAGCTTTAGAACCATTCAGCATACATTTGCTGCCTTTGCATTGATTGCCTCACTTATACTTAACTTATTAACCTCTAGATCCCACATACTTTGATGACTATTCACCTGACATGCACTGACACCTTCAAAGATTTATGTACATGAACTCAAAGTATATTGCAGTAAAGTTAAGTATATATTCAGCATCATATTTGCAAAATGCATTGTATCACAATTAAGGATGTAGCTGACACTTCCTTTTTCTATTTAATCAAGGTATGAAATGTTCACGGGCTGGACCAGTATTTATTGCATTTGGCCATTGGAAAAGTTAGACGAAGCTGCCTTCTTCAACTGCTGCAGTTTATTTTGTGTAAGTGCACCCACAAAGCTGTTGGGGAGAGTCATACGATTTTTACAGAGCAACAGTGAAGGAACACTGACATATTTCCAAGTCAGTATGATGAATGGCTTAGAGAGGAACATGCAGGTGGTGTGTGTTTTCATGTGTCCATTGCCCTTGTCCTTCTAGATGGTAGTAATTGAGAGTTTGAAAGTTATTATCTGTCCAGTTGGATAATTTATGCACTGCTGCAGTCAATTTGTATCATCCTCACTAATGGTCACACTTCCAGGTTTGGTATCATTGGAATACAGTAGAACCCCCGTATCCACGGATTCGGTTTTTGCGGTTTCTCTTATTCGCAGTTTACTGCGGCACAAAAATATTACATGGAATATTCCAGAAATAATTCCAGGAGCTGCCAGGGAAGAAAGTTTCCCAATTAAATGATAGGGTTCACTACTATCTGCAGTTTTGGGCATCCGCGGTAGGTCTTGGAATGTATCACTCGCGAATATTTTGACATTTTAAGTCGTATTCCATTATCCAAGCATTATGCCCTTGCATGCTTGGCAAAGCATTACAAACATTTTTTATGGGACGATATAAGGAGCATCATCTAATAAGATCTGGCAGGGATACCTGAGACCAAATGGAATTAGGGGATCAGTAATTGATAATTCAGGGATACTTGATTGAGTAGTACATTGGGTGCATTTATATATATATGTAGATTCAGTAAGTGAGCATTATGGTTACAGTTTTGTGATATGTGAGTCTAAATAAACTCAGATTACAGACATATACGTTTCTAGTCAAAGCAACATTGATCTCTGGTGTTTATGGTTATAGAGCTGTACAGCATGGAAGCAGACCCTTTGGTCTAACGCATCCATGTTGACTAGATATGCCAAATTAATCTAGTCCCATTTGTGAGCATTTGACCCATATACTCCCAAACCCTTCCTATTCATGTACCCATCCAGATGTCTCTTAAATTGTAATTGTATCAGCGTCTCACACTTCCTTTGGCAGCTAATTCCATACACACGCCATCCACTGCAAGAAAATGGTAACCCCTTAGGTCTCTTTTAAATCTTTCCCCTCTCACCTCAAATTATGCCCTTTAGTTTTTTACTTCTCCCATTCTGGAGAAAAGAACTTGGCTCTTCACCCTATCCTTGCCTCTTATGATTTTATGAACCTCTATAAGGTCACCCCTTATCCTCTGATGCTCCAGGGAAAATAGCCCCAGCCTATTCAGCCTCACTCTATAGCTCAAATGCCCCAATACTGGCAACATTCTTGTAAATTTTTTTTGAACCCTTTCAAGTTTCACAACATCCTTCCTACAGCAGGGAGAACAGAATTGAATGCAGTATTCCAAAAGTGGCCTAACCAATGTTCCATATGGCTGTAACATGACTTCCCAACTCCTATACTTAACATATTGACCAATAAAGGCAAGCATATCAAACATCTCTATCCTGACTACCTGGCACACCACTTACAAAGAACAATGAACCTGTACTCCAAGGTCTCTTTGTTCAGCAACACACCCCAGGACCTTACCATTAAGTGTATAAGTCCTGCCCTGATTAGTCTTTGGGTTCCCAGTGAATGTTGATTTTAACAATGCTGCAATCTTTTGTTACTGTACTGCACTATACATTTTGGAAATTCTTATCTTACTTCAATGCAAAATCCCAATAAACTTTAAACGTGTGGCATAGAAGACAGGTATCTCAACAACAATTCCTCATCATTCAAAACTGAAAATTTTCCTTTTTTATTGTGTTATTGCACAGATTCCAGACAAGATGAGCAGTGTACTTTTAAGACAATTGCACAATATCACAACATGGGACTTAGTAAGATTACTCCATTGTCTTCAATCTGGATCTTAATGCAAAGGAGTTAGTGTCGTGTGTTCAGAATTCTATAGTTCACATTATCCATATGCAGAGAAACCAAACAATGCACATATCAGTGATACAATAACAAAGTTAATGAGGTTGTTACTAAACTTAAATATATCTGACTCAACAAGAACCCAGTCTTTGTAGTGCGTATTATATAAGCTAATATATAGGACCACACTGACCATATCAGACTGATAGTGGTGTTTAACCTAAGAAATCGTCTCAGATTGCCTGTCATGATGCCAGCAAGTGGGCACTAAAAGCTAATGGTGACAGGTAGTTAGTGGCAGCAGTTGGTACTAAAGGCTGAAAAGGGCAGTTACAAGGTTTTTTTCCCCTGTCATTATTTATCATCAGAGTTCAGATCTGAATTTACAACTAAATCAAAACTAGAGTTCTACAGTCTGCATTGTGGGAAAAAATATTTGTAAGTACTCTCTCCTAAACAAAAAGAAGCCATACTGATCCAGTTTAAAAAAAATGTTTTAAAAGGTGCTGAAAGGCAATTCCAACTTATTAAAGTGCTTCTAGAACAAAATACAGGGAAAGCATATAAAACACATGCTTTCAATATCAAAAAGGCCATACTATGTTCAGTGGTTGCACACCAATTTGTGTGTTCATGGAGTGAAAATATTGATGGTATACAAATGCAGCTGTCTGTTGTTAGAATGTCTTTTATAGCCACAAGAGTGCAGTCATGACATCTTAAGTTCCAGGAAATGTCACCAACCACAATTGACCTTGCAACATGTTTGCTTTCATCAGTGGTGAGGTAAATAAAATCATTGGTTCAATAGAATGGCGTAGCAACCACCGCCTTTATCTTCCTTTACGAGAAATTCTTATACTTCTGAACCTCTTCCTGGAAGAAAGTGAGGACTGCACTTGGTGGAGATCAGAGTTGAGAGTGTGGTGTTAGAAAAGCATAGCAGGTCAGGCAGCATCTGAGGAGCAGGAGAATTGGGGATTCGGGCATAAGCTCTTCATCAGGAACGAGACTTATGGGCGGGGGGGCCTGACAGATAAATGGGAAGGGGTTGGGACTGGGGGGGAAGGTAGCTGAGAATGCACTAGGTAGATGAAGGTGTGGGAGAAGGTGATAAGAAGGAGAGGAGGTGTCACTCACACTGGCTCCCATCACTGATGACCCATACAACAATACCTTCACTCTGCAACCCTTGAATTTCTCCCATTACCCTGGACCCACTCAAACTTTCTCTTGCTATTCTATTTTTCTTTTCACAATGAATGGATGAATGATTTTACTGTCACATATATCTAGGAAGATACAGTGAAAAGTGCTTTGTCGCCACAATCCAGCACCATTTCAAATTACAAAAAGAATAAAAATACATTGTTTGAATAGAGTTCATCCTCTGTTCAAATTGGGTCTCAAGCATGACTGCAAGACTTCTGCAAGGAGTCCCGCTCCGGGAACAGCAATGACAATGTCCCTCACTGTCACCACCAAGAGTCCCCGCTCCAGGAACAACAATGACAATGTCCTTTACTGCCACCACCAAGAGTCCCTGTTCCGGGAGCAGCAATGACAATGTCCCTCACTGTAACCACCAAGAGTCCCTGTTCCGGGAGCAGCAATGACAATATCCCTCACCACTACCACCAAGAGTCCCCGCTCTGGGAACAGCAATGACAATGTCCCTAAGCATCACCACCAAGAGTCCCTGCTCCAAGAACAGCAATGACAATGTCCCATGAGACCCTTGGTCTGCTGCTGCCACCGCTGCCTCGCCATCACCACCAAGAGTCCCCGCTCCAGGATTTACCACTGTCAAAAGAACATCCAAATTCTTGCTTAAACCTTCCATTATTTTCCTCAATTTTTTTTATCTGCTCCTGTGACTTTCCCCATGAGACATTTTAATACTGGATTTTTCCCTCATATCTTCTGCAACTCTGCCTTCAATTCAACCCACAGGGTCCCACTATCGATAACCCCAACCTTACCCTATAGGCTTATCATCCCTCCCTTCCCTCTTCAGCACCTACCAATGCCCGAACACCCTCAAGCTTACACCTGAATATTTACCTTTCCAAATGCCCAGTCTTGTACAATAGAATTACATGGACATCCACATACTTTAGTCACAATTGCACAAAGACAACTTTTGCACTCCACCTTTAATTGACCAAAGTTAGGACTTTATCACATCAGTTTCATGCTAATAAGCATTTGTGGCATGCAAACACATTACACATAAAAGCTCACACAGGCAGCTGTGAGGCTCAAAACACTACAAACACACCACTGATTTTATCTCTATTTCTCAACCCATCATTGAGAAATCAAAATTTCTCACTCTGGCTGATTAATTTATCAAACACTTTGTGCATTCCACTCTTACAGACTCCATAAAACCTGCCTATGAGACTTGAAATGATTTTCAGAATATCTCACATTTAGACCTAGATGTTTTACTTATATGTTCAGAATTTGGAGCCCACCCTGGATTTCAGAGAGACACAATCATGTGGTGTTTGCCTGCACCAGCAAATCAAACGGTGACACAGCCGTTATCTGAATTGTAGATAAGAGATGGTGACAGTGTGGATTCAGGTGGGGCAGACTAGCCATGCCATCTTTGAGGAGATCTTGATTTGCAATTTCTATATAAGCATTGACTCAAATCTACTTTCATCATTCTTGTTGCTAGTGCCAGTCATAACCTAACTCCTAAATATCCAACATGGAGATGGAGTCAACAGGAGAGGTGTATTTGAAATCAAAGTTTGTGTCAGAGCAAAAGCACCGTGGTAAACTCATTAATCTCTACACTGAGCACAGGTAGCCTTGCCCACCAGTTGCAGGTGTCCAAATTTCAGACATGTAGTTCACAGTTTTTATAAGCTGATGCCCAAGTTTCTGATGTATACTGCTGCTGAACAAGACTACAATCTGGTGCTTCAATCTTCTAAATTTCTCTTTTATATAATAATAGGATATTTACAATAAGTAGTTAGACAAACATTATTGATAAATAACTTCTTAAACAAATCATACACAGGATGTGAGCATTGCATTTATTGTCCTTCCAGAGCATGATTGCTGTGGGTCTGGGGTCACATGTAGGCCAGCCCAGGCAAAGATAAGCAGATTTCCTTCCCTGAAGAGCATTAGTAAACTAGATTGATTTTTTATAACAGTGGATACATAGTCACCAGTAGACTAACTTTGTATTCCAAATTGGTATTGAATTCAAATTTCGCCATTTGCCATGGTGGGATTTGTACACATGTCCCAGGGCAGCAACATGAGATTCTGGTTTGCTAGCCCAGTGACATAACCACTGCACCACCACCTCCCATTATCCTGTCAATTGTAACACTATAATACACAGCTTATTTTAAAATTTCATTGGTGAAGTTAAACAATCACCTACTATTACTATGGTAATCTCAGTATGGATCTTGCTGTACAGTTAACAGTCACTCAGATTGCTCCTTGACAGCTTGAAAATTACAATTGTCATCATTAGTGTGTATCAAAACTTAAAATATTCAAATAATTACTTCAGTCATGATTTTCAAGCAGACACTGCTAAGATGTTGGCAATAATTAGAAAATATCACTCTGTCTCCATGATATTCAGCAGATCCTGGCTGGACATTATCAGTCTTTTGGGGACAAGTTCAGGGTGTGGGAGGACTTTAACGACAATGCAGGAGAGTGGCAGGTGGCATTCCAATTGTTCACTAACATAACTCGCAAGTGGCAGAAGAGGTGGTGGGCAGTCCACTCACCAGAGCTGTCTTAGGTGGCCAATTAAGGATCTCCTCTCACCCTCACTAGCATTTATCTCCACTGTATGAGGAGACCTAAATAAATCCTAGATGGCATCCTGATGGAGTACCTTAAGAAGTCCTTTTTGGACACATAGTCGTCCATACAGACTGCATGATGACAGTGGCTAATTCCACTATGATGACATCACAATTACTCACCCAACCCAACAAAGCTGTAGTGTCAGGGCCTGCTTAACTGTCTCTGGCACCCCCAAACCCCATCTACCTGTTTGTGAAGGTATATTCATCATTGCATGATCTTTCTCTTGGTACAGCCCCAGTCTGTTCACCACTTCCGTTCACACCACTGAGGAGCTGCAGTGCCTCCTACTGGCCAGTATCTGTTGGAATGAGTGGCCAGCCTTAACAGGAGGAGTAACCTGTTAACACCAGCAGACCTCTGCTGCCACCACTCATCCAGTCCAGTATTTTATAGACCCTGTTCGTGAACAGACTAATTGAATATCTTTTAAAGGTATTTACTAACTTATTGTGACAGCTAATATCAGTTCTGGTCAGATTATTTAAAAAAAAGTTCAGACTTCAGTTCCTTGCATTTAGTGATGCATGGGACATGTGTCACATCAGTCAACTCTGTGTTCAAAAATAACCATTTGTGTATTTCTTTACCTTTGTTGCAACAAAGTAGTTCTGTAAAAAAATGAAAATATACATTTCTATTTTCCCAATATGGAGGAAGTTACATCATGACTGTCTAAATCCAATATCATATAAAGAAGGTCAATATGATTTTTAAAATAGACACAGCATCTAAAAAAGGGCTGCTAGGAGTCACATGACTATTCCTGTTGATTCATTTCATCTAGAATGACAGATTGGCTGATACATTATCTCAACGCTCATAAGAAAGAAAGCATTTAGAATTCAAGTGATCCTTGGAAAATGCAATAGGCCCTTAAAAGGAGTGAGAATTCAAAGGTAAAAAACAGAAGACTGAAAGGATAATATCAGAATTCCAAAATAATTGACTTGGCTTTGTGAAACAATGACTCATCAAATGTTAACACACCATAATCTGCATAAGACTTTACGACACATCATTTTTGAAACAGAATTCTTCTTGAAGGTCTCCGAGACAAGAAAGAAAAAAATCTTAGTTAAGTGAGGAAAACTTTTGGAAAGTAACCTTTGCAGTACAGAACTTGGGTACTTCTGAAAAAGGAAAGATTTTGTTGAAGTTTTTATCATACCTGGACAATCAGCCTTCAAATATTGAACAATAACTGAGAACTGAACTTTCAGTTTCTACCCACCTCATCTTCAAAAAGAGAATCTTCAAGAAAATTACGGATCTATAATGATAATGGATGCTCGGTTTTTTTTATCTTTATAAATATCTCTTCTCCATATATTTCAATCTTTGCATCTGTGTTTTATCCAATAAAGGGATGTTGACACAGTGGTAAAGTCACTGGACTACAAATGCAGAGAACAAGGCTGAAGATAGGTTTGAAGTCTCACCACAGCAGCTGGTGGAATTGATGGAATTTAAAGCATGTCTCAGTAATAGCAACTATAAAACTATCGTCAATCATTGTAAAACCCCATCTGGTTCACTTTGGGAAAGGAAATATCCTAATCCATTCTGGTTTTTATGTGACTCCAGATGTATAGTAATGTGGTTGACTCTTAACTCTGCTCAAAAATGCCTTGTAAAATAGCCCAATTCAGGTGCAATTGGGGATAGGCAACAAATGTTAGCCTTGTCAGTCATTCTCCCATCCTATGAACAAATAAAAGTTCATGTAATATTTCTGTAATACACTAACCTTTAATCTTGCTTACAACATTTCCTTTGCAGCTGGTTATATTTTTGAAATTGGAACACTCCAAAATCAAGAAGGGATTAACAGAGCTGTATAAATTCACAGTTGACAGGCCATACTGTGGTCACACCTGGTGAGGTTGTTTTGAGGAGGTTGTATGTGATAACAAGAACATACCATTTTCAAAATATGGATCTTTATAAAGCAAATTATAAAACTAGTCAAAATGGACAAGACTGTGTAAAAGCAGAAAGGTTTCCTGTACAATTAGATGCTTCCTCCCAGTCACATCTAATTCATTTCCCATAATGAATTGAAACTGATATTTCACTTAAGGATTTAAAAAAATAGTATCAATCCCACTACACTTCAACAGGAGTTACCTAGAACATGCAATTTTATTAGAAATGAATAGAATGACTGATCAGTGGCTTGGAGCAAACAAACATATTGGCTTTGTATTCTTGAATGGGAGTATTTATTCAGTAAAATTTACCACAGTGTGTTTGTTGCTGTAATTTTCTGATTTTGTTGCTGTTTCTCAGCCTTGATTTGCTCTATTTATTCACTTTTGTTCCTCCACCTCAGTATTTTATAGCATTAATTTTTTAGGCTATTGATATCCTGGTAAGATCAAATTTTATTGCCCATCTTTAGTTGCCCCTCAGATACTGGTGATGCTGAGATGTCATCTTTAACATAACAGAATGCTTTGTGAGGCAATTTCAGAGGGCAATAAAGATTAATATAGATGCATAAGAACAGGACTAAGGCTATTCAGTCTCTTGTGCCTGATTCACCAGTCAATGAGATCATGGCTGACCTATGGCCTAATTTCAAATACCTACCTTTTAGAACAAATTCCTTAATACCTTTGCTTAACAAAAAAAGTTAGCTGTCTCAGATTAAAATTAACAACTCATCTAGCATCAATTGCCATTTGTAGAAGAGAGTTCCAAACCTCTACCACCCTTTGTGTGTAGAAGTGCTTCCTAACATTTCTTCTGAATGGTCTAGCCCAATTGTTTTGACTAGTCCCCAGATCCTTGAATCAATTGGTGGAAGTAATTTATTTTTATCTACCCAGTCTTTTCCTATTAACATTGTGAAGACTTTGATCAAATCACCCCTTAACCTTTTAAATTCTTGAGAAAACAGGCCTAATTTGTATAATGTCTCCTCATAACTTAACCCTGAAGTCCAGGAATTATTCTTGTAAAACTACTTTGTACTCCTTCCAAGCCCAATATATCCTTCCTAAAGTGTAGTGCTCAGATCTGCTCACAATGCTTCAAGTCAGATCTAATTATGGTTCTGTATAACTGTAGCATAATATCTATGTCCTTATACTCCATCCTCTGGATAAAGGCCAGCATTCCATGAGCCTTGTTAATTATTTTCTGCACCCTGTTATTGGAATTTTAAAGATCTATACACCTCAAACTCTAAGTTTCTTTGGGCATCCAATGTATTTAACTTCACTATATCTGTAGGGTACCCTGATCTATCCTTTTTGTGGTCCAAAATGGATAACCTCACTTTTGCTTCATTTGAACTCCATCTGCCACAGTTTTGCCCTTCCACCTAGCCTATCAATATCCTTTTTGTAATTTTATAGTATTCTCTACACTGTCTATAATGCTGCCTACCTTTGTGTCATCAGCAAATTTGGATATACAACTTTCTATGCCATTATCCAGATTGTTAATAAATATTGCAAATAACTGAGGGCTCAACATAGATCCATGTGGGGCACCATTGGTGACATTCTGCCCATTTGAGTACCTACCCATTATCCCTACATTCTATCACTTGCCACTCAAGCAATTTCCTAGCCATATTAATAATTTTCCCTCAATTCCATGCGATTCTACCTTAGTTAAGAATATATTCTGTGGGACTTTATTAAATTCCTTCTGGAAGTCCATATAACCAACATCCATACACACTTCCCTATCACCTATCTTAGTCACCTCTTCAAAAAATTGAATATAGATGTAAATTCCTACAGTTTTGAAACAAGCCCTTCAGCCCAACAAGTACACATCAAACCCTCTGAAGAGTAACCCACCCAAACCCATTCCCCTACATTTATCCTGACTAATGCACCCACCTACACATCCCTGAACACTATAAGTGATTTAGCATGACCAATTCACTTAACCCTCACATCTTTAGATTGTAGGAGGAAACCCACACAGATGCGGGAAGGAAATGCAAACTCCATACAGACAGTCTGACCAAGACAGGAATCGAACCCAGGTTCCTGGGACAATAGTGCTAACCACTGAGCCACCATGCAACCCCATGTTCTTCAGACAGTTGAATTAGGTTTGTCATGACTTGACAATTATGAATCCATGCTGCCTCTTCCTGATTAACAGAAAATGTTTGAGGTATTCAGGTATTCCATCCTTGATTGTGGAGTCCAACAATTTCCCCACCACAGAAGTAGATTGCACTGGTCGATACTTCCCTAATTTTCCTCTATCAACCTTCTTAAAAATCGGAGTGGGATGCAGCTGGGAGGTCTCCGGTATCTCGGGAACTCTGCATTCAGCCACATTACAGCTATGGGTTTTAAGTCACACAATGACCAGAGCAGGTAAAAATGGCAGTCCTCTTTCTATAAGGACATTAATGAACCATAATCATGTTTACATGAATCAATTAGTTTCATTGTCCCTGCTGCTAGACTGTGGGGCTTGATTTTAACTTTATGAATATGGCTAGGTTTTAAATGCATTAAAATTGGTGACTTTAATTCCAGATTTGTTCAATGAATTGAATTAAAAGTCCCATGCTGGCATGTCTTTGGATCATAGGTTCAGGTCTCTGGATTGTTTGTTCAGTTACATAACCATATGCTACCATGCACATTTTATTCTATCCTCTCTCCAGTATGACTCGAAGTGTCCAAGTTCCCTATTTGTTCACACTGCAACCACACAAAGCCCTGCTTAGAACACACTGAGAGCAATGAGAGCAATAAGAGTAATTATGACCACTGCATTTAATGGCCTTAATGTAAAAGCATAGGATTTACCAGAATGATACCTAAACTCCAAGAGTGAAATAATGAGCAGTGATTATACACAATGTGCGATCCCCAGAATGTAGAAGGATTGACTAAAGATTTCAATATACTAAGGGAGATAGAGGGTCAGTACAGTTAAATTATTTCTATGTGTGTAAAATCTTGGACAAAAAATGATCTAAAACTTAGACATCCAAAGCATTTTTAGAAATTAAATTCAGTAAAACTTCCACACATAAAGAAAGCAAAAGTTTAGAACACTCATTTGTAAATAATGATTGATTCTTGATCAACCGTTCATTTTAAATCTGAGAATGACAAATTTTGATTTGTCAAAGGTAATAACGAATCCAGGGTAAAGCTCTTTGGAGCTAGGTCATAGGTCAGTTATGGTTTAACTGTATTGCAGAATTGTCCTCCTCTCCCTCTGTACGGCAGCTGAATTACTCACTTTATGTCTCTGCTAGAATCATGACCTCCACAGTAATCACCTTAGCCCTAGTTGCTGTTATGGATTTGCCCCAGAGTTTCTGCTGGATCTCAAAATCTCATTCCCATTTTTATCGCAACTATTACTTGCCTACTTCATGCTCTTACCTCCACATCAATTTACAAGAAAGAAAGGTAAAATGTCTGAAGTAAAATGGACAAGTTTAAGTAGAAAATCAAAAGTCTAAACAACAATAGAATGAACCAGAACTTGAGTGCAGCAGAAGCAGTAAGTAGTTACCCAAAAATGAATTTCTGTCAGGCTACCACCTTCCCAAGGTTCATTTATACCAGTTCAACATAGACCATAATCCACATTCATCACATCATAATTTGTTGTAAAGCCAAAATGTTTCCTGCACAAGTTTGTATTCTTTTTAGAAAGAAATTTTTAAAAACTAACAGAAATAAAATTTATAAATACATGCTTGATTTTTACATGCAATAGAAAATCTGTATTTGGATATTAGCTTAGCACAGGTTGAGCTTAGCAATGATTACCCAATGTATGTTTTGCTGTCAGGTGATGCCTAGCCTGTCACAGGAATAAACACCACTTACGTTAAATGCTAAAGGACCTCTATCACCTGCACTACCTTGAAGAGTCAGCATTTTTAAGAAAGATATGTAGGCTTTAGGAAGAAAAATCAGTTTTCTCATGGACTTTTGGGACCTTTCGGCCTCACTTTAATTTAGATCATTTCATCCTTCTCTCCAGTTACCTTGTTTTACTTTTAACAGGTTCACCTTCATTGAGTGCCACTGATAGATCCTGATGAAATATATAAAAGTACTTCTAAGCCAAATACCTCACTGAAAATATAACAGCAGTGGAATAAGTTTTAAAAACTGTCTGTTTGATCAAAATGAAATCCCAAGTAATTGAAAGGGAGAAATTTCCAGGTAAAAGTGATGAGAACTTTAAGGACCAGAAAGCAAGCAATAAATTGTATATTTGACAAATAAACATTTAAGTCATACATTTACAATTTAACAAACATTATGCCTTCATCCTAGTTCTGCATTTGGATTATTTTTTAATCCACATTTCCAAGCCTCTTTTTTCACAAGTCCAGAAGTAAAATTACAGACTTCACAAAATTAAGATGTTTTAATCAGAATACAGAGAAGATCATTCCCTCCCTTCTATGCCAGACTTTGGCACTGTTATTGCTTTTCTCAAGCAGAACAATAAGCAGCAAATTGTCACAAATTGATGATTGAAGTTTACCATCATTTAAGCAGGACTGTCTTCTCCTTTAAGGATCCCTGCTATGTCATATTTCAGACAAGATCAATCAGTCAGGAGTGACAATTGTTTAAAAAACACAAATCTGAATTAATGAAAAGAGAAAAGGGTTCACAACAGCAGTGTTTGGCTCAGAAACATATCAGTTCAATGGAAAAAGTGACTGTATATTGTTACTCAGCAGACAAATGAAATGGTATTGTAAGTCACTTGACGAAAGTATAAGTGAGACAGAGAGACAAATGGTGTAATGGTACAATTATCCCTTACTTCAACATCAGAGACTCTCCTCAACAATGATATACCATTCCTATCATCTAAACTCAGAAATTAATGGAAATGTTTTCTGGGCCACACCTACTTGTAAGGATTTTCCATGTCTTTTTTTCTTCATCGTAATACTGAACTAAGTTGCTTGGAAGTCGGTCTGGACCTGGAGGCAATCCACCAACCAGTAATAAAAGTTTCTTACTGGAGCGAATCCTGCAAAAAGGATCCAAAGGAAATTGAAAACACTTTATTATGCAAAATGACCATATCTTATGCAAAGCAATCTGAGCGCATTTTTAAAATTACTACTCCCTTACTAAAGTCTCCGTCTGGTCTAAACTCATCACGCATCCAGTTTTGAAACAGACTTGGAATGTTCTTCATGTTTCTAGTTTCACGATTTCTGAACAAGACACAAATATCTTAATTCTCTGTTAATTTTAATCTTTCCCATCTTTTCATCCAGCATGTGGCTCCACTGCCACCATCAAGCACTCAAAGTAGTCAATAATCATGTATGGATCCCAATAATCAGTATTGAAATCTGGTCAATTCTGGGGCATTCATATTTTATTTTCATCCAAAATAAAAACAGAATGTTCTGGAGAAACTCAGCAAATCTCTGGACACAGAACCAAAGGTAACATTTCAAGTCCAATATGACTCTACTACAGAACTGGATCTAAAGCAACGCCTATACATACAGAGCTTCCAGTAGAGGTGAATGGATTGATCAGAAGTGTGAACCTAGGCCAATTCCCTCCCCCCTCCCCACATCCTGAATGATATGATTGAATTTACTCTGCAATTTCAGAGGGAGAAGTTGGAATCAGAGGTAATGGTATTACAGCTGAATAAAGATACCTACAGAGGCATGAGGGAGGAGGTGGGTAGAATTGACTGGGAGAGGAGCCTAGCAGGAAGGACAGTGGAACAGCAATGACAGGAGTTTCTGGAAGTAATTCAGGAGACACAGCAGAGGTTCATCCCAAGGAAAAAGAAGCATGGTACAGGGAGGATGAGGCAACCATGGCTGACCAGGGAAGTCAGGGATTAGATAAAAGCAAAAGAGAATGTATATAATGTGGTGAAGGGCAGTGGAAAACCAGAGGATTGGGAAGTTTACGAAGACCAACAGAAAGTAACAAAATAAAAAGAAATAAGGAGGGAGAAGATTAAATATGAGAGTAAGCTAGCCAGTAATATGAAGGAAGACTGTAAGAGTTTCTGTCAATATATAAAGGGCAAAACAGAGGCAAAAGTGGATTGCTGGAAAATGATGCTGGAGAGATAGTAATGGGGAACAAAGAAATGACTGAAGAACTGGAGAATTACTTCGTTTCATGATTGAAGACAGGAGTAATTCAAGAGAGTGAGGAAGCAGAACTGGGTACAGTGGCCATCACTAAGGAGAAGGTACTAGAAAAACTGAATCACCTGGACCAGGTGGACCACACCCTAGAGTTCTAAGGGAGATAGCTGAAGATATAGCGGAAGCTTTAGTGGTGATCTTTCAGGAATCACTGCAATTTGGGAGGGTCCCATAGGATTGGAAAATCACTAACGTGACACCCTGTTTAAAAAGAGAGTAAGGCAAAAAATGGGAAATTACAGACCGATTAGCCCAACCTCGGTCGTGGGTCATTGTGAAGGATGAGATTTCTGAATACTTGAAAATGTATGGTAAAATAGGGCAGAGTCAGCATGGTTTCATCAAGGAGAGGTCATGCCTGACAAATCTGCTAGAATTCCTTGAGGAAGTAATGAGTAGTTTAGACCAAGGAGAGCCAATGGATGTTATCTACCTGGATTTCAAGAAGGCCTTTGACAAGGTACCGCACAGGAGGCAACTGAGTAAGTTAAGGACCCATGGTATTAGAAGCAAGGTGCTAGCATGGATAGAAGCTTGGCTGTCTGGCTGAAAGCAAAGAGTGGGAATGAAAGGATCATTCTCAGGATGGCAGCCAGTGACAAGTGGTGCTCGGCAAGGCTCAGTGGTGGCCCCACAACTTTTCACTTTATACATTAACGATCTCGATGAAGGAACTGGGGACATTCTGGCTAAGTTTGCAGATGATACAAAGACAGGTAGAGGGAGAGATAGCATTGAGGAGGTGGGGAGGCTGTAGAAGGATTTTGACAGGTTAGGAGAGTGGGAGAGAAGTGGCAGATGGATTACAATGCAGAAAAGTGCGAGATCATTCACTTTGGTACGAAGAATAGAGACATGGACTATTTTCAAAATGGGGAGAAAATTCAGAAGTCTGAAGTGCAAAGAGGCTTGGGAATTCTAGTCCAGGATTCTCTCAGGGTAAACTTGCAGGTTGAGTCAGTAGTTAGGAAGGCAAATGTAATGATGGCATTTATTTTGAGAGGCCTCTAATATAAGAGCAGGGATGTAATTCTGAGGCTCTATAAGGCCCTGGTCAGACCACATGTGGAGTATTGTGCACAGTTTTGGGCCTCATATCTCAGGAAGGATGTATTGGTCCTGGAGCGTGTTCAGAGGATGTTCATGAAAATGATCCCAAGAATGAAAATCTTAACATATGAGGAATGTTTGAGGACTCTGGGCTTATACTTGACAGAGTTTAGAAGGATGAGGGGAATCTAATTGAAACATACAGAATACTGAATGGCCTGGACAGAGTAGATGTTGGGAAGATGTTTCCATTGGTAGGAGAGAGTAGGACCTGAGGGCATAGCCTTAGGGTAAAAGGAAGACATTTTAAAACTGAAATAAGGAGAAACTTCTTTAGCCAGAGAGTAGTGAATCTCTGGAATTCATTGCCATAGAAGGCTGTGGAGGCCAAGTCATTGAGCAAATTTAAGACTGAGATAGATAGGTCCTTGAGTATGAAGGGGATCAAGGGTTCCAGGGAGAAAGCAGGAGAATGGGGTTGAGAAACGTATCAGCCATGATTGAATGGTGGAGCAGAGTCAATGGGTCGAATGGCCTAATTTCTACTCCTATGTTTTATGGCGTTATGGATATTGGTGCTCATTGTAATACTCCTTGTCCAAGCTGTTTCCTCAGCACAATCTAGCAAATGATCTGGGCCCCTCTGTTTGCATTGGCTCAGCAACCCTTTGTCAATACCAGTTAAGCAATCAGGGATTACCAAAATCAAATTCTTAAAATGAATTCTTTTTAAATTACTTTTGATATGAGAACATTCATTGCTAAGGTTTTGAATAAATTTTCATATGCAGCAAAGAAAAGTCATTACTCAAGCCACGATTCTACCACCTTCCATGGTTTTGCACAACTTTGGCTTTGTTGCATGCTTGGAATCCAGTTTGGCAACTAAAAGATGCAAGTGTGAGAAAGGTATTACAAATTAAGACTCTGAAGCCATTTCAGTTTCCTGCCCTTAAGATATAGCAGCAGTACAACTGAAAAATAGATAGGCCCTTGGAACAAACTGAGTCTGGCATTAATCCATACTATGGAAGCACAGAGATGTGCAGCACAGAAACAAACCCTTTGGTCCAATTCATTCACACCATCCAGATATCCTAAAATAATCTAGTCCTATTTACCAGCATTTGGCCCATAACCCTCTAAAGCCCTCCTGCTCATGTACCCATCTAGATGTCTTTTAAATGTTGTAATTGTACCAACCTCCATCACTTCCTCTGGCAGCTCATTCCATACACTTACCACTCTCTGTGTGAAAATGTTGCCCCTTAGGTCCCTTTTATACCTTTCTCCTCTCACTCTAAGCCTATGCTCTCTAGTTCTGTACTCCCCACCCTCTGTGTGAAAAAAATTGCTCCTTTGGTCCCTTTTAAATCTTTCCCCTCTCACCTTAAACTATGCCCTCTAGTTTTGTACTCCCCTACCCTGGGGAAACAGCCTTGGCTATTCACCCTATCCATGCTCATGATTTTATAAATCTCTGTAAGAGCACCCTTCAGCTGCTAATGCTCCAGAGAATGTTCGTCTCTTCAGTCTCACCCCATAGCTCAAACCCTCCAACAATATCCTTGTGAATCTGTTCCAAACTCTTTCAAGTTTCACAACATCCTTCCTCTACCTGGGAAACCAGAACTAAATGCAGTAATCCAAAAGTTCCCTAACCAATGTTCTGTACAACCACAATAGAACCTATCAAATCCTAAACTCAATGCACTAGCCAATAAATGCAAGTGTACCAGTGCCTTCTTAACTATCCAGTCTATCTGTGACTCTACTTTCAAGGAACTATGAATCTACAATCCAAGGTCTCTTTGTTCAGCAACACTGCCCAGGACCTTTCTCTTAAATGTACAAGTTCTGTCCTGATTTGCCTTACCAAAATGCAGTACCTTACATTTATCTAAATTAAACCCCTTCTGCCACTGCTCAGCCCATTGGCCCATCTGATCAAGATCCTGTTCTACTCTGAAATAACCTTCTTCACACTCCACCCCATCACCAATTTTTGGTATCATCTGCAAACCTACTAACCATTCCTCAGATATTCATATCCAAATAATTTATATAAATTACAAAATGCAGTGGATCTCAATAATGATCCTTGGGGTATATTGCTTGTCTCAGACGTCCGGTCCAAAAAGCAACCCTTCACCACCCTCTGTCTCCTAGCTTCAAGCCAATTTTAAATTCAAATGGCTACTTCTCCCTGGATCGAACCTTGCTAACCACTCTACCATGCGGAACCTTGTCAAATGCCTTGCTGAAGCCCATATAGACAACGTCTATAACTTCATTAGTAACTTCTTCTCAGCCACTTCTTTAAAAAACTCAATCACGTTAGTGAGACATGATTTCCCATGCACAAATCCATGTTAATCAGTCCTTGCCTTTCCAAATACATGAAAATCATGTCCCACAGAATCCCCTCCAACAACTTACTCATCACTGACATCAGGCTACAGTTCCCTCATTTTTCCTTACCACCTTTCTTAAACAATGGCACCACATTAGCCACCCTCCAGTCTTCTGGCACTTCATCCATAGCTATCAATGATATAGGTATCTCATCAGGGGGCCTAACAATCACTTCTCCAGCTTCCCACAAAGTCCCAGGATACACCTGATCAGGTCCCAGGAATCTATCCACCTTTACACGTTTTAAGACATCCAGAACCTCCTTCTGTGTAATATGGACACTTTTCAAGATATCACTATTTGTTTCTCCAGGTTCTGTAGCCTACATATCCCTTCACACAGTAAATACTGATGTAAAATACGCAGATTAGTATCTCACCCATCTCCTGCTGTTCAACACATGCATGTCTCAAGACCATAAATAAATACTAGCAGGGTAACATAGCACCAGATTGTAACTGACTTGTGTGCATAGATGTGTTTGACATATAGCCTGCTGTAGTGCAACATGTAAAAATCTAGTTTTCTTTTCTCAGTTGCAATTATACTGAATTGTACTATAGCATCAATTAAATTACTATCAAAAATGTTGGGATACCTTTTAAATTCAGAAACACCATTGCGTTTGAATTATCATATTTTTGAAATAAATGTTAGTGATGTGTGATAGTGTAAAATGGTTGATGGTGAGTAACAACCTTAATTTAGATTTCTCTTGATTTCTATTTCCATTGAAGTTGATAAATTAGGAGCCATACAAAATAGGTTGTGACTCACAGGGTGGAATTTAATGTTCTTCTCTCACAATGAGTTTAGAAGGACGGGTATTCAAATCAAGGTGGAGGCATGGTAGATAGTGACCCAGACACTTTCATATTTCTGTCCTAATTATTTCTAGTAAGGCAAGGCTCATGAATGACTTCTCTCCTCTATTGCCAAATCAAGACCATAAGTGAATATTTAGTGTCCACTTAACAGCCTTGTCCTGCCACTGCTGGTTTTCAACCAGTTAAAGGTGAACCATTCACCACCCAAGAAGCTGAAAAGCAAACTTCAATGACTGATCAAGAAACCTGGCATCAGAATGAGGGGGGTCACTGAAAGCCACTCTCCCTCACAATTCCCACCCTCCATTCCTCATGCATTTCCCCATGCTGTCCTCACTGCTGAGAGTCTGGTAAGTGTATTGTCAGCAGTTACCACCACTTCCCCAATAGCACTGTCTGTAATGAGCTGCTGCTGCTTTCAGTTTGGCTAATAGTTCTTTGGGGTGTGGTGAGTCAGGAAGTTCCAGGGAAGACTTTCCCAAAAGAGTTGAGGCAGGATTTTACCTGTGTTCCAGTCAGCTGAAGAGATCCCATTGCCTGGATTAACTGCCACTATCACTCATTTAACACCATCACACAAGATATGTGATGCATAACTTTTTTATTTAAAATCATTTCCCTCATATATTTCCCAGGTCTTTTATCTTGCCATCTAATTCAAGCATTAGAAAACACATTATGGTCAACACAAGAGAATACCTCAATCATATCTTCCATCTTTTAGTATGAGCTGGCATTTTTAGCTAATTGTGGATGCACTTCTAAATCCTGCCATTTAGTAATTCAAAACATCAATGTACTGCTTCAGTACACTGTATCAACACTGTTCTTCAAACAAATATTTTGACAATTATTTTTGTTTAGTTACATGAAGATGAACTCCCTGCAGACATTTGTCAGTTTACTTTATAAGAAATTATACTTGACATTAGATGAAAATGAAGTGACATCTTAAATTGAAAAAGAAATGTTGCAAATACACAGCAAGTCAACAGTATCAGAGAGAGAGAGAGAAAAACAGCTAATGAGTGGAATCTTGTGGAGGTGATGGGGCCTTGGCTGTCAGCTGGAGAGCTCACATCGTATCACCTCTTTTTGAGAAGATCTGCTGCCTCTTGTGCCATCAAGGTCTCAGCAGGCTAGAAGCGGGCATAGTCCTGTGATCAAGGACATCACCAGTGGAATCATATTCACCTGAAAAATCGGAGGCCAGCAGCAGCTCTTCTGTACCCAGTGGTGCACTGGGAGAGTGGTGACTGTTGCTAACATGACTCCCACTGGAGGTCTGAGATTTAGCAGGGTCTGAGGCAGAGGCAAGTGATGGTAGACTTTGCGTGTAGGACTGGTAGCATGAACAGGAGAGGCTCTCAACAACACCCTTCCTTCCTGATGCTCATTTTTTGATCAAGCATGAAGTGCTTCTCATTGAAGGGCTTCCTGGGAAACTTCAAGCAAACACGCCAGAGTATATTCATTGTGTCCCTTCACTCCCATCCATTGATACCAATGTCAACAGAATCAGGCCCATTAATTATGCAATGATTACGTGTTTAAGGGCCTCTCTTGATGGTAAAAGCATGAAGGCTATCCCAGGGCTTGGCTGTCACCAACATAACTGAGGTGGAGGTAAGAAGGTGGACAATACCCATTCTGCACCTTTCCACCTGATTAAATGTCCACCCCCAACATTAAAGTCACAAGGGAAAGCAGAATATTCCTCCCAATTTTTCAGTCTGCTCCCAAATGTGTTTCCAGACCTGCGAAGCTTTTCTTGTATTTCCTCTTCTAAACATAGATTTCTAATGTCTGCAGCATTTTCTGTTTCTAAGAAGTGCTGGCTTTTCTGTTTTGAAAGTTGGTGGCAGGTTTATCAAGAGCAGTGCCAAAGGTACAAATGTGGGCAATATCATAATTCTTTTCCTTATCAGAACAAACGTAATTCAACAAATGACCTTCAAGTTAGCAAAGCCCTTGTCATCAACAGTTAATATCAAAGTAGGTTTCTGTCAAACTCAGTTTCAATTATCATGAGAACATTTCAGATTTAGACTGCTGTTACTGCTCTCTTATTTTAAACTTTTTGTGTTGAAAATATGATTCTAAAGCACAATGCCACAGCATCACTCTGAAAGTAGCAGTAGTTCATTTAAACATTCTTTTAATCTTTTGATAACGGGTCAATAATTGGGCTTAAGGCAAGCAGTGATTCCTAACCCTTCCTCATACAGAAGCACTTGGACAACTCTTTACCAAACACTTTAAAAGCACTACCAAGACTGGGAATATGTGGTAGTTGATAATTTACAGCATGTGAGGAGCTGGATTTAGTGCTGGGGGGGCCCTGTGTGATCACATGGGAGGTTACTCATTCCATTCTCACTGGAGGGAATGTTGAAATCCATTTTGTCAGTGATGGGAATAAGCTGATGTGGGAAACCCACTTACTGGCTAATTTGCCTCATTATTGAGCAACTTAAAGGACATTATCTATTAACCCAACAGAATATAGGGATTTGTAAATACTTAATTTGATACACGGGTGTTTTTACTGATGGTGTTACTTGTTTAAAAAAGAGGCACAATACTGCTCATGATTTCTCTGAACTCTCATTTATTTTGTTCTGTACATGTGTGGGCGGCACGGTGGCACAGTGGTTAGCACTGCTGCCTCACAGCGCCAGAGATCCGGGTTCAATTCCCGCCTCCCAGTTCTCCCAGTGTCTGCTTGGGTTTCCTCCGGGTGCTCCGGTTTCCTCCCACACTTCAAAGATGTGCAGGTCAGGTGAATTGGCCATGTAAAATTGCCCGTAGTGTTAGGTAAGGGGTAGATGTAGGGGTATGGGTGGGTTGCGCTTCGGCGGGTGCGGTGTGGACTTGTTGGGCCGAAGGGCCTGTTTCCACACTGTAAAGTAAAGTAATCTAATGCTAAAGGCAGCAGCTCCCCAGGGAATTTTACTTTCAAAGGCACCTCAGGCCCAATCAAGTGGCCCCATATCGGGAAGAGGAATTGTCTTGGTCCTGGAATTTGGGCCAGGCATTCACTCAGCCTGTTGCCCATGACACAACCCCCTTGTCAGTAACACATCACCAGCCCACAGGCTCCAATCCACTTCAGAGCTGTCATTCCAGGAACCCTGCAGTGACCTCACCGTATGAGCAGTAGCAATTTCCCTCCCTCTGGTGCTGCTAGAAACAGTGTCTGATTACCTGGCAGCTGTACATAATTGGGATTTCCTGGAAAAGGCAGGTCACTGGCCAATTAATCTGAGAGACACTTCGTTTAACTGGGATTCCTTCAATGAAGTAACATAGGTTCCGTAACCAGTGAGCAAGATGTACCAGGGAAAATTACATCTAGTCCCAGATCTTAGTGTTCTACAGTGGCTATTGTGAGATATTTCATGAAGGTATCTAAATGCAATTATTCATTTTTGATTCAAATAGCAATCAAAATTACCTTCTTAATGTTCAGCTCTCAATGATGTTCTCATGCGATCTCACGTTCAAAGAAAAGTTTGCACCTCATTTAAACTAATGGGATCAGAATCACATTACAACAAATACAAGTAAGGAAAGTTTGCGTTCTGCAAATAACAGTTTAAAATCTTCAATTGTATTAAAGTCAATTTCTGTTGAAGAAACGTGTTATAGCAGAACCAACTGTATTAGTGTTCAAGCATTCAGCACTTCTCTGGAGACAAACAATCAAAATTGTGGTCGAAGCAGAAACATCTTCAGTTACTTACACCTCTCTGATCCATTCATTAATTTCTTTTCTGACTTTACAATGATTAATAAGTTACAATAAAGTTGATTAAACAAGTAAGATCCTCACTGTCTTTGGTGGTTACTGCATATTGAGCAATTTGTTAACATTTCACAACTTGGGATGATCAAGATTTGATGGCTCTGTACCTGTAGGAATGGCCTTTTTTTAAAAATCCCCACACTACTGCATAACTGCGGTAGTTATTTTTTTTTCCCTAGCACCCATGTTGTGTGTGTGCAGGTGTGAGACACAGTGAAAGACACAAGGTGCACAAATCTTTATTCAGTTTCCACCATCAGGAAGAAAGGAAACACCCGAGTGGCCAGTGACAAGCACTGCCCTTCACATCAAAGGGCAATGCTGTGTGATCATACAGTGAAGGGGAGGGCAGGGATCAAATCAAAATAGAATTGGAGGGGGAAAATAATGTACTCTACTCCCTGCGGCGCCCACCTCTCCCTGAACAACTCCAAGGTATTGGTGGAGACCGCGTGCTCCTTCTCCAAGGATACCCCGGCTCTAACGTAATCGCGGAAGAGGGGCAGGCAGTCGGCCCTAACGACCCCCTCCATGGCCCGCTGCCTGGACCTGTTTATGGCCAGTTTGGCCAGGCCCAGGAGCAGACTCACGAAGAGGTCTTCAGACCTGCCCTCCCTCCTCCGTACCGGGTGCCCGATGATCAGGAGCGTGGGACTGAAGTGCAACCAAAAACAGAGGAGGAGGTTTTTAAGAAAATCAAAAAGGGAGTGCAAATGCCCACACCCAATATGTACATGGTTCACGGACTCCACAGCGCCACAGAACAAGCAGTTGGGCTGGGAGTCCGTGAACTACTGCAACCTGTGGTTGTAGGGGATTGCTGCGTGCAGCACCCTCCACCCCAGATCTCCGAGAGAAAGGAGGAGGATTCCCGCGTAGAGAGCCCTCCACTGAGGATCCCCACCGCCCGGTGGCAAATGGGCACGCCAAGGCGTGTACGGATGGTATAGAATGGCCTTTTTTAATTGCCAACTGATGTTTTCATGTGTGTTTTTCACGGTTTTGTCAAAATTTTGCAATCAGATTCAGCAAACTCCATCAGGAAGCTGAGTTGTGAATCTAATAGATTCACAGGACTTTCTGCTGTTACTGATGGAAAGCATGAAGGTGGGAAGGACAGTTTAATAGCTGGAGTTGTTTTGTATTTGAACCACATCACTTTTTGCCTCTGTCTGAATTAATCTCTGGTCAGAAATTAGCCCATGATTAATTGAGGCTAATAAGTGCCCAAGTAAGGATCTATTAAGACACTTATCCCATGTTCAAGCCTAGGTGTCCTTGGAGAGGAGAGCACGTGGTGTCTATCAATACCCTTGATACCTTTAGGGAGTGATAAGCATTGTTGGGGGGTGGAGTGCTTTATTTCCCCCTCCAATTCCACTTTAATTTAATCCCTACCCTCCCCCTTCACTTTTTTCACATAAGCATTGCCCCTGTTGGGTTTTGCTTGTTACTGGTTCACTAGCCACAAGGGTGTTTTCCTGGTGTGGAAATATTGAATAATGTTTTTATACAAGGTGTCTTCACTGAGTCACTGCACTTACACACACACACACACACACACATGTGCTGTGGGGAAAAAAATGAGCACCACTGCTGTGTAATGATTAGATTGAGATTAGATTAGATTACTGAGAGTGTGGAAACAGGCCCTTCAACAACAAGTCCACACCGACCCACCAAAGTGTAACTCACCCAGACCCATTCCCCTACATTCACTCCTTCACCTAACACTACGGGCAATTTAGCCAGGCCAATTCACCTAACCTGCACATTTTTTTTGGATTGTGGGAGGAAACCGGAGCACCTGGAGGAAACCCAGGCAGACATGGGGAGAATGTGCAAACTCCACACAGACAGTTGCCTGAGGCAGCAGTGCTACCACGGTGACACCATGCAAGGAAGGCGATTCAGAATCACCTAATTTCAGGAAAAAGGGGGAAAAGGGACTTATCCCTTTGCCATTGCAACCACAAGGGTTTAATGTGTATTTCACCACTTTCCCCATTTCCTCTTCCCCAACATTATCTCAGTGCCAAGCCTCTAACTAAGCACCGCCCTCTTTTCCTGTCCATCACGTTGCCCACCTATCCACTCCACCCTCCCCTCCGACCTATCGCCGTCTTCTCCACCTCCATCTAACGTATAGCCTTCTCCTCTACCTCCCTCTACCCTATCACCTTCTCCTCCATCTCCATCTAACCTATTGCCTTCTCAGCCACCTCCATCTACCCTGTTGCCTTCTCCTCCACCTCCATCTACCCTATCGCCTTCTCCTCCACCTCAATCGACCTATCACCTTCTCCTCCACCTCCATCTACCCTATCTCCTTCTCCTCCATCTCCGTCTAACCTATCACCTTCTCAGCCACCTCCATCTACCCTGTTGCCTTCTCCTCCACCTCCATCTACCCTATCGCCTTCTCCTCCACCTCAATCGACCTATCACATTCCCCTCCACCTCCATCTACCCTATCGCCTTCTCCTCCACCTCAATCTAACCTATTGCCTTCTCTTCCATCTCCATCTACCCTATCTCATTCTCCTCCACCTCCATCTACCCTATCGCCTTCTCCCCCACCTCCATCTACTCTATCGCCTTCTCCTCCACCTCCCTCTACCCTATCACCTTCTCCCCCACCTCCATCTACTCTATCGCCTTCTCCTCCACCTCCCTCTACCCTATCACCTTCTCCTCCACCTCCATCTACCCTTTCGCATTCCCCTCCACCTCCATCTTCTCTATCACCTTCTCCTCCACTTCCATCTACCCCATCACCTTCCCAGCCACCTCCATCTACCCTATCACATTCTCCTCCACCTCCATCTACCCTATCGCCTTCTCCTCCACCTCCATCTAACCTATCGCATTCTCAGCCACCTCAATCAACCTACCATCTTCTCCTCCACCTCCATCTACCCTATCGCATTCTCCTCCACCTCCATCTACCCTATCACATTCCCCTCCACCTCCATCTACTCTATCACATTCTCCTCAACCTCCATCTACCCTATCACCTTCTCCTCCACCTCCATCTATCCTATCGCCTTCTCAACCTCCTCCATCTACCCTATCGCATTCTCAGCCACCTCCATCTACCCTATCGCCTTCTCCTCCACCTCCATTTACCCTGTCGCCTTCTCCTCCACCTCCATCTACCCTATCGCATTCTCAGCCACCTCCATCTACCCTATCGCCTTCTCCTCCACCTCCATTTACCCTATCACCTTCTCCTCCACCTCCATCTAACCTATCACCTTCCCAGCCACCTCCATCTACCCTATCGCATTCCCCTCCACCTCCATCTACCCTATCGCCTTCTCCTCCACCTCCATCTACCCTATCGCATTCTCAGCCACCTTCCCCCCAACCCCACCCCCCCCTCCCATTTATCTCTCAGCCCCGGCCCACAAGTGTGTTCTCCTGCTCCTCAGATGCTGCTTGACCTGCTGTGCTTTTCCATCATCACACTCTCCAGCATCTACAGTCCTCACTTTCTCTTGGAATTGATCTTGTTTCATTAAGAAAAAACTCAATTACAGTAATATTAGAATTCAATTTTCCACTAGTTTCCCTTTAATCCCTTGCACTCAAGATCAGATAACAAGAGAATATATGAGAAGTGAAAGTTACCTCAGCATCCAAAAACTAATGCTGTGATTGAGCATTGTTTCTGTTAAGGCCATTTCATTTATATAATGATACTAAGACAGCAGTACCTCCAAATAGCATTCAAGGACTCTTCTTCATTGGAGAACAATGGAAGAAAGAAAGCAGAGTTGAAGTGGCCACAACTGGAAAAGTCATGATCAGAAAGGAAAATTAAAATAAAGAATGAAAAGAAAGGAAGAGGGGAAGTGGATATTGACAAATGAAGGAGAAGAGATAGTGGCAGTGCTGAGTAGAAGTGTGGAAACACTGTTTTCCTCCCATCATCCTCTGTAATCGGTTTATCTACTCTGGACCCTCTTACTGTCTTGCATATCTGAGCAAATTCTCCAAGGTTTATTTCCCTGCCGGTTGGGAGCTGGTATTACGCAGTGATTTTCAGCCTTTCATCTCCACCTGATTGAGAAATACTTCATCTTCACTTACTGACCTTCTATGTTGATAAATTCAGAATCTGTTTGAAATGGGGTTGGAGACAATCGTTCAATCTGTTCACTGTGATAATGCCCAGAGGACAGGATGAGACATCACAAAGAAAAGGAAGTATTCTGTTCTATATATTTTCCATTTAAGTTCTGGTTGTTTTAAACATGGACAGCCTTACTAGGCTCATAAAATGGGTGAAACTTGATTGTATGAATGTGATTGCAGAAACTTCTGAATGCTTTGTATTTTGTTTTGTTTTTCCAAGGTGGAGGCATTGAAGTAGGCAGTGTCCGAGTTTAGCCCGGGGCTCATCCTTTCCATCCACTTCTCTTTTTTTGCCCTTTATTCCATTCTCTTCTTAATTTCTTCGAGTTATTTTTAAACTTACTTTGTGGAGAGAGTGAGTGGTGATGGCATTGGAGCATTGTAGCAGCTGAGAGTCTGGAGCGGAATGGTCAGCAGGCCCAGAGTGGAGCAGGATGGCCCGTGGTTGGCAGGCCCAGAGTGAAGTGGGGTGGCCAGTAGATGGCGGGCCCAGAACAGGATGGGATACTAGTGATTGGCCAGCCCACAGCGTAGTACAGTGCCAGTGGTTAGCAGGCCCAGAGTGGAGCAGGATGGCCAGTGGTTGACAGGCCCAGAACGGAATGGGATGGCCAGCGGTCAGAGACCTTGGAGTGGAGGGGAGTGGTCAATGGGCTGGGAGCCCAGAGCAGGGCAGCTGGCGGTTGGTGGATTGGGGCCTGTCAAAGGTGGGTGGGGTTGGCTCAGTGCAGGGGAGAGTGAGACTACGCATGGAAGCCCTGAGCATAGAGCAACTACAGGCGATAGAAGAACTGTAATGTTTATCTTTTGACTTTATTTCTTTATTTTCCTAAATTATACAATGAAGAACAAGTTTTTTTTATATCTGTAGATAATCTATTTTAGTACCTAAGATTTGTAACTAGGTACTTTGTACCTAAGATGTTGCCGTGTGTGGCAACATTGTACATTTTCCAAAGTACTCCTGTATTTTTGTACTTGAGTACACATGACAATAAAACCTAAATCTAATTCTAAAAACCTAATTCTCATTGTTGGCATTCCAACTAACGCTGACGTAACAGACTTGGAGATGAGCCATTCTTCCTCTTGCCAGCTCTGCAAAGTCTGACAGGGGAGATAGCGAACATAGAACAGTCATGTTCTATGCACAGGAACAGACCCTTCGGCTGACCATGACTGCTGTGACCATGATGCCATTCTAAACTAATTCCATCTGTCTGCACATGGTCTGTATTCCTCTATTCCTTGCTTGTTCCTGTGTTTAAATGCCTCTTAAACATTGCTATTGTATCTGTTTGTACCACCTCCCTTGACAACACATTTCAGGCACCTAACACCCTCACACATCTAAGCTACATTGTTAGTTTAACAATCTTCCAGTAAGCCACTTGGGATAGGTCCTCAGCAACTGAAATGCTGACTTTATCACATTACTAAAATCAGAGCTTGTTGAATTAAGTTACACTTTAGGGTTTCTAAGTCAGTTTCTGTTTGACCCCCAGAGGGTGAACACAACTGTAGACTTAGCTGGCAGCCAGCATTGGATACCCATCTGTGTCTCCAAATTTCTTAATGGAGAGAAGTCTGCATTGCCTGCAAGAAGGAAAAATATAGGGCCCTCTCTCTCTGAGGGAACTATTATTGGATGATGATCTCTGGAAAGTTATATCTCATATCAACCAATTTTTAAATACCCAGTATTTATCAAAACTTGACATTTATAACCTACCTCTGTGTCGGTCTGGTCTTCCTTAATTTACTGATTGCTTGTGTGTTTATGGAATAGCAAAGCAAATCCTCTGCATTTGAATCTTTTGATAATAAGTCAAATATTTGGTTTCATCTCAAAAGAATTTTGCTGCAAGTTTATTTGAAAAATTGGAATCTGAAAACCAGGGTTGGGGGAATACCCTTTGGCTTACCTCAGTCAGGAACAGAGGTCAAAAGGGAAAGGAGTAAATCGAGTAACACCTCATTGAATTGGGCTTAAGGCAATCATAATCGAAGTTTCACACACTCCCACTCTGCTATGGCATTGGGTTGAAAGCCACAGAGTGCAACATGACTGTCACTTACCAGTATAATGCTGTCATATTATAATTACAACCTATAATACAGCAGAAGGATATAATTATATTTGTTTCTTATTTGGATTCACAATGCTCAAGCTGCTTCACTTCACAGTTGAATATATGACAAAGTAGCAAGAAGATACTTTGGCCATTTACAGTCTAGTTTGCTGTTCAACTCAGATGTTGACAATGCTTTTGGTGTTTCTTGCCTAAATCAGCAAAGCTACTTCAGACTTGCTATTTAATTGATATTTTTATGATAACATAAGAACATTCCATGACATTTCTGTTTCAGGTGATGTGTGTTTAATGGCCAGCCAAAACTGCATATGAAAGTAGCTACAATAAAAGTAGGGTCACATGATTGTGGCATGCAAATGAGAGCATTAAGGTATGATTGGTATTCCTCCAAATATCCCACTTCAAAGGCTATTTTAAGAAGGATGTAGTGGAATTGCCTATTACAAGTTTCAATTTCCTGGGCACTTCCTATGGAATTTGTATGTGCAACTCCATTTTGTGTTGTGGCTATATATTGTGGATTTCCCATTATCTGGCAGCTTTACAAAATTGTACTATATCCTTGAGAAGACCTGGCCAGTAAAATCATTCATGCATGAGTCTTCCATATCCCAACTTGTCCTGCCATAGCTAAGCTATCCTTAGTATCTCATGACAAAGTTTTGATAGTACCACTGTGTGGTGAATCACTTCTGGTCTCCACTTCTGCATAAGAGATCTATTTTGAATATAGTAACATTCAAGAACTCCTTCTGCTTTGAGTTTAGTTTGAAGCTGACTAGGTTACTTGACTTATATTTGCATTGGCCTGCTGAGTGTTACCATAGAAGACTAATTGAATATTTCTTTCAGATTATCTAAATTTCCAGAGAATATTTCAAATAATCACATATCTGTTTGTGGAGTCAACAATGGGCCTTTTTTGTCCATTGTATGGATCACTAGACAAAATTCTTGGAACTATTTACAGTGACTGCTCTCTCTCTGTCCTTGAATTAATTTGGCCTTTTCATGGTTTCACCATCAATCCAGACAAATCATTCTCCAAAATTAGGTCAACTTGGTTACAGGTAAATCATGAAGAAGCCCCTACAATTATTATTCCAGGTATTAAGTCTCACTCTGGGTTTACCCAATACAAAGATATTGTGTCTGATTTTATAGCCATTACGGAGACATGGTTACAAGGAAATCAAAGCTGGTAATTAAATTTTCAAGGTATGTGACTTTTCAAAAGTTCAAGGAGGAAGGAAAGAGTGGTGGAGTAGCATTGTTGGTACAGGATGGAGTAAGCATGATAGAAATAATTATCCTGGATTGGAACATATAGAATCCATATGGATGGAGATAAGAAATAAAAAGGGAAAGAAGATACTGGTAGTAGTCTCTAGGTCCCTTAACAGTAGCTAGAGAGTTATAGAGTCATATAGCTGTTCAACATGGAAACACACCCTTCAGTCCAACTTATCCATGCCGATCAGATATCCTTAATTCACCTAGTGCCATTTGCTAGCATTTGACCCATATCCCTCTAAACCCTTCCTTTTCATATACCCATCCAGACGGCTTTTAAATGTTGTTATTGTACCAGCCTCCACCACTTCCTCTAGCAGCTCTTTCCATACATGCACCACCCTCTGCATGAAAAAGTTGCCCCTTATGTCCCTTTTAAATTTTTCCCCTCTCACATTAAACCAATGCCCTCTATTTTTGGACTCCCCACCTTGCGGAAAAGATGTTGTCTATTTACACTATCTGCGCCCCTCATGATTTTATAAAGCTCTAAATGTCACCAGTCAACCTCTAAAGCTCCAGGGAAAGTAGCCCCAGCCTATTCAGCCTCTCCCTATAGATCAAACCCTCCAACCCTGGCAACATCCTTGTAAATCTTTTTTGAACCTTTTCAATTTCACACATCCTTCCTATAGCAGGGAGACCAGAATTGCACGCAGTATTCCAAGTGGTCCAAATGTCCTGTACAGCCACAACATGACCTCTCAACACCTATATTCAATGCACTGACCAATAAAGGCAAGCATACCGAATGCCTTCTTCACTATCCTGTACACCTGTGACTCTACTTTCAAGAAATTATGAATCTGCGCTCCAAGGTCTCTTTGTTCAGCAACACTGCCCAGGATCTTCCCCTTAAATGTATAAGTCCTGCCCTGATTTGCCTTTTCAAAATACAGTACTTCACATTTATCGAAATTAAACTCCATCTAGTACTCCTCAGCCTATTAGCCTATCTGATTAAGGTCCCATTGCGCTCTGAGATAACCTTATTTGCTGTTCACGACTTCTCCAAATTTGGTGTCATCTGCAAAATTACTAATCATATCTCCTATGTTCATATCCAAATCCAGTATGATGGGGGCATGTAACAAAGGCAGTACCTTAATTCTGTGGGCATCTTAATCTTCAGGTAGATTGGAATAGTGAGATTAACAGAGGAAGCCATAAGGAAGAATTCAGAGTGTATTAGGACAGCTTCCTAGAACAATATGTTGTGGATCAACCAAGGATTAGGCTATTTTCGAATATCGTGAAGTATAATTTATTTTGCAGAATATTGAATGGTCCGGACAGAGTGGACATTGGGAAGATGTTTCCATTGGCAGAAGAGACTAGGACCCGAGGACATAGCCTTAGAAGGAAGACACTTTAGAATGGAGTTAAGGAGAAACGTCTTCAGCCAGAGAGTGGTGAATCTATGGAATTCATTGCCACAGGGGGCTGTGGATGCCCGGTTATTGAGTATATTTAAGATAGAGATAGATAGGTTCTTGAGTATCAAGGGATCAAGGGTTACGAGCAGAAAGCAGGAGAATGGGTTTGAGAAACTTATCAGTCATGATTGAATGGTGGAGCAGACTCAACCGGTTAAATGGCCTAATTTCTACTCCGACGTCTCATGGTTTTATGGTAATCAGAAAGCTTTAATAAATTATGTCAGAATAAATGATTGTCTTGGAAACAGTGCTCATAATGTAGAAGACTACCATTCAGTTTGAGAAGGAGGAACTTGAAATGGGAATAACTGTGCTAATCTTAAGTAAAAGTCATTACAAATGAATGAGGGTTGAGCTTGCTGGAGTGTTCATTAGCAAAGTCAGCTGAGGAACAGCGGCCGACATTTAAGAAAATAGTTCATGGCTCACAGTGAGGAAAAAGAATTATAGAAAGGGGGAAGGCCAACCATAGTTAACCTGCAAAGTGAAGGATAGCATCAGATTGAAAGAAAGAGCATAAAATGTAGCAAAAAATTAGTGGTAAACCAGGAGATTGGGAATATTTTACAAACGAAAAGAGTTACAAAAAATATACAGAGAGAAGATCAACTTTGAGGGGAAACTTGCAAGTAATATCAAGATGGACGGCAAGGATTTACATAACCATATTAAAGTGAACATAAGCCCCTTTTAAGAAGGAGGCTGGGAAAATAATAATGGGCAACCAAAAAATGGTAGAAGCGATGAATAAATACTTTCTATCAGTCTTCACAGTAGAGTCAAAAAAGTCTGCTGCACAGAAAAAGGCTATTTGTCCAATGAAGCCTGCACCTGTCAAAACAAGAACCTAACTACTTTAATTTTATTTTCCAGCACTGACTCATAGCCTTATATGTTTAGGCTTTACATGTGCTCATGCAACTGTTTCTTAAATGTTTTAAGGGTTATTGCCACTACTACACTCACAGACAGTGACTCCCAGATTTCTGCCACTCTCTGATTGAAAAAAAACCTTTCCTCACAGCTCCTCTAATAAATCTTATCTTAAACTGATGCCCCTTAGACACTGATCCTTTAAAGGGGAAAAGTTTCCTTATGTTCACCATACCTGTGCCCTTCATAATTTTGTACATCTCAATCATGGCCCCTCAGTTTCCTCTGCTCCAAGGCAAATAACCTTAGTCTACCCAATCTTTCTTCATAGCTAAAATTCCCCAGCTTTGGCAACATCCTGGTAAAGCTCCAATGCATCCTCTCCAGTACAATCACATCCTTCCTAAAATGTGAATTCCAGAACCGCACACAATACTGTACTTGTGACTTAGCCCAATATTTTATACTTTCTTAAATGTCATGCCTTGACTAATAAAGGTAAGTATCCTATA
Source organism: Chiloscyllium punctatum (assembly GCF_047496795.1). Lineage (NCBI taxonomy): Eukaryota > Metazoa > Chordata > Chondrichthyes > Orectolobiformes > Hemiscylliidae > Chiloscyllium > Chiloscyllium punctatum. Next base: position 63,652,500 of record NC_092743.1, read on the forward strand.
TCTCTTCTTAATCACTTTATCTACCTATCTCACTACCTTAAGATAGTGATGGACATACAGACCAAGGTCACTCTGATCCTTGGTGCTTCCCAGATTCCTATCACTCATCTTGTATTTCCTTCCTTTGTTTGATCTGCTCAACTGCATCACCTCTCACTTATTCAGAGTGAATTCCATTTGGTACTGATTAGCCTACTAACCAGGCCATCTATGTCCTCCTATAATCTAAGATTATCATCCTCACTATCTACCTTCCCAGCAATTTTTGTATCATCCATGAAATAATTGCTCAACCTCCTACGTTCAAATCTAAATCATTTGCACCTACTACAAAGAGCAAGAACCCCAACACTGATCCTGAGAAGACACTGATAGCATTCTAAAATTACTAAATATTCAAGGGCAAAAGGAGGTGATGAAACCAATACAATATCCATCATTAGAAAAAAGGTGCTAGAAAAACTAATGGAACTAAAGATAAATAAGTCCCCTGGATTTTACAGGATACATCCTCAGATATTAAATGAAACAGCTACAGAAATAATGGATTCACTGGTAGTAATCTCCCAGGAATCCTTTCCTTCCAGGAGAAGTCCCAGAACACTGGAAAACACCCAAAGTAATTCCTTTGTTTAAAAAGGGAATGAGATGAAAAATGTACATATAAGTCAGTTAACTTAATTATCATTGGGAAAATGGTAGAGTCTATTTTAAGGAATTAGAGCATTTAGAAATGCATAATATGATCGAGCAGAGTTAACACAGCTTCATGAGGGGGAATTATTTCTAACAAATTTACTAGAATTATTTGAGGAGATAATAAAGGGGAAACCATGGATGTAAAATATTTGGACTTCAGAAGGGGTTTGATAAGGTACCACACAATATGCTACTTAATAAGATAAGAGGGCATGGTGTGAATAGAGTTATGGCTAATTAATAGAAGGTAGAGAGTTGGGATTTGGGAAGGGAGCATTTTTAGAAAGGTGAGCTGTAACTAATCGTGTACCACAGAGATCAGTGCTTGTTATTTACAATATTAATGACTTGGATGAAGAAAGTGAATGCACATTTGCAGATGACACAAAAACAGGTGGGGTGGCAAACAGTAAGGCTGATACAAAGAGATTGCAGAGAGATAAAGACATGTTAAGTGTTGGGCAAAAGCTTGGCAGATGGAATATGATGTAGGGATGTGTGAGATGATACACTTTAGAAGAAAGAATAGAGGAGCCAAATATTATTTAAATGGAGAAGACTGCAGAAAGTTATGGAACAGTAAGATTTGTGAGTCCTCGCCCATGAATTTCAAAAAGCTGGCATCAAAATTCAGCAAATGATAGGTAAGGCAATTGGAATGTCGGTCTTTATTTCAAAGTGAGTGGAGTATAAATGTAGGACGGTTTTCCTAAAACTATGTATAGCATTAATCAGGCCACATCTGAAATATTGTGAACAATTCTGGGTTCTTTATTTAAGGGATGATATCCTGACATTGGAGAGAGTTCAGAGAAGGTTCACTAGACTCATACCATTTTTGAAGGGACTGTCTTATGAGGAAAGATGGAGAAGATTGGCCCTGTACCAATTGGAATAAGAAGAAGAGGTATTGAAATATATAAGACTCTTAAGGGATTTCACAGGGTAGATGCAGAAAGGTTGTTGCCCCTTGTGGGAGAATCTAAAACCAGAGGGCATAATCTCAGAACAAGGGGTTGCATATTTAAGACAAATATAAGAAGGAATTTATTCACTCAAGGGATTGTGAATTTATGGAATTCTTTACCACAGCAAGCTGTTGAGGTTGAGTCACTAAGTATATTCAAGGCTGAGATAGACAAAATTAATCAATTAGAGAATCAAGACATATGGAGAAAAGGCAGGAAAAAGGAGTCGAGGACGATTGGATCAGCCATGATCTTATTGGATGGCAGAGCAGACTTGATAGGCTGAATGGCCTAATTCTCCTACATCTTATTGCATATTCTCCCTACTCATACCAGACACTAAAACCTTGCAATTCCTGCAACTCTGTTCGAAAAATCATACATTTTCCCATCAAGGTAGTTTGGCTGGTTCCTGTACCCTTTCATATGACTACAGGATTGTCTTTCTCATTTGAGGAATAAGAAGTTACTTTCCATCTTGACAAGAATTTCCCATATCTGTCAGGTAGCTTGCTTATTATGACCTAATCACATCAATAATAATACTTAGCCCCACAGAGTTTGATCTGTGTACATGCAGCCAGTGTTCTTTTGCACTGACCTTGTGTTTCCCACTATGTCCATATGCATACCCTACAAATCCCAGCAATCTGCAAGATGTCCCATCTTGTGACAATGGAAACACTTAGGCCTTCGGACATCATTTCCACCCTTAGCATCTTCCTTTCTGCCCTGAGAAGGAGATCCTGAGGCAATTCCAACTGTACTTAGAAGGATGAGGGGGCAATCTAATTGAAACATACAGAATACTGAATAGCCTAGACAGAGTAGATGTTGGGATGATGTTTCCATTGGTGGAGAGACTGGGACACAAGGTCATAGCCTTAAAGGAAAGATGTTTTAGAACAGAGATAAGGAGAAACCTCTTCAGCCAGAGATTGCTGAATCTGTGGAATTCATTGCCACAGATGACTGTGGAGGACAGGTCATTGAGTATATTTAAGACTGAGGTAGATAGGTTCTTGAGTATAAAGGGGATCAAAGGTTACAGGGAGAAAGCGGGAGAATGGAGTTGAGAAACATATCAACCATGATTGAATGGTGGAGCAGACTTGATGGGCTGAATGACCTAATTTCTACTCTTATGTCTTATGGGCTGATGATCCTTTCTCATCCCTGGCAACCTGCCTTCTGTGGTAACATCCTACAAGGCCCATGGGAAATGACTAATTTATCTCCTTTTGGAGATTTTTGAGTATGAGTTCCCTTGGTAATAGACTGCCCATCACCTGAACTGTTTGGCCCTTGCTGGGACTAGCCTATGTACGCCATCATTGATGTTCAACAAGAAATGACACTCCTTTCCAGTCAGGCATCCTGAGTAATTACACCATCCTTTCATCCTCTCACCTTCGATCTTTCTTAGATTAGTGGGAGTGACAGAAAAAAGCATTTGGGTTTGCGGTCCAGTTTGTAATTATCAACCAACCTCATTCCCTGATTTGCTATTGGTAACTTCTGGTTTTCTATCTGAGTTCTTACTAATGATGGGAGTAAGTTGTTATATTTTTCCAAGGGAATTATTTCCCTAACAGCCTCATAGATATTCTCCATTTTTAAATCCTGCAGGAAATGGTCAAAATTATTTCACTTTACCCTTTAAATTCCATGTGAATTGGCCACACTACATTCCAATTGCAATTATCTGTCTTTAAGCCTCAGGGAACAACTTGCATGCACTAAGAATTGTGCTTTTCTGCCACTTAATCATCTACAGAAGCCTCCAAAGAAGGCAAGACCTAAATCCTGTCAGCTCAGCCTGTCAACCTGCTTTGTCTAAGCATCATCCAGTTTTCTTTAGGCCACTTCATTTACTTCGCTATCTTTTCAAAACAATTTAAAAATGTCTCTTTAATTACATGTTTTAATCAAATTTTGGGAGACTTGCACAAAGTTAAACAGCTTCCCACTGGGTCTTGGATTAGACTCAGATCCTTCCTCATCAAAATGTTCCCAGGAGTCAAAGGCCTCCTTTTTCAGTTCCAATCTTTTACACTGGCATTCTCTCTCTCTCTCTCTCTCCTTCATTTTCTTTCTTGGTTTTCTGTCTCGTTTTTTCATTTTCTCTTTTCCATTACAGTTCGAATTCTGGCTTCTTACATCTTTATTTTCCTTACTTATTCTCTGTAAAATTCAACGATTTAGGCTTTTATTCTTTATTTTTCAAGCTGCTTCATCTCTAAAATTGAATTTAAGTATCTCAACTTAATTACCATTTGGGTTTCTATGCCTTCCTCCAATTTTATATATTGTGCTTGTTCCTCAATAATGTCTGCTTTCTTAGTTTCTGCTTTTAATTCTATCTTCAGCAACTTCTCAATTTTTGCTAATCACTGAGGGGTGAATCTTGCATCTCCAGGAAAGTGATAGAAATTGCTAGATACACAAGAAACTTGATAACTTGCTTTCTCTCCTTTTCCAATTATTATTGCTATAGTTCTAATTAAATGTTGTTAGCAATGGTTACTATGGCCTCCTGTTTTTGTTATGACCAAGATGGGAGGAGTGCACAGTTCTCCAATCTCACTACTCCATCAGTCACAACATAAATGTAATTGTTTCACTCTGTTCTTGACTTAGCCAAACATATACTTTCCCTGTATTAGATTTTAAAAATGATTCAACATCCAAGTTTTTTCCTAATCACAAAGTTATTGATTTATTCTAAACAAAATGTATTCAATGATGATGTGAATCTGGTTAACACATGTTACTTGTACTACAAAATGTTTACTCCTCTAAATAACCCAAATAGGTCCACATGCATTCAGTTACATTCTCCATTAAAAGCAGAAACATGGATTTCTCAAAGCAGAGATACACTTTGGGGAAAACAAAAACATCTTTGTCCAATAAGTCTTCACTCTTGAAGGAAATTAAATGGTCATGGCATAGAACGCTCAGGTGGCTATCAGCATTACACTCTGGAGCATAAAGACACATGCCACCAAGCATGAGCAGATGTCTAAACGATCTTTGTTAATGGCATTGTTCAGAAGGACAACATTGAGGATCCTTCTGAACTATTTACAGCAGGCCAATTTCGGACTCTGCCTGAACTATGGTTCCATATACTACACAGAACCTACTACAATAGGCTTTTTAGAAACCGGAGACCTGGGCTGAAAGGTTCTTTTCCATCCTCAGCTGGTCATCAGCTGACAAATCCAAACAACCTCTAGTGCAGAACTGTAACATGACAGTCACAAATCTAAGAAAGGAGGCTACAGTAATCAAGCAGCTATCAGAAAACGCGTGACTTTCAAGAAACACTTTGTTAAAACCTAAAATTCTACAATTCTATATTTTAAAACTGATACTTAAAAAAATTCATGTGTCCACAATCCTTCAAAGTGAAGTTCACAAAATTATTAAATACAAACAGTGGAAAACAATTAAGTTTTTACAAAAATTCAACTGTCAGAACATTTCATCCCACAGCAGCAGGGAATGGAAAACACACAGCCATTTTGACTCCATCTGTAAGTCAAAGTTTCAGATTTCTTCCCCTTCATCCTTGCTGTTTCTTTTAATAGCTGTTCTCTAAAAAACTCTGAAAGTCCACACATTTTTGACTGATACTTCAAATGATGATCAAAGTCTTCAAGATATGAACAAAAAAGGACAAGGTAGCTGAAGGTAAAATATTTCCATTGGTTGGGGATGTAAGCACAAGGAGGCATAGTCTGAGAATTTGGGCCAGACCATTCAGGAGAAATGTTAAGAAATACTTCTACACATAGAGGGTGGTAGAGGTTGGGAACTCTCCTCCACAAACACCAATGAATTCTGCAACCATTGTTAATATTAAAGTTGAAATAGGCACATTTATTTCAGCAAAAGTATTAAGAAAATATAGGCCAAGGGCAGGTATGTGGAGTTAGACCACAGATCAACCATGATCTCATTGAGTAGAGGAACAGGCTCGAGGGACCAAATGTCCTACTCCTGTTCCTATGCTCTACCGAATGCCCTACTCTACTCCTGTGTTCAATGGATGCTGTCGACTGCACATTAAGATACTTACAATTGTGACAGCTATCATGTGACTATGATAAATCAGCAGTGCACTATAAGTACATCTGCATTTCTCCAAACAATTTTCACACTACCTTTTTAAGGAGAGTTGACAGAATAATAAATTGTAAATTTTCTCGATAGCCTGAACTTAAAGAGCTGAACTGTATTACAAAACAAATTTCAACACTGCAAGCGGTCGTTCAGGCCAAATGAACAAGGCATCAATATTTGCCTTAACAAGCAGGTTCACTAACTCTCAAAACTCTCAATTGGTGGGCTTGCACAATTTTGAAAAGTACTACAACAAGTACTCGGAACACAACGAAAGCAAATCTGCATATGTACTCTATAGAAACACGTTTGCATCTTTTTCCTATAGCACTTGAGAAGGAAGTAGCTTAGGACTGGGAAACAAATATACTGCAGACTTTGAATACAATAACATACCTCTGAGTTCACTCTCCTGTCAGCAAGAACTAGTTCTCAACTCATAGCCATAACTATGCACTTTCATATTTCACTCACATTGCTGCACAGCCTGAAGAGTGAAAACCCAGTAAAAAATCTATAAAACTTGAAACTAATAGCACTGGTTTATTTGTTCTTTTATCCTCGGATATATAAGATGGATTTGGACCAGTACTGTCATTTCCAAGTTTTAGTGGTTTTCCTCCTTACTGGAAGTGCTGAACCAAGGGAGGAGGCGCAGCCCAGAGTTGTGGTTCACATAGGCACTAATGACATAAGTAGGAAGAGAGTTGGGGATTTAAGGCAGAAATTCAGGGAGCTAGGGTGGAAGCTTAGAGCTACGAAAAACATAGTTGTTATCTCTGGTTTGTTGCCTGTACCACGTGCTAACAAGGCGAGGAATAGGGAGAGAGAGAGGTTGAACACGTGGCTACAGGGATGGTGCAGGATGGAGGGTTTTGGATTCCTGGATAATTGGGGCTCTTTCTGGGATAAGTGGGACCTCTACAAACAGGATGGTCTACACCTGAACCAGAGGGTACCAATATTCTGAGGGGAGGGGGGAGGGGGGAGGTGGAATTTGCTAATGATCTATGAGTGGGTTTAAACAAATGCAACAGGGGGTGGGAGCCTAAATTGTAGTTTGAGTATAGAGGAGGTTGAGAGTAGGGAGGTCTGAAATAAGGTTTCAGGGTTGCAAGAGGGCACCAGCAAGCAAGAAGTTGATTTGAAGTGTGCCTACTTCAATACCAGGAGCATCAGGAATAAGGTGGGTGAACTTGCAGCATGGGTCGATACCTGGGATTCTGATGAGTGGTCATTTCAAAGACATGGGTAGAGCAAGGCAGGAATGATTGTTGCATGTTCTGGGATTTAGATGTTTCAGTAAGAACAGATAAGATGGTAAAAGAGGTGGGGGTGTGGCATTGTTAGTCAAGGACAGTATTTTGGCTGCAGAAAGGATGCTTTGAGGACTTATCAACTGAGGCAGTATGGGCTGAGATTAGAAACAGGAAAGGAGAGGTCATCCTGTTGGGAGTTTTCTATAGGCCTCTGAATAGTTCCAGAGATTTAGAGGAAAGGATAGCAAAGATGATTCTCGATAGAAGCAAGAGTGACAGGGTAACTGTTAGGGGGACTTAATCCTTCCAAATATTGACTGGGAATTATATAGTTCAACTACTTTAGATGGGTCAGTTTTTGTCCATTGTGTGCAGGAGGGCTTTCTGACACATTATGTAGACAGACCATCAAGGGGCGAGGCCTCATTAGATTTGGTACTGAATAATGAACGCGGTCAGGTGTTAGATTTGGAGGAAGGTGAGCACTTTGGTGATAGTGATCACAATTCAGTTATGTTCACTTTTGCGACGGAAAGAGATACTTATACATCAGAGAGCAAGAGATACAGCTGGGGGAATGCAATTACGATGCGATTAGACAAGGAATGCACAGGATGGGGCAGGAAACTGCAGGGAATGGGCACAATAGAAATGTGGAGATTATTGAAGGAACAGCTACTGCGGATCCTTGATAAGTATGTACCTGTCAGGCAGAGAGGAAGTTGTCGAGTGCAGGTCCTGTGGTTTACTAAGGAAGTTGAATCTCTTGTCAAGAGGAAGAAGAAGGCTTATGTTAGGATGATTTGGACATGCCGGTGTTGGACTGGGGTGTACAAAGTTAAAAATCACACAACACCAGGTTATAGTCCAACAGATTTAATTGGAAGCACACTAGCTTTCGGAGCGACGCTCCTTCAATCACCTGATAAAGGAGTGATGCTCCGAAAGCTAGTGTGCTTCCAATTAAACCTGTTGGACTATAACCTGGTGTTGTATGATTTTTAACTATGTTAGGATGAGTTGTGAAGGCTCAGCTAGGGCAATTGAGAGTTACAAAGTAGCCAGGAAAGACCTAAGATGAGCGGGAGGGGCCATAAGGAGTTGTTAGCGGATAGGATCAGCGAAAACCCAAAAACTTTCTATCGGTATATAAGGGTTAGAAGAATGATGAGAGTAGGATTAGGACCAATCAAGGACTGCAGTGGGAAGTTGTGCGTGGAGTCAGAGGAGATAGGTAAAGCACTAAATGAATAATTTTTTGTCAGCATTCACGGTGGAAAAAGATAATGTTGTCAAGGAGAATACTGAGAAACAGGCTACTAGACTAGATGGGGTTAAGGTTCACAAGGAGGAAGTGTTAGCAATTCTGGCAAGTGTAAAAATAGATAAGTACCCTGGGCCAGATGGGAGTTATCCTAGGATTCTCTGGGAAGTCAGGGAGGAGATTGCTGAGCCTTTGGCTTTGATCTTTATATTGTCATTGTCCACAGGAACAGTAACAGAAGACTGGAGCTCAGCAAATGTTGTTCTCTTGTTCAAGAAGGAGTGTAGATACAACCCTGGCAATTATAGACCAGTGAGCCTTACTTCCATTGTAGGTAAAGTGTTGGAAAAGGTTATAAAACATTGCATTTATAATCATCTTGATAGAAGTAAGTTGATTAGAGATAGTAAACATGATTTTTGGAAGGGTACGGCGTGCCTCACAAACATTATTGAGTTCTTTGAGAAGATGACCAAACAGGTGGATTAGGGTAAAGGCATTGATGTGGTGTATATGGATTTCAGTAAGGCGTTTGATAAGGTTCCCCACAGTAGGCTACTGCACAAAATACGGAGGCATGGGATTGAAGGTGATTTAAAAGTTTGAATCAGAAATTGGCTAGCTGAAAGAAGATAATGGTTGATGGAAAATGTTCATCCTGGAGTTCAGTTACTAGTATTGTACCGCAAGGATCTATGTTGGGTCCACTGCTGTTTTTCCATTTTTATAAATGACCTGGATGAGGGGCGTAGAGGGATGGGTAAGTAAAGTTGCGGATGACACTAAGGTCATTTAGTTGTGGATAGTGCTAAAGGGTGTTGTAGGTTACAGAGGGACATAGATATGCTTTAGAGCTGGGCTGAGAGGTGGAAAATGGAGTTTAGTGCAGAAAAGTGTGAGATGATTCACTTTGGAAGGAATGACAGGAATGCAGAGTACTGGGCTAATGGAAAGATTCTTGGTAGTGTAGATGAGCAGAGAGATCTCGGTGTACAGACACATAGATCCTTCAAAGTTGCCACCCAGGTTGATAGGGTTGTTAAGAAGGCAAACGGTGTGTTAGCTTTTATTGATAGAAGGATTGAGTTTCAGAACCATGAGATCATGCTGCAGCTGTACAAGACTCTGTTATAACTGCACTTGGATTATTGCGTACAGTTCTGGTCACTGCATTGTAGGAAGGATGTGGAAGCTTCAGAAAGGGTTCAGAGGAGATTTACTAGGATGATGCCTGGTCTGGAGGGAAGGTCTTACAAGGAGAGGTTGAGGGACTTGAGGCTGTTTTCGTTAGAGAGAAGGTTGAGAGGTGACTTAATTGAGACATATAAAGGTAACCAGAGGGTTAGATAGGTTGGATAGTGAGATCCTTTTTCCTTGGATAGTGATGGCTAGCATGAGGGGGCATTGCTTCAAATTGAGGGGTGATAGATATAGGACAGATGTCAGAGGCAGTTTCATACTCAGATAGTAATAGGGGCATGGAATGCCCTGCTGCAATAGTAGTAAACTCGCCAACTTTAAGGGCATTTAAGTGATCATTGGATAGGCATTTGGACAAGAATAGAATAGTGTAGGTTAGATAGGCTTCAGATTGGTTTTAGAGGGCTGCCCAACATTGAGGGTCAAAGGGCCTGTACTGCACTGAAATGTTCTAGAACTGGAAGAAAATTAGATGCTGGCTGTTGAACAACTTAGAGTATATTTACTTCCTTAGGAACAATTATTTAAGAATTTTTTCACAGGGTTCATTACTATTGTAAACTGGGTTAAATCTGACTATATGTTATGTTAATTAGATTGTACATCATCACAGTCACCATCCAGACGTGGAAATATATTACTGTTTCTTCAGTTTAGTTGGGTCAAATTCCTGAAACATTCTCCAGTGGCTTTCCGGGTGCATCTACATCCAATGAACTGCAGCAATTCAAGAAGGCAGCTCACCACCACCTTCCCAGGGCAACTGGGGATGGGCAATAAATGCTGGTCCAGCCAGCAATGCTACTTCCCCTGAATGAATGCAAAAAGATCACACGATCTTGTTTTTAGTCACAGACTGGTCCTACAACTGAGACTGAGAGAATCAACCTACAGGAAAAATCTACTGTCATGTAATACCAGACACAGAAACAGGATATTCAGCCCAAGCAAGCCTGTGACAGCGTTTACGCAACACTCAATTCTCCTCCGTGTTTTCTCACTTAAATCTACAATCAGAAACATTTATTTCCTTTGCCTGCATAGATTTGTTGATATCGAGTCAGAAGCCTCGAGTCTGTGGGAGTGGGGTTGAGGAAATTAGATTAGATTACTTACAGTGTGGAAACAGGCCCTTCGGTCCAACAAGTCCACACCGCCCCGCCGAAGCACAACCCACCCATACCCCTACATCTACCCCTTACCTAACACTACGGGCAATTTAGCATGGCCAATTCACCTGACCTGCACATCTTTGGACTGTGGGAGGAAACCGGAGCACCCGGAGGAAACCCACGCAGACACGGGGAGAATGTGCAAACTCCACACAGTCAGTCACCTGAGGCGGGATTTGAACCCAGGTCTCTGGCGCTGTGAGGCAGCAGTGCTAACCACTGTGCCACCGTGCCGCCATTCAAAGGCCATTCAAATGCAAAGGAATTAAGAGCCTGTTGAGAGTTGTGTATAGGCTCTCTGGCAGTAGTCAGGATGTGGGGAAGAAAGTAAATCAGGAGATAGAAATGACATGTAAGACAGATATTATTTCAATAATCATTGGTGGAGTTCAATATGCAAGTGGACTGGGAAATTCAGGTTGGTAGCAGATCTCAAGAAAAGGAATTCATTGAAAATCTACGATATGATTTTTTGCAGTGGTGTGTGGGTCAGGCAGTTCTGGATTAGGTGATGTGTAATGAGGCAGACTTCATTTGAGACCTTAAGGAACCATTTGGGGGCCATAATATAACACCGAGTCTACTCCGCCATTCAATCATGGTTGATAGTTTCTTCAACCCCATTCTCCCACTTTCTCCCTGAAACCCTTGATCCCCTTCATACTCAAGTATCCATCTCCGTCTTAAATATACTCAATAACCTGGCCTCTACAGCCTTCTGTAGCAATTAATTCCATAGATTCACCACTCTCTGGTTGAAGAAGTTTCTCCTTATCTTCATTCTAAAACATCTTCCCTTTACGCTAAGGCTATGCCCATGAGTCCTAGTCTCTCCTACCAATGGAAACATCTTCCTAACACCTACTCTGTCTATGTTTCAATTAGATCCCCCTCATCCTTCTAATCTCCATCGCGTATAAACCCAGATTCCTCAAATGTTCCTCATATCTTAAGCTTTTCATTTCTGGGACCATTCTCATGAACCTCCTCTGAACATGCTTCAGGCCTATTACATCTTCCCTGAGATATGGCGCCCAAAACTGCACACAATACTCCAAATGTAGTCTGACTGTGATATGTTAGAAATCACCCTGCGTCTTGAGAGGGAGAAGCTGGAATCAGATGTGATTGATACAGTTGAGTAAAAGACATGTGGGAGAAGCTATCCAGAGCTGATTTGAAGGGGGAGCTTAGCAAAGGAGATGGTGGAGCAGCAATGGCAGGAGATTCTGGGGGCAATTCAGGAGGCTTGGCAGAAATTCATCCCAAGGAAGAAGACACATTCTAAAGGGATGACAAGGAAACCATGCTGACAAGAGAAGTCAGGGATAGCATAAAAGCAAAAGGAAAAAAGCATACAGTGTGTCGAAGTTTACTGGGAAGCCAAAGGATTCAGAAGGCTTTAAAAACTAACAAAGGATAACTAAAAGAGCAATTGGGGGAGAGGGGGGGGGGGGGGGGGGTGGCGGGGAGAAGATGTAATATGAGAGAAAGCTAGATAGTATTATAAATGAAGATTGCAAGAGTTTTTTTAGGTGTCTAAAAGGTAAGAGAGATGCAAAAGTGGACATTGGATCACTGCAAAATGAGGCTGGAGAAGTAGTAATGAGGATCAAAAAAGTAGCAGAGGTACGTTAAATTAGTTTTCACAGTGGAAGACGCCAGTAACAAAACTTCAAGATAGTCAGCTGGCAGAGGTGAATGTAAAGGCTATCACTAAAGAGAAGATGCGGGGAAAGCTGAAAGGTCTGAAGGTGGATAAATAACCTGGACTAGATAAACTACACCCCAGAATCCTAGGTCAGTGAAGATTACTGGAGTGAGTGCCAGGAGCAAAACCAGGCATACCTAAAACCTCAGGAATGATCACTGCTGAGTCAACTTGGAGACAATGTATAGCCTCCATAATGTTGTGCAGCATGACTATTAAGTGGGATAGATTTTGAACAGGTCTAGGACCTGAAAACTGAGCATCCATGAAATAATCAGCAGTAATGGAATTATATTCAAACATCATCTGCCTCATGCCTGGCAAGTCTGCCACTCTACTATCACCATCAAGCCAGAAGATAAAGCCTGCTTAAATGAAGAATGCTGGGATGCATGTCAGGAACAGCACTCGCATAGGTGAAAATGAGGGATCAACCTAATGAAGCTACAAACAATACTACTTACATGGCCAACATTAAAGGACCTGAAATAGATAGCTAAGCAATCTTACAACTTGTGGATCAGATCTAAGCTTGCAGTCCTGCCATATCCTCAAAGGTGGTGGAAAATTAAACAATTCATCTGAGGAGATGGCACCACAAATCTCCCCATCTTTGATGATGAAAGAGCCTAGCTCATCAGTACAAAAGACAAGATAAAAGTAGTTTCAACCAACTTCAGCTGATGTTTTTTGATTGGACAATCCTTCACTGCCTCCTTCTGAGGTCCCCAGCATGCCATTGTTCAAACAATTTGGTTCACTCCATATGTAATCAAGAACTGGCTAAAGGCAGTAGAAATTGCAACGACTATGCCCCTGACCACATTCTAGCAATGCTACCAAAGACTTATGCTCAAAAACTAGCCATAGCCCTCAGTTGTTCCAGTACAAATGCAACACTGGCATCTACTTGCAATATGGGCAATTGCCTAATTATATCCTGTCACAAAAAGCACAATTAATTTAATTTTTCAACTACCATCTACTCTCAATTATCAGAAAAGATGTAGAAGGTATTAGCAACAGTGCTATCAAGTAGGACTTAAATGAACGACTCATTGATGCTCTTAGGGTTCAGCCAGACTCAGCTTCCCATTTCATTACAAATTGAACTCAAGAGCACATGTGAGAGCTGTTGTGGTAGGGGATTAAGACCCTGCAACAATCTGTGATGATGTCACAGAGCTACACATTATTGAGTATAAATACCACTGTGTGGGTGGAGTTAGAACACTCTGGACGAAGACTACAGTTCTTAAAAAGTTAGCCAATGCAGCTTTAAAATCACCATCAGCATCAACCAGGAAATAAAAAGCATAGAGCTATCAGCAGCTGTGAAAATAACATCTTTGAACAGAACTTCTCCAGAGAAACCACCAGGACACCAAGTGACAAAAAGAGCCTTTTACCGCTGGGAAATAAGCCTTTATAGATAGGAGTGAGAGCAATAAGAACCCCCTAGAATGAAAGGAGAGAAACTCAAATTGAGTATCTGAGAAAAGAGGCTGATTACTGTGTACCCAGAACAGGCGTGATCTTTAAGGGACGCACAAATTTTAATCTTCATCTGAAAACTAGGCAAAAGGACAGAGTTAAGATTTCTAACAGTAAGTTCACAAGTTTCGTTGAATTATTTCTTCAACTAAAAAGTTAACATCAGTGAGTTAAGACCATTCTTCATGTATAGACTTAAATAAAATAGATTGCAAAGAACAAAAAAGAGCAAAAATTGTTGTTGCAATTCAAAGTACCAAGCACTAATAGTGAAGGTACTAAAGTCTTCATTACTTTCAGGAGTTGAATCAGAAATTCAAAGTTTTATTTCAAAAATAAGAAATTTTATCAATTTTACTCAATAAAATGTGAAAAATTGGATAAAGCAAAATTATGTGAATCGAAACACAGCATTGAATTTTGGAAGAAAATATCTAGGACACACAGAAAATTGCCGCAACATCATGGCCAATATCTTAAGTAAAGGCAAAAAACATTGAAACATTGAAACATTGAAAGTTTCTACCCACAGATTTGTTTGAGAAACCCTTCAGCCATCTTGGAATATCTTCAATTCATCTCTATTAAGGAGCCATATTTGTAAAGGAGAACCAATTTTTCATTGAAAGCAGTAGTCAAAACAGCAGAAATTTTAACACCTTTCAGTTTTTATGCCACAACAAAAAATCTTTATGACAAGGATGCAACAACTATCTTAATCAACAAATAACACAATAAGGCAGCAAAATGTTTATAGTACAAGAAGATCAAAATCTTATGCAGATCAAGAAGATGATCAATAATTTCAAGTGCCTATCAACCATCACATTACTAAATGTTGATGTATCATGACTAGTGTTACTTTGACGTCTAAGCCCGAAGACAGTACTTGATTTTGTCTTCACCTTGACCAGTGTATGAAGACCCAAAACTCAGTGTTTCATCAAACCACGATAAAAGGGAGGCTGTCCTTGACATCAAGACAGCATTTAACTGAATATGGCAAATGGGTCATAACAAAACTGGAGTCAATTGGAATCAGGGAAAACTGTGTGCTGATTGGAGTAATGCCTAGTAACTGCCAAAGCATGATAGTTGTGGTTTTTGAAGGTCAGTCATCTCAGGTCCAGAATATTTCTGCAAGAGCTCCTCAGGGTAGTGTCCTAGGCTGAACTATCTTCAGCTGCTTCATCAATGACCTTCCTTCTATCATTTGACCAGAGATCAGAATGGTCACTTAACTGCAGCATGTTTAGCATTATTTAAGACTCCTCAGATACTGAACCAGTCCATGCCCATATCCATATACAGCAAGAACTGGACAATAAGCAGGCTTGGACAGATAACTGGCCTAGGTAAAAACAAGGACTGCAGATGCTGGAAACCAGAGTCTAGATTAGAGTGGTGCTGAAAAAGCACAGCAGGTCAGGCAGCATCCAGGGAGCAGGAAAATTGATGTTTCGGGCAAAAGCCCTTCATCAGGAATAGAGGCAGGGTGCCTGCAGTGGAGAGATAAATGAGAGGGGGGTGGGGGTGGGGAGAAAGTAGCATAGAGTACAATAGGTGAGTGGGGGTGGGGATGGAGGTGATAGGTCAGGGAGGAGGGTGGGGGAAGGTAGCAAATAGTACAATGGTTGAATGGGAGTGGGGATGAAGGTGATAGGTCAGAGAGGAGGGTGGAGTGGATAGGTGGAAAGGAAGATAGGCAGATAGGACAGGCCATGAGGGCGGTGCTGAGCTGGAAGGTTGGAACTGGGGTGAGGTGGGGGAAGGGGAAATGAGGAATCTGGTGAAATCCACATTGATGCCATGGGGTTGAAGTGTTCCAAGGCGGAAGATGACGTGTTCTTCCTCCAGGCGTCGGGTGGTGAGGGAGCGGCAGTGGACGAGGTCCAGGACCTGCATGTCCTCGGCAGAGTGGGAGGGGGAATTGAAATGTTGGGCTATAGGGCGGTGGGGTTGATTGGTGCGGGTGTCCTGGAGATGTTCCCTAAAGCGCTCTACTAGGAGGCATGCAGTCTCCCCAATGTACAGGAGACCGCATTGGGAGCAACGGATACAATAAATGATATTGGTGGATGTGCAGGTAAAACTTTGATGGATGTGGAGGGCTCCTTTGGGGCTTTGGATGGAGGTGAGGGAGGAGGTGTGGGCGCAGGATTTGCAATTTCTGCAGCGGCAGGGGAGGGTGCCAGGAAGGGAGGGTGTGTTGTAGGGGGGCGTGGACCTGACCAGGTAGTCACGGAGGAAATGGTCTTTGCGGAAATGGGTGGGGAGGGAAATATATCCCTGGTGGTGGAGTCCATTTGGAGGTGGCGGAAATGTTGCTGGATGATGTGGTTTATGCAAAGCTTGGTAGGGTGGAAGGTGAGCACCAGGGGGGTTCTGTCCTTGTTGCGGTTGGAGGGGTGGGGTCTGAAGGCGGAGGGGCAGGATGTGGATGAGATGCGTTGGAGGGCATTTTTAACCACATGGGAAGGGAAATTGCGGTCTCTAAAGAAGGAGGCCATCTGTGGTGTTCTGTGGTGAAACTGGTCCTCCTGGGAGCAGATACGGCAAAGGCAGAGGAATTGGGAATACGGGATGGCATTTTTGCAGGAGGTAGGGTGGGAAGAGGTATAATCCAGGTAGCTGTGGGTGTCAGTGGGTTTGACCTGTAACATTTTCAACACAGAAGTATCAGTCACTGACCATCTCCAACAAGACAAAATCCTACTATCATCCCTTACCATTCAATGGATTTACCATTGCTGAATCCCCCACTCTAATTATCCTGGGACTTTCCATTTTGGGAATTCTGGACTGAATAACTCATCTCCTGACTTCTCAAAGCCTATCCGCATCTACATGACATGTCAGGAGTGCGGATGACTACTCTCCACTTGTCTGGATGACTGCAATTCCAACAATATTGAAAAAGCTTGACACTATTCAGATGATAGTGCAATCCCACATGATCACCATGCAACTAATACCTCCAGCATTCACTTCCTCGACTGCCCAGTGCCAGTTGTATGCACCAACTACAAGATGGACTGCAGCATCTCACCCACAATCCTTAGATAGCGCATTGCAAATTAAGACTTCCAACACTTGAAAGGACAAGACCGATGTCTGCTTGGTTATATACCTCCTGTAGATGATAAATATAAGATATACTGCAGTAGTTCAAGAAGACATCACTGTCTTTCAAAAGAAATTAGGTATGGGCAATAGAAAATGAATTTACTGGATTGTCATAAAAATTATCCTTCCCTGTCTAGTCTAAATGTAACTGCAGTGGCTGACAATGAACTGTCCTTATTTAGTGCCAAGTGAGCCATTGAGTTTTATCAAACTGGTACAGAGAAATCAAATAAGAATTAAAGTGGACAAATGACTTGGCATACACTTAGGTAATGTAAATGACAAAGGACACCCTCCAGTCGATCCTGCAAGGAGAGCTTTATCCACAAACTAGTCACAGAGTCATTCAACATGGAAACAGACTCTTCAGTCCAACTAGTCCACGCTGACCATGTTCCCAAACTAAACTAGTCCCACCTACCTGCATATGGCCCATATCCCTCCAAACATTTCCTATTCATGTACTTATCCAAATGTCTTTTAAACATGTCTTTTAAACATTCCCAACTCCTATACTCAAGATCTGAGCAATGGATGCAAACATGTTAAACACCTTCTGAACCAACTTGTCTAACTGTGATGCAAATTTCAAAGAGCTAGGTACCCGAACCCTTAGGTCTCTCTGCCTACAACACCACCCAGTGTTATATGTCCTGCCCTTGCTTGTTTTATTAAAATGCAATACCGCACATTTCCACAAATTGTATCGCATATGCCACTCCTCATCACATTGACCCAATTGATAAAGATCTGTTTGTGATCTTACATAAACTTCTTCACTGCCCATGATACCACCAATTTTGGTGATTCGGAGATGCCGGTGTTGGACTGGGGTGTACAAAGTTAAAAATCACACAACACCAGGTTATAGTCCAACAGGTTTAATTGGAAGCACTAGCTTTCGGAGCGATGCTCCTTCATTAGGTGACAATCACCTGATGAAGGAGTGTCGCTCTGAAAGCTAGTGTGCTTCCAATTAAACCTGTTGGACTATAACCTGGTGTTATGTGATTTTTAACCAATTTTGGTGTCATCCATAAACCTATCAACCATGCCTCCTGTATTCTCATCCAAAGCATTTATATAAATGACAAACAAAAATGGACCCAGTACCAATCCCTGTGGAACACTGCTGGTCACAGTCGTCCAGTCTGAAAAACTACCCTTTGTCTCCCATTGTAAAGTCAATTTTGTAACCAGTCAAACTAGAAACTGACAGAATCAATGTCCCAGATATCTCCATCACCATTCCTGTGTATGATCTGTCCTACTGGCAGGAACAACCTTGCAGAGGTGGTGGTATTGTATTTTACAGTTAGGTGGCAATGACTAAAGGAGGCCTCAACATTGACTCTGGATTTAGGTCTATTATGAGCAAGGAAAACTCCAATTGATTACAGTCCATCAACTTTCTTCAGCTGATGAATCAGTGCTCCTTCATTGTGAACATCAATTGGAAGAAACACTGAGGGTAGCAAGGATGCAAGATGTACTGTCGGTGAAGAACTCCCACGCCCATCAGCAGGCCAGACTCATTTGTAGTATTTTTGCCCAAACTTGCTGAGTGCTGGAGGATATATCTCCCAGCAGCAGGGAGATAAACTTATTTAACATTATCACCCCCAATCTATCTATTTCAGATGCATCTGTCCATGCGTACTGGAAGGACTGATCACCATAGCTATGCACTGAGGACAATCTCCACTGTGCGGTGTAGCACTACAATGATGCGAAATGGGGTAGATCCAGAATAGATTAATAAAGTTACGATGGACAGACTGGGAAGTAGAGATAAGTTTACCCATGATGTTTTGAATGATGGAGCAACCTTGCAAGGACAATAGACTTGTTCCAGCTGTTAGTTCCAGTTAGTTCTTACATTTTAAACATGACTACATACAAACTAAACAGTGGAAGCAGCAGCTATAGATGAACTTCAGTAACTCCACAACCCTTGGATCAGGTCATTGTTCTGTCACACCCAGCATCTACCTGACATATGAAAAATTGGACAAGAATATATAACCTCCAAAATGGCTACTTACAACATCATCAATTGTCAACAAAGTGGTTCAAGGTATGATCAAAAGTCTTATTAAACGGAAATTGTCGAGCAATAGGCTGCTCATTAATGCTCGGTTTGGGTTCTGCCACAGTTATTTGGCTTCAAACATCATTCCAGTCTTGGATAAGAGAGCCCAATTTCTAGAAGTGTAATGGAACTGATTGTCCATGACACCGAAGTAGTACTTGATGTAGTTTGACATGAAGATCTCATCCTACTCAAGTTTTGATGAATGATGGATGATCTTATCAAGGCACATATAATTCTGAAGGATCTTGATAACTAGGATACCAGGTGAACAGTTCTGATTGTTAGGGAGACTAGAACTGGGGGAATAGACTAGTTTAAGAGTACAAGCTCTCCCTTTTGAGTCTGCCATGTAGAATTGTTTTCTGTCAAAGGTTGTTAATTTTCTCAATTCTCTTCCAAAGTGACCAGTGGATTCTGGGTTGAATGGACAGATTATTAATCTGCAAGGGAATCAAGGGTTGTGGATGGCTGTATTCAGAATCGGATAGGCCATGATGTTGTTGAATGACAGAGAATTTTAAGAGAACAAATGGCCTAATCCCACTTCTATTTTTTATGTTCTTAAGAATCCAAGCAAATTTGAAGTCAATGAAATTAGCTGGATTTGGCATAACTTCTAAGGATAGATCAGATCTAAAAGTTGAAGTTCTAAATTGGAGAAAGGCCAATTTTGATGGTATTAGGCAAGAACTTTTGAAAGCTGATTGGAGGCAGATGTTCGCAGGTAAAGGGACGGCTGGAAAATGGGAAGCCTTCAGCAATGAGATAACAAGAGTCCAGAGAGAGTATATTCCTGCCAGGGTGAAAGGAAAGGCTAGTAGGTATAGTGAATGCTGGATGACTAAAGAAATTGAGGGTTTGGTTAAGAAAAAGAAGGAAGCATATGTCAGGTATAGCAGGATAGATTGAGTGAATCCTTGGAAGAAGAGAAAGGAAGAAGGAGTATACTTAAGATGGAAATCAGGAGGGCAAAAAGAGGACATGAGATAGCTTTGGCAAATAGAATTAAGGAGAATTCCAAGAGTTTTTACAAATGACTAAGGACAAAAAGGTAACTAGGGAGACAATAGGGCCCCTCAAAGATCAGCAAGACAGCCTTTGTGTGGAGTTGCAGAAAATGGGGGAGATACTAAATGAGTATTTTGCATCAGTATTTACTGTGGAAAAGGATATGGAAGATATAGATTGTTGGGAAATAGATGGTGACATCTTCAAAAATGTCAATATTACGGAGGAGGAACTGCTGGATGTCTTGAAATGCACAAAGGTGGATAAATCCCCAGGACCTGATCAGGTGTACCCTAGAGCTCTGTGGGAAGCTGAAGAAGTGATTGCTGGGCCTCTTGCTGAGACATTTATATCATTGATAGTCACAGGTGAAGTGCCAGAAGACTGGAGGTTGGCTAACGTGGGGCCACTGTTTAAGAAGGGTGTTAAAGATAAGCCAGGGAACTATAGACCAGTGAGCCTGATGTTGGTGGTGGGCAAGTTGTTGGAGGGATTCCTGAGGGACAGGATGTACATGTATTTGGAAAGGCAAGGACTGATTAGGGATAGTCAACATGGCTTTGAGCATGGGAAATCATGTCTCACAAACTTTATTGAGTTTTTGAGGAAGTAACAAAGAGGATTGATGAGGGCAGAGCAGTAGATGTGATCTATATGGACTTCAGTAAGGTGTTCGACAAGGCTCCCCATGGGAGACTGGTTAGCAAGGTTAGATCTCATGGAATACAGGGAGAACTAGCCATTTGGACACAGAACTGGCTCAAAGGCAGAAGACAGAGGGTGGTGGGGGAGGGTTTTTTTCAGACTGGAGGCCTGTGACTAGTGGAATGCCACAAGGATCGGTGCTGGGTCTTCTACTTTTTGTCATTTATATAAATGATTTGGATGTGAGCATAAAAGGTATAGTTAGTAAGTTTGCAGCTGACACCAAAATTGGAGGTGTAGTGGACAGCGAAGAGGGTTACCTCAGATTACAACAGGATCTGGACCGGATGGGCCAATGGACTGAAAAGTGGCAGATGGAGTTTAATTCAGATAAATGTGAGCTGCTGCATTTTGGGAAAGCAAATCTTAGCAGGACTTATACACTTAATGGTAAGGTCCTTGGGAGTGTTGCTGAACAAAGAGACCTTGGAGTGCAGGTTCATAGCTCCTTGAAAGTGGAGTTGCAGGTAGATACGATAGTGAAGAAGGTGTTTGGTATGCTTTCCTTTATTGGTCAAAGTATTGAGTACAGGAGTTGGGAGCTGAAAATGTGTTGCTGGAAAAGCGCAGCAGGTCAGGCAGCATCCAAGGAGCAGGAGAATCGATGTTTTGGGCATGAGCCCTTCTTTAGGAATGCCATTGGATGTCAATTGGAGATAGTGAGGTTCTCTCTTGTCAGAGATGCTCATTGCTTGGCACTTTTGTGGTGTGAATGTTACTTGACAGAAAACCAAGGAGAATTCCTCATTCCTGAAGAAGGACTCATGCCCGAAACGTCGATTCTCCTGCTCCTTGGATGCTGCCTGACCTGCTGCGCTTTTCCAGCAACACATTTTCAGCTCTGATCTCCAGCATCTGCAGTCCTCACTTTCTCCTACAGGAGTTGGGAGGTCATTTTGTGGCTGTACAGGACATTGGTTAGGTCACTGTTGGAATATTGCGTGCAATTCTGGTCTCCTTCCTGTCGGAAAGATGTTATGAAACTTGAAAGGGTTCAGAAAAGATTTACAAGGATGCTGCCAGGATTGGAGGATTTGAGCTATAGGGAGAGGCTGAGCAGGCTGGGGCTGTTTTCCCTGGAGCGTTGGAGGCTCAGAGGTGACCTTATAGAGGTTTACAAAATTATGAGGGGCATGGATCGGGTAAATAGGCAAAGTCTTTTCCCTGGAGTTGGGGAGTCCAGAACTAGAGGGCATGGGTTTAGGGTGAGAGAGGAAAGATATAAAAGAGACCTACAGTGCAACATTTTCACGCAGAGGGTGGTACGTGTATGGAATGAGCTGCCAGAGGAACTGGTGGAGGCTGGTACAATTGCAACATTTAAGAGGCATTTGGATGGGTATATGAATCGGAAGGGTTTGGAGGGATATGGGCCGGGTGCTGACAGGTGGGACTAGATTGGGTTGGGATATCTGGTCGGCATGAATGAGTTGGACCGAAAGGACTGGTTCCATGCTGTACATCTCTATGACTCTATGAAATCTCCGTTAGTCTTTTCTCCAAGGAAAACAGTCTCAATTTTTCCAATCTTTCCTCATAACTGAAGTGTCTCATCCCTGGAACTGTTCTCATAAATCTCTTCTGCCGTCTCTGCAATATATTCATATCCTTCCCTTAATGCAGTACCCAGAACTGCACACAATACTTCACTGAGGTTTAAATAGTATCGTCTATCAGTTTATCATAATCTCCCTGCTGTTATACTCAATGCCTCTATTTCTGAAGCCTAGAATGTTGTATGCTTTATTAACAACTCTGCCTGTCTGTCTCACCATCTTTGATGACTTTTGTACATGCACACCCAGACCTCTTTGCTCCCACACATCTTTAAAATAGTACCCTTTATTTTATGTTATCTGTCCATGTTCTTTGTACTGAGTGCAACACCTTACAATTGAACTTCATCTGTCATCTATCCTCCCACTTCACTAATGTGTCGATGTTCTTTTGAATTTCTATATTAGCCACTTCATAATTTACAATTCTCCCTGATTTTCTGTCAAGTATCATTCACACCACAAAAGTGCCAAGCAATGAGCATCTCTGACAAGAGAGAACCTCACTATTTCCAATTGACATCCAATGGCATTTCCATTGTTAAACATCTCAACTCCCTCTCACCTCCCCACTGTTCCATCATCACCATCCTGGGATCATTATTGACCAGAAACCTAACTGGACTGGTCATATAAATATGATGGCTATATTCTGTGACGTCTAAAGCATCACCAGACTCCCCAAAACCTTACCACCATCCATATGTCATAAGTCATGAATGCCAAGGAATATCCTCCACTTGCTTTGGTGAGTGCAGTGACAGCAACACTTAAAAGCTTAACGTCATCCAATACAAATCAGCCCATTTGATCAGCATTCTATGCAGCATCTTAAGTATTCACTCCTTCCACCACAGTGGTGCACAGTGGCAGCAGTGCGTATGATCTGCAGGAAGCTCTGCAGAAAATCCCAAATTCTCTTATATGAAATTTCTAAATTTATGGCCGCTACCACCTAGAAAAACAATGTCAGCAGAATATTGGGACACTACCACATGCAAATTCTCTTTCAAGTCACACACATTCTGACTTGGAACTATACTGCCATTCTTCATTGATATCAAGTCAAAATCCTGGAAACTCCTCCCTAACATAGAGGTACCTTCACCACACAAGTTTACAAAGGCAACTCATTACTAGGTCTCAAGGGCCAGTACTGGTTAGAAAAACTGGCCTTGCCAACAATACTCATCCTCTGAATGAATAAAAAAGTTGCTCAAACTATTCCCACTTAATGATCTTTTAATATCTCAAAGTTCAATAGAACACTTTTTTAGGAATCCGTTCACAGTTACAGCTGAACATTGATAGAATCAGCACAATTTTGAATCAGAAAAAGTTAATTCTAATGAAAAAGGTGACCCTACTAAATGCTCCTTTAAGCTGCCTCAGATAATAAATACTAGGTTTCACAACCCTGGCAATGCATTAGTGATATAAATCCATGAGTATGAAAGAAAAATGCCTGACTAATGATGCAAGGATAAGTGAGTTATGCTTTTGTGGCACAAAAGTGAATTAAACTAAGGAATGTGTGGTCCAGAAGTTGATATTCTTTCTTATACATAGTTCTTACTTGGAGTGTCATTTCATGATTTCTATAGATGGAATGATATATCACACTTCTTTCAGCGTTTGAAAAAATATATACAATGATTGTTCTGAAAAGCTGTTAACAATGCAACAGGACTGTTAGAATCTGTTCAACAATGTGCCAAACACTGCTGCCAGTTATGGGATAACTACCTGTGGGAAAAGCATGTTTTAGCATCACTGCAGGTAGTTATCACAGTATTGAGAATACTGAAAATAACACCGTCACCCATGCAATTAGATAATAATGAACCAGCAGGCATGTGTACACTTGGGAGACAAGTGGGGTTACCATAGTGATTATAGTTATTAGATTGCTTTTATTTTAAGGATGAAGCTTTTGTAAAGTATTTTCCATCTTGCCCATTTGCCTAACACCTGTCTGAAATGCACTGTTATGCTCCTAACCTGTTCTCAGATGTGTATGAATGGAACACAGTGCAGTGGTTGCAGAGAGTGCACTCTCTCTGATTTTCCCTCCCTATGATAACTACCCCCCATTCAATGCCTCCCATAGCAGTATGGCTCACAGAGGAGACTCGGCATGTGGAAGATCAAAGATGCAATCCCTCATGTCACTGCCTTTTTGTGCCTTGATATGCTTTTCATCCATACTGCAGTGCTGTTTTACATTCAATTAATTTTATATTCAAAATAAAAACTAATTTAGTAATACTCCAGTAAATTTCTTTGTTTCATTTCTGTTTAAAATGCTTTTCAAAAAATTGAAATCAGTTCTATTGCACTGAGTGGGGATGAATACCAGTTACTGTTGAACCAAGTTCAACAGTTAAATAGAGCTGAGGATGAAAGATCCTTTACTATTACAGCAATCTGTTAGTCAATCACACCACTGACTTTGATTTTACAATGATCTAATAATTCATATAACACATTGATGTCAAAACGGTGAAAATGATTTCTTATTTTCAGAGTCATGGTGCAAGACAAAATAATTTTTAAAATGAGTTGTCAATGGATAGAATACTGCAGCGTGAAGTCTGAAGGTTATATTCAAGACTGGATTATGTCAAGAAAATGCCTGAGCATACTTTGCCTTCAACTTCCTTCAAAGAATCATCTAATTAATAATACGGCAAGTCTTGTAACTGATATTTCATTGCAATTACATAAACAGTAAGGATAATTAAAAGACATTGGATGTCAACAATAAGTTACAAACACCCTTTCACAAACTTCTACTAAACTCAAATTGATGATACAGGAAAATAGTTTCTTTAATCAGACTTACATCATTCTTTTTGTATGTTGTTTGTCTTATTTTTCATGTGTTAATTTATTTTACAAATATAATTACGCAGGTCATCAGTGGAGGAACAACAGCATGTTGTGGCTGGAAGCCTAACAATGGTGATGAAATAGACTTGAAGATTCAGTGTCACATGATATGTGCCTTCAGTTGGGTTTATCAGTCTACTATTATCATGTTTCTTTCAGCAATGCATTACTAAGAAATATATCACACGATGTATATAATACAGGAGGATTATGATTGAACCTTTCATTGTTCTGCCTCAGATCAAGTACTGATGATGAGACACAGAAAGGAAATAAACGTACATAAACAAGATGGCCCAACAATAACAATTCAGGTCAGCTATGTATGTGGCTATCCATATTTTTGTAGAGTACACTGCATTTTAGCACTTGACTTGTCTTTTGCTATAATTTATAGCACAATTTGGCTTTCGTATGTGCCTCAACTATTTCAAATAATTTATACCATGATTAAAGCACCAGTATGAATTCAACATCTAGGCCTTAAGAGCCACTTGGAGCGGAGCAGGGTTCATTCAACACTCGTCACATCATGGAAATTCAACTTATATATAGTTGATTATTGAAGGCACAGGTTATTTATTCATAAGGCCCACCACACGCTGGGGTAAAGAAGAAATATGAACGCAGGACCATTCAACCGGAACACCCTGTTAAAGAACAAATTGGGCAAATGCTTTCAGGTTAGAGAATGTAGAACAAGGGGTCTTAACACGTCCCCAGATAGATGTTTGTTTAATGGGGAGGGCGTGTTGAGTTATTGTTGCTGCACTGCAACCCCCACCCTGTTTTACTGCCGGTGGCTAAACTCATGGCACAGTTAGCAAGTCTCATCAGCACCAGCCTCTCTGGGGGAATGTGTGTTGGGTAGGGAGGGGGGCTAACAGAATGGATTACTTGTTGACGACGTTTAGCAGAAGCGGTGTCTTCTGGCTGCTGAAGATTGGAATGGTCCTGTTACGGGAAGAAAGTTAATTTGTAAGTTGATCCTTCCCTCCAAAGTCAACTTTATGGGCGTACTTACTGAGGAGTCTCAAGGGCCCCGTTACTAAACTAATTTGTAATTCCCTTTCTTTTAAAATAATTCCACATTTGCTTGCTTTTCTGCTGACAACCAGTTTCCCAGCTAACCCGAGATCAGGAAAGCCAGCAGAGAAAAGCAGGCGGCTGTCTCCCACCCCCAGCCCCGGCTCCCAGTGGCTTTGTCTGGCTGAGCGGACAGTGTGTGTGTGTGGGGGGGGGGGGGGGGGGGCTGCTCTCTGTCTGTCTCGCTGTCTCTCACCTGCTGGCCAAGGTCTGCCGGCAGTGTTGCCTGAAGGGCATCAGATGGTAGTTCATGGCATCCAGCAGCAGCTTCTGACAGACGGGGTCGGTGCGCATGAAATCCACCGACTGCACCCTCTCCACGAGTTCGGTGGCGGGGATAAGGGCGAAGCGGAGTCGCTTCATCAGGTCTGGGGCGTACTGCATGCGAGTCTCCCGATCGTGTTCGAGCCAGAGCACGGACATCTGGAAAAGGGCCAGCTCCGACTCTACAGGTGGCGGCATCGAGTCCATCATAGCACACACCTCCTCGAAATTGAGGAGCAGGATGTCCTCCACGAAGTACTTGTTGGCCAGCTTCTTGGTGTCGTCCAGGCCGTGGATAGCCGCGATCTGGCAGATTTGCTTG
This sequence comes from Chiloscyllium punctatum, assembly GCF_047496795.1. NCBI lineage: Eukaryota > Metazoa > Chordata > Chondrichthyes > Orectolobiformes > Hemiscylliidae > Chiloscyllium > Chiloscyllium punctatum. The sequence continues at coordinate 63,679,452 of NC_092743.1, forward strand.
TAGTTCTGCATGGAGATCTGGTCGTTGAGGAACTGGGCGCAGAGTTTAGTGACCGGGGGGATGTGGAGGATCTTGCTGACCGACAGCACGTCCTCCACCGTGTCCAGTGACAGGGTCATGTTGGCCGTGTAGATGTACTCCAAGACTAGGCAGACTCCGGTGGCCGAGCAGCCCTGGAGCACAATGTTATTGATGGACCTGGAGACGTCCTCGGCTGGGGAGGTAGGGGTCCGGCTGCCCGGCTCGGTGGTGCTCTCCTTGCACTGGCTGTTAGAGAAAAGCGATCGGAAATACTGGGAACAGGAAGCCAGCACCGCTTTGTGGCAGTGGAACTGCTGGCTTTGAGCTGTCAGAGTCACATCACAGAAAAACTGTTTCCTCCAGAGAAGGTTGAGGCCATGGAGGAGGTTATCACTGTGGCTGGGGTCGAAGGTGGACGTCCTGTCGCCAGATCTTGACATGGTATCCAACTTTGGAGACCTCCTGAAAGGGCACACATTGCACACAGTCAGATTCATAGGCAATTCCCACCCCCCCACCCCCCCCCCACCCCAACCCCCGCCACCCCAAAACCCAAACATTCCCATGGAAGTAAAGCAAGGTTCCTGAAACCAGCACTCCATGAAACAGACACACAAACATGTTGCGATTTTGTTACAAAAACATCGATCTGAAATGCGAAATGTCTCCGCGGGCTAAACGATTGCGGGACTGCTACCTTTTTATTTAATGCCCCTTATTATCTTTCATTTGTTCAGTCTGCACATTTTGAACAGCACACAATGAGTGTGAATCTTAAGTCACCCTCTGCATGTTTGTCCTTATAAACATTACAGAAACGGATCAGGTATAAAGAGCAGTGCCGTTTGAATTCAAGGTCTAATTTGCTGCTCTAAAACAGACCACAGATGAAATAGTTAAAGTTTCATGTTTCCTAATGTTTTTGTTTGAAACGATCAGTTAATCCATGAAGAGCCGTGCAGTTGTTTGGTATGGGTGGGGGGGGGGGGGGGGGGGGGTGGAGGGAGTGGGGGGGTTGAGGTGGAAGAACAGACGTCAGGGGTCAGATTCTTAACAGAAATAAACTTCAAAAATCAGAAGCATGCCATACTAGGTAAAAGCTGCCGAACTCGCATGCTGTTTGTTACATACACGGATCCCCCTTTTTTTAAAAAAAGAGCAATAGCCCCTTGTTTGATCAAGCTGCTGCCCGAGGAATCTCACAGTGCTGTTTATTCACCAAGGTACCTGTCACAGTCTCATCTCCCCAGTGTTTCCCACTCGTCACCAATGCACAGAGGCCACAAACTTACCTGTATACGCTGGGCTGCAAACTCGCGTCCACTTCGATCAGACCCCCACTTTTATATTTTTTTTTCCCTCCTTTTCTCTTTGCTTCGATCCCCCAGTAAAATCCGTATCCGATCAAGCTCCACGCGTTGCAACTTCAGCAGTTACGCTTGCGAGGTTTTTTTGTCGTTCATCATTTGATATACTGTCTCCAGAATTAGCAACAGCAAGAAGTCTGAGAGCAGCTTTCGCAAAAAAATGTACGTGTGACAAATTATGCTACCAAGAAACAACACATCATTATCCTTGGGCCTGGGATTCAGTGAGTCGTAACAAGAGTAATAGGAAATCCACGGTTGGGAAGAGAAACGGTCGTGCATCGCCAGTGAAGAGTGACCATGGAGGGGCTGGATGCTGGAGAGAGTTTTAAAATTATGGCTCAAGGCTATTGTAAAATTGTCGTGCGTAAATGACTGCGCAGTCAAACATCTTAGAAAAGCAGTCCCCTTTATAAAGAACCGTCAAGTTTTAGTGCGCATTGCTAATTAGTCAATTTCTCTTTCCTTCACAGCCTAGCGACTTCTGTTGAGCTGAAACTGCTAATTCTGTGACCACGCTTCTCTCTCTCTGGGTGAATGAATATCTCACAGGGAAAAAAAAGACTCTGTCCCACAAAATATTTTTTTCCTCATCTTTTACATGCATGGATTTATGAAGGTGGATGAACAAAGCAATCTTCAGATGATGGCACAAACTTTCTTGCCATTTTATTGCCTGTGCAGTTGCATAAGATGACATGCAGACTAACCAGTACTGTACTGTCTGCTATAATGAATTACGGGGGATTCTATCCCATTAATACTGTTGATGCATTGAAACAAAGAGATGATTATCCACTTGATATTACGATCGTTGGAAATTACCAGATTGTCTTGTTAATGTCTTGGTAACACTGACATTTTTGTTATTAAGACTTCCTCTTCTTTCAATTGCAAAAGATGACATGCATTGTCTAACCAACACAGCAATAATGAATTAGCCTGGATTATATTGCACTAACATCATTGCGACATTAAAACCTAAAAGTTCTTATCCTACTCATTAAAATATATACCGGATGGGCCTTTTTAATGTGTCCAAAAGCCTAAGTGTGTGTCTCCTCGTTTTGAATGGAATATTCTTGAAACATTAAAGCAGAACCTGTGTGTAACATGAATGGCCCACTGCTTTAAAGGCTCCAGCTGTAATGTTTGCAACCTTAGAAATAAAGAGACCAGTTTTCAGGGATGTTGCTATATTGCTTTTGAACCTTTTCAGCATTCTCAAACCCAATTCGTTAAGTTTAGCATTGATGCAAAAATGTAAATATGCCTGAAGCTAATCACTTAAGAATGGAAAAAAAAGAAACTTTTTAAGACAGCGTTTAAAAATATAGTCAACAGTCGGTTCGAATATAACTCAGGCTATAGTTGTGCAACCTGAAGTTCGAATAAGATGGCCTTTATCTGCAGAGATCAACTTTATTCGTCTGTGTTGTTGATAGATTCCAGCGGTATTAGCTTGCACAGAATATGTTTATGTTCAATTCCTCAGCCTACACACATAAACATCACCATGCCTAGTCTAAAATTGTGATTGCAGCGGATCCCTATTGATCTGGGAGTTCCGAACTTAAAAGCGGTCCTTATTCTGTCCTATAAATGTCTGAAGTCATAAAATGTGTTCTTTTCCGGCTTCTTGGATTAATGGCTTCCAGAGATTGTGACTCCTGCAGGAGGTCCATAGGCTGCTATGCCCTACAATAGATGTCTGCTGACATTGCTTCAAGCCGATTTAAATTTAATAAAATGACCTGGAGTACCGCGTCAACGTTAAATGGACACCAACGCTTGACCGAATTAGTAATGCAGCAACACTATGTTATCCAGGGATGGTTATAAGTCGATATGTGCCAGGAGTATTGTTACCTCTTGATTTTTCTAAATAAGCATCGGAAATATTCAATGACACAGTTACATGGGAGGGGAACGTTGTCGATGGCAATAGTCAAGAAATCTCCCAGGCATCATTTAACCTACTGGGCTCAACACGAAACGTATGCTGTAGGCAAAGAATTATTTTTCTAAATCTAAGGTGTCAGACCGTCACGGAAATGTGACTGCTTGTTCTAGGCCAGTGCCTAGAATCTTCAGTTTGTGCTTTGTGAAATCATTCTAAATGTTCCAACTGCAAATCTCGGGCTCTCCAGTCTGCACAATGTTTTTGCTAATAGTTTAAATGCAGGTCTGCCCACTTTAATACTTCAGGCAATTTCAAATTCTTCACATTACTGAAGGTTTTTGTCAAAAGGTCCTCATGAAATGTTCCTTCTTCGATTGGAATCATTTCAATTAATATTAAGCAATAGAGATAAAAATGTTTCTGGCATGTTAACATCAACGAACTGCAAAATCCTGATTGAGAAGGCCTTGCTCCCTTTTATTGGATTCAGGATCCTGCTGTTCTCCAAGGCACAGAGATTGCAGTCCCAAAGCCCCATCGCACACATTGACTTGAAGGATGAGAGTGCTACCAGTAATGCTGTTCCTAAAACACAAGTCTGTCCTGGTATCTTTCCAGGAACTGGGAGGCTACTTCCCATCAATGGAGATCTGTTTGGATTTCACATGTGCATTGAATTTAATCTGTTTCTTTCTAACTTGGGAAATTGTGTAAAAAAACAGAAGCTTGAAGGGCTTTTGTGACTCAGTGGCAGCGTCCCTATCTCTGAACCAGGAACTCTTAGTTCAAGTCCAACCTGCTCCGGAAGTATGTAATGGCATCACTGAACAGGTTGATTAGAAAATATATTAAAACCAGAAGCTCTTTGATGGACCAAACATTTCTGCCAAGAGTTAATACCAGAAACTTGTGTGGCTCTGAGTCCCCTCTTTGTCATCATCATGTTATCAACACCTCTCATTCCATGAGTTAGTTAGAAAAACTAACCAACAATTCCGATTTTATAAAGGCCAGTCTGGTCTAAGGCCATTCTAGTTAGGAATCTGAAATTGTCTGGATTTGGCCAAGTTTGGAAACTAAGTAGACTCAAGGATGGTTAATCCTTGGATTGGAAGCTGCCTGGGAATACCAGATGTATTGGTAGTGCCTTTGCTCTGAGTCAGGAGGCTGGAGTTCAAGGCCCATCTGCTACAGAGGTTTCTCATAACCCATCTGAACAGATTTATTTAAAAATACTTATAAACATGAGTTCAACTCTATTATGCTTGCAGCCTGTGAAGGTTTAACTGTCTGATGTCAACATTGGTTCTGTTTCATGTTGGAGTATGTAAGATTTATAGGCATCATATACACATTGGTGAACATTGTATTAAAATTAAGCCTTCTGTCTTTTTATGAGACTTCACAAAAAATATCTTTCATTAATAAAACAATGGAAAGACACTGCAGAAAACTATAGAAAAAAAAAGACTATTAGTGGATACTTCTAACCTTACTTCTAACTTCCCACAAGGGCATGTGGCTGATGTTTAAGATCCTACCCACATATGTTGCATAACTTGTAATTAAAGTGTTCACAATGCATTTGTTTCTTTTATTCACTATTTCCATTCACTGAATACCACAATATCAGACTGATATAATGTCTGTGAAAACCTAAATCCTATTTTCTATATCTCTACTCTTACAAATAAATGATAATTGTCCCCAAATTGCATAATTCCTCCATGGAGATAAAATAGAACGTTGACATTTTTCTGACTTATTCAAAATGGCCAGGCCTATCCATGCAAGCTAAAACCACCAGTCAAACATGCTTATGACTCAAATAATACATAGAAATAGTAAACATAGAAACAATACTGAAACTACTAAACAATCATTCACAGGGATTTAAATTCCCCTTTTAGAATTTATTTCTTGCCAGAGTGATAAGTGATGGGGACATTGGTGTGATGTAGCATTCCATAAACCTTCATAATGAGAAGTTGTACATGGATGAGTTAAATTTACAATTCATCTAAAGAGTTCAGAATGCTCACCAGAACTAAAACCTCTGATGTTTATGTTGTTTGATTAGCCATGATTAAAGGCACATCACATTCAAATGATTGGTTTGCATATCATCCAGGTTTCACATACTTCCCAAATGCACCTTTCAAGTATCATTCAATTCACACGTAAAAATGAATATTTAGTTTCTTCTGGTCAGTTTTGAGAACAATCAATTTATATTGGCAATTGAGTAAGGAAATAAAGCTTTGATTTTAATTCTAGCTATTTCAAATATTAAGAAATAAAATACAGAAAACTTCCAATGCTGTCACACCTATTGATGATTCTGGATTAGTGGTGCTGGAAGAGCACAGCAGTTCAGGCAGCATCCAAGTAGCTTCGAAATCGACATTTCGGGCAAAAGCCCTTCATCAGGAATAAAGGCAGTGAGCCTGAAGCGTGGAGACATAAGCTAGAGGAGGGTGAGGGTGGGGAGAAAGTAGCATAGAGTACAATGGGTGAGTGGGGGAGGGGATGAAGGTGATAGGTCAGGGAGGAAAGGGTGGAGTGGATAGGTGGAAAAGGAGATAGGCAGGTAGGACAAGTCCGGACAAGTTATGGGGACAGTTAATAAGCTGGAAGTTTAGAACTAGGGTGAGGTGGGGGAAGGGGAAATGAAGAAACTGTTGAAGTCCACATTGATGCCCTGGGGTTGAAGTGTTCCGAGGAGGAAGATGAGGCGTTCTTCCTCCAGGCATCTAGTGGTGAGGGAGCGGCAGTGAAAGAGGCCCAGGACCTCCATGTCCTCGGCAGAGTGGGAGGGGGAGTTGAAATGTTGGGCCACGGGGCGGTGTGGTTGATTGGTGCGGGTGTCCCGGAGATGTTCCCTAAAGCGCTCTGCTAGGAGGCGTGCAGTCTCCCCAATGTACAGGAGACCGCATCGGGAGCAACGGATACAATAAATGATATTAGTGGATGTGCAAGTAAAACTTTGATGGATGTGGAAGGCTCCTTTAGGGCCTTGGATAGAGGTGAAGGAGGAGGTGTGGGCGCAGGTTTTACAGTTCCTGCGGTGGCAGGGTTAAGTGCCAGGATTGGAGGTGGGGTGTCTGGGGGCATGGACCTGACCAGGTAGTCACAGAGGGAACGGTCTTTGCGGAAGGCGGAAAGGGGTGGGGAGGGAAATATATCCCTGGTGGTGGGGTCTGTTTGGAGGTGGCGGAAATGTCAGCGGATGATTTGGTTTATGCGAAGGTTGGTAGGGTGGAAGGTGAGCACCAGGGGCATTCTGTCCTTGTTATGGTTGGAGGGGTGGGGTCTGAGGGCGGAGGTGCGGGATGTAGACGAGATGCGTTGGAGGGCATCTTTGACCACGTGGGAAGGGAAATTGCGGTCTCTAAAGAAGGAGGCCATCTGGTGTGTTCTGTGGCGTAATTAGTCCTCCTGGGAGCAGATCCGGTGGAGGCGGAGGAATTGGGAATACGGATGGCATTTTTGCAAGAGATAGGGTGGGAAGAGGTGTAATCCAGGTAGCTGTGGGAGTCGGTGGGTTTGTAAAAAATGTCAGTGTGGTCAAGTCGGTCGTCATTAATGGAGATGGAGAGGTCCAGGAAGGGGAGGGAGGTGTCAGAGATGGTCCAGGTAAATTTAAGGTCAGGGTGGAATGTGTTGGTGAAGTTGATGAATTGCTCAACCTCCTCGCGGGAGCACGAGGTGGTGCCAATGCAGTCATCAATGTAGCGGAGGAAGAGGTGGGGAGTGGTGCCGGTGTAATTACGGAAGATCAACAGCTCTACGTAGCCAACAAAGAGACAGGCATAGCTGGGGCCCATACGTGTGCCCATGGCTACCCCTTTGGTCTGGAGGAAGTGGGAGGATTCAAAGGAGAAATTGTTAAGGGTGAGGACCAGTTCGGCCAAACGAATGAGAGTGTTGGTGGAAGGGTACTGTTGGGGACGTCTGGAGAGGAAGAAACGGAGGGCTTGGAGGCCCTGGTCATGGCAGATTGAGGTGTAGAGGGATTGGATATCCATGGTGAAGATGAGGCGTTGGGAGCCAGGGAAACGGAAGTCTTGGAAGAGGTGGAGGGCGTGGGTGGTGTCTCAAACATATGTGGGGAGTTCCTGGACTAGGGGGGATAGGACAGTGTCAAGGTAGGTAGAGATGAGTTCAGTGGAGCAGGAGCATGCTGAGACAGTGGGTCGCCCAAGGTGGTCAGGCTTGTGGATCTTGGGAAGGAGGTAGAACCGGGCAGTGCGGGGTTCACGGACTATGAGGTTGGAAGCTGTGGGTGGGAGATCTCCTGAGGTGATGAGGTTCTGTATGGCCTGGGAGATGATGGTTTGGTGATGGGGGGTGGGGTCATGGTCGAGGGGGCAGTAGGAAGAGGTGTCCTTGAGTTGACGTTTGGCTTCAGCGGTGTAGAGGTCAGTGCGCCAGACTACCACTGCGCCCCCTTTATCCGCTGGCTTGATGGTGAGGTTGGGATTGGAGCAGAGGGATTGGAGGGCTGCACATTGTGAGGGTGAGAGGTTGGAGTGGGGGAGGGAGGTAGACAGGTTGAGGCGGTTAATGTCCCGGTGGCAGTTGGAAATGAAGAGGTCGAGGACAGGTAATAGGCCAGCGCGGGGTCTCCAGGTGGATGCAGTGTGTTGGAGGTGGGCGAAGGGATCTTCGGAAGGTGGGCGGGAGTCCTGATTATGAAAGTAAGCTTGGAGGCGGAGGCGATGGAAGAATTGTTCAACGTCACGGCGTGTATTAAATTCATTGATGCGTGGACGGAGGGGGATGAAGGTGAGTCCTTTGCTGAGGACTGATCGTTCGTCCTCAGTGAGGGGTAGGTCTGGGGGGATGGTGAAAACTTGGCAGGGCCGGGAGCTGGGATCTGGTGTGGGTGTAGAGCTGGGAGTGGGGGCGGAACCTGTAACTGGAGTGGGTGTGATGGTGGGGGGAATGGGGGTGGAGTCATGAGCAGAACCTTGGGGTTCTGGAGGGTGGGGATAGTGACAGTGGGGTCTGTGGGGGGCATGTCAGCAGAATGCAGGTGAGTGGTGCTGGTGGGGGTGGAAGTGGTGGTGACCACGGCAGTAGGGGTGGCAGAAGTCACTGAGCATGTGGCATCAGCGATGATGTGAAGGGCAGAAGTGATGTAAGGTGTGATGCATGAAGAATTGTGAGAGGTGGAAGTGGTTGTGGGAGTGGCCATGATGGGGGCGGAAGTGGCATCATCAATCAGCGTGGGGGTGGTAGCTGCATCAGCCGCATGGCTAATGGTGGAATAGGTTCAGAGGCCAGGGGAATCTTCTGGAATGTTTGAGGAGCACTGGTTATGGAGGTGGGTGGATAAAAGTTTGTTGTACTTACAGTTTTTGATGTTTGAGATGGAATTGAAATACTGTTTGTTGAAATACACCTATTGATGAGCAAATTGAAAACAACCTTCACTACCTTCATCTAATGGAAAATATGACAATGTAAAAATTATATTTCATGAATTTCTATTTGCCATAAGACAATATGATTTCATATAAACAAGTGTGCTCATTGTCTCTACAGTGTTACAAAATTACACCAAAACCATAGAATCATAAAGTGAAAAAGCACAAAAAGTGACTATTCAGTCTCTTGTACCTGTGCTGGCTTTTTGAAAAACCTGCCCAGTTAACTTCATTTTGCTACACTTGTTCCATACCCTACAAATTATTCTGCCTCAAGTCTTCACCTAAATCCCTTTCAAAAGTTGCATTTGTCTCTGCTTCCACCATCAACCTGTCAGACTGTGCATACCAGATTTTAAATATTTTTATAAAAATAGAGACTTTATTTCAATTCATAAACCCTCTCTAAGCATTTTCTCACGTCACCTAGGATTGCCACAGTGCTTATTGAACACTGCCCACATCAAGCATCATTTCTAGGGTTCAATGGTGCTTTTAAAGCCAAATACTCTTCCTACCAAAGGCTGATTGTGGTCTAATGGTAATGTCACTAGATTTGTAATCCAGTATCCCAAGCTAATACTTTTCAGATTAAGTTCTAAATCCCATGACGGGTGCTGAAATGTAAGATTTCACATACATGAAGTAAGTCTGATATTCAATAACTAGAAATAATGAATAAAATAAATTGGCATAGAGAACCTGTTGGTTACAAGCTTTAAGGTGCATCGGGTGAATAGGTTTTAAAAATCAGGTAAACAACCATACAAAGATCTTAGGGTTGGTGTTATCCATTTGTTTCCTTAATTTAATTGAATACAGTACACTAAATTGAAAAAAACAATACCAGGTACCAGGAAGATATGTTTGGGAACTTGAATATGACATTTCAAAGTGTAGAGGAATCTAGATTTTTTGATGCATGAATCACAAAACATTAATATGCAGGTACAGCATGTATTCAAGAAAGATAATAGGCTGTTATGAGAGAATTGAATATGAAAGTAAAGATGGAAAGTGCCAGAGAACTTTTTTCTGAAGAACAGTCATTTGACTCAAAATGTAAACTCTGTATTTATCACCGCAGATGTTACCAAACTTGCTGAGTTTCTCCAGTGCATTCCATTTTTATTTTAGATCTTCAGCATCTCAGTATTTTGCTTTTATAAAAGTCAGGACATCATGCTTCAGTTATACAAGGCATTTTTATTGTCTCCTTATCTAAGGAATGATCTAAACATGTTGGAGTTGGATGAAGAGAAGGTTTACTGGACTGATTCCTGGAGTGAACAGGTTGTCTTAAAAAGATAAGTTGGATAAACTGGACTTATTTTGACTGGAGTTTGGAAGAGTGCAGGGTGACTTAATTGAAGTTTTTTAGATTCTAAGTAGCCTTGACAAGGTGGATATGGAAAGGACTTCTGCTGGTCAGTCCAGAACCAAAGGATAATGTTTTAAAATTAATGATTATCCATTTACAACAGAGAAAGGTAGAATATTTTCTCTCAGAGGGTTGTGTCACTTTAGAACTTTCTACCTCAGAAGACAATGGAAGTGAATTCATAAAAAAATTTAAGGCAGAGATAGATTCTTATTAGTTAAGGGAATCAAAGGTAATCAGGAATATAGGGGTATATGGAATGCAATATACAGTAGGGCCTCGACTTACGAACTTAATCCTTTCCGGGACCCGGTTCGCGAACCGAAAAGTTCGCAAACTGAATCAATTTTTCCCATTGTTCGGATAGCATAAGAATGCTTGGACGTAGCAATGAATGCTGTTCACAGCGCACACATCAAAGACAAACTGAATGTGATCACGTGGGGCCCGAGAGCTTTTGCGTTCAACAAGCACGTAGCAAAGCAGAACAATGAAACCACGTGGTCGCACACAGGCTTTTTGCGTTCGTACCTTTGTTCGTACCTTGAATTTCGTACATACGTTGAAGCAAAATTTTACGTACAATCCTGTTCGTAAACCGATTTGTTCGTGAATGGGGTTGTTCGTATGTCGAGGCACTACTGTATAAACAAAATCAGCCACAATGGTATAGAAGAGTAGAGTTGGCATAAGGGATGTGAAATTAGCTGAATGACATGAAATAAAGTAGCAGTAAACAGTTGTTATTGGTACAGTAGAAAAGTTGGTGGTGGGGATCCTCGGGGTCAACTGTTGGGGCAGCACCTTTTGGTAATGCATAATAATTCCCTAGACCTAGGTAGAGAAGCCACAATATCAAAATATATGACTGACATAAAGCCAGTAATTAATATGACCTCTGAGGAGGATAGTGTTAACCCTCAAAATAATAGACTAATTGGTGGAAAGGAAGAATAGAGTGCAAGAAGCGTGATGTGCCAAGTAATAATATTTTGGAAGAAAGAATGAAGAGAAACGCTATAAGATAAGGATACTAGATTAAAAAGAGTACAGAAGTAGAGGGACATGGGGTTATCTGTGCCTAAACTGTGGAGAGTGGTAGGTCAGGTTGACAGAATGGTTAATAAAATATACCAGGGCCCAAGGCTTTATAAATAAGGACATAGAGTTTAAACACAAAGAATTTATAAGTGGGCACAAAATGTACTTTGGATGAGGGACTTAACAGCCCATGAACAAGAGTTGGTCTGTTGCATCAGTACTGACCAAGGTGGCTGAGACCAAAATGACAATGTCTAGATTGGGTCTACAGCAGTTAAGGTAGCCAACAAGAAGGAAGACAAGACTTCATTCTCAGTCATCTACCTGTTGTTCATCAATGTCAGTAGGAGTAATCATTGTAGAGACAAAGACTAATCTTTACATTGAGGATACCCTCCCTCACGCTACATTACGCTGTCATTAATAAATCAAAACTGGGCAACCATAAAGCACTGTGGGCCATCAGCAGCAGCAGAATTGTATTCAACCATAATCTGTAAGCTCAAGGCCAGGATGTCCTCCAGTCTACCATTAATGAAAACAACTCTGGTTCAGTCAGGAATATGGAAGGTCATATCAGGAACAACACCACACCTAAAAATGAGGTGACAAATTCGTGAAGTTATAACACAGGTCAACAGTGGAAAAGTAAGCAATAGACAGTGCTAAGCAATCCCAAAAGAGTAGGTCATATCTAGGCTCTTCAGTGCTTCCACATCTACTCAAGAATAGTGGTGAACAATTAAAAGACTCACTGGAGGAGGAGGTTCTGTGAGTATTGCTATCGTCAATGATGGAGGAACCAAGCACATTCATGCCAAAGAGAAGTGCTGAGCCAATAATCCATTTGAGTGTCCTCCTGAGGTTCCCAGTATCATGGGTGCCAGTCATCAGTCAACTTGCTTCGTTCCATGTGATTTCAAGAAATGGCTGAATACGCTGAGTACTGGAAAGGCTATGGGCCTTGATGCATTTCAACAATAACACTGAATCCTTGTGGTTCAGAACTAGCCATATCGCTCAGCCAGTTGTTCCAGTATTCTTACAAGGCTCATGTATGTCCTGTCCACAAAAAGCAGTACAATACCAATCTAGCCATAGACCACCCTATCAATCTATTCTTGATCCTCAGTAAAGTTATGGAGGAGTTGTTGACAGTGCTATTAAGCGATACTTGCACAGCAGTAACCTGCTCACTCAGTTTGAGTTCTGCCAGTTCCTGACCCCATTGCATCCTTAGGTCAAACATGGACACAAGAGCTAAATTCCATTGGTGAGATGAAAGTGACTGCCCTTGATATCAAATCTGCCTTTGACCAAGTCTGGCATTAAGGAGTTTTACCAAAGTTAAAGCCAATGGGAATCAGGGGAATACTTGCCACTGGTTGGAGTCATACACAGCTCAAAGGAGTTATTATTGTTGTTAGCTCCTTAACATCACTGTAGGGCAGCTGCCTTGACTGAACCATTTGCAGTTGCTTCATCAATGACCTTTGCTCCATCATAACTTCAGAAATGGGGATGTTCACTGATGATTGCACAATGTTCAGTATCTCTCATGACTCCTCAAATCCCAAATCAATCTATAACATTATGCATCAAGAAATGGATAACATTCAGGTTTGAGCTGATAAGTAACAAGTAACATTTGCACCATACAAAGGCCCAACAGCGATCATTTCCAAAAATAGAGAGTCTCTCCATTGCCCTTTGACATTCAATGGCATTACTTGCTGAATCCCTTACTATCAACATCCTGGGAGCTCCTATTGATCATAAATGTAACTGGACCTGCCACTTTAATACTGTGTCTATAAAGAGTTGGTCAGAGGTAGTATTCATTTACTGTCTCACCACTGCTTGTCTCCCACATAAGTAGGAGTGGCATGGAATTGTCTTCACTTGCATAGATGGCTATAGCTCTAATAACACTCAATAAGTTTAATATTATACAGAATAAAGCATCCTTCTTGATTATTATCCCATCCACCATCTTCAACATTCACTCTCTTCATTACTGATACTAAGTCATGACAGTGCGCTCCATTACAAGGTGCACTGCAGTAACTCATTAATGCTTATTTGAAACAACCTTCCAAGCACACAACTTCTACCACTTGATGAAGAAGGGCAGCAAATGCATGAGAACTCCATCACGTGCAAATTACGATCCAAGTTGTACGTCATTGTAACTTGATGATATATCACCATTCCTTCGCTGTTATTGGGTAAAAATCCTGAAACTGTCTTTCAAACTTCATCATGGGTGTTCCTGCAACCAAGGACAGCTGTGGTTCAAAAAGACAGCTCACTCGATAAGGGTAACCAGGGATATAGTAATAGAGTCATAGAGGTGTATAGCATGGAAACAGATCCTTCGGTCCAACTTATCCACAGCAACCAGATATCCTAACTTAATCTAGTCACATTTGCCAGCATTTGGTCCATATCCCTCTAAACCCTCTTATTTATATACCCATCTAGATGCCTTTTAAATGCTATAATTGTACCTGCCTCCACCACTTCCTCTTGCAGCTCATTTCATACATACACCACCCTCTGTGTGAAACTTTTGCCCCTTAGGTCCCTTTTAAATCTTTCCCCTCTCACCTTAAATATATACCCTCTAGTTTTGGACTCCCCTACTCTGGGGAAAAGACATTGACTATTCACCCCATCCATGTCCCTCATGATTTCATAAACCTCTATAAGGTCACTCTTCAGCCTCTGATGGTCCAGGGAGAGCAGCCCCAGGCTACTCAGCCTTTCCCTATGGCTCAAGCCCTCCAACCCTGACAATCTTTTCTGAACCCTTTCAAATTTAGCAACATCTTTCCTATATCAGGGAGACTAGATTTGAATACCTTATTCCAAAGATGGCCTAACAATGTCCTGTACAGCCACAACATGACCTCCCAACTCCTACACTAAATGAAGGCAGATGTACCAATTGCCTTCTTCACTATCCTACCTGTTTGTGACTCCACTTTCAAGGAAGTATGAACTTACATTCCAAAGTCTCTTTGCTCAGCAACACTCCCCAGGACCTTAACATTAAGTGTATAAGTCCTGCTCTGATTTGTCTTTCCAAAAGTGCAGCACCTCACATTTATCTAAATTAAACTCCATTTGTCACTCCTTGACCCATAGACCCACCTGATCAAGATCCCATAGTACTCTGAGGCAACCTTCTTCACTGACCACTGCACCACCACTTTTGCTGTCATCTGCAAATTTACTAACTATACCTCTTATATTCACATCCAACTCATTTATATAAATGACAAAAAGCAGTGGACCCAGCAGTGTTCACTGCAGCACACCACTGGTCACAGGCCTCCAGTCCGAAAAGCAACCCTCCACCATTATCCTCTGTCTATTGCCTTCTAATCAATTTTATGTCCAATTGGCTAGTTCTCCCTGTATGCCATGTGATCCAATCATGTTAACCAATCTACCATGCAGAACCTTTTTGAATGCCTTGCTGAAGTCCAAATAGATCATGTCCACTTCTCTGCCTTCATCAATCGTCTTCGTCACTTCTTCAAAAAACTCAAACAAGTTAGTGAGGCACAATTTCCCACTCACAATGTTATGTTGACTATCCCTAATCAGTCCTTGCCTTTCAAAGTATATGTAAATCCTGTCCCTCAGAATCCTCCCCAACAACTTGCCTACCATTGATGTCAGGCTCACTGGTCTACAGTTCCCTAGGTTTTCCTTCTCATCTTTCGGAAATCAAGGCACCACATCTGTCCACTTCCAGTCTTCCAGCACCTCACCATGGCTATCACTGATACAAATATCTCAGCTAGGGCCTAGCAATGACTTCCTTGGCTTCCCACAAAGTTCTAGGGCACACCTGATCCGGTCCTGGGGATTTATCTACTTTTATGTGTTTTAAGACTTCTAGCACCTCCTCTTCTGTAATAAGGACACTTTTCTTGGTATGGCTATTTATTTCCCCAACTTCTCTAGCACTAATGCAAAATACTTGTTTCGTGTCTCACCCATCGACTGCGGTTTCACACACAGGCAGCCTTTCTGATCTTTAAGGGGCCCTATTCTCTCCCTCGTTAACCTTAATGTATTGAAGAAACCCTTTGGATTCTCCTGAACCCTATTTGTGAAAGCTGTCTCATGTCCCCTTTTTGCTCTCCTGATTTCCCTCTCAAGTATCCTCCTACTGCCCTTATACTCTTTTCGGGTTCACTTGATCCCTGCTGCCTATATCTGACAAACCTCTCCTTTTTTCTTGGCCAAAACTCCAATTTCTCTACTAATCCAGTATTCCATACACCCACCAGCACAGTGACTCAGTGGTTAGCACTGCTGCCTCACAGCATCAGGGACCTGAGTTCGATTCCTGCCTTGGGTGACTGCCTGTGTAGAATTTGCACATTCTCTGCATGAGTTTCTTCCCACAATCCAAAGATGTGCAGGTTAGGTGAATTGGCCATGCTAAATTGCACATAATGTTAGGTGCATTAGACAGAGGGAAATGGGTCTGGGTGGGTTACTCTTCAGAGGGTCAGTGTGGACTTATTGGACCGAATGGCTTGTTTCCACACTGTAGATGATCTAATCCACCAGCCTTGCCTTTCACCCAAACAGAGACATACTGTCCTGACTCTCATTTTTGAAGGCTTCCCACTTTCTAGCTGTCCCTTTATCTGTGAATATCCACCCCTCGATCAACTTTTCAAAGCTCTTGTCTAATACTGTCAAAATTGGCCTTGTCCAACTTAAAACTCTAATTTTTAGATCAGGTCTATCCTTTTCCATAGCTACTTTAAAACTAGTATAATTATTATCACCTGCACTAAAGTGCTGCCCCATTGACACCTCAGTCACCCGCCCTGCCTTATTTCACAAGAGTAGGTCAGGTTTTGCTCCTTCTCTAGTCGGTACATCCATGTACTGAATAAGAAAATGTTCCTGTAACACTTAACAAATTCCTCTCCACCAAATCCTTTAGCATTTTGGCAGTCCAAGTCTATGTTTGGAAAATTAAAATCCCCTATCATTACCACCCTCCTGTCCTTACAGATAACTGAGATCTCCTTACAAATTTGCATCTCAATTTCCCACTGCCTATTGGGGGGTCTATACTACAATCCCGATAAGGTGATCATTCCTTTCTTATATCTCTGTTCCACCCAAATAACTTCACTGAACATACTACCTAGAATATTCTTCCTAAGTACAGCCGTAATATTATCCGTAATCAACAGCCACCATTCCCCTTCTCTCTTGCCTCCCTTTCTATCCTTCCTACAGCATCTATACCTTGGAACATGAAACTGCCTGTACTGACAATCTCTGAGCCACATCTCTGTAATTGCTATGATATCCCAATCTCATGTTCCAATCGTGCCCTGAGTTCATCTGCCTTAACTTGTCAGGCCTCTTACATTGAAATAAATGCAATTTAATTTTGTTAGTCCTATTTTGGTCTCAGCTTTGTTCCTGCCTACCTTGAGTATTTGACTTGCACATTTTCCCAACTGCACCAGTCTCAGACTGATCCCTTTTCACTACTTCCCTGGGTCACCACCTCCCCGGCCCTGAAACCATCCCTCCCTCCTGTCCCATACCTCATAAATTCCTCCCCCCCCCCCCCGTTAGTTTAAATCCCGCTGGGTTGTTCTAACAAAATCTCCCTGCCAATTTATTAGTCTGTGTCTCATTTACACGCAATCCATCTTTCTTATACAGGTCACTTCCACCACAGAAGAAATTCCTATGATCCAAAACTGTATATCCTTCTCCTCTGCATCAGCTCCTCAGCCTTGCATTCATCTGAACCATTCTCCTATTCTGACTCTCACCATCACATGGCACCAGGAGTAATCCAGATATCACTACCTTCGAGGACGTACTTTTTAATGTCCTGCCTAACCTAATTTCCTATAATCTCTGCTCAGAGCCTTGTTCTTTTCTCTTCTGAGGTCATTGGTACAAATGTGTATAACAACCTCCTGCTGGTCTCTTTCCCCTTTGAGAATATTCTGCACCTCTCTGAGACACCTTTGACCCTGACGCTCAGGAGACAACACACCAATCTGATATCTCATTGCCAGCCACTGAAACATCTGACTGTGCCCTTATCACAATCAACCACTTGGAACCTGGCACACTCCTTGTGAGAGTAGAACCAGTGTCAATACCAGAAATGTGGCTGACAGTGCTACTTTTCACTGAGAATCCCATCACCCCTACAGTTTCCATAACACCATACTTGTCTGAGATGAGGGTAGCCACAGGAGACCTTTACGCTACCTGTCTATCTCTACTATCTTTCCCTGAGGTAACCCATCTAAGCGACCGTATCTGTGACTTTTCTACTTTCCTGAAACTGCCAATTCCTTATTGCCTCTGACTGCCACTCCAACCCATCCATACGATCTGATAGGATTGACATCCAGACACACTTCCTGCAGATATTATCATCAGTAACATGAAATTCTCCCTCATGTTCCACATCCAAATAGAAGAGCACATCACTCTAGTAAAGGCCCTCTTTACACCTTAACAAGCTACAGACCCAGAAAATAGCACAGTCTTTCTGCTCTGAAAACACTGCTCGAGGGTAGTTTGGACCTATGTTTTATATTTTTTAAATAAGTTTAACCTAGAGATGGATCTCAATAAAACATATAAAAAAAACACCTTACTCACTATTACAGATTTACAAAAAAAAAGAGTATGGTTAGACTTAAAAAAAATTTAACTGTTCCCCTGTTGTTAGCAGTTCCTGATACAGAGTTTCTCCAAGGTCATCACATTTAAAAATTATAGGAAACCTTTCTCTTAACTTGTATTTTATGAACAGTCACTCTTGATAAAGTGACAAAAATTATATACCTCAATTACCATGAAGTTTACTGTACATTCTGTCCAATTATTATAGCTTTCAAAATTTATTCACTTCTGTGCAAATATACGTGTCCAATTGAATGGCCAAATGAAATATTGACAGTTGATTCAAATTTGAGTCAATTTCACCTCAAATACTATGACTACCATGATGTCCAAGTAGTCAGTTAAGATTGCGAGTGAGAAAGTTCTTTGCCAGCAAGTGTTATTTAAGGCAAAGTTGCATTATTATTTAAGTGATTTATGCTGTAAGTATAGTATAACAGTGATGTGTATGCCCCTGCATTACATTTCTATTACTTAGTGTGTGTTTTTACATTGATTATCTAAAATATTTGATTAACCGACACACTCTTAGTCCCATAGGTGCTGGATAATAAAAGGTTTGCTGTATTTGAATCACAACTTGAAGACACTGCAGGCACTGCATCGAACACAGAAACATAAGATTATTCTGGATATTTCTGTGCTGATCTTTGTCACGTACATAATAATTTCTAGAGATCAGCTCACCAGACAAGAACATCGCCATGTTAGAAAGCTCTTACAATGTTAGTGCCAGACCTGAGAGAGCAAACTTTGAAGAAGATAAGTTACAATAAGTGATGGAAGCCAAGAAATTTTTACAGTTTGTCTCACGCCAGCAATTTTCAACAACAGTTATCTAAACAGGTTAGGGTGAGCAGAAAAATGCGTCAAAATGGAGAGAGTGAGGGAAAACTGGTAATGGGTAAACAAGTACATTGTATGTGGAGGCAGGTAGAGCGGAAAGCTCATGTCATCACAGAGCCTGGGGTGACTGAAGAGGATCTCAATATTTTGCCAAACACAACATTTACTGAAGAAAAGGAATGGGGTGTAAACTGAGGCCTTTGTTGAGAATAGAACATTCAAATTCAATGTGAGAGAAATTGGAGGTTATCACAAATATACAGCAGAATGGTTAAGATGAGACAGAGGGATAGGGGTCAGAGGAAGCAAAAGGGAAGGCATACCCAGAGGATCATTGGTATTCATGGGTTGTTAAAGCTTCCAGGATTTCATGTCTGAAATTGAAGTGTCACATGAGATGAAAAATGGAATGAAACTGCAGACCAGGGCAACTTTGAGACAGAGTGAACCCATATTGCTGAAGGATGACAATGAGAGCCATATGGTGGTGTATGGCATTGACAGTGGATTTCAGGTTACTGCTACTGTTTGAGGAATCTTGAATATCTAGGATATTTATAATCATGGATGGATTGGAAGCAAAGTGTGGAATTTCAGTTGAAATCCACGTTAGATAAGGTTGGAGAATTGCTGGAAAGAGTGTGGGTTTGAAAGGAAGTTTGACATGATACTTAATCAAACATGGGAACAAAATGGGAAGATGCGAAGATAAAAGGAGACAAACTGAAATCCTGTCTGAGAGAATAGTTGCATGTTTTCACAGCAGGCATTCCTGGAAGAGATGTGGGAGTAAATATACACCAATACAAAAAGAAAATGTTGCAAATGCTGGAAATCTGAAATTAAACAAACCAAAACAAATAAGGCTGGAATGGTGCTTGGGTCAGGCAATTTCTGTGGAGACAGAGAGATGGAGTGAATGTTTCAATTGATGATCTTCCAGCAGAACTGGGAAATGTTATAAGTGTAATAGTTTTCAAGCAAGTGAAAGGGGGAATGTGGTTAAAGAACCAAAAGCAAGATTTATGCAAAGGTTGAAGACAAGTGACATGAATGACAAAAGATTTGGTGGTGCAAGGCCAAAAGGACAAAATAACAGGACAAGTAGTGGAGGTGTGAAAAGCAGAACTACAAATGGCTTTCACTCAACAGTAAAAGTAAGAGAGAAACAAAGGAAAGTCAAACCTTCAAGAAAACAGAATCAAAATGCAGAGTGGCAAGAGAAATTGCAGTCTGAATTTAATAAATTCAGTTTTGAGTTTGAAAGGCGACAGAATGCCTATCTAAAGGATGGGATGCTTTCCCTCAAGCTTATGCTTATCTTCACTGAAATGCAGCAAGGGGCCAAGGACTAGAGAAGTCAGCCTAAACTAGAGAATTAAAATGACAGGCATCAGAAGTTTGAGGTCAGATTTACTATTGAATCAAGGTATTTTGCGAAGTTTTCATCAACAGAAAGTTTCCTCTTATTAGATCTATCCAGTCCTTCCTTATTTTATCACTATTATTAAATGCTTTCACTATTTTCGCTGTTCTAAGGAGCTCTAAATGTATTTAGAAAATCAATATGAAATATTTCAGCTTAATGTCCAAATTAATAAATATAAATTGGCAATTGATGAAACCCCTATAATGCAACTTTTGTTTTTCCTTTCTTATTCACAACCAAAGGTAATTGGGGTGGGGACAATGTATCTAATTTCAATCCAGAAATATTGCTTGGCACTTCAATATTGAAATATTGGCCATATTGCTTAGTGCTTAATTTTAATTTATGATAATTTTGCTTGGAGAAAAAGGAAGAGAATTAAAACTCTGCAAGGACATATTGAGGATGGCTTCCATCTGTCTCAGGAGAGGAACTGCTGCACCTGGTGTGTATGTTGCTGCTGAGGGGAAACATGATTAGTTGCACTTGTAGTGGTTGATTTGTAAGTGGAAATCCCTTCTGCAGCTGACAACATCAATAGCATCTGCTATTCTATTCCTTGCTGTTAGTTCTCTTTTCCAACATGTGGTCATTTATTTTGACCTCTGCTTTCCCCAGGGTGTTCCTGACTGTGCACCCCAAACAGCAACAAGAACATCTCATGTCTCAACTGCAATCCTTGTCAATTTGAGGCCTTGTTTGCATATATTCTTGTATCACAGATGTGGGTGACATATTGGTCTCATGCCAATAAGAAGCTTGTCTAAAAGATGCATGCTGACATTGACAACGTTGTAAACAGATCAGTAATTAATGGATCCCATGATTTCCCTAAGTGAGTATGTATGTGGAAATGATAATAAAAAAAACTGCAATCTAAGAATCTAATATATTCTCTATGTTGAATTCAAGGTCATTGGGTGTGTTGCCAGAATTGCCATTCAGAGTAGATTAAAGGACAGATTTTCTGAGTTTGGACCTGGTATCCATGCACTGTTGATCTACTTGTCATTCCTTGAGCAGTATTACTTAGCAGCCAGCTTTAGGTCCCTTTGCCCATCATGCATAACAAATCACAGGTGGTGATGTTTTAAATTTTGCCATCTGTATTGTCTTTTGAAGTGGATGAAATGTCACACTGGTTTTCAGCACAAGTCACTGACCCATTTAGAAAAGAGTGAGGACCTTTCATTCTTTGAAGTCTATGGCTTAGAAATTATTATAGGTAGCATTAGTGGATGAATACTAACATATTGATTTGACATTCATTTGTTTACTATTTCAGCAACAATCCTCTTTCACATTTTGTTAAAGAATAGGGGAGGATGAATGTCATACAAATACAGCAAATGTTTATTAGGTAGTATCACTAATAGTAATTTTTAGGGTTGCAAGTTTAGTTTTGGTCATTTTATTATCTTAGATATGAAAATAATTTGCTGAATACCTTGATAGGCCCATCCCAACCAGTATGTAACTTTATTTTTACCAGTTCTAGTGAGAGTATTATCCACAGAGCCATATTTTCATCACTTTGGAAATGCATGGCTTAAATTCTTTATCAATTACTGACAAAGCAAGAAAGTCAACAAAATACTAGCCTTGCCTTGTATTTTCCCACAAGAAGTCTGACTTGTGAAAAATTACACGTAGATCACATTTTTAATGCTTTACACTTTCTTTATAAAACAAGTTTTTTCATATTATTTTCAAAATTGAAATATTTTAAAAGCCAATTTTATATTGATTTTGTAGCTTTTAAAGGAAGATGTATAGAATTTGACAAAATCAACAAATTTTTAAAACTATAACCACCCAAAGCACAGAAAGGTGTACAGATCTGATTTACGTGTTCCACATTTATTTTACTTTGTGACACTCTGGACACAAAAACAGAATTTTGCTGAAATATTAAACATTTGTAGAGACTCATCCTTTAATTCTGATAACAATCACTAAGCTAAATAAATATAAAGTACAGGATGTAGTAAATTAATATAGCTAATTATTAGCATAGGAATACAATAATAACTGTACTAAAATTACTCATATCCACTATCTCTGACCTTTACTCATTTCAAAATATGAAATTTCACAGTGAACATACTTTAAACCATTTTATAAGTATTATTAGTGAGCATCTGGTTTCATATTGTATTAATAAGAATTAGCAAATTAATGGGATTATCATGCTAGAGAGGAGTTGTCTTTCAGCTGAGCTGTTAAACCAAGTGGATATAAATAATCAGAGTATTAGATAATAGAAAACTGGGGCATTCTCTTCAATATTATGTCCAACATTTATCCATCAACCAACATCACCAAAAACAAGTTATCTGGTAATGATCTCACTTGGGACTTGGTCACCTAAATGCCATACTTTTTCATTACAATGGTGACAATTCAAAAATACTTAATTGGCTTTTAATATACAGTGATATTCTAAATTGTGGAAGTCACTATTAAAATGCTTGCATGGTGCCTGCAGGAGGAAGTACATTTACAGACTGCTCACAGACTACTCCCACTGGTCGCACCTGGCTTCCATGAAACAATGCTGATCATCCATAATTTTCCCTGTCCACTGAATTTTGCTCCTATCTGTGACAATATTGCGTAGCCTCCGCTTAGTATTTCCTCACTTACATAGCTCACAAACAGAAATCAGCACATTGGGATTTCAAATTAGGAACAAGGACATTTCTGAATGTAATTTTCCCAATTGTAGCCAGTTTTGAGTAGTGTATCGGTATTCAGCCTGAAATGGGTTAGACCACCCAAATTTATTTGAGGCAGGAACCTGAACGCTTTTCTCAGAAAACTTCTATCTTTTCAGACTGGAATCAAGTGCAAGTCCCATTGATGAAAGAAGAGTGTAGTAATCTAATGCATCACCTATTTCATCTAAATGTCACTGTTATGCTAAACTACAAAGTTGCCATTATATTTTGTACCACAATTCCTATTTCTGCTTAACTAGCTTGACAATAGGAAGGAACACAACCTCAAATATAATATTTACTCATGTTACTACTCTTCATTCTACAGTAATTGGACAAACTAATGTTGGGAAAACAAATCGATTGTTTGAAAGAGACTGTTGAGTATTCTCTTTTATTGATTTCATAAGTAATATTCATTTTCATATTGCAATTACCCATTTATTATTCTTGTTAATTTTACTGAACAACATGACCAGGCCAGCCTGTGTTGAAAATCTAACCAGTCTTTTCAACAGAAACTCATTGTTCACTGTGTGGACACAGCCATTCTGTATGGTTTCTCCTCTGACTGAGTGCCTCCTAGCACCACTCTTTCTCCTTTTGAAGATGAGTCAACTGTTCTGGGATCAAGGCTTCTTACCCACTCTCACCCTGCCCTTGGTCCTCAGGACTATGCTTGGGGAGATGGCAGGTGTTTGGGACTCCACCGTACCTTGATGCTGCTTTGTCTGGTAGGCACAAGCCTGTCCACGGAGCCATACATGTGTTTGCAGAAACGTTTGTCGAGTTCCCGGTACTGAGCAATAATGACCAGTATATCACAGGACTGGCTGTGATGCCCCTGCTTCTGATCATTGACATCCAGAACATTGCAAGATTCACCACATTGCTCTGGCTTCTGAGCACCAATAGCCAGTACATTTCGGGGCTGGCTGCATCACTTAGGCTTTCCACCTGTCTGCCAATGTTTCTCTTCCATTTGCATTTCTCTGAAGTCCTTGATTGCTGAGACCACGGGGATCTCTTCTGCCTGCAGCTGAATGGGTGCCTGATTTTTGAGTGACACTGGCCCGGGGCTTTTCTCCCTTGCCAATCTGTGCAGTAGTTGGTGTAAGATGCTCAGCAGCCTCAATCCATTCACTGATTGACCCCACTGATATTGCAGTTTCAGATTTGCTGGAATATCCAGAAGAGCAGCCTTGTCAATGCTCCCTCCAGAACCTAGACACTACCATCTTCAGAGGTTGAAGACCTGCCTCTGGGGAGACAGTGAACGTGGGTGGGGAGGGGTGGGGGCACTCTCAACAGATGTACTTGGGACACTGGTTTCACCTTTAAGACCTTAAAGGCAGGAGGCATCCCAGCCACTGGTTACAAGTGGTACCCGATAGATAATACCAATCACCTGGTTCATGCCGATGTTGCAATGGAATGGCAAATGGGACATATTTGGTTGCTGGGAAGCAGAAGTCTGCACAGGAGCATTCCTGGTCTTCTCCAGGGCAGGGGGAATAAGTCCCTCTCTTCACATAGTGTGAGAACATGGATGTTGGACATTTCCCACACACACACATCTGTTCCAACCCACCCCCCACATCCTCCCCAACCAATCTCACACCTCCCTCTCCAAATCTATACATTGTTACTCCACCCTGTGTCTTCCCCTGTAATAACATAAAGGGGGTGTGTGAGTAAAGCCCAAAAGGATGGTGCAGCTGTTAGGGCTGCTTCATGTTAGGGAAATGGGTTGAGATGTTTTGAGGGAGTGAGGAAGCAGTGGGAGGGTATGCAAGTGAAGGCTTGGGAGGATGGGGGGTATCGAGGGTGAAGGAAGGAAGGTGTTATTGAGGAGGCTGGGGTGTGGGTGGGGGAGGCAGGGGGGACAGGTTGCCAGGGGGTGATCAGAGGATGAGCCTTGGTGGGAGGGTGTGGTGGTAGCTGCCAGCTGCCATGGTTCCTTCAAGTCCATAGTAGGCATTTAAAGATGGCAAAGGTACAAGGGAAGTTGGTCTGTGGGCAGATATCTTGTGAATGATGAATTGTTCTGGGAATGGCTCGTGTTAAGATGGGGCAGAAATGTTGCCTGCCTTAAAAGTGGCAATAGCAATTAATGCAACAGGTTTGGTAAGAGATAACTCACTCAGTTGTGTGGTGAGATTCACTCACCAAACTCAACGCAACTTGCAATGAGCAAATCAACTGTAAGATTCAAACCTATCTAAAAGCCCCTGCAATACAAAGTGTTCTGTTTAGCTTTGTCTATTAACAGGGACTCTGTCCACTGACAATTGAGTAATTTATGTATTGGTGATCTACAGAATACTTATTGAATGGTGCAGTTGAATTTAAAATGTTGCTAACTGTTACTGAAGTGAACATACCAACTGCATGAATCGCTGGCAGTGAATTCCTAATGTCAAGGTCTGTACTTCAGTTGCAGTCATGTTTACTCTAAAATTAGTTTACTAGAGATGTTAGTCTGATGTTGAGCCTTTCCTTTTGGAGAGTTGTCCCAATTTAATTCTGTATTCTTTCCCAGATTTCTCTCAGCCCAGTTTTAATCTGCTTTGCATTTTTTTCTGGAACATCTGAGGCCAGCCATTTAATTAATGTTCTTAGTTCATTTTAAACAGGATCATCACCCATTTACGTGTCTGTCTTTTGTTCAGCTATTTTTATATCTATTGATCATAAATCTATTAAATATTTTGATATGGGGTTTATGGGTTTATGACATAAATAAAACAAAAAGGGATCTGATAGTATTTGCCTGTTTAAATTGGTTGTTGTATATACGCATGAGCATAAAGTAATATCAACATTATGTCCATTCAATCAGGGATGCTGTTTACTTATTTATTCATTCATTGGGTGCGGATGTCACTAGTTAGGTTTATTCCCATCCCCATTTCCCTGAAAATGGTGATGGTAAACTGCATTGTCGAGTCACCACAATTCTTGAGGTGTAGATTTGCCCAGAGTGCTGTTTAGAAGGGAGTTCCAGAATTTGATCCAATGACTGTGAATGAAAGGTGATAAAGTTTCAAGTCAGGATGATGTGTGAGCTGGAGGACAACTTGTAGCCAGTGGTATCCCCATACATCTGCTGCCCTTGTCCTATTAAGTAGGTTTTGAAGATACTGAGAAATGACGTCTTGTGAGTTGCCGTAGTACATCTTGTAGATGGTACACACTGGTCTGCATCAGTGATGGAGGGAGTGAATGGCAAAGGTGATGAGTGGGGTGCCAATCAAGTGGATTGCTTTATTCTGTAAGATATCAATTTTGTTGCATGTTATTGGAAATGCACTCATCCAGGCAACTGGAGAGTTTTTCATCACACTCCTGACTTGTGCCTTGGAGAAGGTGAACAAGGTTTGGGGAGCCTTGGCAAATTACTCATGTGGAATATCCAGTGCCCCTAAGACCCTCCACAAATGTCTCTGCCTCTTAGTTAGATTCAGAGTCTTTAGACAGTTCTAAGACTTAACTATACAATTACCCAGGCAGTGTTAGACAGAATAAAATCTAATCTGACAGCTGTGTAAATGACATAACTGACAAGCCTTTCCACAATTTAGTCACACTTCAGATCTTATGCCTAACCATTGACCACCCCCGACTAGCTCTTGACTTGTAACCCTCCCCCACCTCCATAATCACCTCATACCTGACCCATCCATGCACCTGACAAACTCCAAAACATGACTCAACTACTCCTCAATCACTTAATAACCCTGAACCTGAGTAACCTCAAACTGGACGAGACTACATCAGTATCCTGACTACCTTCCTGACCAGACCTGACTAACTCCAACCTGCCCTTACCCAACATGATTCCTCCCCACAAGATCTGAAGAGAGGACACACCCTAACCCAACCACCCATCCTGATCACATAACTACCCTCTAGGACCAGATTCTACTATTCCCCCCCCACCACCAACCTGACTGTCCACTTGCCCACCATTACCCACTTACCCAATTTCTTATCTCACTTGCTTACACACACTATCCATCCACCTACCTCACCCACAAACCTATGTATTCACTTGCCCAATTCTCCATTCACCCACATTTAAAGAATGGTCAGTTAAATTTATCTTGCAATAGCTAATTTTGTAAAATGGGTCGTGTCTCCCCTTAACTCCATTCCACTCCTGAATGATATTACTTTGTATATTCCTGTGAAAGCTGGCATCGGAAGCCCTGAAAGAAATGCATGGATGGGAGAATTTATAAGTCCAATGGAAATCTCTTTGTCATTTCTTCCACTTAGACTATTCAGGCTATCAACATGAGGTTTAACTGACCCCAAGATTCTCCATATATTCTGTTGACTAGCTTTATAAATACATGACAGACATCATGTGTGTTATATAAGTGGAAGAAAAAGATAGTGGATAAAGACCATCATGCCTATCAATGTAAACTTACCTATGATTTCATTTACTAATGGTCTATGAGTTGCTTGCCTTCAGGAATGTATCTTTCAAAGGACTTACAGTCAACTTATTTAGGTCTTGAACAAATCATACCTCTTCCAGGAACTTCAAGAGTTGAAGCTATCTTATCTGTTAAGTTATTAATTTGGTAATTAGGGTAAATTTAGCTTCTAATGTCATCGAGCTTTTGTGTTCATTATATTTGCTGTTTAGTTAAAAATTTTGATATAGAAAACAAATGTCCCTTCCACTGCTGCATTGTTTACTTCTGTTTTATACAATCATATAATGATTACAGCACAGAAGTAGAATATTTGGTCAATTGACTCTGCACAGGTTCACTGCAAACACAATTCAGCAGCTCTCATTCCACAACTTTCCCTCTAGCCCTGCATAGTTTCTATCTTGAGATTTTTGCCTAATTCTGTAAGAGCGTAGAACATTAGAAATAGGAATATAAGTAGACCACGCGGTCTCCCGAGCCTGCTTGCTATTAAATTTGTTCAATGCTGATCTTTTACTTCAACTCCTCTTTCTTACACACTTTGCATATCCATTAATTCCCTGAGAAAGCAAAAATCTACCTATTTCAGTTTTAAATATATTCAACAATGGTTCATCCACAACCTGCTGGAGTAGAGAATTTGAAAGATGCATAATCCTTTGAGTGAAAAAAGCTTCTTCCCCTCTCAGTCCCAAATGATGCTGAGAAGGTGCCCTAAAATTTTAAATTCCTCAAATTAAGAGACAACCTCTCATTCACGCTTCACAATTTCATATGCTTCAATTAGATCAACTCATTCTTCTAAATGTCACAGAATATAGGCTGAGTTCAGCCAGTGGCTTTTTAAAGCATGACCTTCTTATCCCAAGTGCTTTCATTATGCCACCTCTAAGGTAAATAGATCCTTCCTTAGATGTGGAGGCCAAAACTGCACACCACTACCCCACCTGTGGTCTCAGCAAAACCTGAAACACGAATTGTTTATTCTTGTATTTCAATCTGCCAATATGTCATTTGCCATCCTAATTGCACACCAATCTAATTATATAGATAGATTGAAAGAGTTGGGACAGTTTCCCCTGGAGAAGAGAAGGTTAAGAGAAGACTTACTCAAAACATTCAAAATCACAAGAAATCTGCAAAAAGTAGATTGAGAAAAATTGTTTCCACTGAAGGGAAGATTGAGCAAGAGGGAGTTATTTTTCCAATTTGAAACAATTGGCAAAAGAAGCAATGGAGATATAGGAGAAACATTTTCATGCAGTGAGTAGTTAATATCTGGGACGTGCTGCATGAGAGTTTGGGTATGGTTAGTTCAATTGTAGAAATTGGATTATTGCTTGCACAAGAAAAATGTACGGGGTTATGGGGAAAGGTAGGGGAATGGTTCTAGCTTAACTGCTCATTCAGATATTTGCATCAACATGCCCAAGAATATCAATGTGCTCTCGCTAGGCTCAACATCCACCATGTCATTCTCCTGTGTCAATACTGATGCCAAGTGAGTTTTGAGAAGATTTGTAGCTCAGGTTGAGGTTCTGGATGTAGGTTTGCTCGCTGAGCTGGAAGGTTCATTTCCAGATGTTTCATCACCCTACTACGTCCCCACAGGAAATGACATCACCAACCCAAAGAAACCCAAACATATAAATAGAAAGCAGGAATCACGTACAGTGCTTCACCTGAGGCCCACTGAAGATGTTACCTAGTAGGGTGACCAAGCCTCTGGAAATGAACCTTCCAGCTCAGTGAGCAAACCTAAATCCAGAATCGATGCCAAGTATTCATTAAGGACTTCACCCATTCCCTTGGCTCCCCACATAACTTGCCTCCTTTGTCCTGAGGTGGAACTAGCCTTTCCTTAGCTACCCTCTTGCTATATATATATATATATATATAAAGCACCTTGTGATTTTCTTAATTCAGTTTGCCCAGGGCATTTCATGCCCCCTTTTAGCCCTCCTAATTCTTTGTTTAAGCTAACAATTCTATGATTCTTTCACTCAACCAATTTTGCATCCATTTTGCCGCTATCCTTTTTATTCCATTTGTCTCAACTTTGCTGACAAGCAACACAGCATGCTATATAAATAATTTCTGAAAGTCAGCATGCACTGTGTCAGCAGCATTTCTCTCATCAGTAACCTCTATGACCCACATGTGTATTGCATCAAAAACCAAAAAAAAACCCAATTCAGTTAATTAACCATAATTTGTCAAAAACGTATAGGGGAGTTAGTTTTCCTTAACTAAACTACCCTAAAGTGAGTGTTAATATTGAAATTTCAGTTACAGGTCGTTCTGCTACAATGCATGTTTCATTAATGCGAATTCACTATAACACTATTGATGAATTGGGGGACGCTGCTTCTAAAGCACAAACTCATAAAGTGTCACATTGGTTATAACATGAATCTGGCCCCATTAGTTTAAATGATGCCGCTGTTAAGCGATTTTCATATAAAAGGGATTACACTACAACAGAACTACTGTGTTATAACCCAGGAAATAATTGTACCACTGTATATTGGTGGTTTTACACCATCTGACATTGTTCAAAATCATATCATCTATGAGAATGCTCAAGACCCTTGATGGACTTTGAGCCATCACGCCAGAAAAATAGCACTTTGAACCAGAAGGAGATTTCTGTACATTGCCTCTTCATTCAAGCAGTTTCAGGAAGTGATCTTATCTTTCAGCTTCTTTTTCCTATCTAATTCCAATTCACTGTACACATTAAAATAGTAATTTATCTAGTTTCTTAAAGTAAACTTGGTTTTCTCATTTAGTTATTCCTGGATACTTTTCTTCTCTATTGTGCTCTGTGTTGCAGGGCTCTCATTTGCTCTCTATTATGGAATGTATAATAGGTTTTGCCTCAGAAATTTTCCCAAATCTTTATTTCTTGTAAGAAGAGGGACTCTAAAGGAATCCCAGGCTGGTTACACTGCAGCGGAACTGCAAATCACACACTTGCCACATACCAAAATATGTAAGGAGAAACATTGATATTTCAAGTTGTCTATGAAGAAATATCTGCTGATTCTGTCTTTTCTTAAGGAAACCATTGTCAATTTATGCCATATGCTGCTTGCATTGATCCCTGCCATTGATACTGCTCCTAATTATCAAAGGCACAATTCATCTGAAGTTTTATACAAATTGATTATTTTGAATAGCCACTAGGCAAAAAAACCAAACTCTTCAGCTGTGCAATGTTGAGTTAGTAACACACAGATGAGCATTTATCATTTTCCTGTGTTTCGACAGTTTATATCAGATCTTATATAAGTTTATATAAGATTTGCTTTACTTTGAAGGTTAAGGGGTGATCTGATCTATTAAGCTAGATAGAAAGAAACAATTACATCTAGTGGGTGAATCAAAAAGGAGCACACAACATTAAAGGAAGCAGTTTTTTACTCAAATCATAATAGAAATCTAAATTTCTCCTCAAATAAAGTTTTGGAAATTGGGAGAACTGGGGCTTCTATGCCTGATCAACAGATTTTTATTAGGTATTTGCATCAAAGACTTGGAACAATAGTGGACACATGGGGTTCAGGTATAGATCAGCCATGATCTAGTTAGATTTAGATTTTAGTTTTAGATTTTATTGTCATGTGCACTCAACTACAAAAGTACAGAGTACACTGAAAAGGTTTCAATATCACCACACACAGGACCATCTTAGGTTCAAGTACCTAGGTCCAAAAAGTTAAGAATAGATAGAAAGAAATAAGCAACAAAGTTAAAAGTTAACTATTACAGTCACTCTTAATAGAGTGTTTAAAGTCAAACATTACAGTCCTTCTTCCTATTATTTCAAAAAATGAAGAAATAACGCTAAAAGTTCAACCATTGCAGTCTTTCTTAAGTGCTTAGCCATGCTGGGACTGCATTTCCTACAAAGCCTCGATCTTGTCCACTTTGGTATGCTTTCCTCACTCTGTCTCGATCTCTGCTGCTCTCATCATCATTGCAGATGTTGGAGGAGCCTTCAATTGCTGCACTGGGCTTGCTGCTGAGATCTCAGATCGCAAAAGCCCTGATCCAGGCGCCATCTGGGCAGGCCTCGGCTTTTCCTTCAGTCTGTCTGCCAATCCTCAGCCTCCCCTTTGATCCATGCACCAGGTATCAGGAATTCACCAACAGTCCCGGGTCAGGCCCCAGCCTTGGCCTCGACACTGGATATCTAGCTAGCTGCCAAGTTGAATATGAAGGAAATTTGAGGCAATGACTGGCCTATTCCTGTTCCTAATGTTATGATCTCATTAGGATCTGTTAATGCTTAAAATATAAATTCATGCAGGTAATCAACAGAACTAGGCTACATGATTTCATGTTTTTAACAAAAACAAAGTTTGTTGTATGAATAACTATATAGCATAATTGTAATTAAACAACCATACACTATTAACTTAATACTAAAGTTATAATGACAAATACCACAAACTCAGTGCTACATTTTACTCCTTACCATTCCTCACCATAGTTCCTTATTAAATCTTAAAATTCCATTCATGTTTCCTGAGACCAACCCAAAAATATGCCACAGTCCTCTGGAATTTATTCTAATTGTCCTCAGTATTCCAGCTATTCATTTAGTTGACTATTGGCAAGCATTCCTTCAATTTTCTTTAAAGACTTCATGACAATGGAGTTTTCATTTCTTTGACCCGGATTTGGAAACACAGAGACTATTTTCTCCCCTAATGTGTCCACACAGCTTCTGTATATCTTTCAAAACCAAATCTTCAAGCAGACTGATTTGTTTTGCTAGAAAGCTCTATCAGGAGTGGTATAGATTTCTTCCACTAGCTAGAAGGGTAAATCCTCCAGCTGTGTTTCTTTCACTAAACCCAAACTGAACTCAACTGAATTGTCTCTGTCTGCAAATACAAACACATAAAGTCAACAAAAAGAATTTACACGCTCACATTTTTAAAATTCATTCATGTGATGTAGTTGCAGATAGCCATTTCAGCATTTATTGTCTATCACTAATTTCTAAGAGAAATGAGCTGATTTCGCCAACCACTGCAGTCCCTATGATGTTAGGACACTCACAGTGCTGTTAGGCAGGGAGCTCCAGAATGTTTCTGCAGTGGTAGCAAAGGAGAATTGATATAGTCCAAAGTCAAGATGATGTAGGTATTGGAGGGGAACCTGCAGGTGGTGGTGTGGTGGCGTGTCCATGCAGCTGTTGCATTTGTATTTTCAGATGAGAGAGGTCACAGGTTTGGAAAGTGTAGTGAAAGGAGACTTGGTGAGTTACTATCATGCACCTTGGCAACTGAGTAGGTCATTCACTTGGCACTTCATTTGGCCTTGTCTTTTATTTAATTGTTCACAGGATGTGGGTATTGGCCATCCCTAATTGTCCAGTGAGCTGTTAATAGTCAACCATATTACTGTGCTTCTGGAGTTAACATATCAGCTAGACCAGGTAAGAAAGCCGATCACCTTCCATAAAGGGCTTTCATGAACCAGATGGGGATTTCTAAAAAAAATGAAAATCAACCGTGATTATACAGTTGCCATTTGTTAGCTTTCCTTCTTTTCCAGACTTTTCTTTCTGAATTTCACATCTGTCATAGTAAGATTCAAGTCCCCATAGTAAGCCATGTCCCCAGACCATTAATATAGGATTTTGGATTACCAGTCCAGTGATATTAGAACAAAGAACAAAGAAAATTACAGAGCAGGAACAGGCCCTTTGGCCTTCCAAGCCTGCGTCGATCCAGATCTTCTACCTAAACCTGTTACCTATTTTCTAAGGATCTGTATCTCTCTATTACCACTGACATTACCACTATGTCACTCCCTCCCCTCTTTGGCAATTATATGGTGGGTTCCCCCATGCTGAGGATGGAAATGTTTGTGTAGCTTCTGTCTACAGTTAGTTGTTTAAATATCCATTACTGCTCATGACTGAATGAGTCTGAACTGCAGATCTTAGATCTGACCTGTTGGTGGTGGAACCATTATTGCGTGCAGCTCCAGCTTTTTGGCACTCAAGTAAACCTGTGTAATAGGTTGACACCTCATTTTCAGATGTGCCTTGTGTGCTTCCTAGTATGCCTTCCTCACTCTTTATTGAACCACGTTGATCTCCTTAGCCTGATGGTAATGATAGAGTAGGCAATATACCAGGCCACGTGATTACATATTGTGGGTGAATACAATTCTACTGCTGCTAGCCCATTTGCCACATGGATTCCCAGTCACAGGGGCCCTGGCTCAAACTTGTAACTCTTCTCTCACCACCAGAGAGATGCTAAAGGAATAGGGGTAAGCCAATTTGGTTTCACTTTTCAAGATGTGTAGTAGAGATATACAAGGAAATTACAGACCAGCGAGTCTCATTTCAGTGGAGGAAAACTGCTGGAGAAAATTCTGGAGCAGAAAATTAATCTCCATTTAGAGTTGGAAGGTTTGATCAGGGATAATCATAATGGCTTTGTCAGAGGGAGGCCATGTCTAACATATTGGTTGAAGTTTTCTGGAACACGACCAAGTATTTGGATGAAGGTTATGCAGTTGATATGGTTTTTTGGATTTGAGTGAGACCTTCAACAAGTATGCATATGAGTGACTGATAAAGAAAGTAAAAGTGTATGGGATCCAAGGTTGAATTTAAAATTGGCATTGTGGCAGGATTCAAAGAGTGGTGCTAGAAGGTTGTTTGGTTGACTTGAAACCAATGTCTAGTAGCAAAGGAGTAGTCTGATTGGCAGGGCACTAAGAAGCTCAGAAGAACAACTGGATCTTAATGTACTGTCCACAGAGCCTTGAAGAAGATAGGGTAGTTAAGAAGGCTTACCTTCATCAATTGAGGCAAAGGTTCTAAGAGCAGGGACGTTATGTTGGAGCTGTTAAACATTCTAGTTAGGCCACAGCTGGAGTACTGTGTGCAATTCTGGTCATTTTAATATATGAAGTATGCGAATGCACTGGATGGTGTGCAGAGGTGACTTACCAAGATGTTACTTGGGTTGGAGCATCTTAGATATAAAGAGAGACTGGATAAACTCAGAGTAGAAAAGGTTAAGGCAGACTTGAACTGTATAAGATTATGAGGATCATGGACAGAGTGGATATACAGCAGCTGTTCCCCTTAGGTGAAGGGTCAATAACAAGGATTCAGATTTTTAAGATGAAAGACAAGAAGTTAAGAGAGGACTTGAGAAACAATGTTTTCACCTAGCAGGTGAAAGGGGTCTAGAGTACACTGTCTGGGAGGGTTGTTGAGGCATGTAACCTCAAAATACATAAAAAGCTATTTTATGAGTACTTGAAGTGGCATAACATTCGAAGCTGCAGGCTTAATGCTGGAAAGTGGGACTGGTGTAAATGTAGTGTATTTTTAGTAGTATAGACTTGATGGGCCTAAGGGTCTCTTCTGTACTGCATGATTCTATAATTTTGAATTACTAGATCTATTTGAAGATTATCCACTTAGCACAGTGGGTATTGCCACAAACATATCCTGTCTCTATTATGATATGTGATGCTCTTAAATGCTCTCAAACAGAAATACAAACTAATCAGTTTACCTTGCATACTACCCTTTGACTCTCTAACTCTTATGACTAATTTATATTACTAATAGAGTTTTACAATGTTATCATCCTAAATTGTTTTCCCTCTTAAGGAATTCTCTTAATTACAACTCAATTTTACCTTTACTTGATCTGGAAACTGAATACAGCATTTAAGTTGTTTATTGATGTAAGGAACAATCTATTGGCTCTAATATGCTAAGATGGAAGACATCCTAATGTACATTGCTTCCAAATCTCTACTCATGAACTGTGAGATCAATGCATATTAGTTTCTAATTGTAATTAACTCAATCTGCTTGAATTACATTTACTTCATGGATGCTTATTAGTTTCTCTATGAGATGTCTCCAGATATCTGTAGATGCCTATGGACAGCCAGTAATGTCATTATAAAGCACTGCAACCTTATAATAACAGGATTTATGAACATTCAAAGAGTCATCTGTTGCCTGCACATGACCCTGGATGTTGCCTTGATCATTCCAAATCCAAGAATTAGAACAAATTAATTCTTCCTATCTGCACATCAATGATGAGTCCACCAGCACTCAGTTTTATGTATAGTTTTGACTTCCAAGTTGTTTATTACAACTGGTGGTTCTAAGGCAAGTAAGTGTGCTGACACTTCTCTTGAGAAGGTCTCAGATGAAACTTGGGCATCAAAATTATTTTTTGCAATCATGGCGGTGTGTGATGTCCTAGTATCTGAGCTCAGCAGCAATGAAATGAGCTTCCTACGTAGCCACCAGTTTCTTAGGAAAAATTAAGGATGAGCAGTAAAGTCTGGTCCTACCAATAATGCCACTTCCATTGAATGCATAAGAGAATGAAGCAATCAGATTGATAATTTACTGAATGCTAAAAGAATAAATGAAATGTCTGAATTGATATGGGACATTCTTCAGTATAGCATATGCATGTTCTTTATTGTTTTGTTTTTTTTTCATTTTGAAGAGCCATCATTCTTGGTGTCCCCAAAGAAATGTATCATAAGTCTCTCAGACAGCAGACCAGCACTTTATGTTAGTAGTCACCTGGAAATTAGACATCTCAGTTTAATGCCATTATAATTTAAGAGTGCCTCCATTTTCTGCCTGTTTTCTTTCATTCATTTACATCACTGGCTGAGGCACATCTATTGCCCATTCCTCTGCATATGCATGTGTAAGTGAGTCACAGTTCTTATCTCCTGTTTCTTTTATTTCCCTATTACTGAAGCATGGGTTCTGTTATGACTGAAATGGGAGGAGTGCACTGTGTTTCTCTACTCCCGCTACTACATGGGTCACAACATAAATTTGCCCTGTTCCCAGTATGGCATTGTCTGTCGGCTTTCTCCATATCAGACCGAAATGAAAATATCCAAGAACAATGTTTCTTTAATAAACACAAAAATATTTGAGGGATTATAAAACAACCATATTCAATGAGATGTAAAGCTGACTAATATACCTAGCTTGTGACATTAAAATATAAGCATTTATGCCTCTAAATGACCCAAACAATACACATGTAAATACACACACAGACCAAGTGAAAG
Organism: Chiloscyllium punctatum; assembly: GCF_047496795.1. Taxonomy (NCBI): domain Eukaryota; kingdom Metazoa; phylum Chordata; class Chondrichthyes; order Orectolobiformes; family Hemiscylliidae; genus Chiloscyllium; species Chiloscyllium punctatum. Next base: position 63,715,859 of record NC_092743.1, read on the forward strand.
AAAACAAATTTCTCTCTGCAGAGGTTTACTTTAGAAAAAAAACACTTCTGGCTTAGTTTGTGAAGGTAAAAGGGATGGTGTCCAAATTGGTGCACTGGCAATCTGGTGGATGTAGATGACCATCACAAAACATAAACAATTGTCATCAGGATCTTTGCAAACCACAGCTTGGCAAAGAAACATTGTATCGAGGATTATCGCACATGCACTTTGAGGACAATCTGTTGTACAATGGCTTCATAACAAGCATTTTTCCAGCAAACAGAAGTGCTGATGCTTGGGTTTTAACAGACTATTTCCACCAACTGAAAATCCGAACTATCATCAAAATTGCAAAACATTGTTCAAATAGAACACCCATAAAACCCAGTCATACAAACAGCCAGGAGTATTCATTGAAATGAGTTCAGACATCTAAGACCAGAACATTTGTGGAAATATGTGGTTTGCAAGAAATGCCTTGCTAAAAAAAAAATCACTGCCTCTTTTCAATGACTTTTAAATGAAAAATACAGTCCAGGTAGTTCCACATTGAAACTCAAGTCCAAAAAATGATTAAGTATGCAGTCATCATAGCAAATCCACCTTGAAAAGAAACATGATTTTCAAATTTATTTCATTATGAAGTGTAGCAAAAATAGAAGTATAAAAACTCAAGGTACATTAACACTCCCATTCTCTCTTTTTACCTGTAATCTATCTAGTTATCTCAGATGTCCTCCTCCTATTTAGATAATTCAATGTTACACTTCTGACAAAACATTTGCAATTGCATTTATTTTTCCCAGCAATGTGAATAATCTTCATGCGTTAAGGATGTATTAACAAACTCCATTCAACTAACCTGGCATTTTGGACACTGAAATTTTCTTCAAACACTAAAGAGTTGTGATTGGTAATATCATAGCATTTCCCTGCAGCCATGAGAGACATATATATCAAAACATTTAAGATTCAGTAACAATTTTAGGCTTTTTTCCCTAGAACGTCATTTTTGATATTGATTTAGTTTTACACAAAAGTATGTCTCTCGCTTCTTATGCGCTGCTTATCTTTTTGTACCAGGACTATATCTACCACAAGTTACTAGTATCTATTGCTGCCTTGAAGGGTTGAGTGAAATTATGTGCAGTCACACAGGTTCATTACTGAAAATGCCTTTCAGCCTCTCAAAAGCTGCTTGACATCCCCCTGACCACATTATCTTGGTTCTCTTCTGAAGCCATCAGTAGGACAGCTATGGACCTGACATTCAAGATAATTTTATGAAAAACAACCACCACATCTTCACAATCCTCACACTTTTGTGTTTCGTTTTAGTGCCAGTGAATTTCACTAAAGCTTTTACTTTTGTTCTTGGCAGCACTTGTCCTTGCCCTACTGTATGCTCCAAATAGGTTACAAGCGCTATTGCAAACTCACTTTGGGCAAGGTTCAATGAAACTAGTTGCAATCTTCTAATTAAAGATTCTAATTATTCTAAATGGTCCTTCGAAGTGTCACGATATAACAATATGTCATTAAGGTTAACTACACGGTTAGGAACACTGGCTACCACTTCATTCATCAATCTCCGGAAAGTGGCTTTTTTTAGTTTATATGGCATCAATTGACATTTGAAAAGATCAACTGGTGTGATAAAGGCTGATATTGCTTTAGTTCTGGGGATAAAGGAATCTGCAAGTATCACCTAATCAAATCTATTTCAGTAAGAACGCTATCAATGCCAACTGTGCCAATACTGTCTTCCAAGCAGGTAACTAGATAAATATCTGCCTTGACATAGTGCATGTAGATTCTAGTTGAACCATTAGGCTTGGTCACTAACATGACCGTGGGGCTCCAACTGCTTTGATTGTGTCCAATTAAGTTAATTTCCAACATGCATTGGTTTCTGATTCACCGGAGCCTGCTTTCGTGAACCCAAACCATAAGAATACTGTTTTATAGGAGAAAGTGAGGACTTCAAATGCTGGAGATCAGAGTCGAAGGGTGTGTTGCTGGTAAAGAGCAGTCGGTCAGGCATCATTCGAGAAGCAGGAGAATCGATGTTCCAGGCATATGCCTTTCATCAGGAATGAATTTTATAAGAGGAGACTCTCCCACATTCACAACATACGTAGTTAAATTTGTGATCCGATAAGTTCTTTTAAGTTTTGCAAATAGCTTTGTTAGGCCTCCTTCCTGGTGAAGGGCTCTTGCCTGAAACATCGATTCTCCTGCTCCTCAGATGCTGCCTGACCTGCTGTATTTTTCCAGGACCACACTCTCGACTCTGATCTCCAGCACCTGCAGTCCTCACTTTCTCCTTCTCAATATTCTGTATATAAATATGAAGGCATGGTATCTCATTTCCTTAACAGTTCAGTGTGAGCTAACCAGATAGTAGATGATTCAATCTGAGAATGCTCTAGGCTTCCTTCCACCTCATTATCACTAGCCCTTTCATCCTCCATTGTCCTTACCACTTGACATATCTGCCCTTGCTTATACAGGCAGAGATATTGCTTTAATATGCTGTTAATGTAATAATTTTTTACCACAATCTGTGGTGTCTACCAAATAATTTACCTGATCAATCCTTTTGATTACTTACATTGACTACTAGACTGTGCTTTCATTTGTTCACCTGGTAAAGGCAATAATACTACCATCTCATCCCTCAGGTGAAATGTTCAGGATTTGGCATGCTTCTTCATGGTTGCTTGCAATGCTTCAAGGTGCTCTTGAGCTACTTTGCAGACCTCCATGAGCCATTCACCATACATGGACACATGGTCCACCATTCATTCTTCAGAATGAAGGACCTCTCATCTTATGTTCTTAAACTAATTCAAAAGGTCAACAACCAATAGATTCATCATATGAACCTTGGGTGGCAAACAACAGAAATTTTAGTCCTGATCATTGTTTAAGGATTTGACGGTACCTTTCTATGGTTACATATGATTGTGGCTGGTATATTGAAGACTGCATTTCTTTTATGCCCGGAATACTCAACTTGCTGAAATATTTAAGACATGAAATTGCAACCTTGATCTGACTGGATTTCCATTGGTATTCTGTAAAGAACTTGTTTAAGCTCTCTGCCACTACTTCAGTCGCAATTGTTCTGAAGGGTATGGCTCCTGTGAATCAAGTAGCCATGTTCAAAATAATAAGGATTTTCAGGTGTCCCTCACAGTCTAATGAAGCTGTACTAAATGATTGCTCAAAAACCCGATATGGGAATTTGTGGTACAGCTTTGATTGCATGTTATTATTTTCCCTGTATTCAGCACATATGGCACACTTAGCAGGACTGTATCATATCCTTGTGAAGACATGTTAACCGCTACATACTTGGGCCTTCCAGATTCCTATATGCCCTGCAAAAAGAATTTAGGGGATATCATTAATACCTCTCAATGAGTTTTGAATGCTACAATTGCCAGGTGAACCACCATCCACTCAATCCATCAGCAAATCTTGGACGAGGTTTCCACTTCCTTATCAAAACTGATTTTTAATATAGTAACAATGCAGAACTTTCATGGCTTCAACTTCAATTTGATCCGACTGGTCTTCTTTCGTTAATTCTGGGGCAGTTTGCTGAGCCTTAATCAGGAGATTTACTAAATATTTCCTTTGAATTATTCAAATTCCCAAAGAAAGTTTCGGATAACCCAATATCTGTGTCAGGTGACAAATTGACTTCCAATGATAAACTTAACTTAGCCACTGTTCAGGTCGCTACACATGAAGGAAAATTTCTTGGGACCTTTTCCTGCAACTGCTTTGTCTGCTTGATTTCACTTGACCTTGGTATTAATACAAGAGAAGCTATTATCTTCATTCTGTTCAATTCGTCCCCAGGAGTAGGTCAACACTGCCACAAGCAAGTTATGGACAGCCGCTACAGTTACTGTTCCAAACATTATGTCATCCTCTAGGTGCACCTGATACAATATTACAGGTGTATACTCCCCATTAATATCATTGCATAAAGCCTGGGCACCCATGTCACTCTCTGCTGGAAAAGTCTTGCTGTTCTCCAGCAAAGAGCTTGGGAGGCTCCTGGTAATCGCCGTCAGATTGACTTGACGCATATGAGGAAAGATGATCTCCTTTTCCTCTTGACAAGAATCTCCTGTAACTCTCTGGTATCTTGGTTGCTTTCACCAGACCTACAGCAGTGTTTGTATTTGGTCTCACAGCTGCAGTCAGGGATACAAGCAAGTTTATTGTACTTTCAGACAGGGCTCCTTTTGCTGCATTGACCCTATGTTTCCTGATACATCCCATGTATTTCCATAGAACCTTGTGATGAGTAAAATTTAAGCTTTTGGACTTCTCTTTCACCCTCAGCACCTTCCTTTAGAACATAGAACAATACAGTACAGGACAAGCCCTTCAGCCCTCGATGTTGTGCCCACCTTTGATACTAACTCTAACATCAGACTAACCTACATTGTACTATCTTCCATGTGCCTATCCAAGAGCAACTTAAATGTCCCTAGTGTATCTGACTCTACTACCACTGCTGACAGTGCATTCCACACACCTACTACTCTCAGCGTAAAGAACCTACCTCTGACATCTCCCCTAAACCTTCCTCCAATTACCTTAAAGTTATACCCTTATATGATAGATGTTTCCATCATGGGAAAAAGTCTCCGGTTATCCACTCTATCTATACCTCTCAACATCTTGTACACCCCTTCCCTCTCATCCTTCTTCATTCCAGTGAGAAAATCCCGAGCTCCCTCAACCTTTCTTCACAAGACATGCCCTCCAGTCTATGCAGCATGCTGGTAAATCTCCTCTGCACCCTCTTTAAAGCTTACTCATCTTTCCTATAATGAGGCAACCAGAACTGAACACAATATTCCAAATGTGGTCTAACCAGGACTCTATAGAGCTGCAGCTTAACCTCTCAACTCTTAATCCCCCTGCTAATGAATTGCCTTCTTAAATTCCCTCTCAACTTGGGTAGCAACTTTAAGGGATCTATGGACATGGACCCCAAATCCCTCTGTTCTTCCAAACTGCTAAGAATCTTGCCTTTAACCCTGTATTCTGCATTTAAATTTGACTTTCCAAAGTGAATGACTTCACACTTTTCCAGTTTGAACTCCATCTGCCATGTCTCAGCCCAGTTCCACAACTTGCCAATGTCCCTTGCAATGTACAACAGTCCTCCACACTATCCACAACTCCACCAACCTTCGTGTCATTGGCAAACCTACTTACCTAGCCTTCCACTTCCTCATCAGAGTCATCTATAAGAATGGCAAAGAGCAGAGGTCCCAGAACAGATCCCTGTGGGAACACCATTGGTCACCGAGCTCCAGGCTGAATATTTTCCATCCACTACCACCCTCTGTCTTCTGTGGGCTGGCCAATTCTGTGTACAGACGCCAGATTTACCTGCATCCCATGCCTCCTTACTTTCTGAATCAGCCTACCATGGGGAACTTCATCAAATGCCTTGCTGAAATCCATGTACACCACATCCACTGCTTGACCTTCATCAACATGTCTTGTCACATCCTCAAAGAATTATGCTGACTATTACATTAGATTCCGTACAGTGTGGAAACAGGCCCTTTGGCCCAACCAGTCCACACTGATCCTCTGAAGAGTAACTCAACCAAATCCTTTTCCCTCTGACTAATGCACCTAACACTATGGATAAGTTAGTGTGGCCAATTCACCTGACCTGCACATTTTTGGAATGTGGGAGGAAACAGGAGCACCTGGAGGAAACCCACACAGACACAGGGAGAATGTGCAAACTCCACACAGACAGTCGCCCGAGGCTTGAATTGAACCTGGGTCCATGGCAGTGCTAACTACTGAGCCACCATGCCCCCTAAGAGCATCCGAACAGATCCACCTACCCTACCCTTCCCTTAGAACCGTTGAACTTCCATGGCTAATCTATCTAGCCTACATATCCCTGGACACTATGGGCAATTTAAGCACAGGTAAATCCACCTAACCTGCACATCTTTGGACTGTGGGAGGAAACCAGAACACCCACAGGAAATCTGCACAGACACGGAGAGAATGTGCAAACTCCACACAAACGGTCATCCGAGGCTAGAATTGAACCTGGATCCCTGGTGCTGTGAGGCAGCAGTGCCAATGACTGAGATGCTACGGCTGCCCATTATTTCTATCTCTAATTGAAATGTGATTTTCCAAGTAATCATAAATCCTGTCTCTCAGAATACTCTCCAATGCATGGATAAAACTGACTGGTCTGTGGTGCCCAGGATTATCCTAGTTGGGCTGAAGGGCCTGTTTCCACAATGGAGGGAATCAGCATGGCTTTGAGGGGGGCAGATCATGCCTCACAAATCTTATTGAATTCTTTGATGATGTCCCCTTCTCGAACAAGGGAATAACATTGGCCACACTCCAATCACCTGGCATTACTCCAAGGCCAAAGGCACAGCAATCTCTTCCCTCACTTCTTGTAGTATTCTAGGGTGTATCCCATCTGGTCCAGGGAATTTATCTGTCCTAATGTTTTTCAAGATATTTAGCACATCCTCCTTCCTGACATCAACCCGTCTGAACATATCAGTCTGTTTCACGCTGTCCTCAGAAATGTCAAGATTCCTATCAGTAGTAAATACTGAAACAAATAATTCATTAAGGACCTCTCCTACTTCCTCCGACTGTAGGCGCAAGTTCCCTCCACTATCCCTGATCAGCCCTACCCTCATGCTGGCTATTCTCTTGTTCCTCACATAAATGTAGTATATCTTAGGGTTTTCCTTAATCCTACCCACCAAGGCTTTTTCACGCCCCCTTCTAGCTCTCCTAAATCCATACTTCAGTTCCTTCCTGGCTACCTTGTAACCCTCTAGAGCCCTGTTTGATCCTTGCTTCCTCAACTTTAAGGAAGTTACCTTCTTCCTCTTGATTAGAAGTTCTACGTCTCTTGTCTCCCAAGGTTCTTTCAACCTTTCATCCTTTCCTTACCCTAGTGGGACAAATCTTTCCAGCAATATCAGCAAGTGCTTCCTAAATAATCCCAACATTCCTGTCATGCATTTCCCTGAGACCATCTATTCTCAGTTTAGACTTCCCAGTTCCTGCCTTATAGCATTATAATTCCCCCTCCCCCAGTTAAATACTTTCCCATACCCTCTGCTCCTTTCCCTCTCCATGAGTATAGTAAAGGTCAGCGAGTTGTGATCACTATCACCAAAATGCTCTCCCATTGAGACATCTGACACTTGGCATGGTTCATTGCCAAGCACCAAATCCAATATGGCCTCCCCTCTGGTTGGCTTATCTACATATTACGCCAGGAACCCTTCCTGGATACACCTGACAAAACTGCTTCATCCAAACCATTTGAAGTAAGGACGTTCCAATCAATATTAGGGAAGTTAAAGTTACCCATGACAACAACCCTGCTTCTTCTGCACCTTTCCAAAATCTGCCTCCCAATCTGCTCCTCCATGTCTCTGTTGCTATTGGGGAGTCTGTAGAAAACCCCCAATAAAGTGACTGTTTCTGACTTCACCCATTCTGACTCTGTTAGACATGTCCTCCTCGACGACCTCCCTTTCTACAGCTGTGAAACCATCCCTGATTAGCAATTCCACTCCTCCACCTCTTTTACATCCTTCCCTATTCCTTTTAGAACATCTAAACCCTGCAATATCCAACAACCATTCCTGCTCCTGTGTTATCCAAATCTCCATAAGAGCCACATCATCATAGTTCCAAGTTTCATGCTCTAAGTTTGTTATCCTTATTGATGATACTTCTTGCATTAAAATAGACACACTTCAACCCATCCCACTGACTGCACCTTTGCCCGATCAAGTGTCTATCCCTCCTCATAGACTCTCTGCATTCTGTATTTGGCTGTTCATTACCTACTCCGTCATCTGATCTGTAGCTCCAGTTCTCACCCCCCTGCCAATCAAGTTTAACCCCTTCCAAAGAGCTCTACCAAACCTCCTGCCCAGAATATTGGTGCCTCTCTAGTTCAGGTGCAACCTGTCCTTCTTGTACAGGTCCCACCTTCCCCAGAAGGTATTCCAATGATCCACATATCTGAAGCCCTTCCTCCGACACCAGCCATGCAGCCACATGTTCATCTGCACTTGCTGTCTATTCCCAGCCTCACTAGCCCGTGACACTGGTAGCAAACTTGAGATTGCTACTCTTCTTGTCCTGCCTTCTAACTTCCAATCTAACTCCTTATATTCACTTTTCAGGTCCTCCTGCCTTTCCCTACTTGTGTCATTGGTACCAATGTGTGCCACAACTTCTGGATACTCTCCTTCCCCCTTAAGAATCCTGTAGGCTCAATCCAAGTCTACCAAAAGACTGCTTTCTAAATCAAAGCATTTCCAGTTGGCCCTTCATGTCTTTGGTTACTCACTTTCTTTTCACATTCCTGCTTTCTATCATTGTCAGTTGTGAAGTGGATTAAAAATAAAGCTTGGATTTATGGACTGGCTCACAATCATCAGAAATCCCAACTGTCTGGCTTGTTGCAACCTTTTGATTGGGCCACCTCACCTTAGCTATACATTCAAAAGCAATTAAAAATGCCTTTGTGCCTTTTCATCTGATTTTGGGAGAGATAGAACAATATAAAGACTTTCTATTGGGTCTTGAGTTGGACTCAAATCTTGCCTTGTCAGCCTGTTCCATGGAGGCCAATGACATTTTTAGCAGGCATTCACTTTAAAATCTAGCTTTAACTTCTTAACTGTTCTTTCTTTTCATTCTTCTGTGTCAAAGTGCTCATTCCTTTCATTCTCTCTGTATTGTTTCTCTTCCAAGTTCAAAGTTTCTGCATTTCTAATTCTCCTCTACTTTAAGTTGCTTCATCTCCAATTTAATTCTTGATAATTTAACAAAGTTACCATGTTGTTTGCTTTGATTTCCTTTTAATTGAAATGTTTTATTACCTCAATTACTTTTCCTTTCTGAGTTCTAGTTTTTAATTCTAACTTCAATTTGTACACTAATTCTAAAAGCCTAACTTTGCTTTTTTTTGTAAATCATCCAGGGATAAATCTTCCATCTCTAGAAAGGTTTTCATATCTGTCAAAACCATTTTGATTCAATAATGCAAAAGAAACCAGGTTTACCTTCTTTTATCCCTTTCCAAATAATTAATCCCGCATCCAATTATATGTTGTCCTGGCTGGGTATGGGAGACAAACCCCACTTTTATGTTAAGATTCAAATAGGAAAAATGTGTCTTTCTCTGAGTACGTTGCAGCAAAGGTCACAACATAAATGTACTTGCTTTACCTGATTTACAATATAACTCATCTTAAGATTTTTACATGTTAGCCGTAAATGAAAAGATCCAAGAGCCATATTCTTTAATAATTACAAAATCATTGATCTGTTATAAAACAAAACAGCTTCAATGAGATTAAGTAACTGTCTTACATACTGAGTATCTAATATGGGAATATAAATATTTGCCCCTCTAAGTCAAACACACACTCCAAGCAGATTTCTTTCGGCAGAGATTCACTTTAAAATAACACTTTTGGCCAATGAGTCTTATGCCTTGAAGACAAAAGGATTAAGATGTAACATGTTCAGATGGATGTTCTGGCACTCTGATATGTGCAGATGGGTGTCACCAAACATAGGCAATTGCTGCTGGGATATTTTCAAACTGTAACCATCACTGAGCCACTGTGTCACTCATGTGGTTCAAATAAAACAGCCATAAAACCCAGTCTTGAAACAGTCAGGTGTCTCAAAGTGACTTGCGAGCTCAGTGGTTAGCACTGCTGCCTCATTACCAGGGACCTGGGTTTAATTCCACCCTTGGAGGATTCTGTGTGGGGGGTTGTACAATCTCTCTGTGTCTTTGTGGGTTTCCAGGTGCTCTGGTTTCCTTCTACAGTCCAAAGTTGCGCAGATTAGGTGAACTGGTTATGCTAAAATGTCCAGAGATATATAGCCATGGAAAATGTAGGGTTATAGGGATAGGGTTTCGAGATGGGTCTGGGTGGGACGCTCTTCAGAGGGTCAGCATGGACTAAATGGGCCAAATGGCCTGCTTCCACTTTGCAAGGATTCTATGATCCTTGGTGTTGTTCCCTTTATTGAGTTTAAACAACCAAGATTTGCAATTATGTGGGAACACATGGCTTCCCAAGAAATGTCTTGTTGACAAAAGAGTTCCAGTGTGTCTTTTCATTTGCCTGAAAGAAATAACAATTCTGCCATCTCCACAATCCTTCAAACTCAAGTCCACATTAGTTACTAAATATGAAACTATTACAACAATTCCTAGCCCTCACTTATTCTTTCTCCTACAGACTCCTGAGTAATAGAAATGTGTGTAGTGTACTTCTTAATATAAGCTTTTTGAGCTTCTTGAGGCTGAGATGGATCCCATTTCACAGGAGCCATGTTATGAGTTGGACCTGTACAGGTTATTTGACTTGTGCAGTGCGGTAAAGTAGGTAGATCATTGTAAACAACTATCACTGACCCTGTAATCTCTGCACCTTTCAGTTAAAAAAGGCAAAAAAATCAGATATTTATTGACTTTTTATCGTTTCAACTGAGGATTTCCTGATTTTTCTGCCATAGCCTCACTGAAATAACACAAACTGTGAAAAGGCTGGTTCTTTGGAGTTTCTGCAACTCCTCCATCATAGTTACAGTGGAAAAGTGGCAGAATTCTTCCCCATAAATTTAACCTCATTGAGCTTTTTCTCTTTTACAGAGCCTGCTTTAAGTTCTCAGATTTAGAGTTCAACCTTTATGGTTTTTCTGACCCTCAGCTTCAGTTTACAAACCTGAGGTCAGAGGTGTTACCGTTCTTTTATTTCCTCTAGGTGCTTTCAGTTTTGGAGCCCCATTTGTATTTCTAGTTGTTTTGAGCTTGTTTAAAAAGGATAGAGATAACCACACGCTGTGGGTCTCGATTGCCTCGCCAGGCTAAATCTTATTAGATTTTGGATCAAATCTATGCTTGCTGGTGCAGGTATTGATGTCTGTACTTCATTCATTTAACGCCTTATCAAGCTTGAAATTGATTGCCCCTCCATCCTAGCAGCTTTTGGAGTCTTATACCTATCAAAACTTCTACCAAAGACCAAAAGAGAAGCTTTCAGTTGTTAAAGTGTCTGTCAGGTTTATCAAGGTTAGAACAGCCTTAAATTTAAACTATTTTTTATTGAGGATTACTTACTGTTGCATTTTCAGCAGTTATTTATATAGAGATAATCTGAATTTTTGTGGATTTGTGAAGTGCAATTCTTATTCTATCCCCAGGATAAAAATAAAGAAATGTTATTCTGCTGTATTTAAAAAAAACTGTGCCTCATTAATATAAAACAAAGAATTGCAAATGCTGAAACAAAACTATAAATTTTGAAGAAACTCAGCAGGTCTGGCTGCATCTGAGGCGAGAAAACAGAATTAACATTTCAAGTCCAGTGACCTGTCTCGAATCCAGTTCTGAAGAGAGGCCACTGGGACTCAAAATGTTAACTCTGTTTTCTCTCCACAGATGATGTCTGTGCTACATTGTTTTTCGACCTAGAATGTTAACCATCATTCCATAGGTTCAAATTTTCCCAGGGATGTGGGTGTCATTGACAACAGCAGTATTTATTGCTCATCTGTAATTGTCTTTGAATTGAGTGGCTTTTTTGGCCATTCCAGAGAGCAGTAAAGAGTTTTGCTGTGTGTCTGGAGTCACATGTAGGCCAGACCAGACAATGCTGGCAGATTTCTTTTCCTCATGAGTATTAATGAGTCCAATACATTTTTATGGTTGTAATGATTGGAACCAGGTGGATTCCGCTCACTATGAGATCCTCAATTGGGATTGTTAATCTGGGCCAATCAGGAAGCTTTGTCTGACCAAAGCAAAAAGGAAAAGGTGGGAGAGGCGGTGGTTTGGTGGGTTGCCAGGGTGTCTGTGTTTTATACATGGTTTTGTTGTTCAGTTTATCGGACTGTGTGTGTGATTGCATTTACTGTTTCCTTCTTGATTAACATAAGATGGGATTCGAGATTTGTCCTTGTTTCCCTGCAAACTGGTTGTACGGTAGGGTTTGGGGTCTGGCCTTGCCGCCCCATTTCCCTGTAAATTGTACTTTCTTGTATAAGGCTGTTAATCTTAACTGTTTGTTTGTAACTTGCACTGTTTAATAAAATATATAAACAGGGGATTCTGAATCTCCCCGGTTCAGAGACTGACTCGGAGCTGGCTGACTACAGCCAGTGTACTGTGTACGTGTATATAAAGGATGACTTGCTGATGGGATACCAGACTCTGTGCAGCTATTTCAGTGGCAAGCAATAATAGTGTCATGATTACTATTACTTAAGTAAACTTTCAATTTTTAGATTTATTAATTTATTGTACTTATATCCCACAAAATACTATCGTGGGATTTGAACCTGTGTCTTCATGACATTATCCTGGATTACTAGCATAATAGCACTACCCATTATACTACCACATTCCATTATGACCAAAATTACCCTGAACAAAGCCTAACAAATGTGTTACTAGTTGTTATTAGCACTTTAGTACACTTCTGAGCTTTATTGTTTTCAGCAGTCATTTCTACTTATGGATTCACTTGCTTGGTGCTACTTTAATGTAATGTTTAAAAGAGGCTCCAGTTGGGTATTTTTATTATAAAATTGACCAAGAAGTTTAGCTTTCAGCCTGTAAGTTTTTGTTAATCGATGATTGTTATAACTTGAAGTCACGTGGCAGTGGTAAAACAAAAGGTTGTAGTATTCACACTTTAGTGCTGATTTAAAGTGATTTTCACAAAGTAATAGAGGCAATCTCCACAATCCTGCTCCTGCCAGAGGTTTGAAAAGTGCTGGTTGGCACAGTGGAACATTTCAAGTTGGCTCAGGGACTATCATAAAGATCTTTAGACATGACACTGGAGATGGAGGAGGAGGAGATTCAGAGGAAAGGAGATGTTCTATAAACACAGGTCATCCTTTTTTTCCTCCCCTCCTTCTGGTCTCAGTTTTACTCCCCATCTTTAGGTCACACATTTGTAGCTACTTGGAATAAATTATTATAAGGGTGGAGATGAAGATTTGATAAAATGCCAGAAATGGTCTCCTGGCCTGTCTTAAAATGATCTACAAACCTCCAGCAGAAATTAACCAGTGAAAGCTGACCTCAGGCTGAAATAGCTTTCAAATTTTTCAGCAATGATTCGTGTACTTTGTTTTCCATTTCCTATAAGGAGACATCTTTAATTGAAGCCCTACCATCAAAATGCTGGGCAGATTCTTAATGAATTTAATTGATAATCAGTTCATTAACAATGGCCATTCTTCATTTGAGTTTCAACTCATTTACTCTTGGAACTAGAAATGGTAGACACTGGCGTTACAATTCCATGCCCTGTCTTGACCCTTAACATCTGAAATATTTGGGGAAAATCAGACCCATTATTTCTTCAGATACATTTGTACATACACAGCCCTTCTCTTGCCCATCGATCTGTACTTTTGCCAGGATGTGAAAGCAATAACAAGGTAGCAGGTATCAGTTTCCATTCTGCAGGTAATTGTTTTACTGAGTGAGAGTGAATGCCTTTAATGTTAAGGCAGCTTAATGGATTGGCCACGTTAAACTGCCCATGGTGTCCAGAGATGTGCAGGCTAGCTGGATTAGCTATGAGAAATGCTGAGTTACAGGGATAGAGTAGGGGAATGGATCTGGGTGGAATGCTCTTTGGAGGTTTGGTATGGGCACAATGGGCCAAATGGTCTGTTTCTACACTGTAGGGATTCTAAAGAAAAAAAAACAAATTTACGGTCTCCCAATGGCAGTTTTGCACAAAAAAATTGAAGTCAATGGGAATCAGGGGCAAATCTCTGCACAGATTGGAGTCACTCCTAACAAGAAAGAAAATGATTGGAATTGTTTGAGTCAATGTTCTCAACCATTGGACATTGCTGCAGGAGCTCAGTTGCTTTCTCAGTGATATTTCCTTCAACATAATGACAGAGGAGGGGCCATTATGTTCAATACAATTCTCAATGACTCAGAAAATGAAACAGTCCGTGGCAGCCAGGCGTTGTCAACATTCAGGCTTTGGATGAAAAGTGTGTCACACAGGTACTGGGCAATGACCATCTCCAACAAAAGACAATCTAATCACATACCCTTAATTTTCTGCAGTATTCTTATTGCTGATTACCCCATCATCCATATTCTGGAGGTTATCATTTGCCATAAGCTGAACTGGACAAGGTCTGTGAAAAACAAGAGCAGGTCAGATGGTGGGAATTCTGCTGCGAATACATCATTTCCTGCTCCCAAAACCTGTCCAGAATCCAGAAGGGACAAGTCAGGAGTGTGACGGAATGCTCCCCACTTGCCCAGATGAGTGCAGCTCTAACAACAGTCAAGAATCTCAATAGCAGCCTCAAGATAGAGTAACCTGCTTGATTGACATCCCATCCACTAATTAAAACATTCATTCCCTACAATATTGTGCACAGTGGTGCCGTACCACCTGCAAGATTCGTTGAGGAATTTCAACTAAACCACCCATCTGCAAAACTGCCAATGGGGAACCACAAATTTCTTTTTCTTTAGAATGCCTAACAGGCCATTTGGCCCATCATGTCCACACCAACCCTCTGAAAAGCATCCCACTCAGACCCATCCTTCTACTCTATCCCTGCAATCCAGCCTTCCCCATGGCTAATCCACCCAGCCTGCACATCTCTGGACACATCGGGCAATTTAGCATGGCCAATTCACCTAACCTGCACATCGGAAAAATGGAGCACCCAGAGGAAACCCACACAGATATGGGGAGAATGTGCAAATTCCACACAGACGGTCAGCTGAGAGTGGAATTAAATCAGGGCCCCTGGTGCTGTGAGGTAAGCAGTGCTAACCACTGAGCCACCGTGTCGCCTCTATAACACCCTATGATTCTGTGAATGAACAAAATAGCCTCATGCAACCTAACTTAAGCAAGATTGATATTTATTAATGATGTTTTGACATGTTCAGGAGAGTATTTCTCAGGTTACTTCATGATATTGTTCCTAAAACACCCAATATAACATGGGTGTTGGGATCCAAGAAATGAAATTCACATCATATCTGGACCGTGTTGCTACTGCAAGTCTCAGACAAATTAATAATCTTATCAATAACTTTTCCTCCTGTCACGTAAATGTATGGTACTGCTACAGAATCTGATTTACATGCCACCTGAATTAAACATTTTGAAACATTCACTCTCGCAAACAGGGACTTCAATTATTTCATTCATGAGTGTATCTTTCCAGAATCTCCCCTTTCTGTTGGGGGAAAGAGATCATGTCATCCCCTGAGATGCAACTTAAAGGACCATCATTGTCATGGACAGTGCTTATACAAGTAGGTTGATTGACATTATAATTAAATAGCCCTTGGCAAAATTGCAGCCGCAAGGATTAAGCTGAAGCCGGGATGCCAAATGCAGTACTCCAATTTTAAAACTATTTTGGTTTCATTTTCATTCAACTGTTGAAGTTAAGCTAATTTTTCATATGAACCCCAAATGAAATGCTTAAATAGTGAAATAAGTGTATATTCATGTCACAGATGGTTTGGGATTTGAGATCCCCACAATACAGCAGAATTTGCAATTGGTCGACCTTTTTGAACAGAGTGGCAAGGAGAGAGGGTGGAGAGAAGCGAGGGCTGCTGGGTAAGTCCGTTTTCCCCACTTAAAAAGGGACAGCTCAAGAGTCGGGCCTCCATTTTGAACAGAGGGCTGCCGGGAAGTTTTTAAGTGGGTGAGATCTAAACCCGTGACCCTACATTATAGGGCCTCTCTCCTGCCCACCTCCTCTAACCTTACTAAGAGTTTGTAAACTCAGTAAGTTTTCAGGTTTTCTCTTTTTTTTTTCTCTTCCTTGTTTAGTCCTGTGTGGGCTTTCAGCTTAGCAGGGTATGGCTGATAGGGCAATTGCATGTTCCTCCTGCAGAATGTGGCAGGTGAGAGGCACAACACATGTCTCTGCCTGGTAAAAACAATGACTGCAGATCCTGGAAACCAGATTCTGGATTAGTGGTGCTGGAAGAGCACAGCAGTTCAGGCAGCATCCAAGTAGCTTCGAAATCGACGTTTCGGGCAAAAGCCCTTCATGTCTCTGCCAACCACATCTGCGGGAAGTGCACCCAACTCCAGCTCTTCGAAAATCGAGTTAGGGAACTGGAGCTGGAGCTGGATGAACTGCAGATCATCTGGGAGGCTGAGGGAGAAATTGAGAGGATGTACAGGGAGGTGGTCACTCCTCAGACACAGAATAAGGACAGCTGGGTTACAGTTAGGGAACCAACAGATAGAGCAGGGATCCCATGTGGCCATTCCCCTCAGCAGTAAGTATACTGCTGGTGGGGATGGGTACCAGGGGAAAGCCATAGTTGTCAGGTCTCTGGCACTGAGGCTCAGAAGGAAAGGGGGGAGAATAGAAATGCACTAGTGGTAGGGGACTCAATTGTTAGATTGATTGACAGGAGATTTTGTGGTCAGGAACAGGACTCTGGGAAGGTATGTTGCCTCCCTGATGCCAGGATCCGGGATGTCATCAATTGGGTTGACAGGATTTTGAAGGGGGAGGGTGAGCAGCCAGAAATCGTGGTACATATTGGCACCAATGGTATAGCCAGGAAAGGGATTGAGGATCTGAAAAGTGACTACAGAGAGTTAGGTTGGAAGCTGAAGAGCAGGACGAGTGGAGTAGTGATCTCATGTTTGCCAACAGTGCCACGTGATAGTGAGGTGAGGAACAGGCAGCAAGTGCAACTTAACATGTGGTTGCACAGCTGGTGCAGGAGGGAGGGCTTCAGATATTTATTGGGATGCCTTCTGGGGAAAGTGGGACCTGTACATGAAGGGCGGGTTGCATCTGAATTGGAAAGGCACAAGTATCCTGGATGGGAGATTTGCTTGTGTGGTTCGAAAGGGTTTAAACTAGTTTGGCAGGGAGACGGAAACCAGAGCTACGTATCTGAGAGGGGGGCAGTTAGTTAATGGGAAGTGATAGGATGTAGTGAATCTATCGAGAAGGTTATTCATGTGATGGAACAAAGGGATTGGTTAAAGTGTGCCTGCTTTAATGCAGGGAGTGTCAGAAATAAGAGAGATAAAACTTAGAGCATGGATCAGTACTTGGGACTATGATAACGGAGATGTGGGTTTCACAGGGGCAGGAATGGTTGCTAGATGTTCCAGGGTTTAGAATGTTTAAAAAGGACAGGGAGGGTGGAAATAGAGGAGGGAGTGTAGCATTGCTAATCAGAGAATGCATCACAGCTACAGAAACGAAGATTGTTGAGAAAGGTTTGTCCACTGAGTCAGTATGGGTGGAAATTAGGAACAGCAAGGGAGCAGCCACCTTACTGGGGGTTTTCTACAGACCCCCAAATAGCAGTATGGAGATTGAAGAACTCATAGGCCGGCAGGTTTTGGAAATATGCAGATGTAGCAGGGTTGTTGTTATGTGAGACTTCAACTTTCCCAATAATGACTGGAAACTACTTAGTGCCAATGATTTGGATGGAGCTGTTTTTGTCAGGAGGGTTTCCTTACTCAGTATGTAGACAGGCTGACAAGGGGAGAGGCCATTTTGGATTTGGTGCTCGTCAATGAGCCAGGACAGGTGTCAGATCTTGTGGTGGGAGAACACTTTGGTGACAGTGACGACAACTGCCTCACATTTGCCATAGCCTTGGAGAGGGAAAGGAGCAGTTACCAAGAGAAGATATTTAGTTGGGGAAAAGGAAATTATGACGCTATCCGACAGGATTTGTGAAGTACAGATTGGGAGCAATTGTTCCACAGAAAGGTCACAACAGACATGTGGAGACTGTTTAAGGAGCAGTTGTTGCAAGTGATGCACAAACTTGTTCCTCTGAGATAGGCAAGAATGGGTGAAGTTAATGAGCCTTGGATGATGAAAACAGAGGAGCTTCTCGTCAAAAGGAAGAAGACAGGTTATATAAGGTGGAGGAAACGAGGATCTAGCACAGCTTTAGAGGATTACAGGCTTACTAGAAAGGAGCTCAGAAATGGACTAAGGAGAGTCAGTAGGGGTTGAGAAAAAGGCTTGGCAGGAAGGAGTAGGGAGAACCCAAAGTCATTTTACTCATACATGAGGAATAACAGAATGATCAGGGAGAAGGTAGAGCAGATCAGGGATAGCGGAGGGAATTTGTGCAGATAGGGGTAGCCCTAAACGAATCGTTTGCTTCGGTCTTCACTAAGGAAAGGGACCTTGTTGTGAATGAGAACTTTGATGAGCTGGGAAACAGGCTTGAACAGATCATGATTGCTGAAGTTGATGTGTTAGAAATTTTGGCAATCATTAAGATTGATAATTCCCCAGGGCCAGACCAGATTTACCCTAGATTGCTCTAGGAAGTGAGGAAGGAGGTTGCTAAGCCACTGGTGAAGATCTTTGCTTCCTCACTCGCCACAGGATTTGTACCAAAGGATTGGAGGGAGGCGAATGTTGTTCCTCTTTTCAAGAAGGGGAATAGAGAAATCCCTGGCAATTACAGACCAGTCAGTCTTACATCTGTGGTCAGCAAGGTTTTGGAAAGAATTCTGAGGGATAGGATTTATGACTATTTGGATAAACATAGCATGATTAAAGGCAGTCAGCATGGCTTTGTGAGGGGCTGGTAATGCCTCACAAATCTTATTGAGTTCTTTGAAGAGGTGATGAGACAGGTCGATGAAGGTTGAGCAGTGGATGTGGTGTATATGGACTTCAGCAAGGCATTTGATAAGGTTCCCCATGGTAGGCTCATTCATAAAGTCAGGAGGTATGGGATACAGGGAGATTTAGCTGTCTGGATTCAGAATTGGTTGGCTGACAGAAGGCAGAGGGTGGCTATAGATGGAAATTATTCTGCTTGCAGGTCAGTGGTGTCCCACAGGGCTCTGTTCTTGGGCCTCTGCTCTTTGTAGTTTTTATAAATGAGTTGGATAGTGAGGTTTTGGGGTAAGTTAGTAAATTTGCAGATGACACAAAGGTTAGAGGTGCCATTGATGGTATCGAGGGCTATTGCAGGCTTCAGCATGACATAGACAGGATGCAGAGCTGGGCTGAGAAATGGCAGATGGAAGTCAGCATGGATAAATGCAGAGTGATGCATTTTGGAAGGTCGAACTTGAATGCTGAATATAGGATTAAAGACAGGATTCTTGGCAATATAAAGGAACAGAGGGATCTTGGTGTTTAAGTACACAGATCCCTCAAAGTTGTCACCCAAGTGGATAGGGTTGTTAAGAAAGCACATGGTATTTTGGCTTTCATTAACAGGGGGATCGAGTTTAAGAGCCACGAGTTTTTGCTGCAGCTCTACAAGATCCTGTTGAGACCACACTTGGAATATTGTGTCCATTTCTGGTCACCCTATCATAGGAAAGATACAAAGGCTTTGGAGAGAGTGAAAAGAAGGTTTACTAGAATGCTGCCTGGACTGGAGGGCTTGTCTTATGAATTTAGGTTGACTAAGCCCGGACTTTTCTCGCTGGAAAGAAGGAGGAAGAGAGAAGACCTGATCGAGGTATACCAGATAACGAGAGGTATGGATAGAATCAATAGCTAGAGACTTTTCCCCAGGACAGGATTGACTGGCACGAGGGGTCATAGTTTTAAGATATTAGGAGGAAGGTAGAGAGGAGACGTCAGAGGTAGGTTCTTTACAGAGAGTTATGAATGCATGGAATACCTTGCCAGCAGTAGTGGTGGAATCAGAGGCAATAGGGACATTTAAGTGACTCCTGGACATGCACATGGACAGCAGGGAACTGAGGGATGCATAGGTTAGGTTATTTTATTTTAGATTAGGAATAATCCGCGGCACAACATCGTGGGCCGTACTTTTCTACATTCTATGTTCTGTATTGTACATCCACTGCACTGAAGAAGGCCTTGTATATCTATTACAGTCTTCATTGTGGTCCAATATACTTTACCCATTGAAACCATTTATAGTGCCCTTAGCTGGCACTTTTCTCTAAAATATATGCACTTGATTCCTTATATAAGCCTGAATTAGAGTTATTGCAAACAGATAATGTAGAACTTCCAACAGGATCATTTGATTCATGCTACAGCTTTTGTCGAAACATTCCAAAAGAGCTGAAAGTAAGAGGTGAGGTGAAAGTGATTGCCCTTAACATCAAAGTAGAATGTGGCATCAAGGAACCTCAGCAAAACTCGAGTCAATGGAAGTCAGTGGGGATGGAAATCTCCACTGGTCAGAAGCTTATCGAGCACAAAGGTTATGATTGTTGGAGATAATGATATTTTACTGCAGGTGTTCTCTGGGGCAACATCCTTGACTCAACTAACTTCAGTTGCTTCATCAATGATCTTCCGTCATACAACCATAATTGGGGATGTTCGCTGATGACCGTGCAATGTTCAGTACTACTTGTGACTCCACACTGATGTAGCCTGTGTACAAATGCATAAAGTTCTGAATAACATTCAGGCTTGGTCTGATAGGTAGCAAGCAACATACACATCACACAGCTGTCATACAATCACTATCCTAAATGAGGGAGAGCTAATCATTTTTTCTTGGCATTCAATAACATCATCATTGCTGAATCTCCCATTATCAATACCTTTGAATCCACTATTAACATGAATTGAACTGGACCAGCCATATGGCTGCTGTGGCCACAAAAATAGGTCAGATGCTAGGAATTCAGTGACACATCACTTACCTCTTTTCTCCTTAATGCCTGTCTATCATCTGCAAGGCACATGTCAGAAATATAACAGGATATTTCCCATGTGCCTGGATAAGTGCAGCTCCAAGATCATCCAAGAAACTTGACACCATCCAGGAATCCACTTGATTGGCACCTAATCCACCAATATTTTCAATATTCATTCCACAATTACAATTGTGCATACTATCTACAAGATGCGCTGTAACAACCTAACAAGGTTCCTTTGACAGAACCTTCCAAAACCATGACCTTTAATATCTAGAAAGACAAGGACAGGAACATGGGAACACCTGCACCTGCAAGCTCTCCTCAAAACCTCACATCATCCTGACTTGGAATTACCCTGCCATTCCATCACTGTTGTGAATTAAACTTCCGAAATTCCTTTTCTACTAGGATTGTGGGTTTCCCTATAGGATATGAATTGCAGCAGTTCAAGAGGATAACTCAATACTAGCATTTCAAGGGCAATCAGAAATGGGCAGTAAATGCTGGCCGAGCCAGCAGTTCCCAGATCATGAAAAGAATAAATAAAAATAGTGTTATTTGTGAAATAAAGCTTGTCATTTTCCCATTCTTCCTTGTTTGCAAACTCTATTATGTCTACTTTTTCATAACCTTTGATACTTTAGGAGCTCTATTGGCATGTTATCTTTATTAAACACCACAACAAATCATTTACTTTACTTTAGAAAAGCTATACCTCTCTGGGATCATTTTGTTGATTTCTGTTTTGCCTTAGGATTCTCATATATCCAACATCATAACATTTCTGGTTTCAATTTGAAAATAAGATATTTTCATTCATCATGTTCATCATTTTCTCATCAAAAATTGTGTTTTGCTTTGCTATCTGCGTGTGTATACTGCAGTCCGTTCCGTCTTTAAAATATTGTGGAGCCATTAAAAGCAAATCTCTGTGTCCTCCTAGTTACGGTCATGGTATACTCCTCTCACTTTTCCTCTTTAGCTCTGACAATGTGCTTACAAATGTCTTTGTACACCCTCCATTTAACTTTACCTGGCTCAACTCCCAGTTGATTGGTTGTCTGCAACCCCCATACTTTTCTCTTGCAATTTTATTAGTTTGGAATGCTGAAAATTTACATGATTTTATGCAGAGGTAAGTTTTCTTTGGATTCTTTGGTAAGCAATCATTAAACCATGGGCATTCAAGCAATACGTTCATGTCACTCATCAAAATCCACAAAATGGCAAGCATTTAATGGATGTCCCAGTGGTGAGTTTGGTGAGATTAAGACATTTAATTGTGCAGGAGTGTAGCAGCTAGGGACCCCCATGCTTTCTCACCTCTGTCTCACTTAAGACTGTGCTGGGAAGCTCATGGACAGCCTTCTCATCCCATAATCAATTATGGCCAGGAATTATGCACTCTTAGTTGCTGATAAATGGACACAACTCCAGAAAGTTTTGTGAGCGGGGAGGGGAGTATTGGGCAGCTGAGAAACATCACAATTGTTCTTTTTGACCCCTGCCTTATGCCTTTTTATCCCCACTGCAATCCCCCAGCTGCCATTGCTCACTTGTGACTTGGTTCCTTGGCCATCCTAGGACCAGGAGGGTGTATTACTGACACCAATCCTCATGCCAAACCATGAGGGCTGTTAGCGTCTGATTAACCAGTGGCCCTCAGCAGGAAGAACTTCTACTTTCACCAGGATCCTTAATCTCAGAGAGTCCCTACCAGCTAAGTGCCCTCAAGTGGCAGACCTTCCCGAAAAGAAGTAAGTATGAGGTTCTTGCTAGTTCTCTAGCTGGAGAGTGAGACCCCAGTAACCTGCATTAAGTTCTGCATAATGTGAAGCTGATCTAATCATAAGCTGTAAACCTCTCTATAAAAATAAGTGTCAGGTCATTCGTGAAAAAATATGGATTAAGAACAGAAGTAAACTACCTGGCCTCTTAGGCCTGCTTTGCCACCCAATAAGACGGTGGGTGATCTGATTACCCTACCTACCCCAGACAATCTTTCACCTCTTGCGCTTATCAGAATAGCAATCTACAATTTACAAATTTACAGACAGGGTGACTGAGGAAAAAACGTTTCTTCTTGTGACAGAATGTTTAACCAGTGACACCTAGTTCTAGATTCTCCCAAAAGTGGAAACATCTTTTCCACATTCACTCTGTCAGCAGCTCTCATGATCTTATGTATTTCAATCACATCATCTCTTATTCATCTAACCTCCAGTGGATATAAACCTGGTCTATCCAATCTCTCCTCAGAATGAAAAATTACCCATTCTAGATTCTTGTCTGAACTACTTCCATTGCATTTACATGAAAAGTACTATGAAAACGTTGAGCATGTTTTAAAGAATGCAAAGAAACAAAGAAGAAAATAAGAAATTCTAGGGATGGGATTGTTGGCAACTCTTATACTAAAATAATCACACTATCAATTATAAAATGTATCCTGTGCACCTCAGTAGAAAAATCTCATGGCTAGTGGACTAAAAACAGCCATCAAACTAATCATTAGAAGACAATCCCATTAATTTATGCTAGCCTGCATTTTCTGATATTTAATACCACATTATATGTGTTTTTACGCCAGTGGAGTATAATTGGAGGCAGTCAGCCATCTCCCTCTGCTAGATGCAGTGTAAAAAGGCTAAGTGGCTGAGAGCCAATATGATCCCCGATGCATGAAAATGTGGGTCTACAAATGTTTCATCAGATTAACTAAGCTCAGAAAGTTTGCTCAGGCAGTTAGTCCTGAGGTTTGGTTTTCATTAGAATCGCTACAGTGTGGAAGCATTCAGCCCAATGAGTCCACATTCAGCCCTCTGAAAAACATTCCACCCAGACCCATCCCCCTACTGTACTCCTGTAACTCTGCATTTGCCATGGCTAATGCACCTAACCTACACATCCCTGAACACTATGGGTAATTTAGCATAACCAATCCACCTAATTTGCACATCATTCTAGATCTGCGCATGAGGTTCAATAACACTGCAGAGTCCAGCTACTGACAGACAAACCAAACGTGAGAAAATGGTGCACAGGGTGTATTTTCTAAAATAGAATGTGAGAACAAGCATAAAAATGCTTTTGTGAGTGCTCTTAATCTGGTTTTATCATCGGAATGCTTCAGTCAATTTGTTGATGTTTTGAATGTTGGAATTAATTTCTTGCATAAAATGAGTATTTATATCCTATCAATAGGTTTTACGAAGCAACACAAACAGGCTTTTAGTCATAAAAACAGAAAATGCAAGAAGTGGGTTCATCAGCATCTGTAAGAAGACAAATTTTGTTAAGTTCTGAAGAATGGGCATTGGACTCAAAACATTAATTCTGATTTTGGTCCACAGATGTTGCCAGACCTACTGAGTTTATCCAGCAATTTCTGTTTTTATTTCAAAGTTTTAGTAACATCTGATTACCTATGGAGCCTAATGGTTAAGAATGGGAGTCAGACCCTTAGTATACTTGGGAAGCTCACCCAAGTCTGCAATGATGCTTCATTGGGACTGACCTATGAAAGCTTGGAAAGTTAAGATGATGCCATATTGCTCTAATGCAACACTAAGCTGGCAAAGTGCTTCTCAGACACCTGGGTCAAGCTTAACATTTCCAAAGGTGTAGCCTGGCCTGGAAGGCAATCCATTTTTTCTTGGATTTACTACCTACTTTCCTCTGAATTCTGGAGCGGTTGGAAAGTACATGGCAGAACTATTATCAAGAATACCTTCATGAGGTGCATCAAGCAGTATTTCCTGTGAAGCCTGAGAATTCCTGAGTGCCAACTCTTACCGTGGAGTGAGGATAAGTGAAAGTTGTATTCCTGCAACATCATTTTTTCAGTGCATTCTGACCTAATCCATTTTCTGGGCATTAACTGACAACTGTAACAATTAGCTAATGAAAGTTGGATTAGAAATTGCTCCTTCCACACGGGTACATTAATGTTGTAGTTGTTTTGAAGGTCCATTGTCTAATTTGCAGGTATTGCTGTAGAAGTCCCACA
The DNA here is from genome assembly GCF_047496795.1 of Chiloscyllium punctatum. Taxonomy (NCBI): domain Eukaryota; kingdom Metazoa; phylum Chordata; class Chondrichthyes; order Orectolobiformes; family Hemiscylliidae; genus Chiloscyllium; species Chiloscyllium punctatum. The sequence continues at coordinate 63,740,612 of NC_092743.1, forward strand.
GGCTCAGGTATTAGGCTCAACTATCTTCAACTGCTTCATAAATGACCTTCCTCTATGAGATCAAGAAACAGAATTGTTTATTCTATTGGCCTTACAAACATGAAGGGAAAATAAGGATAAAAAGGAAATTATTTACAAATGTGGGCATGGAACGAAATCTGTGATTACAAGGACTGAGGAGACTCAGTCTCTCTGTTTGCCATTCCCATTTGCTCTCTTTCACCAAAGACTTTCTTTTCAGCAAAGGTTTGTTAAACTGCTCCAGTTGCCCTCCCTTATTGCTGCCACCTGTTGGGGGAAGACCCAACGAACTGCTCAACTCTCTTGATCAGTGTCCTCTATCATTCTCAACCTAAGCTATTGAAGACCTTGTTACAGCTCTAACATAAATTCAGAAGTGGAGACATTCATTGATGTTTGTATTGTGTTCAGTATCATTCATAACTTTTCAGGTAGTGAAGCACTCCCTGCCTGCATGCAGAAAGAAATAAATAAGGTTCATCTTTGGGCAACGTGCATACCACCCAAGTTGAATGAATGAATTGAATGAATTGAATTTATTGTTACGTGTTTTGCGGGCAATACAGGCAGATCACATAGTTAAGTAGCATAGATAAGTAAATAATAGGTAAACAGCCGCAAAAACAAAAACACAGGTACAGGCAAATGTTAAGAGTTTGTGAGTCCATTCAGTATTCTACCAACAGTAGGATAGAAACTGTTTTGAAACTGGCTGGTGTATGTGTTCAGGCTTCTGTACCTTCTCCCCGATGGTAGAGGTTGTAGAAAAACATTGCCAGGATGGGATGGATCTTTGAGAATGCTGGCGGCCTTTCCTTGATAGTGGGACTAGTAGGTGGATTCTATAGATGGGATGTTGGCCTTTGTGATTGTCCGGGCTGCATTCACCACTCTCTGTAACCATCTCTGATCTTGAATGGTATAGTTGCCATATCAGGTAGTGCTACATCCAGACAGAATGCTCTCAATGGCACACCTATAAAAGTTGGCAAGAGTATTTGCTGTCATGCCAAATTTCCTCAGCTGCCTGAGGTAGAAGAGATGCCTTTGTTGGACCTTTGTAACCAGTGGGTTTGGAGCCACATGTAGGCCAAACCAGGTAAGGACAGAAGATTTCCTTCCCTAAATGTCATTAGTGAACCCGACCCGTTTTTTTCTGAAAAACAACAATGGTTTCATGATCATCATTATACCCTTAATTCCATATTTTTAAAAATTGAATTCATCTGCCATGGCAGCATTTGAATCATGGCCCCCAGGACACTATCTAGGTCTCTGGATTAATAGTCTGGCATAAATACCACAAGGCCATCATTTCTTTTTCAGCCTGTTCCTACCCATTGAGCTTATTTCTTCCTACCTTGACACGATTTTTCCTTGCCTTGCTCAATCTCTTCACACTTACATTCATGATTTGATATTTCATTAATTTCCAATTTCCTGGCCCGAAACTGCCTCATCTTCACCCTGGACATCCAGGCCTCTGTACCTCCATCCCCAGCAGGATTGTCATAAGTCTCTCTGCTTCTTCTTGAACAGAATCCTTATCAGTCTCCATCCATCTTTATTCTCCTCCACCTGGCTGAACTTGTCCTCTCATTGAATAATTTGTCTCACTGGTCTTGCTTCCTCCAATGAAAACACATGGATACCCAGAAAGATGCCTTAGTTAAACCTGTCTTTTTTTATGGAACATTCTTTGTTCCAGTCCTACACAATCTCCTGACCACATCACTGAATTAATCAATGCCACCTCCTCTTCTCATAAAGCCATAGAGTTATGACGCACAGAAATGGATCCTGTTTCCTGAAAGAATTCCATTCAATTCTTCCTGTTTCTCCATCTATTTTCCACAATAGTGCTTCCAACATTCTTTGGTCTTACACTATGATGCACAGTATCATCAACTTTATCCAATTCATTTCTGCTTTCACCCCCTCTCCTCCTTTCCTGTACTGCATGAGTGTTTCCCTTGTCTTTACTTTCCAATCCACCAGTCTCATTTTATTCATTCATTCACAGGATGTGGTCAGGCCAGTATTTATTGTCCAATCCTTAAACCCCTTCCTCTCCCTTTCCTGTCAGTATTCTGAAGCAATCATTCCATCTGTGAAATCCTGATCCACTCCTCTAACATCCCCGGCACCTCATCTCCCTTCCACAGCACTTTTCCACGCAGTTGCAGAAGCTGTAACCTTTTTCTTTTACCCCCAGTGGAAGTGGCACAGTGGCTCCGCGGTTAGCACAGCGTTAGGGATCTGATTTGATCTCACCCTCTGGCTGTGTTGATTTTGCACATTCTCCCCATGTCTTTGTGGATTTCCTCTGGGTGCTCTGGTTTCCTCCCACTGTCCAAAGGTGTGCAGATTAGGTGGATTGGCCATGCTAAATTGCCCCTTGTGTCTGGAGATGTACAGGCTAGGTGGATTAACCATAGGAAATGAAGAATTACAGGGATAGCTTGTGGAGGGGTGGGTGTGGATGGGATGCTGTTTGGAGGGGACCGTGTGGACTCGATGGACTGAATGGCCTGCTTCCACACTGTAGGGAATCTATAATCTTTCCAGTAATTTCTATAGCAATATAATCAGACTAGATAACTTTAAGGACAATTTAAGTGTGTTTCCAGCTTACAAGAAATCCAAAACATTGCAGACTCATGAAATAATTGGAGCCATGTTTATTCTTGGGAGTAAATAGATTAGCAAGAAGGCTGTATTTTCAACTCAAATTAAAATTGTTCATAATTAATACTTGTCAGTTTTGTATTGTTAGACTGATAACCTCCAAATATCTGCATTTACATCTGTAATCCAGCTGTGGGCACAGTTACTGAAATGCAGCAGCTATTGTATTCAGGGGGAAGACTGATTGACAGGTGATCTAACCAAGTTTAGACGGATAGATTGTTTCTTTTTCTAGTCCTACTCTTTCATGGTCGCAATAAATTCTAAGTTTAACCAGGGTGAGGACTTAACGAATAACATGGGCCTCGGACTATATGACTGTACCTGAGCTCCCTTGATGTTTGCTATTGTTGTTGTACTCAGTGGTTTTTCCTTAGCAAAGTTGTCTTTGTTTAAAAGTTAAAAATGTATTCATATGTGCTCACACAATCCTCTTCTGAAAAAATAAGACTTGAATGACATTACTTCAGAACACAGGACAGCCTTCTTGAAACCATAGTTTGGTAAAATTGATCACATAGGATCCCCACTACATTCAGCCAATCACGTCAGAAAGCATGGTCAATGCGCTCAACTCATACTAGTGCAGGTAAATATAATCAAAGGGCTGAAAGTGAGATATTAAATCAACACTTGCATTATTGAAGCTCCAGTGGAAGCAGAATTATGTGTTTAATTGCTTCTGCCTCCCAATTAACCCTTTAGCCAGGTGGTTTTAGGACTACACCTGAGAATTTGAGTTCAAGACAGACTAGTTGAGGAGAAGGTAAAGTCAAGAATAGTCTTTAAGCTTCAGTTTGTTACATATTAACATCATACACTACTTTACTTGTTAACATGTGAACTACCCAGGTTATAATCTTATTGTTAAGAGACCGGAGGGCATAAAGAGACCATTTCATGAATCATTATGAAGCAATCACACTTATGCCATGATGCAGAAAGAGTGTTTTGCAGTCTGGTAAGATTGATCATATTTGCTTGCCCTTCCAAGTGTACGGGGTTATGGGTTTAGAAGGTGCTGTCTAAATACCCTTCATGAATTTCTGCAATATATATTGTAGATGATACACACTGCTGGTATTGAGTGTCAATGGAGTGGATGTTTGTGCAAGTGGTGTCAGTGCACATGCATTGTCTGGGATAATGTCAAGCATCTTAAATGTTGTTGGAGCTGTGCTCATTCAGGTATGCTGGGAGTTGCCAAAGCAACAAACACCTGCCAAGTTCCCAAAGCCTGTACATGCTGCAGGAACTCCTCACATCACATTTTGGCCCATCAAACATTCAGGATGGTTGGACGGTATCTTCAATATTGCAGTTGTGGCTAGACAGACATTCGCTCACACAGCTGGTGAAGAACAGTGAACAGACGTAACAAATGTAGATAATGTATTTCCAGTTAGCCAGCCCTTATGTGCCCTCTGTTCCCTCAGATGGTGATCTTCTTTTTTTCCTCCCAACACATCCCAGCACAGTCATGGATTTTGCAGCTGGGTCAAAGGGATCCTGCCCTACCCTGGAGTTCTGTTGGCCTTAGAAGCTCGGTGGGTGAATGTGAGGGTGTTGTGGTTGGGAGGGCCCAGACATGCTGAGTGTGTCCTTCTCAGATGCAGCTACATCCTCCTTGTCTGACCTACCACAGAGCTGAGGATGGCAGAGAGGGTGAAGGTGGAAGTCTCAGCTATCTCTGGAGTGTTCTGAATGTTAACTTTGGGAATATCAGGGGTGGGCAGTGGCGCGGTGATTGAGGCCTCCTTTTCCTGGGTGCCGATTGGCACTGCACTGTTTCTTTTTGAGGAAGAGGCGCCTGGAGCAAACTCAAAATCCCTCAATCCCTGTCATCTTAATATTGGTTTTGAGCACCAATGGTTAGAACAATGGGGGGCAGGCTCTGGATTCTAGGGGTGAGGTGAGAATGACTGCTCATGACATCAAAGTGCATTTGATGGACTGACTAAGCATCAAGGAGCCATAGCAAAACTAGACTCAGTGGGAATCAGGGGGAAATGTCCCCATTGTTTGGAGTCATCTCTATCACAAAGGAAGATGGTCTTGGTTGTTGGAGATCAGTCATCTCAGCTCCAGGGCATCTCTGCAGAGTTTCAAAAGGTGGTGTCCTTGGACCAACCACATTTTTAGATGCTTCATTATTGACCTTCACTCCACCATAATGTCAGAGTCGGGATGTTCAATGACGTTTGTACAGTAGTCATCATCATTCATGACTCTTCAGATAGTCCATGTCCAAATGCAGCTAGACCTCGACAATATGGAGGCTTGGGCTAACAAGTGGCAAGTAAAATTCAGGCCACACAAGTTCCAGGCCATGACCAAAGCCAACAACTTTTTCTCATTAACACTCAATAATGTTACCAGCACTGCAACCCCTCAATTAATATTCTGGGTATTAGAGTTGACCAGAAACTCAACTGGACTAACCATACACATATTGTGGTTACAATCAAAGGCTAGAAATCCTGCAGTGAGTAATTCACCTCCTGACTCCACAAAGGTGCAAGTTCCACTTGCCTGGATAAGTACAGCTCCAAAAAGAGTTAAGAATGTAGCCAGCAGAAGGAGGAATCAATAACAACACTACACCCCACCCCTAATACCAAAGTGCCTATATTTCCCACCTATGTCCTTCTGCAATCTCCCAGGTTCCTCAATAGTACCTGTCCCTCCACCAACCATTGTGTCATCTGAAAACTTAGTTTCGGTGCCCTCAGTTGCTTCATCCAGATCGCTAATGTATAACATGTAAAGCGGAACTCCACTCGTCACTGGCTGCTATCCTGAAAAAGACCTCTTTATCCTCAATGTGCCTTCTCCAGTCAGCTAATTCTCTATCCACGATAGGACCTTGCACCCAAAACCTTGCCCTTTTCTTATTTGGCAGGCTTCTGTGCAGCAACTTGTCAAAGGCCTTCTAGAAATTCAAATAATTCACATCCACTAGCTCTCCTTTGCATAAATTGTTTGTTACCTCCTCAAAGAGTTCTAATAGATTTGTCAGGCATGTCCTGCCTTGATGAAACCATGTTGACTTTGCCCTGTTCTAACATGTACTTCCAAGTTCTCCAATTTCATCCTTGCTGATGGACACTGAAATCTTACCAATAATTGAGGTTAGGTTAACCAACCTATAACTTCCCATCTTCTGACTCTATCCCTTCTTAAATAGAGATATTACATTATCCATTTTCCAGCAGGATTTCTGGGACTGACCCTGACTCCAGTGATTCGTGAAGTATCACCACCAATATCTCCTCAATCTCCTCAGCCATCTTCTTCAGAACTCTGTGGTGTGGTTCATCTGGTCTGGATGATTTATCTACCTTCAGACCTTTCAGCTGCTCCAGCACCTTAATGATGGTCACTGCACATCTCTGCCCCCGACTCTCTTGAAATTCTGGTATGCTGCTGGTGTCTTCCACTGTGAAAACTGGTACAAAGTACTACTCAGTTCCTCTGCCATTTCTTTGTTCCCCATTATTACTTCTTCAGCCTCACAGTCCAATGCCCACTCTTGCCTTGCTCTTACCTTTTATAAATACGAAAAAAAATTGCGATCTTCTTTTATATTACTAGCTAGCTTACCCTCATTTAATTTGTTCCCCTACCTTATTGCTTTTTTAGTTGTACTCTGTTGGTTTGTAAAGGCTTGCCAAATCTCTTACTTCCCACTAATCTTTACCACATTGTATGCTTCATCTTTAGTTTTTATGCTGTTCCTAATTTCCCTTGTCAACTCTGGCCAGCGCCTCACTCAGGTTTTTGTAGTTACTATCACTCAATTGGTTTACCGTTACGTCTGATTCCAGCTTCTCCATCTCAAACTGCAGGGTGAATTTTATCATATTATAGTCCCTGCCCCCGAGAAGCTCCCTAATCAAGTCCTCCTCATTACATAGCACTAAATCCAGAATTTTGCGTTCCCTCGTGGACTCTACTACAAGCTGCTCCAAAAACCAAACAGACACATCACATATTCCTTTTCATGGGATCTGCCACCCACCTGATCTCCACCAACATATTGAAGGAGGGCTTGTATATAACTCCCATCAGAATCTTTTTTTTCCTTTGTGGTTCCTCAACTTTACCCACACAGATTCTGTGCCTCTGACCATATATATCACCCCTTGCTATTGATTTAATTTCATTTTTTACTAACAAGACAACCCCAACTGTCTTTTAGATGGAACACTGGGACATTTAGTTCCCAGCCCAGATCGTCGAGCGGCCACATATCTGTGATCCCTGTAACATCATACCTAACAATTTCAACCTAGTCATGAGCTCATTTACCTTGATTTGAATACCACATGCATTTAACTACAACATCACCAGTCCTGCGTTGACCATTCCCTTTCTCGGAGTTGTTTCCTTATCTGCTGTGCCTGGTGTTAGATTCTTGACTCTTTCCATACTGTCTGCCCTACTACTGGTTCTGTAAATGTTAATAGCCTCACCCCACTTAACTAGCTCAACGTCCCCGTGACCACCTCTTAGGGCAGCAAGGTGGTTCAGTAGTTCGCACTGCTGTCTCACAATGCGAGGTACCTGTGCTTGATTCAACCCTCTAACTGTCTGTGTGGAGTTGCACATTCTCCCCTTGTCTATGTCAATTTCCTCTGCGTGTTCTGGTTTCCTCTCAAGTCCAAAGATGTGCAGGTTGAGAAGATGGCCATGCTAAATTGCCCATAGTGTCCAGGAATGAGCAGACTAGATGGGTTGGCCATGGGAAATGCAGGGTCACAGGGTCTCTGTGGGATGTTCTTCAGAAGGTCAGTGTGGCTTTGAAGATCCAAATGACCTGCTTCCACACTGTAGGAATTCTATGATAACATGATACCCCTCAGGACACTCCAGAGGTGTGTGAGCCTTCCACCTCCACCCTGTCTGTCACCCTGAACCTGTGGGTGGTCAGACAAGGAGGCAGCCTCTGATTTGGGCATCTCAGGCAATGCAGGTCTGATTGACACCACCTACACCAACATTCATCCCCACCACAACTGACACTCAGTAACAGCAGCACACATGAAGATGCACTGCAAAAATTCACCAAGAATCCTTCGACAGTGCCTTCCAAACCCATAACCACGTCCTTCTAGAAGAATAAGGAGAGCAGATACATGGGAACATGACCATCTACAAGTTTCCCACCATTCTGATTGGAAATATATGGCTGATCCTTCAGTGTTGCTATGTCAAAATCTGAAGTTCCCTCTCTAACAACTTTGTGGATCAGCAAATAGACTACAGCAGATCAAGAACGCAGCTCAACACCACCTTCTCGAGGGCAACTAACAAAAAAGGTCTGTGTGCATATTTAGCAGACCCTGAGAGTGCTGAACCTGGCTGCCTCCAAACTGTCCTTTTTGACGTGTCTAAGGCAGTATTGCTACAGTCTTTCAGCCTTTTGCATCATGTCGCCCATGCCCCTGACAAACCCACATGCTGTTCCTTTGTTTGCTTGTTCGTGTCAATAAAGTCATGAATCCTGGGGACAGCTCCTGCCTGGAGCTGAGTGGATGCCTGGTCTCTGCCAGTTCTTCAAATGCCACCGATCTGGGCATTTCTTCCTCAGACAGCTGTGGAGACTTGACAGTAAAGTGCACAACTGACTCTAATCCAGCTGATGTACCCACCAAGGTGTCAGTGTCTGTGCCAGTAGGAGATGCAGGAGATAGTCTTACTAGACTATCCTCCGAGACATATTCCATCCCTCAGAGATGGAGGAGGGGTTGCCTTGAGCACAGCCCTCTTGGCCGCAGAGATCATGGCAATACCAATGTTTCTTGCAGAAGACAAAATGCATCATGACCGAGGGATGAAGTTCTGGCATGGTGACAAAACATTCACAGTGGAGCAAACGACAGAGTAGCACAACAACGGCAATACTTTTTACTTGGTTGCCAGGACATAAATGTTTCTAAGTATAGCCCCAGTGCTATCCTTGATGGACAGTACTATCCATCCACCAATAGGTACTCATAAATGCCATATACCCCTGAACATTCAGGTCACCTTTCTTATCTTACACACATACCTAGAAGAGTAAGCTACTGAGCTCTTCAAGCCTGCTCCACCATTCAATAAGGTCTTGACTGATCATTTTAACCTCAACCCTACATCCCTGCAAATCTTCAAAAATCTTTCATCCCCTTAGTAATCCACCTTTGCCTTAAACATATTTAAAGATTTTACATCTACTATCTTTTGAGGAAATGAATTTCAAAGACTTATTACCTTCTAAGTGAATAAAGTGTTTTTCTCATCTCTGTTTTAAATGGGCAACCCTATATTGTTAAACAATGAGCCCTAGTTCTATATTCTCCCAAAGGAGAAAACATCCTTTCAACATTCATCCAGTCAAGTCCCCTCAGAATCTTATATATTTCAATTTAGTCACCGGTGAATCTTCTAAATTCCAGAGGACGCAGATCTAGCCTGTCCAGCCTGTCCAGCCACTCCTCTTCAGGCAACCTGCTCATTTTCAGGTATTAATCTAGTAAGCCCTCTTTGAACTGCTTTCAATGTATTAACATCCTTCCATAATTACAGTGACCAGTACTCCAGAGGCAGTCTTATCAATGCCCTGTATAAACGAAACATAACCTCCTCACTCTTGCTTTTGGAAACAACAATGTTTAACTTAAATAAAGACAATTACAATGAGCTAAAATGGACTCGATAAGTAGGTTAGCAGGAAAGACAGCAAGCTAGTAATGACAGATATTTAAGGAAGTAATGTATGTTACTCAGCAAAACTGTATCTCCGTAAGGGGAAAAGTTTCTGAGAGGGGGATATGCCTAACCAAGGAAGTTAAGGAGAGTATTAAGTTGAAAAAAACACAATGAGGCACAAGGCAGTGATAGCCTTGAAGGCTGGGATAAATTCAAAATCTAACAAAAGAGGACTAAAGAGATAATAAAGAGAAAATTAACTAGTAGGGGAATCTTGCAAGGAAAATAAATCTAACAATCTGAACTTCTTTAAATGTATAAAAAGGGAAAAGTCAATGTAAACATAAACAATGCATCTTGGGAGATCATTATGGGGAACAAGAAAATGGTAAAGGAGATAGGTAGATATTTTATGTCAGTCTTTAAGGTGGAAGATTCTGTGACTGTCTCTTTAATATTGAAGAATATGGGGAGAAATTAAGTACTATCGTCATCACTAGAAAACTAATGTTAGACAGACTAATAAGACTAAAGCTAACTAAGTCCCCTGGCCCTGATGGCTTGCACCGTAGCATCCTAAAAAGAGTAGCTACAGAGATAGTAGATGCAGAGTTTGTAATGTTTCAAATATCCTTGGATTCTTTAAAACTACGGGAGAATTGGAAAACTGCCAATGTGATGCCCCCATTCAAAAAAGGAGGGAGGCAAAAAGCAGGTAAGTATAGTTCAATTAGCCTAACGTATGTTGTTGGATAAGTATTGGAATCAATTATTAAAGAAGTAAAAGCAGAACATTTAGAACACCATAACCTGATCAAACAGAGTCAGCATGACTTCATGAAAGGGAAATTGTGTCTGACTAATTTATTATTTTTGCAAGGAAGTCTCAACCAATGTGCACAGAAGGGAACCAGGAGATGCGTTGTATTTGGAGTTCCAGAAGTCATTTGACAAGATACCTCAGAAAGGGTTAAGTTATAAGCTAAGAGCTAGTATTGGGGGTAGTATATTGGCATGGATAAAGAATTGGCTCATGGGCAGGATAAAGAAGTTCTTTTTCAGGTTGGTTACCTGTAACCAGTGGGGTCCTACAGGGACCAGTACTAGGGCAGCAACTGTTTACAATATATGTTAATGAATTGAAGGAAGGAAGTGACTCTATTGTAGCTAATTTTGCAGATAACACAAAAATAAGTGGACATGTAAGTGGTGAGAAGTATACAAACAGTTTACAGACAGATATTGATGCATTGAGTAAGTGTGCAAAAATTTGGTGAATGGACTATAATGTGGGAAAATGTGAAGTTGTTCATTTCAAAAGAGAACAAAGGAGTAGAATGTTATTTAAATTAAGTACATTACCATGACTAGAAAAGTAATGTTAGGTAAACTAATAAGGCTAAAGGTGCATAAGTCCCCTGGTGCTGATAGATTGTACCATAGAATCCTACACAAAACCTACTGAGATAGGAGATGCATTGGTTGCAATTTTTCAAAACTCCTTGACTCTGGAAAAGTACAGGAGCAAAACTGCAAACAAAGAGGCCATTTAGACCATCAAATCTGCACTGATCTTCTGAAAAGATCCAGCACCCCCACCCTATCCTGTGACACTGCATTGGCTATCCACCTAATCTGCACATCCCTGGACACTATGGGACAATTTAGTATGGCCAATCCACCTAATCTGCACATCCCCACATCCCTGGACATTATGGGGCAATTTAGCATGGCCAATCCACCTAATCTGCACATCCCCACATCCCTGGACACTACGGGGCAATTTAGCGTGGTCAATCCACCTAATCTGTACATCTTTCAACTATGAGAGGAAATAGGAGCACCTGGCAGAAACTCAGGCAGACATTCCTTCCCTGTTCTGCAGAGACTGTTCCCTCCGCAACTTCCCTGTTAGGTCCATCCCACACCACCCCCCCGCCCCACCTCCCCGGCCGCCCCCCCGCCCCCCCACCAATCCACCCTCCACTCCCAGCACCTTCCCTTGCTGTCGCAAGAGGTGTAAAACCTGTAACCACACCACCCCCTCACCTCCATCCAAGCTTCCAAATGATCCTTCCATTCCAGTAGAGATTTTCCTGCACACCCAAACACCTCATCTACTGTGTCAGTTGCTTTCGATGTGGTCTTCTCTACACTGGGGAGACGGGATGCCAACTTGTGGAACGTTTCAGGGAACATCTCTGGGATACATGCACCAAATAACCCCACCACCCTGTGGCCGACCGCTTCAACTTCTCCCTCCCACTCTGCCAAGGACTGCAAGTCCTGGGCCTTCTCCACAGCCAAATCCAATCCACCTGATGCCTGGAGGAAGAACGCCTCATCTTCTGCCTTGGGACCCTCCAACCACACGGCATCATTAACTTCACCAGTTTTCTCATTTCCCCTCCCCCCACCTCATCCTAGATCCAACCTTCCAACTCAGCACCATCCTCTTGAACTGTACTACCCGCCCATCTTTCTTTCCACCTATCCACTCCACCCTATCACCATCATCCCCCAACTGCGTCTACCTATCACCTTCCCAGCTACCTTACCCCCACCCTCCTATTTACCAGCCCCCTTCCCCCATGCACAAACTCCTCCCCCCCTTCCCCACCATGATGAAGGACTTATCTTGACTCTCTGCTCCTTGGATGCTGCCTAACCTGCTGTGCTTTTCCATTGCCATATTTTGACACAGAGAGAATGTGCAGACTCCACACAGACAGTGCTACGTTCAAACCTAGATTCCTGGCACTGAGGCAACAATGCCAACCACTGAGCCACCATGCCACCCTAATAATCAGGGGCTTGTCCAGGATATGAAACTGTGACATCTCACTTGCTAGTTGAAAGCAAGCTTAGGAGTGAATCATATCCTTAGACCAGTGACACAATCTTGTGGGGTTCTTGTACGCAAAACATAGAAATCCAACACACAGATATAGCACATAATTGGGAAGGCTGGTGGAATATTGGCCTTTATATCAAGGGCGTTGGAATATAAGAATAGGGAAGGCTTACTGCAATTGCACAAGGCATCTGGTGAAACCACATCTGGTGTATGTGAGCAATTTTGGTGCCTTTATCTAATGAAAGATATCATTTCATTGCAGGGTATTCGGAGAAGGTTTACCAGGATGATCCCTGGTATAGATGGATTGTTTTATGAGCAAAGATTAAACAGATTCAGACTCTACTCACTAGAGTTCAGAAGAATGAGAAGTGAGCTCATTGAAGAATATAGAATTCTTTAGCGTTTGACAATGTTAACATTGAAATGATGTTTCTCTTCATGGGAGAGTCTACAACCTGAGGGCATAGTGTCAGAATAAAGGCAATCCAAACTTAATACTGAGGTGAGGAGGAACTTCTTCTTTGAGGGTTGAGAGTCTTTGGAACTTATCATTTGAGTGGGAGCAGCGGCCGAGTAAAAGCGAACCCGGGAGACTACAGCTAAGGTAAGACAGTTTGTTTCAAAATTACTTACCTGTAGCGGGCAGCGGTGTTTTTCTTTTCTCTCTCTTCACAAAAAGAGCGGGAGCAGCAGAGGAAGTGACGGCAAACAGAGGGGCAGCCGGGAAGGAGAACAGTGAGTATAAATACTCACCCTTTAATCACCAACGGTCATTTGAGTGGGAGCAGCGGCCGAGTAAAAGCGAACCCGGGAGACTACAGCTAAGGTAAGACAGTTTGTTTCAAAATTACTTACCTGTAGCGGGCAGCGGAAGTGAGGTTGGAACGCATAGCTGGGCGGGAAGGTAAGTGATTAGTATTTGAGTGGGTGTGTTCTAGACCCCAGGTCCTACTTTCGTAGGGCCTCCTCTAACCTAACTTTAAAGTCCACAGGTAAGTGACTCAGTGTTATTGACTCAGTGTTCTTGTTTTTGGAGACAAAGTGTACAGTCATGGCAGCGCAGGCGGTGGAATGTTCCTCCTGCAGGACGTTTGAGGTAGGGGTGACCACCGATACTCCTGCCGACTTCGTCTGCAGGAAATGCAGTCAGATCCTGATCCTCACCGAACGAGTTAGGGAACTGGAACTGGAGTTGGATGAACTGAGGATTATTCGAGAGGCTGAGAGGGTGATTGATAGAAGCTACAGGGACATAGTTACGCAGGAGAACAGAGGTAGCTGGGTAACAGTTAGAGGTGGGAAGGGGAAGAAGCAGGCAGTGCAGGGTTCACCTGTGGTCGTTCCCCTGAAAAATAAGTATACAGCTTTGGAAACTGTTGGGGGGGACAGCCTTGCAGGTGTAAGCTGCAGTGAAGGGGTCTGTGGCTCTGAGACTCAGAAGGGAAAGGGGGAGAGGAGGAGAGCGCTAGTTATAGGGGACTCTCTAGTTAGAGGGACGGACAGGCGGTTCTGTGGACATGGGCGAGACTCTCGGATGGTTTGTTGCCTCCCGGGTGCTAGGGTCCGAGACATCTCGGACCGTGTCTTCAGAATCCTTAAGGGGGAGGGTGTGCAGCCAGAAGTCATGGTACACATTGGCACCAACGACATAGGTAGGAAGAGGGGTGGGGAGGTCATTCAAGAGCTCAAGGAGTTAAGCTGGAAGCTAAAAGCTAGGACAGACAGAGTCGTCATCTCTGGGTTGTTGCCGGTGCCACGTGACAGTGAGGCAAAGAATAGGGAGAGAGTGCAGTTGAACACGTGGCTGCAAGGATGGTGTAGGAGGGAGGGCTTCAGATATTTGGACAATTGGACTGCATTCTGGGGAAGGTGGGACCTGTACAAACAGGACGGGTTGCATCTGAACCAGAAGGGCACCAATATCCTGGGGGGTAGGTTTGCTAGCACTCTTCGGGGGGGTTTAAACTAATTTGGCAGGGGGATGGGATCCGGACTTGTAGTCCAGCAAGTAAGCTAGCTGTGTGTCAGGATGCCCAAGACTGTAGGGAGGCTGTGGAGAAGGTAGCACTGACAGGGACTACTTGTGGACTCCTTGCGTATACTTCAACGCAAGGAGTATTAGAAATAAGGTGGGTGAACTTAAGGCGTGGATCGGTACCTGGGACTACGATGTTGTGGCCATCACGGAAACATGGATAGATGAGGGACAGAAATGGCTGTTGGAGGTTCCTGGTTACAGATGTTTCAGTAAGATTAGGGAGGGTGGTAAAAAAGGAGGGGGGGTGGCATTGCTAATTAGAAATGGTATAACGGCTGCAGAAAGGAAGTTTGAGGGGGATCTGCCTTTGGAGGTAGTATGGGCTGAAGTCAGAAATAGGAAAGGAGCAGTCACCTTGTTGGGTGTTTACTATAGGCCCCCCAATAGCAGCAGAGATGTGGAGAAACAGATTGGGAAACATTTTGGAAAGGTGCAGAAGCCACAGGGTCGTAGTCATGGGCAACTTCAACTTCCCAAATATTGATTGGAAGCTCTTTAGATCAAGTAGATTGGATGGGGCGGTGTTTGTGCAGTGTGTCCAGGAAGCTTTTCTAACGCAGTATGTAGATTGTCCAACCAGAGGGGAGGCCATATTGAATTTGGTACTCGATAATGAACCGGGACAAGTGGTGGGCTTGTTAGTGGGTGAACATTTTGGTGATGGTGACCACAATTCTGTGACTTTCACCTTGGTTATGGAGAGAGATAGGTGCGCACAACAAGGTAGATTTTATAATTGGGGGAAGGGAAATTACGATGCTGTAAGACAGGATTTGAGGAGCATACGTTGGGAGCATAGGCTGTCAGGGAAGGATGTGGTGGAAATGTGGAACTTTTTCAAAGAGCAGATACGACGTGTCCTTGATATGTATGTACCTATCAGGCAGGAAAGAAATGGTCGTGTGAGGGAGCCTTGGTTGACGAGGGAGGTTGAATGTCTAGTAAAGAGGAAGAAGGAGGCTTACATAAGGTTGAGGAAACAGGGTTCAGACAGAGCAGTGGAGGGATACAGGATAGCAAGAAGGGACCTAAAGAAAGGGATTAGGAGAGCTAAGAGAGGGCATGAAAAATCCTTGGCGGATAGGATCAAGGATAACCCCAAGGCATTTTATGCGTATGTGAGAAACCTGAGAATGACGAGAACGAGGGTAGGTCCAATCAAGGACAGTAATGGGAGACTGTGTATTGAGTCGGAAGAGATAGGAGAGGTCTTGAACAAGTACTTCTCTTCAGTATTTACGAATGAGAGGGACCGTATTGTTGAAGAGGAGAGTGTGAAACGGACTGTTAAGCTAGAAGAGATACCTGTTAGGAAGGAAGATGTGTTGGACATTTTGAACAACTTGAGGACAGACAAGTCCCCC
This sequence comes from Chiloscyllium punctatum, assembly GCF_047496795.1. Classification (NCBI taxonomy): domain Eukaryota; kingdom Metazoa; phylum Chordata; class Chondrichthyes; order Orectolobiformes; family Hemiscylliidae; genus Chiloscyllium; species Chiloscyllium punctatum. Next base: position 63,756,276 of record NC_092743.1, read on the forward strand.
GGGCCTGACGGGATATATCCTAGGATTATGTGGGAAGCAAGAGAGGAAATTGCAGTACCGCTGGCAATGATCTTCTCGTCTTCACTGGCAACGGGGGTGGTACCAGGGGACTGGAGAGTAGCGAATGTTGTGCCCCTGTTCACAAAAGGGAATAGGGATAACCCCGGGAATTACAGGCCAGTTAGTCTTACTTCTGTGGTAGGCAAAGTAATGGAAAGGGTACTGAGGGATAGGATTTACGAGTATCTGGAAAGACACTGCTTGATTAGGGACAGCCAGCACGGATTTGTGATGGGTAGGTCTTGCCTTACAAGTCTTATTAAATTCTTCGAGGAGGTGACCAAGCATGTGGATGAGGGTAGAGCAGTGGATGTAGTGTACATGGATTTTAGTAAGGCATTTGATAAGGTTCCCCATGGTAGGCTTATGCAGAAAGTCAGGAGGCATGGGATAGAGGGAAATTTGGCCAATTGGATAGAAAACTGGCTAACCGGTCGAAGGCAGAGAATGGTGGTAGATGGTAAATATTCAGCCTGGAGCCCAGTTACAAGTGGAGTTCCACAGGGATCAGTTCTGGGTCCTCTGCTGTTTGCAATTTTTATTAATGACTTAGATGAGGGAGTCGAAGGGTGGGTCAGTAAATTTGCAGATGATACGAAGATAGGTGGAGTTGTGGACAGTGAGGAGGGCTGTTGTCGGCTGCAGAGGGACTTAGATATGATGCAGAGCTGGGCTGAGGAGTGGCAGATGGAGTTCAACCCTGCCAAGTGTGAGGTTGTCCATTTTGGAAGAACAAATGAGAATGCAGAATACAGGGTTAATGGTAGGGTTCTTAGTCAGGTGGAGGAACAGAGGGATCTTGGGGTCTATGTACATAGATCTTTGAAGGTTGCCACTCAGGTGGATAGAGTTTGTAAGAAGGCCTATGGAGTATTATCGTTCATTAGCAGAGGGATTGAATTCAAGAGTCGTGAAGTGATGTTGCAGCTGTACAGGACTTTGGTTAGGCCACAGTTGGAGTACTGTGTGCAGTTCTGGTCGCCTCACTTTAGGAAAGATGTGGAAGCTTTGGAGAGGGTGCAGAGAAGATTTACCAGGATGTTGCCTGGAATGGAGAGTAGGTCGTACGAGGATAGATTGAGAGTTCTCGGCCTTTTCTCGTTGGAACGGCGAAGGATGAGGGGTGACTTGATAGAGGTTTATAAGATGATCAGAGGAATAGATAGAGTAGACAGTCAGAAACTTTTTCCCTGGGTACAACAGAGTGTTACAAGGGGACATAAATTTAAGGTGAAGGGTGGAAGGTATAGGGGAGATGTCAGGGGTGGGTTCTTTACCCAGAGAGTGGTGGGGGCATGGAATGCGCTGCCCGTGGGAGTGGTAGAGTCAGAATCATTGGCGACCTTTAAGCGGCATTTGGATAGGTACATGGATGGGTGCTTAATCTAGGTTAGAAGTTCGGCACAACATCGTGGGCCGAAGGGCCTGTTCTGTGCTGTATTGTTCTATGTTCTATGTTCTATGTTCTATCACTGCTGCCTCACAGTGCCAGGGACCCAGGTTTGATTCTCACCTCAAGTAACTGTCTGTGTGGAGTTTGCACATTCTCCCGTGTCTGCGTGGGTTTCCTTCGAGTGCTCCAGTTTCCTCCCACGATCCAAAGATGTGCAGGTCAGGTGAATTGGTGATGCTAAATTGCCCGTAGTGTTCGGTGCATTAGTCAGGGGTAAATATAGGGTAGGGAAATGGGTCGGGTGGATTACTCTTTGGGGGGTCGGTGTGGACTTGTTGGGCCAAATGGCCTGTTTCCATACTGTATGGCATCTAATGTAATCACAGAGAGCTGTGGGGATGAAGTCTTTATGAATATTTAAGGTTGGGATAGATGGATTCTTGATCAGTGAGTCAATAAAGGGTTATGGTGAAAGGGCAAGTAAGTGAATGTGCAGAATATTTGATCATCCATGATCCTAATGAATGGTGGAGCAGGCTCAAGCAGCTGAAAGGCTTATCCTGTTCCTGTTTCTTATGGTCTGACAGTCATTCAATTCCCCTCACGAAATTTGCACATTAACCTTCTGCAATTTACACTCTAAAATACCCAGATCTCTCTGTACTTTAGAGCCTCTTCAAACACCTACCATCCAGAAAATATGCTTCTTTTTTATACTTTCTGCCAAAATAGGCAATTTTACACTTTCTCACATTGTACTCCATTTGCCAGATCTTTGCCTACCCATGTAACCTATCTATATCCCTGTAGGCTCCTTGTGTCCTCTTCATAACTATTTTCCTAACTATCTTTATGTCATCAGGAAGTTTATCGACCAAACCTTGAGCCACTTCATCCAAAACATTTATACAAATCATAAAAAGTTGAGGTCCCTGCACTGATGTCGGTGTACATCATTCATGAGATTCTGCCAACCGATTTGTTCCTTGGTAATCTGCTTTTGTTAGTCAGCAAATCTTCTATCCATGTCAATATGTTACCCCCAACACGAAGAGTTTCAATTTCCCTCGATAACCTTTGATGTGGCATCTCATCAAACTCGAATGCCTTATGGAAATGGGCGTACAATGCATCCATTGATTCCCCTTTATTCACAGCATAAGTTACTTCTTCAAAGTACTCAAATAAATTAGTTGAACATGATTCCCTTTGACAAAACTATTTGGCTCTGCTTGATTACCTTGAATTTATCAAAGTGCTCTGTTACAATGTCTTTAATAATAGTTTATAACACATTCCATCATTTGGTTAGATTCCCTACAGTGTGGAAATAGGCCCTTCGGCCCAACAAGTCCACACTGACCCTCTGAAGAGTAACCCACGCAGACCCATTTCCCTCTGACTAATGCACCTAACACTATGGGCAATTTAGCATAACCAATTCACCTGACCTGGACATCGTTGGATTGTGGGAGGAAACCCACGCAGACATGGGGAGGCTGTGCAAACTCTGCACAGACAGTCACCAGAGGCTGGAATCAAACCCAGGTCCCTGGTGCTGTTGAGGCAGCAGTGCTAACCAAAGAGCCACTGTACCACCCCAACCATGTCTATGTAGTGGTGACCACATCATATTTACTAACTTTGATATGATATAATTTGTTATATTTGTAGCATCTAGCGTTCATTACTAATGTGTTCTTATATTTATTCATTCTGAGCCTTCCTGTCATTCTGACTTTCACTTTCTATATTATTATTTTACTGTCCTGTCCTGACTGTTGTGGAGATGAAGTTCAGTGTTCCTACATGGAGGAACTCTTCATGTTGTGGTATTTCTACCATTCTAAATGGGATAGATTTCAAAACCGGTAAGGCCACAAAAACTGCATGGTAGTGATGTCCCTAAACTGTATTGATTGGCTGCTAACAATCGCAATCATTATCCTTGTGCTGAGTATCACTTTATTAAAGAACAAAGAATTGTCCAGCACAGGCCCTTCACTTCACCAATCTCGTGCTGATACATGACACCTTTCTAAACTAAATACATTTTGTATCTGTACAGTCTGCATCCCTCTGTTCCTTGCCTATTCATGAATTTGCCAAGATGCCTCTTAAGTGTTGTTATTGTTCCTGCTTCTACCGCCTCCTCTGGTTATGCATTTCAGGCACTTAACACCTTCTATGTGAAGAAATTCTCTCTCACAACTTTGTTAAACTTCCCCACTTTTATCTTAAACCTATGCCCCCTAATAATCGACATTTCTCCCCAAAGTTAAAGACTTCAACTATACATTCTATCCACACTGTTCAGAATTTTGGAAACCTGCATCAGGCCACTCCTCAGCCTCCAATGTTTACCTGGAAAAATAATGCCCTCCAAACCAGGCAACATCTGTTGCCTCTTCAAGTCTCCACATTCTTCTGATGGCGTGGTAACCAGAACTTTATTCCAACTGTGGCCTAACTAAAGTTCTATGGAGCATGGTACAGCACTTTTCCTTCGATTCCCACTTACTCAAGTTTTTTTTAAGGCATCTCAGTGTTATATTTAGTCAAATGTTACTTTGATTTCAAGGACAGTCATTCGTACCTCACTCCTAGCATTCCTCTGATATGAGGTTTAGGGGTGAGTGGTTCTTGCAGAATCCAAACAAAGGAGTTATGTGCAATGGTCATTGGTGAGTAAGTGTCACTTGATAGTACTGGGACTGGAAACTTCCATCACTTTGTTGATGATTAAGAGTAGATTGGTAAAGCAATAATTACCTACATTAGATTTTTGCAGACTGCATGAACTTAGGTAAAGTTTTACTTATCATAGAATATTAGAATAGAATTGTGAGAGTACCAGAGGCTAATTGGATTGTTGTGCCCATGATTGTTGTCTGAAAGAAGCACTTAACCATTTCTATTTCCCTGATTTAACAATTCACTGGATTAAAAAATCCCCATGTGACCATTATTATTTTTATATCAATCGTCTTTAACTTGTGTCCTATGTTTCCACTTCTGCTATGAACGGCACTTGTTTCTCCTTATTTTCTCTATCAAGATGCCACATAATTTTGAATACCTCCATCAAATTTCCTCTTAATCTTTTCTTCTCCAAGGAGAAGCATTTTCCAATCTATTCATGTTAATAAAGTCTTTCATTCTTGGAATCATTCTTATGAATATTTTCTGCATTCTCTGTAACACCATCACATCTTTTCAGAATTGTGGTGCCAATAACTAGACATAATACTGTAGTTGAGGTCAGAAATGCAACACTTATATATTATTCAATCTGTAAAATCAAGGATCCCACATCCTTTCCTAACTGCTATTTCAACCTGCCCTGCCTCCTTCAATGATTTGTGCACAGATATCATCAGGTCCATCTGCTTCCGCACTCCTTTTAGAATTGTACCCATGATGTGGAGGTGCCAGTGTTGTACTGGGGTGGACACTTGTTATTCACTTGTTATGCAGCTGTTAACACTTTACTCATATGGTTTGACATTTTTGATCACCCGCAAAGACTTGTTATTCAGCCTATTGACACTCCATTCATACTATTTGTCCTTATCTGTTGACATTCTTAATTACCTGGAATAATCTTGCAATTATCTCTCCCTCTATATATTCTATGCCTGTGCATTTCCCTCCATTTTACCTGAGAAAGCAGCAGCACTCCAAAAGCTTGTGAGTTCAAATAAAGATGTTGGACTCTAACCTGGTGTTGTGTGACTTCTGACTTAGAATTGTACCCTCCTGCCTCTTCTCAGTCTTCCACCTGAAATGTATCATTTCTTTGCATTAATTGGAAGATCATAGACAGTACTGTCATAGTTTTTCATTTGCAGATAATTTAGCAACTGTAAATACAACAAGTATATCTAATGCCTCCTGTGATATATATATTTAGCCCATCCAGTGTCTCAACTACCTCCTCTTCTACATGACATTGACAGTGCCTTCTCCCTTGGCGAAGGCATTTGTGAAGTTTTAGCCCATTCAGTGGCTCAACTACTTCCTCTTCTACGTGACTTTGACAGCGTCTTCTCCCTTGGTGAAGGCATTTGTGAAATATTCAAGTATTCATCCACCATATAAGACTCTGTTAAATCACTAGGAGAAAGTGAAGACTGCAGATGCTGGAGATCAGAGCTGAAAAATGTGTTGCTGGAAAAGCGCAGCAGGTCAGGCAGCATCCAAGGAACAGGAGAATCGACGTTTCAGGCATAAGCCCTTCTTCAGGAATAAGGACTTATGCCCGAAACGCGATCCTCCTGTTCCTTGGATGCTGCCTGACCTCTTGTGCTTTTCCAGCAACACATTTTCCAGCTCTGTTAAATCACTTTTTAGATTAGAATCAGTCGAAGCATTATGGCACAGACAACAGAACACAGGGGGCTAACACCTTCATCACCTTAACATCTGACCTGGGCTGACACCAATTGTTACAGTTAACCTGAGAATGTAACTTTTAAAACAAGTTTTGTGATTTACATATGAAAGAAGTGAAACTATCATGGTCATTCTAACAGATGAAAGACTCAACAAACAATCACAGTATTTTTCAATGTATAATTTCAGTGACATCACATTGTAAACTTTTGCTATAAATTCTGTGTCTTACACTTGTGTAGTCCACTATAACCTGATGAAGGAGCAGCGCTCCAAAAACTAGTGGTCCCAATCTTTTATGATACTTAGTGACCCACAACATATTTTTCTGATCAGTCATTAAGACTCTTAGGCCTGGAATATTTGCCCAGCAATGTAATGGTATGTGATTTGATTTCTAGCTCTTTTATTCACTTTGTGAACTAGATTCTGAACATGACTCCTCCATGACATTATCTCTCTCCAACACTATACTATTCTCTTTAATCAATACTGCTACCCCTTTTTGTTTCTTTTCTTCTCTGTTTTTCCAGGATATCTTATATCTATTGTATTTAATACTCGGTCCCGCTTTTTTTTAGTCATTTCTCTGTTATCACTACAGCATCATATTTCAATGTTACTATCTGAGCCTGCAGCTCGCCAACTTTATTGACTACATTCCACACATAAAAATATAATTAAACACTCTAAGTACAGCATAGGACCTTATAAAGTAAAATTTGACACCAAGTTATTATGACAGATTAAAGCTTTATGATAAAGCTAAGTTATAAATAATGTCTTAGAGTAAGTATAGAATGTTGGAGGCTAACCAGGAATGTGTCGCAAAGCCAAGTTTAGATGGAACAAAGCATTAGATGAGGATTTCAGCCATGATGTGGAGATGTCAGTGTTGGACTGGGTTGGACAGGGTCAAAAATTACACGACAACAGGTTATAGTCCAACAGATTTATTTGGCAACACAAGATTTCAGAGTCTCATTCCTTCTTCAGGTGTGGTGCAGTTAGAAATGCAAGTGATAATATTTTTTATATGGTTAAAAGCTTAGTTCTATCTCAGACAAGCAGTTTGATTCTACCTCAGACTGTTGCCAGGAGCAGAAATGGAGTTAATAACTGGGGAAGGGAGTTTCCAGTGCAGACCAAAGTCAAAAGCTTCAGTCTTCCAATTTTTAATCACAGCAAATTTCAATTCATTTAATACTGGTCATTGGATAAGCATTCTGGTGATTTTTCAAAAGTGGAGGCGAGAGGTGATGATGAGTTCGAGCTGGGTTTGTAAGGGTACATGTGGTTATGATTTTAGATTAAGAAGCCAAAAGGCAGTACATTGGTAAGAAGTAGGATGGGGCCAAGACTGTGAAGACACCAGAGATAATGGTCTGAGAGCAGGAACAGAAACCATTACAAGATATACTTGGGTTAAGATTAAGAATAAGAATGGAAATCACTCAGCTGGATTAAAGTATCGAGATGTTGGAGGAAGATGGTATACTTAACTATGTGTAAAGCTGCAAAGAGGTCACAAAAGATGGGGTTTGGGGCATTTTGCCTTTTTACAGTCACATAGAATGCCATCTACAAGTTATTTCAGTACAGTAGCAAGGGAGAATCACAGCATGGAAGAATTAAGATTAACACTTGTCACTTTTGGCTGTTACTTTTCATGATGTTTAGCTTAAAGTCAAAGAGTCATATAACAAGGAAGAGGCTCATCAACCCATCAGCTATGTGCTGATTTATTCACACTAATCCCATTTTTCCCATTACCTTGAATGGTATGACATTTTAAATGCTCATTCACATATGTTTTAAAGGTTGTGGGGTTTCCCACTTCGGCTGCCCTTCCAGGTAATGCAGTTCAGAGTTCCACCACTCTCTGAGTGAAAAACATTTCCTCAAATCCCCTCTAAACTTCCTTCCTTTCATCTTAATGTTATGTCTTTTCATTTTTGAGCCTCAATAATTTGATTCAATTCCATTTCATGCGAACATCAAAGTCTTGATTTTCCTCCTGAAGGGCCATGAAACACATTTGACTTCTCAAAAGGGTCCCACATAAATTGCTTTCTGCGTTTTCCTTCTGGTCATCACCATCAACTGTCCCTCAATTTGCTGATGTCAACAATTCAGGGTCACAGGTTTTTGCCATGTGTCTTCACGTGACTGAACAGGCTGATTCATGGTCCATAGATGGGATTTTCCTTTTCTTTCCATTTTGCCTTATCATTAAGGTATTATGAGTTTTATGTAGCCTAATGGACAAAGTGTCACCATTTTGATCAAGGAATCACAAGCTATGGGAATGGTGATAGCATAGAGGTAATCTGACTGAGCTAGTAGTTCAGAAGCCCAGCTTAATGTTTGAGAAAACCCTAGCCATAACTGTTATTGTGGGTGCTGAAATTTGAATTCAATTAAAAAACTGGTATAGAAAGCTGAAGTAATGGTTCCTACCACTGTCGATTGTCATTTTAGGAAAAAACTATCTGGTCAACTAATGTCCTTTAGGGAAGGCAATCTACTATCCTCAGCTGATCTGACCTACTTGTGACTTCAGACAGTAATATGGTTGACTTTTAACTCTGGGTTATTAGGTATGGACAATAAATGTTGACCTGGACAGTGAAGCCTATTTCTCATGAATGAATTAAGAAAATGCTCCTCTCAGTCATTAATGTCAATGCTTCCATTTTTCACAGGGAGCTTTGGTGTGTCATTGAAGTGTTTTCTTTGTCCTGGAATTGAAATAATTCTTCAGTGGCCAGCATCCCATCACTAATTACCCTTTATTTACAAATTATTACCTTTGATAATAGCACTGCCTCCTACTGAGTCAGGAATTCAGGGCATCAATATCCCTGATACTTATCCTTTTATGTGTCAGCCAGGGCTCCCTGATTGGAGCACATTTACACCCTCAATCAGGGAACTTATAGACCATGACCACATTATAATAACTACAAGTACATTTGAGAGCAGTTGTGAGTTGAGAAAACAAGACCTGGCGGAAACAAGTCTCTTTAGTTTGCTTGCTAAAGGACATTTGTGGTGCAATTGGGTTTTCACAACATTCCATGACTTTCACAGCGACTTTTTTAGACTTAAAGATCCAACTTTATACTCTCCATGGCAGTGTGTGAGTTCATGACAGCTGGTTTAAAAAAAGACATCATAACCATGAGGTTTCTGTCCCCTTATGTGCCTATTATTGTGGAAGTTAGATGTAAATGTAGACCAAAAACAAAATCCTGTTGGTTAGGTGCCAAACAAGGGCATGTGGGTAGCATAATAGTGTGATGCTAACAAGAGAATGGAATTTAAAATTGGAACCGAATTTCATCTAACTTGGATAGGAAGAGACCCCACTTCAGCTTGAGTTCAGAAAAGAACTACAGGAACTACAGGGCAGTTAAACTAACAGTGAACAAACTTTTAGGAACAATTATGGAGGAAAAATCAACAGAAATTTGAGTTAATTAAAAATAGCTAGCACAGATTTGTAAGCAGCAGATTAATTAATCTAAATGGATTTTGATGCAGTTACAGAGAAAGTCAATATGGGGGTGTGCTGGATGTTGTCAATGTGGAATTCAGATAGTGTCCAACAAAGTACTACGTAAAAGATTGCTGAACAAAATTGATGTTCATGAAATAGAAAGGTGAGTATCCAACTGAATTTTAAAAATAGGCTCAAGGACACAAAAGAGTACATTCCAGTAAATGGTTAATTTTCAGATTAGAGGATAGTGGACAGTGGATTGCTCAATGGAGAGCTGTCAGAAACTCAAAGGGCTACATTTCTTCCTGCTGTGTCAAAAATAAATGATTCTATGATAGGTTAGAAATTAACCCAAGAAATCATATGTGACAATGTTACAATTCAATGAGCTCGGTCATAGATTATATGATTTCCACCTTTTCATGTGTAGTCATAAAATGTATCTTATAAAAGATACGCGTTTGTCTTAAGTAACTGATCAAGGCAAAACTGCTGTTTTAAGTTAATAAAATCTTAAATTGACTCTAATTTCCATGATTTTTATTTCTAGATAAGTCGGAGTCTTTGCTTCAATCTTTGAGTAGGTTACACATTCAGGATTTTTTCACGAACACTGTCATATTGTAACATACGATTCCCTAAGGAATCCCATTATGCATTTGTTTTTATAGCAGGTGTCTAGAAGGTTTAGGAATTATTTATGAAAGTTTAGAATACCTGCCAGGATTGTAGAAAATGAAACTTCCTGCCAGGGAAGAATTATTGGACCTGTTATCCTTACTAGAGGTTCAGGCATGATTTCTCCATGAAAAGCCTGAGATTCAACAGAGAAGCCTTTGAAGAGATATCCCTTATATTCCAAACTAATCCATGTCCACTACAGGGACTATACTGACAATAAGCAAAAACTGCCAAATGTCATTCACTTCTTTACAACGGGTATTGACCAGGGTATTACAAGGTCCTTCTGTAATGCAAACCAGTTTGTAGTGTACGATTACAATTGTCAAATCACTGAGGTTGGTTTTTCATGGCAGCCCATTTTGTTCCTTTTGATATTAATCCTGAACAGCAAAGCTGTTCATTTTTACAGGAGAAGTAGCTTCTCAAAGATTTGACCCTTTCAAAACCAATGACTTTTGTTGTGGTTCTGTTCGCCGAGATGGGAATTTGTCTTGCAAACGTTTCGTCCCCTGTCTAGGTGACATCCTCAGTGCTTGGGAGCCTCCTGTGAGGCGCTTTTGTGCTGTTTCCTCCGGCATTTATAGTGGCCTGTCTCTGCCGCTTCCGGTTGTCAGTTCGAGCTGTCCACTGTAGTGGCCGGTATATTGGGTCCAGGTCGATGTGTTTGTGTTTGTCCTGTCAACAAACACATCGACCTGGACCCAATATACCGGCCACTACAGTGGACAGCTTGAACTGACAACCGGAAGCGGCAGAGACAGGCCACTATAAATGCCGGAGGCAACAGCACAAAAGCGCCTCACAGGAGGCTCCCAAGCACTGAGGATGTCACTTAGACAGGGGACGAAACGTTTGCAAGACAAATTCCCATCTCGGTGAACAGAACCACAACAACGAGCACCCGAGCTACAAATCTTCCACCAAACTTTGAACCAATGACTTTTAATAACAGACATTAATTGCTTGATGACAGATGCAAAGTTTGTACAAGATATAACATTTTAAGATTTTAACCGTAACAAACAAATTAAAATCAATGTTGACCAAGCATTATTCAGTAGGCATCAGAAAAGAAACTTTTTTAACATAATCAAACAACCATGTTTATACTTTATTGCACATCCTCACAAGATATGTAACCTTTTATTTGAAGTCCCAACACTTCGGCTATTCAAAAGGTTTGCTTTGCCTGACTGGTGCCAGTCTTCCAGAGAGTCTTTAAATTTCCTTTCAGACAAGCTTTCTGAGTGTAACCATATGAACTTCTATAAGCAAGGCATTCTCTGGCAACTTCTCAATCTTGGAGACCCTACAAGGTTTATTACTTCAAACAGGAAATCTGTTCCTATCAGCATTCCTCTCTCACAGCAGCAGCTTCTTTTTCCTTCTTCACCCAACAGTATCTCTCTCTCACTTCCTTTCTGACTGACTCTGTACCCAGTAAGGCCAACTGCCTCTTCTCTGTGTCCAGCTGTGAAAATTTGTATCATACTTGCAATACGTTTTGATCTGGACAATGACAATGAGATCACATGGACTTATATTTAGGCATTTTTCACAGGAAGTCACATCATTCTCCACATACTTCTCCATGTTATCTTGAATTAAAGGAACAATTGAAAACAAAGTCATCTTTCAAATTCCAACATCTGTCACAGTGTACACAATGTGACCACTGTTTCTGAAGCTTAAGAATTAAGTAGAAATAAAGGAATTCCATTCCCTAAATGTGTAGTGCATTTGCAAATATCTAATTCTGATTGCCGATGTGTATTTTGCTGACAGCTGTCAGGACAATGATCATTCTCAGCTAAGCTACACTGCCAGTTTTTTTCCACTCATGAAGGCAAGTCAGTAGAGAGCTCCACTTTGCTTCTTTGTTTAACAATAGCTTTATTGAGGACCATCACTGTAAATAAGAATGTTCAAACATTCAAAATCCTGGAATTCCCTCCCAAACAACATTATGGGTCTACATATAGCATGTGGACTGCAGTGGTTCAAGAAGGGAGCTCACCACCACCTTTGTAATGGCAACTAAGGATAGGCAATAAAATGCAGGCCCAGCCATTGATACACATGTCCTAGAAGTGAATAAAAAAAAGTGTGAAGACCAAAATTCTTGCTAAACAGACAATTGAAATGTTAAAGGTTTTGTTCAGGTTCCTAATGTTGCAAGGAGCTCTGGGTAGTGCTTGCATAATATGCTATATAATGGGAATTCTTGAGGTAGAAGGTGAAATAGAGGTTCAGGTTCTGAATGAGAATGCTGTAGACAGCCTGGTGGTGATGATTTTCAATAACTGTACCGAACCCATCTTGACCTTTGCTCTTTGTACTTCAACTCCATAACTCACATTAACTTATTTCCCTCAACCTCTATGTCCTACAGATTCAGTGAATACTTTCAAACCTTTTGTTTATTTTTTCATATTAACCAAAAAGTGTATTACTGCCACATATTCCATAAAACAGTACCTGATCCAGAACCAGTGCTCTGTCAGTGCTGCAAGACATTTGGTTATTATAACACTTCAAACACAGTCTACCTTATATTAACAGTGTACGCTTCTTTCCCTAAGAAATATTTGGTAGTTCTTCCAGATTACATCTGAGATCCAGAGTCTTGAGGCAGCTACATTATTCCAGCACAAGCTTCTTTGATCTGATTGGCCTTATAATAATTGGAGTTTAGAAAAAAAAGTATTGAAACATATAAGAGTCTTAAAATGTTTGACAGGATATATGTGGCGTGGTTGTTTCATTTTATAAGAGAATCTAGGATCAGAAGGCATAATCTCAGAATAAGAGGCTTTACATTTAGAACAGAGTTTAGAAAGAGTTTCTTCTCTCAGAGGATGGTGAATCTTTACCATAGAAAGCTTTGAAGACTGCATCATTAAATATTTCTGAGGTTGAGACAGACAGGTTTTTCATCACGAACAGAGCCTGGGAATGATAAGACAGGAAAATGGTGCTCAGGATTATCAGATCAGCCATGATCTCATTAAATGATAGATTGGACTTTACAGGCTGAATGGCCTACTTCTGCTCCTATGTCTCCTTTTATTGTGTACCACGGTTTTCCATTTTCTTGATGTAACTGCAAACCAACATTTTGGTGGTCTCCCCCAAGAGACCCAGGTTCAAGTTCCACCTGCTCCAGAGGAATGTATAATAACATCTCTGAACAGATTGATTAGAAAATATCCATAAATATTTTTTGCATAGGTTTCTTAAATGGAATACCAAACAGCATGATATTTTTGTACTTTTTTTCCTCTTTTAATAGAAATGTGCTTTCAACTGGTCTTTTAAGTTTGCTATGGAAAGCATGTGTTTCAGACTGACAGGCAGCTTCAGAACTATATTCCACAATCATTTCCTCCTTAACAGTTTGTCATTTTGGCTGAATAAATCTGCACTGAGCGAGTTTTGTTCTCTTTAACAAGTCATCATCTGGTTTAGTGAGTGCTGTACCTTCTGCAGGCATTCAGTTTCTTCCCACTGATTCTTCAAAAGTGAAGCTTTCAATTTCCTTTCTATAAAAATTTTCTCCCAACATTTGTTTACTGTCTTATTTTCCAATTAATTTTCAAGCTTGTTGATCTTCCCATTCATTTTAGCAACCATTCCAATCAGTTCAGTCCCTTTTGGAAGTCACACATAGAACCTTTACATAAGTTTGATCACTTAACATGGACAGGATTAGTGGTGCTGGAAGAGCACAGCAGTTCAGGCAGCATCCCTGAACTGCTGTGCTCTTCCAGCACCACTAATCCGGTATTTGGTTTTCAGCATCTGCAGTCATTGTTTTTACCCTACTTAACATGGACATCCTGGTCATTTCAGAATTTTTTTCTCCGTAGTTACTGACTGTCCCTTAGACTTTCTCAACTTACCCATCAGCTCCTAATTCTGTGCCATAATGTTTTCCAAAGGCTGCTTTTAAAGTTTGGATCTGCTTTTCCATACTGCATAACTCACCCATCTGATTTCCAAGATTGTTTTGGAGTTCAAACCTTTCACTGCTGCTTTCAAAACAAATTTCCAATAGTTTGTCAATCTGGGCTTTTCATTCTGCATTCAACCGAATGTTCTAAATCATCAGCAATTTCTTCTCCTATTCAATGCATTTACAATCATATTTCAAAGAGATTTCTGATGCTTGAAATTCATTAGCTTTTAACAGAAGATCTATTTTTGTTGAATTAGCTTTTGCTAGTTTATCATTTAGATGTTTTAAATCATCATTTACGTGTTTTAATTGCTGTGACTGGTGTTTAAATCTTATCATCAGTTCATGTTTATTAATAAACTCATCTTTTATGCAAAAAGATTGGTTCCCTGTATTGATCATTTCTCTTTAGTACAACCTGGTTCCTAATGCTGACTTTGACATTTCTGATTTTAATTTTCCTTGATCTTGAGCTAGTTATTTTTCCATTTTATCCTATGAGTTTGAATACTCCATTTCTCTCATCTCAATTGGTTTCCCAAAACTATTAGAAATGCCAGAGTTTCAAATCTGCCATTGACTAGTATAAAATTCACTCATTCAATGGGTAAACTAGGAACAATTTCCATTTTAACAATTCTATCTACTAAATTGCATTATAGATTAATTTTGTACAAGAAAATAGGTTAATGAATCCAATAAAAACCCTTCTTAATACTTTTTCATAATCAAATAATCTGGAACACAAATTGCATCATCAGCCACAATCTATGACTGATCTGTTCCATAACTGCCATAATTTTATTTTCTTTGTGGGTATTACTGGCTGGGTCAGCATTTATTGCCCATCCTTTATTGCTCTTGAGAAGGTGGTGAGACGTTGCCTTCTTGAACTGCTGTAATCCATTTGGTATGGTGTCAAACTTCTTGAGTATTATAGGAGTTGCACTCATCCAGTTAATTGGGGAGTATTCCATCACACATTTGGCTTGTGCCTTGTAGATGATGGAGAGACTTTGGGGAGTCACAGGATGAGTTACTTGCTGCAAGAATCCTTGCCTCTGACCACCTTTTAAGTGCATCATTGTTACTTTCACGCATATTTCCTCTACTGGTACTGTCTTTTCTGAAGAATTCTTAAGCTTTCCTATTACTCCCATGAAACTGCCATTCCACTTCTAAACCTTTTGCTTTTATATATCCTGTTTTATGACAATGAAAACATGCAGCTGGATTTCTGACAGCACTTTCATTCTCTATATTCTCATGTTTATTGACTGTGCCAGCCTCTCTTAAACCATTTAACCTAAACTTCTCTTGAGCCAATTGACACTTACTGATTTTTTTTTCCTTTCTTTGAACTTTTCTTTCTCTTTCTAATCTCTTTCCTCCATTGCCAAATTCCCTTTCTGGCATTCAAATTCAAATATTTGGCTTTCATGTTTTTTATGACACAGGGTAAACCCCCCTGATAATTTAAACCTGCAACACAGAAATGATTTAAATTGTGCTATAATCTGTTAAAATTTGAGACGTCAAGAACTATCCCAAAGGTCACTATTTAAAGTTTAAATTAACGACTTTAGTTTTACTTAGAAGTCTAACAGAGAATAATAAACTAACAACTATTTACAACTTCTTTCTCTAACCTATCTTTTACTTTCCCTTCTGTAATACTGGTCCAATAAAACCCCAGATTAAGATTTACCAAAAAAATCAAATTTAAAAACGAGGCAGCTGTCACATCTTCTCTTTGTATGTTCCTCCATCTCATTTTCTTCTGCTTAGAAATTATGTTTCACAGTTTTCTGATAGATAAAGGAACTTTTAAGGGCTATTCTGTGGGCAGTCTGCATGCATTGGTGGCTTGGCAGTTCTTCACTAACTGTTCAATTTTTTTTCAGTTTTATACCACAAAACATCAGATCGTTTCATTGGTTTTAATATTGTCAAAATACCAAATTCAAACTTAATTAGAGTTTGGTAACTTGGGGTATAATTTAAGCTGATTGGCCGAATTTGAATTTGTTTTTTGTTTCGTGGCAACCCAGGTACTGCTAGCTGCTGGACCAAATGTTACATTGTAAATTTTCCAGTACTTTGTGTGCCTCTCTAAGTCCTTGCTAGCTTTCAACTCTCTTCAAGGTACAGTACCCTTACACCTTCATAACAATTTCCAAGTTCAAATGCTTGCACTGCTTTGTGCTTTTCTGTTTCAAGCTGCTTCATCTACAAATACATTTTGGTTAGACCTACCTTGGTTAGACTTCTTCTTCCATTCCCAGATGTTTGGTTATACGATCAAGTATCTTTACCCACTTAATTCTGTACTTTAATTCTAACTTTAACTTTTTTGCCTAGGCTGTTATCCTAGCCTTGGTTAATTTTGGGAAAATCATCCAAAGGTAAATGAACCCTTTCCACAAAGATCGTAGTAACTGAAAAATGCCAATTTGTTTTACAATATGCAAAGTAAAATTCACCTTGAAAATCTTAATAAGTCATAACCTAAGCAAGTCCCCTGAATTTACATTTGTTTTAGAAATTTGCATCTCACAAAAGCCACCAAATAATATTATGATACTGGAGCAGCCTTCCAAATTTAAGTTACAATGTAGTGAGGAATCAGTAATATTTCTTTCAAAGCAGGCCCGATATAAGATTCAGTTGTTCACTAAAGAAGAAGGAAGATTTGGAGGGGATTTGAGGAAAAACATCTTCACTCAGAATGTGGCTGGGAGGATAGTTGAAGCAGGAAACCTCACAACCTTCAAAAGGTACTTGGATGGGCACTTGAAGTGTTATAATATTCATAACGGCTATAGGCCGAGAGTGAGAAAGTGGGACTAGTGCAGGTAGTCATGTATTTTTAGCTGTACAAGTTTGATGGACTGAAGGGCCTCTTCTAAAATGTATAATTCCATGATTCTATGAAGTTTCAATTTTTTTTTAACAAGCAACAATACATTTTACTATAGAGTTAGAACAGTAATACAATTTCACACATATAATTTATATTTTAAGATCAAGAATTAACTTGAGAGTAAAAAATATAATGGGTAACTGAGGCCAAGAGTCTTGGGCACATCAAATAATATTTGTGGTCAAGACAGATTCCATAGATTTCTCAGCAATCGCACCAGATATTAGTGACACTGTTGGTTATTAAATCATATTAAAACTTCATACGAGATTCCAATTTTTTACTGTTGAAGATATAACTTTGGAGCATTCTTCAAAACCATTCTGTTATGGATTATCTGGTGACTGCTCATGTTTTGGTATTTCACTCTCCCAACTGAGAGTTTGATTTTGTGGGTTCTGGAACCTGTGCTCCAGCACCTACACATAGGCACAATTTCAGCCTGGCCATGGACAGTTAGCTTCACCAAGCTGGTCCTTGTAGTGATTGTAACAAGGTCAGCCAGGTGAACATTATCGAATATGAGTTCCCTGATTGGACCTGTTAATCTGCTCCGATAAGGGAGTCCTTGCTGACAGATATAAACTGGACTGTCAGAGGTTCTGTTCACTTTGAGAGCTAGCTCTGAAGGAGCAGGATCAGTGTCAAGGTCTTGTGTAAATCAAGGGTGACTTGGTGATGGGAAACTGGCCTCTGCGGAGTTATTTCAGTGGCCAGTGAGATCAATGACATAACTATGCAAAAGCACTTATAGCATATGCATTCAGAACTTTGGCTAATGGAGAGTATAAATATGACCAGATAGAGAAGGAATGCTTGGCAGTCATATTTAGAATCAGGAACTTCCTTCAAATCCTTCAGAGAGGTAAATTTGTAATACTGTAATAATGAATTTCAAACCCCTGCATTGTCTATTTAAAGAGGAAAAGGCAGTGCCACCCATAGTTTCAGAGTGAATTCAGTGGTTGGCTCAAATACCGAGTGCATGTAATTAGAAGTTGGAACACCATCCATAAGGCCAAATGATAAACGTGGATGCATTGAGCTGCCTTCCTCGGGCAGATACACCACCAGGGATGCAGCCACAGGAAAAGTCAATAATGGTTTTAAATTTTCTGCACACAGTTTCAGTCACAGCCAATAATATCAGACTTTGGATGCTGGGAGATCTAGTCCGGGCAAAACTGAAACAGCTGGCGGTGATGTGGGGAAAACAAAGGACCATCACAACCAGAATTGAAACCTTTTTAGACCCAGAGAGACCAGCTCACAGGATAGCGTATTGTTATGGGGAATAAGATAGATTGTCCTGAGCAAAGTTTACTGTCAGGTATGGGCTGAGTTCCACCAGATTCATCCAGGTGTTTCCAAAATTAAGATGCAGCCATGTACACATTGGTGGGGCAGTGTCCAGAGTGCCAACAAGGACAAAGGTTACTGCCAACAGTACCTCCACATTTGTGGGAATGGCCAGATAAACCCTGGACTCTGTACATGTTGACTACTCAGGTCCTTTCATGTACTCAATATTCTTAATCATTGTGACTGGACATGCATTGAGTTTATTTGTCAAACATGGGAACAATGATAGAAAAGCTGTATGCATTTTCACAATATACGGACATCCAGAAGTATTGATTACAGATAACGGTCCATTATTTACCAGCAGGGATTTTAAGTATTTCCTGAAGTCGACTGATATTTAACATATAAGGACAGTAGCTTAAAAATGTGTTGCTGGAAAAGCGCAGCAGGTCAGGCAGCATCAACGGAACAGGAGAATCGACGTTTCGGGTATAAGCCCTTCTTCAGGAATCAGGAATGCCCGAAACATCGATTCTCCTGTTCATTTGATGTTGCCTAACCTGCTGCGCTTTTCCAGCAACACATTTTTAAGCTCTGATCTTCAGCATCTGTAGTCCTCACTTTCTCCTATATAAGGACTGCATCATACCATCCAATGGTCTGGCAGAAAGAGCAGCCCAAACTTTGAAATTAGGCTTTAAAAAAAGCCTATAGCTTCACTAGATACCAAACTGTCCTGGTTCCACCCCTCATGCAACTACAAGTATATCTCCAACAGAGTTGCTAATGGGGAGAAGATTCCGCACCAAGTTTTATCTGATCTTCTTGGATCTGGAGGGGTTGAGGGCGAAATGGCATCAGGAACACCAATGCCAGATGCAAGACTGCTAAGTGAGAGAGATAGTTTATTTCAGGGTGTTTGGTACAGGAACCATGGGAACGGTCCTGCATGAGTGAGAGGCATTGTTGACACAACGTCAGAGCCAGTGACGTATAAAGTTCAGGTAGGTGCAACAGTCCTGAACAAGCATGTGGATCCTACGAAAGCTGTAAATTCCCAAATTGTGCAAGAGCAAACTATGCCCAACTCCTCAACAGCTTTTCCAACAGTGCCAGAACCCGTGCATTCTCCCTTTCCACCAAGCGCTTAAGATATCTCGGAATCTGAAATGGACTTGCCTCGTTGCCTTTGCCGCCTGAAGAAGAGAATGAATTTCTTCCGGGTGCTCCAAGTGTAAGTGGCGTGTGTTACATGCTGCCCATATCAGTGGAAGAGTCAGAGGAACCTGACCCAGTGATAAAAAGACCCAGGAGGAGCTACAAAAGAAGAGAACTGGCCTATGTCCTTAGATTCAGTGGGGGAGAGATGCAGTGATGTAGCTATGTCAGCCAAGCTTGACCTCAAGGAATACGAGTTCGCTGAATGGTTAATCTAGTCAAACATGTAAATAAAGTGTGACTTGGTGACAGGATACTGGTGATTGTGGAATTTTTTCAGTACAGTCCCTGCATTTCCTGAACTCTGTTCTTGCTCAGCTATACAAAGCAAGTACTGCTTGAGGACTTGCTTCATCCCTCCTGTCAGCTGCACCGAAATATGAATGGCATATGACTTTTTCTGAGGCCTACAGCTCCCAGAGCTCTCGCTGAGCCATAAACCCAGCACTTAACTGCACCTCTTGGCTCTCGTAGGCATTTTCCGAGTCCGAATAGCTCAGAGCCTGCTACAGAAGCACATTTTAACGATTGAGCCTCTTCTCCCTAAGTATCTGACTGACTCACAGCAAAGGTAACAACCTTTCTTCTCGCGCCTCCATCCAACTGACTACATTTCCTATGCAGTAACCCTTGAATTGTTCAGAAGGACATGTTGAAAATTTCGTAACAAATCCAGCCTTACTCCTGAGTGGATTGAAATACATCAAATATTTGAAACAAACAAATGTAGCAACCATTGGAAATGCCTTCCCTAATGTTACAATATTCATAGATTGCTGACTTACATAGTAGAAATGTATACCTATGTATTAAAAAATATGAATTATTCATGGCACCAAAAATGTATTATTTTCCCTACTCCTTGGGCGTCCTGTAGAAATCGTAGTTTAAGAGAATAAAATGAGCACTTTCTGTTTTTTCCTTTCTCCCCTTGAAATGAGATGCTCTTCGTGATTAAAAAAAAGGTCATTACGCATATGGTTAATGTACTGGATTGTTAGTCTTCTAAAGATTCCATATCCACAGCAGCGTGAAGTGAGAACCATAAATACTATGCTTCCAGACTAACCCAGCTGCAAATGCATTATACAGTTGTTCACTAGCATTTCACCAAACTTATGGCTGTCAGAAATAGTAATTTGCTGAAGTTGTTGATTCAACATGTTGTTTGAAAACTGATTATCTGGCCTATGAGAAAATGACTTAGAGGCATAGGGCAATTTTAAGCTGAAGGAACATTTGCACTGGCTGGCTGCTGTAAGATATGTGCAGTGCTGTTCCTCACTGCTTTCATGCAAATTTTCCTGGGTTATTAGGCACACATCTGGGCATTCTGCACATATGCGCCTGAATGCTCAACTATGGGGAATCAGAGTAGACTACTTTAATTGTTGCCGATTATTTGACTGATATTTTCTGGCAACAATAACAGTTGCAATTCACAGTTACCTTCTTTTACATGTCATAACATCAAAATGCTCTCTGCTGAAGCACTGAAAATAATGGGGTTCAAAAGGTGAGGCAAAAGAAAGATTATTCATTTTCATGTGGCCTATTCATCCATAGGCAAATATGTCATTGTAAAACGTAATAACTGAAGTATTACAAAAATGAAGCAACTACAGAGTATTTTTGTAATTTATCCATATCAGGCACGCTGGAGATAATTTTGACTCTGGATGATAAACAGACAACATCAGTTCAGTCATCCATCTCTCCCAAATTTCATTTACATTAAATGTGTCTAAATTATTATCAACCATTTTGAGATTATATCCAAAATTACCCCCAATATTACAGATATATTCCAATGTTCTTCATCAGCTTTGGAATAGCATGAACCAGATGATGCTGAATACTTTTAGATCCAATGCCACTGCTATCAACAATAAGTTGATAAGTAAGTGAACAACGATGTGACTTATTGACTGGATTCTCAATGGATGATAAACCCCGTAGTCCCAAACAGCAGGAAATCAAACAGCTGTAGTATTCAACGTGAACAATATGGGGTTAATTTTCACTGCTTTTGCCTGCATTACTGGGAGTTTGGACTATGCAAATCATAGCGCTGTATTTATAGCTTTTACTGCCCTGCCACTGGATCTTCTACCATTTTAAGTGCCAGAAAGACCCAAGCCACAAGTCCAACCATACCATATAGCAACATTATTTATTCTACTTGTTTGAACTAAGGTTCAATCATACAGGTGGAATTCCATTGGGAATTTCACATTAAAAATCAGGGCAGTTGCTCATTGATGGATCAATTCAGAAAAATGTGCGGTAGGAAAATTAAACCCAGGACAATGAAAACATTCTCTAAAATTTCAGCATCAAGAATAAATAATCATTGACTGTTGTGGAACTGGAAAGTTAGGATTTTTTTTGTCTGTTCTTTGAAACAATTGCGATCTCTTGCATGTGGGACTAGTTTTGCAATTCCTGTCTGAATGGTCAGAGGAAGCAGAAAAACTTGAACAAAGTGTCAGGGAACAGGGAATGCTGCACAAGAGTGGTAAGAATCAGAAGGATTTGTCAAAGGTACAAATATCCAATGCATAAACTATACATAATCTAACTCCATATGACTCAAGCACAATGTGTTAGAAAAGCCATTAAATTTTGGATTCTGATAATGGGCCAGAAAAAGTGCGTTTTTGCTTGTAATTTATGCAGTCATCAGAATCTCTTGGACCAATATTGTCCTGTGTATCTGTGTAGACCTATTATTCCATACAGTTAATTTTATTTTGGCTATATCACAACAGGATATCTGTAGGTAAGCAACCTCAGTAATAAACCTATACACGTAAATAAGGAATACATAATTCTTCAAGGTAGTTTGTGTCAGTGTAAAATTACTGACAACAGAATACATATTTACAAAGATAGCACTATCTTTTGTTACAAGTAATCATATACACAATTCGAAAGATTCAACCAGAATTGGGTCTTTCTGGCATTTAAAGAGGGCTGTGTTCTTTGTTCCAGATTCGGGTTGGTGATCATTTTCATTGGCATTAAACCCAGTGGAAATTTGTGCAATTGATTTAGCAGTGGCAACTGGCACTACACA
This sequence comes from Chiloscyllium punctatum, assembly GCF_047496795.1. Taxonomy (NCBI): domain Eukaryota; kingdom Metazoa; phylum Chordata; class Chondrichthyes; order Orectolobiformes; family Hemiscylliidae; genus Chiloscyllium; species Chiloscyllium punctatum. The sequence continues at coordinate 63,778,796 of NC_092743.1, forward strand.
AAAAAGCTGGGGTACTCTGCTGGCTCTAAATTGGAGCAGAAATCTGCAGTGGGATTCTTTTTTTGTTGTTGTTGCAGCAGGCTTGCTGAGGTCAATTAAATCCTATTTTTTAAAGCACTACTTCCATCTGTATGGTTCCTTGCTTATGCTAACATACTGCAGCCATTCCTACTCTCAGTTTCAACTGGAACAGAAATAAGAAGAGGACAACCAATAGCATACAATTTCCAAGGCGCATAAGGAAGCTAATCCTTGTCAGAATTTATTGAATAGCTGCAGAAGTCAGGATGCTTTAAGGAGCAAAAGCTTCATGAGACAGAAAGTAGTTTTCCATTAGGCAAAATAGAGATTCTACATACCATATGGAGAATGTCTGGATAGAGTCACAGTCTACCGTTGTATAGAGCCTGCTTCAATTCACCTGGACTTTCCTGAAGATTATGTTAGGTAAGGTTTCTCCCTTACACTCTGAGTATACCAATGCCGCTCAAAGATCAACTTCTATCAATCATCAGACCATTTACTTAAGCTGTATGCTGCCTCTGGAAATACACCCAGTCTCATTTTTAATTCAGTACCTTCAGAATAAAAGAGAACTGCCGAATATTCAGTAAGTCTGTAGAGGGAGGGACAGGGATAATGAGCAGAATTTTGGAAGCCCACTGGAGACAGTGATGAGGCAGACCAGTCTGGATTTTCCATCGCAGGACATGGCACCAGATTTATGGCGGAGGCCCCACTTCTGGGATTCTCTGGTCATTTACTGGGCTTTCCTGCAAAAATCACCCTGATCTTGTGAGGCTGGGTCTAGAATCACAATGTTGTGATCTAATCCCTAAACAAACTTTTGTCCTGTGTTACCAGTTCTAATGAAACATTAAACATTCTGACCTGCAACATTAATGCTATACCTCCTTCCACAGACATTATCTAATCTGCTTTTTCCAACAATATATGTTTTTCTTCCAAATTTCCAGGATCATATGTTTTGCTTTTGTAAATTCAATGCATTCTTCTTGTCAAAACAAAAACAAGGGGGTATTATGCTTGCATCCTGAGCACATATTTGTCTCTAACTCTGTAGGATTTTTAATAAATTGAAAAGCTTTATATTATGACTAATTATACGCAATTTTCTTTCATCAGGTTTTCAATATGGGTGCAATGAGAAGAATCAGGAGCTGAATGTGTCTCAGTACTGTCTGCCCTCCAACTCTGAATTATCACCTCAACAACTTAAACATTCATTGGCTTTCCACTAAACTTGATAAATGATTTCCTCTTGATTTCTCACTGAATGCTGCACATGCTGTAGGTTTGTAAGCAGTTAGCCTATACCCGTACTATGGGAACAGAATGCACTGTATTTATAGCTTCCTATTATGAGACTTGTAGCACAATTTTATAAAGTTATACAGGAAATTATTCATATGAAAACTAATGGCTAACTCCATCAACACAATTATATAACTAACTATGATGCAGATTCTGATGATTAATGTTTCAACATTCATTGCAATATAAACAATAGTCAGCCAATGTGTAAGAGTTGAGTCTCTTTGCTCAAAGGGTGCCACAGCAGTCCAGCAAACAGTCCTCCAACAGATTGCTAACATTGATGACAGTGATCATCCTGTACTCTCGGGATGATAGAATTCATCCTCCCACCCTATTACTTCCTCAGTATCTTTGCATGGGCAAGAAGAATCAATCCCACAATGGAGCAAATAAAGACAGGCTAAGGCTCAGAGCATTTCACTTACCTTCCTGGGGCAAGAAGAGCCAGACGTGCAAGAGACGTACACATACAGAGTTGCAGATGAAGATTCATAAGCACATTGTCAGTGAACAGCCCTTGTCATACAGCAGCAACCTTTCAGCTTGGCATGGTACTGAAATATAATTGGCCTTGAGGACTGCCATCGAATGAAGACATTGTTACTTGTGCCAGTCACTGGCAGTGAATTTTACTTATGGTCACAAATTAGACACACGTTAAGGGTGTGGCACTCCTTTCAATTCAGGTACAAGGCAAAATTGGTGCATGGTATCCATAAAACAAAATGTGTTCAATCAGTGGTGCTCTTCACCTTTGGGATGTGTACGATCCTTGCAAACTGTAATGCTCACTCCACCTGTTACACTCTGGCAAGAGTGAACAAAGCAAATTAGTATCTCTGAATAGAGAACTTTAATGATCTTATGCATTACAACTGCAAGGCATTACAACATCTGCCACAAAAGAACTAAATGTGTGTATTGCCACAGTCACCTTCCCAGCCAATGGCATCGTATTGCTTGTAGTTGAACAGTTGGCAGATTACAGTGACCATCTAACTAATGAAGTGCAGACATTTCAATAGACAATAGACAATAGACAATAGACAATAGATGCAGGAGTAGGCCATTCTGCCCTTCGAGCCTGCACCGCCATTCAATATGATCATGGCTGATCATTCCTAATCAGTATCCTGTTCCAGCCTTATCTCCATACCCCTTGACTCCACTATCTTTAAGAGCTCTATCCAATTCTTTCTTAAATGAATCCAGAGACTGGGCCTCCACTGCCCTCTGGGGCAGAGCATTCCACACAGCCACCACTCTCTGGGTGAAGTAGTTTCTCCTCATCTCTGTCCTAAATGGTCTACCCCGTATTTTTAAGTTGTGTCCTCTGGTTCGGCATTCCCCCATCAACGGAAATATGTTCCCTCCTGCCAGAGTGTCCAGTCCTTTCATAATCCTATACGTTTCAATCAGATCCCCTCTCAGTCTTCTAAACTCAAGGGTATACAAGCCCAGTCACTTCAGTCTTTCCGTGTAAGGCAATCCTGCCATTCCAGGAATTGACCTCGTGAACCTACGCTGCACTCCCTCAATAGCCAGAATGTCTTTCCTCAAATTTGGAGACCAGAACTGTACACAGTACTCCAGGTGTGGTCTCACCAGGGCCCTGTACAGCTGCAGAAGCACCTCTTTGCTTCTATACTCAATCCCTCTTGTTATGAAGGCCAGCATGCTATTAGCCTTCTTCACGACCTGCTGTACCTGCATGCTTGCCTTCATTGACTGGTGGACAAGAACACCCAGGTCTCTCTGAACAGCCCCTTTACCTAATTTGATACCATTGAGGTAGTAATCTGCCTTCCTGTTCTTGCCACCAAAGTGGATAACCAGACACTTATCCACATTAAACTGCATCTGCCATGCATCTGCCCACTCACCTAACTTGTCCAGGTCACCCTGTAATCTCCTAACATCCTCATCACATTTCACCCTACCACCTAGCTTTGTGTCATCAGCAAATTTGCTAATGTTATTGCTGATACCATCTTCTATATCATTTACATATATTGTAAAAAGCTGCGGTCCCAGCACGGATCCCTGCGGTACCCCACTGGTCACTGCCTGCCATTCCGAAATGGAGCCGTTAAGCATTAGTTATCACTGAAATTCCGGAATATGAACTGATTCCTGAGCAATTGAGTAGATGTAGTTCCTGCTGAAAGTCCTTCTCCTCCCTCTTTCAGCAGCATGTCCTGTACTGTGTGATCTCGGCTTACACTCCCATTTATGATCAACTCCAAGAAGAAAGCCTGCTAGTGCAGTTATATCTGAAAGATAATCATACTGATGCCTTGATTTCACTAAAAGGAGTATCCTTTGTACCATTGTACCGTCTGTAGGCTCTTGAAAATTTTATGAACAATGGAAAGAGCCAAGTAACTGTATAGAAACATAGCAGCAAACAGAAGAAATAAATCAGCAAGTAATTCTTTAAAAAGCACTAGTGGTGGTTCTTTAAAGTTTCTTAATGCAAGTTCAGCTGTGCAAGGTGAAGGGAGAATGTAGACTGGAGTGTGAAGCTTTAAAATGGATCTAGATCAGTTCCTGTCTGAGACAGATATCACTAAGTAAAAAGGCGGGTGAAGTATCACATGATGTGCCTAATGAATTGATTTCCTTTCCCTTGGGAAATCAAGCATTTTCTATTGTTCTTCATTTTTTGATTTTTCTTTCTTTTCCTTGGATTATACACATTTGCAAGTGGGTGGGTGGACTGAGGGTCCTAATGGTTAATTACAACATGACTGAATGGACCAACTGGTTTTTGTGACTGTTTTGAAGCACTGACAATTATGTCACAATTGAAAACCTTTCCTTTCTCTTTCTTTGAAAATGCCTGTTCAAGTTTCTGTTTACCTTTACACAAATGCTAGAGAGTGCAGCCTGAATTAAATCTAGTTTCTGTATGACAGATCAGTGATACAAACAACATGCAGCATAAGTGTGTTTATCTGATAATCTATATACATGACTACAATTCAGAAAGTTTATATGATCACGGTAGCCCAGTGGTTAGCACTATTGCTTCACAGTGCGAGGGACCTTGGTTTGATTCCAGCCTTTAGTGACTGTCTGCACGAAATTTACACATTTTCCCTGTGTCTGTGTGGGTTTCCTCCCACAATCCAAAGATGTGCACGTTAGGTGGATTGGCCATGCTAAATTGCCCATAGTGTTCAGGGATGTGTAGGATAGGCGCATTAGTCAGGGGTTAAATGTAGGGGTCTGGATGGGCTACTCTTCGGAGGGTCAGTGTGGACTTATTGGGCTGAAGGGTCTGTTTCCACACTGTAGGAATTCTAATTCTAATCTTGATTGTCTTTATTGTAGAATGACTGTTGCCAGGTTTCAAATATAATTTGCACCCAATTTTACAATTTTTTAAACAGATTCAGTTGAAAACCAGAATAAAGCTAGGGAGCAGACTTATGGTTGGACCATAAACCTTCATCTACTTCCCAATTTTGAGGAATTGGGACTGCCAAAGGAATGTGACACAACGGGTGAACAGGAATCACAACTTTGGAGTGCATCAAACTACATTTCAACTCATTAGCAATTTAGATAGGATTTCATGGAAAGAAAGCATACCTTGTCTAATCTGGTTTGCACATAAAATCAGACACACACAATGTGGTTGGTTCTCAATTATCTTCTGAAATTGCGTTACTAGAAGTCAAAAAGGAATAATAGATGAAGTATCTGACATCAACCTAGACACTGGAAATTACAATAGGACACCAAATTCAGTCAAACGAGAAAACATCTCAGGCTTTGTAACAAAATTAGAACAGTTGTCTCACAGACTACCATAACACCAGCCTAATATGATCATAGTCATACTTGACATAACTTTGTGGGTCAAAAGCACCACTGCCAATATGATATTAAGGGTGGCACAGTGGCTCAGTGGTTAGCACTGCAGCGTCATAATGTCAGGGTCCCAGGTTTGATTCCACCCTCAGGCAACTGCTTGTGTGGAGCTTGAGCATTCTCCCCATGTCTGCATGAGCTTCCTCCCACAATCACAAGATGTGCAGGTTAGGTGAATTGGCCATGTTAAATTGCCCATAGTATTCAGGGAAGTGTAGATTAGATGCATTAGTCAGGGGTAAATGTAAAGTAATACATTCAGTGTGGACATTGTTGGGCCGAAGGGCCTGTTTCCACACTATAGGGATTCTATGGTATTGTCTGAGGGTTTCCCTATCTGTAAGTTGACATAACTTATATATAAAGACTAGGTTCTTGTTGAGACAAAGGACTTGAAGTTCATTAACAACGCTAACTATCTAGACTGTTATGATATCTCAACTTATACATAGAACTGCATCTTATCATAAGAGAAAATGCTGGAAAATCTCAGCAGGTCTGGCAGCATCTGTAAGGAGACAAAAGAGAAGAGAGCTGACGTTTCGAGTCTAACTGAGCCTTTGTCAAAGCTAGGTTTTAGAAGGGTCAAAGAAGTGTTTGTTAATACCCTGAAGGGATGATGTGAAACTGAAAAAGTCTCAGCTCATGTGAAGGATGAATCAAGGAAGAAGCTATGAGCCTCTCATAACTGAGAATTAAAGGCACAGCTTAAGTGGGATAAAGAAGGGAATTCTCACTCGTGTTAAGGTCTATACAAGGGTGCAGTTGGGATTAATGAGATTGCATTTTTACCATGATGCTTCAAAATCTTTAAATTTGAGTTATATGTGAATAGCTTGATGTTTCTTCATTTCTTTTGAATAATAAGCTTCTGATTTACTGTTAAAAGAAAATCTGCAACATTCTGTGCTTGTGCTTTAGTGAAAGGCATTAAAGCTAAGAAGCAATTTATGATCTACCAAACCAGATTTCAGTTTGGGATCTGATTTTTTTCATAATAACATGAGCTGGAATAATAATGATGTGAGCTGGGTGTCTGTTTATGCACATGAAGTGTAATTGCAGCAGTATTCCAATGAAAATTCTCAAGCTGCACCAAAGTGACAGTGCAGAAACATACGGCACGTGGATTGGAAATATATGATGACAGTGTGGAGATACATGTCAGATACCAGCATCTGTGGATGTCGGGTATACATAACCACAGTCCGAGGAGCATATCCTGAGATGTTGTTGCCAGATGTCCATGATGGCAGTCTGGAGGAGCAAGCAGCAAGCTGGAGTTGGCAGGTATCCATGTAGAAATTTTGTTGGGAATTGTCAGCTTCTAAGTTTTATTCACCAGGGGGTAGAATGCCTATTAATGAGTCAAGATTAACTACTAATGAGCATGATAACGAGTGATAATTCCTATTAATAGGCCTCTCGCCACTTTTCAATGTCCAAAACTTAGTAGGAAAAATGGCTTGCTGCCTTGCACCAAGAAAGACCCCAATTTCTTGTGCAGTTATCCCACACTTGTCACTATATACCATGTCATTCTGGGGCAGGGAAGTTTCCCCCCATAGTCTAAGTTCCGCTTACAAACTATTAATGTTCATGTTATATATAGGAAATCAATTGTACAAATAAATGTCTCTTCACTGTGTCCTGCACCTACATGCACACATGTGCTGGGGAGAGGTAGGCATTACTGCTGTTTGGCAAAAAAAAGGTAATCAACTATGTCAATTCAATTGCACTTAAGACAGGGAATTGCTGAAAGCTAGGAACTTTATACTGGAGCCTCAAGCATCATGATGTCATGGAACTGTCTTTCAGGCACACTGTCTATCTTGTTTGGAATCTGTGCAAGAGTAAAACAATACCTTACAGTCAAGAGGTGCTAGTGAGAGATGTTGCAGTGTGTCTCAGCACCACCCCTAGAGGCTAGCAGTGCATCATATCTATAGGGATGTGGAGTTAAGTTTCAGCCTCCAGCTGACTGTTCCTACCAATGGCAGTGCCAAGTCTTTGCAAGCAACACTGAGGAGAACTGCAACAAATTATAGATGGACATTAATAAACCTACAGTATGGGCAAATAGTTGGCAAGTGAAATTCAACACAGACAAATGTAACGCAATACATTTTGTTCATAAGAATAGGGAGTCACTTAATTTGGAACATGCAAGTCTAGGTGGGGTCAAGGAACAATGTAATCTTTGAGTACAAACACATCAATCATTAAAAGTTGTGCTTCAGTTTGCAAGTCCATTAAAAAACAAACATAGTACTCCTGTTTATTTTGAGAATCAAAAAATAGGGAGGATATTTTAAACCTATGTTGAATACTAATATCAGTTAGACCACGTCAAGCATATTGGGTCAGTTGTGATTTGGAAATGCCGGTGTTTGAGTGAGGTGTACAAAGTTAAAAATTACACAACACCAGCTTATAGTCCAACAGGTTTATTTGGAAGCACTAGCTTTCGGAGCACTGCTACTTCATCAGGTGGTCGTGTTAACCTGGGTCAGTTGTGATTGTCATATTATAAAAGGGATGTAAAAGCAGTAGAGAGGACACAGGGAAGATTTACAATGGTAATGCCAGAAATTTTAAGCTTTATATACTAAGAAAGAATAGATAAGCGAGATGGTTTTTCTCGTAAGACATCAATATAAGATAGCCACCAAGAAATCCAATCCTGAAATGGCTCAAGGTCTCCTGAAACTGGCACTAACCTCCTTATGGTCAAAGAAAGAATTCCAGGACATTGCATACTCAAACCTAACAGCGATAGAAACAGACTGGACTTTGCCAAGGCAGCGTTTTTTTTCTCTTCTGTGTGGGACTTGTGCCAACAATCAAAACCAATGGTGCATTCAGAGACTCCTGCTTATGCTGGTTGGACACGGCTGCTTCTGTTCAAAATGGAGAGTACAACATTGTAGCACTGTGGTTCAGAATGTTAAAGCAGCTCTGGCCCAGGGGCAGCTAGAACTGGAATTGGGAAACACAGACAAGTGACAGTTTCAGCTTTCTAACTGATAAATAATCTGATTTTGACAACAAGTCTAAAGCCAAAGGTTAAATAAGTCAGGAAGTTTTACTTTCATAAAAAGATTCAGGTTAGAACATCCTTTGTTACAACGGCAAAATGTCTATGTGTTCCCTCCTGATATTGTTGCATTTCCAGCATTTTTAGGTTGCATTCTGGACATCTGCAACCTGTGAAATGCTGATCTTGGTAGGTTGTTAATCTAGTGGGAAAGATATCCGTGCAGTTTGTGCAGTTGTTTACAGTAAATTTGCTTCAGTAAATCTGTGTGGTTGAGTTATGACAGCTTCTCCAGTTACTGCTCTTATGGCATCCATTGTTTAACTTTTGAAAGTGTGGTCCCTGGCCCGCTCATGTCACATCCCCAGAATTCTATGGCATCATTTTCATTCAGGTCTCCTGAAATATGTCCAGCCTAAGGTGGCAAACTTAGCCACAAGCAGTTGGGAAAACCAGTCACACAGGTGCATTCAGCAGACAGATGGACAAGCAAATGAAGTAGGGATGGTTATGATGGTAGGTTCAGAAAAGAAAAGATGAGACAAACTGAGCTGAATTTAAAGACTGGTGTGGCCAAATGACCTGCGTCTGTGGCATATAGCCTGTGCAATCCTATATAATCATATGCTTTCCCACTTTAGACAGAAGCAATTGCAGAAAATTGGATACAGGAGAGGAGAACACAGTCATGAATTTACAAGCTTCTCTTTCTCACTTCTGTCCTATGCAACACCAAATGGCACAACTCTGAAAAGTAAAGTCACTACATTAAATATTAAAAGGAATCTTGGGCATTTGTTGAGAGGCTGACTGGAAAATATGGTGCTGTCGAGCTACTTATTATTTAGGTAACATTGACAACATAGAGAGCAGTTCTTAAAAGGACATCAAAATTATTGAAAGTTTCTGGTATTCTTACAATGTATTTTTGCAAGGGGATGATAGATCATTGGGAGCAGGCAGCAATGTAGAATAATCAGATCAACTTACAGAACGGCAGAGTAGGCACAAGTAGATAGGAGAAGTGGTCTACTCCAGCTCCTAATTCCTATACAGAAGATAGGCCAGAGCTGAGGAAATGCTTACCCCTTTATTCCTTCCCTTAAACCATCATGTCCATCACTGGCAGAATTCCAACTACCCGAGGCCCATCCTATAATTAGTAATCATTGGGATTCTGCACAGGGAACCTTCTATTGCCATTCCCTGAAAGAACATCCTTTTCTGAGCCACCCAGCAAACTCAAATTTCAGACAATGATTGAGGATTTTAGGCCTGCCTTGATTTTATGGAGCAGAGTTTGTAAATGTACTTGTCAGCTGGAAACACTTATCAGGAAATCGCGCACATGGTCTTTACTATCTCTAACCATTCATTTTAATGGACAGTAAGTCATTGTGAATACTTGTTGGAGTGTCATTATATTTCCAGCAAGCTAGACTGTCTAATACAACAGGCATTCATTAAATTTGTCCTTCTATATGAAGAATTTTAATTATAATTACTCTTTTTGAGTATGTTTAATTAGTGAATTATATTCCATTGTTAGTTTAGTTCTATTGGCTTATTATTTATGAATGTATCGCTAAGGTGATTATTTTACATTGCTAAAGTTTGACTTCTGCTTGTACAAACAAGATTCCTAACAAGAACAAGATGGAGTGAAGTCCCACTACACAATGTTTGAACATCAAATAATGTCATATTGGCTCCTTTAGTGTGCTGTTGTGATTATTTTGTTCATTTTCTCTGTTTGGAAATCAATAATTACTTCAGCTACTTTCCAGTTTTGCTTATTGCTTTCAAATTGCTTAAAATAAATAATTAGCCAGAAGATACATGTCATGGACCAGTGGTTTGAAGGAAAACAAACCACTCAGTGGCACCAGCCACATAACTCGTGGGCACTGAAGACGTAAACTATTCTGCCCTTGATATAGAATTACATAGGGGTGAGAAGTGGATGCAAGGATATCTATTTTGGGGGGGACAGCTGACCTGAGAATGCAACTTTAAAAAAAAGGGTTTTGTGATTTACACATGAAAGAAGTGAAACTATCACTGTATTCTAACAGATGATAGGCTTAACAGACAATCAATTCTTCAATGAATAATTTCAGTTACATCACACTGCAAATTTTTGCTATAAATTCTGTGTTACGATCGAGCCCTCCACAATCACCTGATGAAGAAGCGTCACTCTGAAAGCTAGTGTACTTCCAATTAAACCTGTTGGAGTATAACCTGTGTTGTGTGATTTTTAACTTTATTTTGGGGGGATAATTGTCATGCACAATTTGCCCCAGGTACATGTCAATTTTAATTTGTGATTTGTATTAGTCTTCCATGTGGCTGCTGGGTTTTTTTTACACCTTTATAACCTGGCACAAATACAATGGGCTGAATGGATTCTTTCAGTCTATGAACTATCCTATACTCATTGAACATGCGAAGATGGGGTTCATACCTGTATTCGGACCCAAACTAAATATTGGTTTGCAGTCATCATGGCAGACATCGGGCTTGATAGATTCAGGATTACTTTCTGGGGATGCCAAGCAGGTGTCTGTTGATGAATAAGACCTGAAGCAGATTGTCCTCTTTCAATTCCATTTTGATTTAGCCCCCTCCACCTCTCCCTACCTCTCCCTTTCCTTAGATGATTCGCATTGCCCTTAACAGGCTTTGTATGCAAATTATTCAGTAGGAAACACAGGTGACTTACTGGTAGTGGTTAATAGATGGAAATAAAATTGGTAATTGGAAAATAAACATTCGATTGTGTGTAAAAGCACTTCTGGATATATGAAGCAGCATGAGCCTACTCATTTGAGGGGGAATTTGCTTGCTGTGCACAATTTGGGAGGATAGTGTGAGCAAATATCAGAGCTCATTGTTGCCCACATCACTCCAAGTGTGGCTGAACCAAGGTTCTATATGAAATTACTATTACCTCCCAGATGTTTGAATTCTATTCCTCTAGATATGAATTAGATTAATTTATTGACACAATTTGTGGACTTGTACCATTAAAAATATGACATTTGGAAGATTGTTGTGTTTTCATATTATGTCTAAGTTAAACTAAAATGAAGAGAGTCATGTGAACTGTTCTGATGTTTGTCTGACAAGTGTGGGTGGTTTGAATTTTAGACTGTAAAGGGGGTACAGATTATTTAACTGCAAATAAGAGACAGGAAATTTATATTGAAGACATTATGTCAGAAATCTGTACGATAACAGTGAGCATCCAAAGTCTCAAAAAAGTGTTGAGAATGTTGAATAGTAAAACAAGTGCTATAAACTGACCTCCAATCACAGCAATTGGATACAGGAGAGGAGAACACAGTCATGAATTTACAAGCTTCTCTTTCTCACTTCTGTCCTATGCAACACCAAATGGCACAACTCTGAAAAGTAAAGTCACTACATTAAATATTAACCTGTGATAAAAGGAATCTTGGGCATTTGTTGAGAGGATCTGATTGAAACATACAGAATACTGAATAGCCTGGATAGAGTGGACTTTGGGAAGATGTTTCCATGGGCAGAAGAGATGAGGACCCGAGGGCACAGCCTTAGAGTAAAGGGAAGACCCTTCAAAATGGAAATAAGGAGAAACATCTTCAGCCAGAGTGGTGAATCTGTGCAGTTCATTGCCACAGAGCGCTGAGGAGGCCAGGTCATTGACTATATTTAAGATAGAGATAGATAGGTTCTTGATTGCCAAGAAGATCAAAGGTTATGGGGAGAAAGCAAGAAAATGGGGTTTAAAAACCTAACAGCCATGATCGAATGGTGGAGCAGATTTGATTGGCTGAATCTAGATTAGGGTGGTGCTGGAAAAGCACAGCAGGTCAGGCAGCATCCGAGGAGCAGGAAAATCAATGTTTCATCAGTGCTTTTGCCCGAAACATTGATTTTCCTGTTCTTTGGATGCTATCTGATCTGCTGTGCTTTTCCAGCATCACCCTAATCTAGACCCTGATCTCCAGCATCTGCAGTCCTCACTTTATCGTAGTCGATTGGCTGAATGGCCTAATTTTTGTTCCTATGGTCTTGAGGTCTTACAGTGTTATGGTCTTATACCTAGCACAAAGGAAGATGGTTTTGGTTGTTGGAGGTCAGACATCCCTGCATGGGTTCCTCAGAGTCATGTCCTAGGCCTGCCCATTTTTAGCTGCTTCATTAATGACCTTACCTCCAGTTTAAGGTAGAATTAGGGACTTTCACTGATGACTACATGATGTTCAGCACCATTTGTGAATCCTCAGATATTGAAGCAGTCCATGCCAAAATACAGCAAGACCTGGACAATATCCAGGCATCGGCTGACGACTGGCAAGAAATAATTGTGACATGTAAGCACCAAACAATGACCATCTCCAAAAAAAGACATAATCTATCCATTGCCCATGGTATCAACATCACTGTACCATTTACCAATATCCTTTAAGTTACCATTGATCAGAAACTGAACTGGACCAGCCATACAAGCACAGTGGCAACAACAGAAGGTAAGACGCTAGGAATTCAGCTGTATGTAACTCACCTCCTGATGCCCCAAAGCCTGACTACAATCTAAAGGCACAAGTTAGGAGTGTGCTTGCTTGGATTAGTGCTGTTCTAACTACACTCAAGAAGCTTGACACCACCCAGGAAAATCATCTGTTTGATAGGCACCATATTACAAACATTCACTCCCTCCACCACCAATAGTCAGTTGTAGCAGTGTGTGCCATCTACAAGGTACACTGCAGAAATTCGCCAGGTCTTCTCTGACAGCATCTCCTAAATGCACAATCACTTTCATTTAGAAGAGCAAGAACAGCAAATACTTGGGAACACTACCACTTGTAAATTCCTAGCCAAGCCACTCATTACTCTGAGTTGAAACTGTATCATGGTTCCTTCAGTGTCACTGAGTCAAAATCCTGGAACTGTCTCCCTAAACACATTGTGGTCTACCTACAGCATATAAACTGCAGAAGTTCAAGAAGGCAACTCACTCCCATCTTCTCGAGGGTAACTAGTGATGGGCAAAATTTGCTGCCCCAGCCAGCAATGCTTGCATCCTGTGAATGAATTTTAAAAGCTGTCCATTTATCTCCAAGGTGAAAGAGAGTTGTGTTCTCAAGGACACCAGTCAGGATTTCCACCTAACTGTAAGGTTCACATGGTTCATGTGGTAATGGAAGTGGGCTTTGAGAGGTGAAGGATTTTTAAGACATCTACAAAAACTCATTGACACAATTTGTCTGCCAGGGTTTAGCAGAGGGAGAGCAGCTGTAGGCAGCAAGATGCTGCAGTTCACCATGTAGGGTGGCTGATGCAAGACTTGCACTCAGATGGCAAAAAAATACAAACTGTGCTGAGTTAAAACAAGGTTGGTACGTTTGCCTAGTTTTCATTAAAGGGAGAAGTCTCCTTGAAAACTTATACGGTAAAAGACAGTTCTCAAGTAGGCTGGGCAGGAATGGTTTGGAAGTGAACCCTTGGAAACAAAAGGTCATTTTGAACCAACTCTGAAAGAATTGAATGTCTACTTGAAGGAAAGTATAACATAAGCCTAATAGAGAATATATTCAGTTATATTAAACGTTCTGTTTTATAATGTAAAACATAATTTGCCTACAATAATAGTGTTTAATCAATGGTGCTTCTAGTCTGTTTCTTAGAGCAAATGTCCTAAAACATGTAATTATATTTAGTTGTCTGTTCGTCCATTAACTGGAAGTTTGAATTTATTTTTAAAATGTGTTGGGCTCTATGGCAATTGTAATATTACAGATTGTTTATTTTCCATAAACAACGAATCTCTGTAGTCTAACCTTATTTGATGGGAATACTGCAAAATCAAAATTCTATTTTATATGCAAGGTATTTAATAAATATTAATCAATCTTTATTTCATACATATCTCTGTATTTGAAGTTCCTACTCATTTACTTTTGTCTGAATATTAATTTATAAGTATAGTAGTCAAAGATACATTACCAAAATATCATTATCATTGCTTTGCCATTTCAACCAATTATAGTACAGTTCTGGATCATTGGCATCATGATTGACAACTCCCAACATTGTAATCCAAACCATTGCACCCACCCCCTGACATTCCTAATGTTATGAACCAAGTGGCTGAATTGGGGTGCTATCCAACAATGCCATCCAGTACTGGCACTCTCAGAGTTTCAGACAGGGCTCCAAGGTCAGCACATGTGCTACTCATTGAAAGGCTCAGATAGATGCAAATGTTAACCCTGTGTTTGCCTGCTTATGCTCATCAGAAATTCCAGCACATGTGGGGGAAGGGCAGGAGGGTGATAGATGGTAGTACATTATTTCCAACCTTGCCAATGATCTCATTTACCCTTTAAGCAACATAGTTGATCTGTCAACATAAAACAATTGTGTGAGGACCAGTCTAATTTCCTAACCTAGAATTATTACGGCCCTACATGTGCTCTTGTAGAAATTGCATACACTCATTTAGCAAATCATTCAACCAGCACCTGTCAGAGCTGTCATTAGTTTTTTAAGAGTGGGATTTCATACAAGGCAAGAAAGAAACTCCCAGAAACATTTCCACCCCTCTGGAACATTGTTCCCTCCCCCTCCCTCTGACTTCATCCTTTCTCTTGATCCCACCGCTTGTCAGGTATTTTCTATCCCTTCTGACCTTCCACTTTCTGATGCTAAATGTTCCATTCTCAGCAAGGGTCTTTGTTTTATCCCTCTGCACCCCCACCTCAATGAATTTCAAAAATGACATGACATTGAATGCTTCTTCTGTCACCTTTGCCTCCATTCCCATTTCTTTGGACAATAGTCCTCTCCCCACCCTCCAACACAGCATCTTCACCCACCTCCAAAACCCTTTCTCCATCTGAATCCCTCCCTCTGGTGTTTTTATCATGTGACATTGGTGACCTTAATTTTTCTGTCCCTTATCAATTTAAACCTAACTCTCTCTCTGAACTGACTACAGTCCATGCTCTCAGATCTAACCTGACTTTATCATCAAGTCTGCCAACGAGGATGGTGCTGTTGCTGTTTGGCGCACTGACTTCTACATTGTGGAGGCTGAGCACCAGCTTTCAGACATCTCCTATTCCCCCCAGACAATGACCCCACCATCAAGCAGCAGACCAGTGTGTCCACAACTGTCACTGACCTCATTTCATCTAGGAACTCACCAAAGCAGCCTCCCCAGTTCATGGTTCCCCAACCCTGCAACCTGCTTCTACCTTCTCCCCAAAGTCCTGACCCATTTTTCCTGCTTGTTGCTACCTCACAGAGCCTATTTCTTCCGACTGTGACTCAACTTGTCTTCTCTTTGACCAGTGCCTTTCCACTCACATCACGATTCTTCTGACACATTACATCACTTTCGGAATTTCCAGTTTGCAAGCTTCAGTCACTTCCTCTTCACCATGGGTGTGCAATCCCTTTTTACACATCCATTCTTCATCAGGATGGTCTCAGGGTCCTCCACTCTGAACGGTTGCCTTCCACCACCACCTTCCTCTGCCTGGCAGAGCATGTGCTCACTTTGAATAACTTCTCCTTTAGCTCTGCTAGCTTCCTTCAGGTCAAAGGTGTGGCCATGGGCATCCACATAGGCTCCAGTTATGACTGTCTCTTTGCTGGGTATGTGGATCATTCCTTGTTCCAGTCCTACTCAGGTCCCTCCCCACTACTCTTTCTCCGGTACATCATTGATATCATCAGTGCTGCTTCCCTCTCTCACGTTGAATGGGAAAAATTGATCAATTTTGCTTCCAGTTTCCACTCTGTTCTCAACTTCACCTGGTCCATCTCTGACTCCTTCCTTTCCTTCCTCATCATCTCTGATTCATTTATTGGGGGTAATCTGACCAACAACATCCACCACAAGATTAGAGTGGTGCTGGAAATGCACAGCAGGTCAGGCAGCATCTGAGGAGCAGGAAAATCGACATTTCGGGCAAAAGCCCTTTTTCAGGAAATTCCTGATGAAGAGCTTTTGCCTGAAACATCGATTTTCCTGCTCCTCGGATGTTGCCTGACCTAAATTGCTTTTCCAGCACCACTCTAATCTTGACTCTGATCTCCAGCATCTGCAGTCCTCACTTTCACCTAATATCCACAACAAACCAACCAACTCCCACATTTACTTTGACTATATATCCTCACAACCTGCTTCCTGAAAAGATTCTGTTCTATTCTCCTTGTTTCCCCACCTTTGTCGCATCTATTCTGATGATGCCATCTTCCACAGGAGAGTCTCAGAAATATCCACCTTTTTCCTCAACTGAGGATTCCCCGCTAATGTGATTGGCAGTGCACCTAGCCATATTCCAACCATCTCCTGCACTTCCACCCTTCCGTCTCACAACAAGGATAGGGTCCCTCTGATTCTCACCACCCTACCAGTCTCCACATCCAAAGGATGGTAAGCCATTATTTCCATCACCTTTAACAGGTGACCATGACTAGACACATATTCTCCTCTCTCCCTTGTCAGCATTTCACATGGACCATTCCCAACATTCCCCGGCACGTTCCCATGCAATTATGGATGGTATAATGCTTGCCTGAAATGACTCCACAGATGATGGTATTGCATCACCAAGTCACCCTTTATTTACACATAGATAGTCCTTCCCATCGATCCAACTCCCTCAGAGCTAACTCTCAGAGTGAACTGGATACCTGACACTCCTGTACCTTTCTGTCAGCCAGAGCTCTCTTACTGGACCAGGTTAACAGCCCCAATCGGGGAGCTCATATTCTATCAGGTCTATTTGGCTAACCTCATTACAATCACTGCACTGCCCATTTATCTCCTCCCTCCTCACTATCCAGGGTTCCAGACACATCTTGCAGGTGAAGCTGCTATTTATCTGCAGTTCACTCAATCTAGTCTACTGTATTTGCTGCTTATTATGTGATCTGCTCTACACTTGAGAAATGAAACGCAGACTGGGTGACCACTTTGTAGAATACCTACTTTCTGTCCACAAAAATGACCTTGTGTTTCTAGTTGCCTGCCATTTCAACACACCACAGTGTTCCCTGGTCAGCATTTCTGTCAATTTCCTGCATTGGACATTTCCAAGGATTGGAAACACAGTAGCCATCTGCCTGCAAGTAATGGGTAACCATCTAAAGCAATTAAAGATGTGCTTCTTGCTGACTGGAACATTCTAGTTGGCAGGTGGGCAACCCAAGACAACCAAATTAAGGTCATTGAGAGGAGGCAGCTTCCTGGCAGCAGACGTGGCAGTTGGGGGAAGGACGCTTGAATGATTTAAAGCTCCTCCGTCCCCATCATCCATGCAGAAAGGCTGCCACAGCTGAGGTTCTCCCTCTACAAACCTGGTCTGGCAGCCATAACCTTATTTCATTTTGGTAATTTGTCAGGGTTGAGAGGGCACCTCAATCTTGGGCTGTCCTCTCGCTCACTTCCTTGTATTGCTAGGCTGTCTGTCAGCTCTCTCTATGCTGGACTGGAAGATGTAGGTGCAGAAGTAGGTTATTCAGTCCATTAAGTTTTCTCTACCATTCAATGAGATCACTGGCTGATCTGATAATCCTCAATCCCATTTTTCCACCATTTCACCACAATCTTTAATTACCTTACTCATTAACATCTTCCCAACTCAACCTTGAATATATATTTAACAACCCAACCTCATCAGTCCTGTGTAAAAAGGTATTCCACAGATTCATGACCTTCTGAGAGAGAAGAAAATCCTCCTCATCTCTGTCTTAAATGAGCCATCTCTTATTCTGAGACAATGGCCTCTGGTATGAGACTCTCCCATAAGGGGAAAGAATCTTTTCACATCTACTCTGTTGAGTCCAGTAACAATTTTGTATGTTTTGATAAGGTTGCCTCTAATTTTTCTAAATTCCAACGAGCATAGGCTCAACCTACTCAACTTCTTGCAGCAGGTAGATAGGATAGTGAAGAAGGCGTTTGGTATGTTTTCCTTTATTGGTCAGAATTTTGAGTACAGGAGTTGGGAGGTCATGTTGCGGATGTACAGGACATTGGTTAGGCCACTGTTGGAATATTGCATGCAATTCTGGTCTCCTTCCTATCGGAAAGATGTTGTGAAACTTGAAAGGGTTCAGAAAAGATATACAAGGATTTTGCCAGGGTTGGCGGATTTTATCTACAGGGAGAGGCTGAACAGGCTTGGGCTGTTTTCCCTGGAGCGTCGGAGGCTGAGGGGTGACCTTATAGAGGTTTACAAAATTATGAGGGGCATGGATAGGATAAATAGACAAAGTCTTTTCCCTGGGGTCGTGGAGGCGAGAACTAGAGGGCATAGGTTTAGGGTGAGAGGGGAAAGATATAAAAGAGACCTAAGGGGCAACTTTTTCACACAGAGGGTGGTACATGTATGGAATGAGCTGCCAGAGGATGTGGTGGAGGTTGGTACAATTGCAACATTTAAGAGGCATTTGGATGGCTATATGAATAGGAAGGATTTGGAGGGATATGGGCCGGGTGCTGGCAGGTGGGACTAGATTGGGTTGGGATATCTGGCCGGCATTGACAGGTTGGATTGAAGGATCTGTTTCCATGCTGTACATCTCTACGACTCTATGACTCTCCTTCTTCCTTCTGTACCAGACCAGTGAACATTCTCTGGACCTACTCCCATGCCAGTATATCTTTCCATAAGACTATAAGAAATAGGAACAGGAATGACCCCTCCCATCTACTCCACCATTCAATAGGAACTTGGTTTATCTGGTATTCTTCACATACATATTTCTGCCTTTTCCCCATAACCCTCAATTCTCCACTGATCAAGAATCTATCCATCTCAGCCTTAAATCTTCACAAGGATCCTGCCCCCCACAACTCTCTGTGGAAATGAGTTTCAAAAACTCACAACTTTCTGAGAGAAAAAAATTCCTTCTCATCTCAGTCTTAAATTGTCTCTCTTTTATTCTAAACCTATGGCCCCTGGTCCTAGACTCTCCCATTAGGGGAAACATTCTCTCTGCATTTACCCTATCAACCCCTTCTGAGATCACTTCTCATTCATCTAAATTTCAATGAGTAGAATCTCAACCTATCTCACCTTTTTTTCATCAGACAATCCTTCC
This sequence comes from Chiloscyllium punctatum, assembly GCF_047496795.1. Lineage (NCBI taxonomy): Eukaryota > Metazoa > Chordata > Chondrichthyes > Orectolobiformes > Hemiscylliidae > Chiloscyllium > Chiloscyllium punctatum. The sequence continues at coordinate 63,798,165 of NC_092743.1, forward strand.
ATTCCAGGGATCATCCTGGTAAACCCTTTATTAAATAAGGGGACCTAAATTGTCTACAGTTTTCCAGCAATAGTCTGACTGGACCTTGCATAATTTTGTCAAAACCTTCCTACTTTTATACTCCATTCTCTTTGAAATAAACATTTTGTTTGCCTTCCTCATTAGCCATTGAACCTGGATGCTGACTTTTTCGTAATTATGAATGAGGACTCCCAAATTGCTCTGTTCAGAAGCTTTCTACAGTTTTTCTCTACTTAATAATATTCAGTTCCTCTACTCTTCCTGCCAACATTCATAACCTCATATTTTCCTACATTATATTCCATCTGTCATGTTTTTGCCCGCTTTCTGAACCTGTCTAAATCCCTCTCCAGACTTTGTGTCATTCACATCACTTGCCTTTCCACCTTCTTTTGTGTCATCCATAAACTTGATGATAGCACATTCATTTTCTTCAGTCAAGTCATTAATATATATTGTAAATAAATAAATTGTGACCTGAGCTCTGATCCCTGTAGCACACCGCTAGATAGAGGTTGCCATTCTTAAAATTCCCGTCTTATCTCAACTCTGTGTCTTCTGTCATTTAGCTCATCCTCCATCCATGCTAATATATTACTTTCAACGCCATGGTCTTTTATCCTATTAAGTAGCCCAATGTGTGGTACCTTTTGAACATTCACCACTTCTTCTTTATCATTTTGCTTTCTACCTCTTCAAGGAATTCTACTACATTTGGCAGACATGACTAGATCACATTATGTATTTCTAAATGCTCTGCTGTTACATCCTTTAAAATTGACGAACATTTTTCCAAAAGCAGATGTTAAGAGAACTGGCCTATAACTACCCATTTTTTTGTCTCTTTCCCTTTTCAAAATAAATCCTAGGATGCATCGCATCAGGTTCAGAGGACTTATCAGTCTTTCACCCCATTAGTTTCTCAGCACTTTTTCTTTAGCGATTGTTATCGTATTCATTTCTTCTCCTCTTTTTGCCACTTGAATATTTAATAGTTATGAAATGCTGTTAGTGACTTCTACTGATGAAAATTAATCATTCAACTCCTCTATCATTTCCTACATTCCCATTATTATTTCCCCAAATACATTCTCGAAGTTAACTTTGGCTTCCCTCTTCCTTTTTAGGTATTTACTTACAAGAAACATAAAAAATAGAAGGAGTAGGTCATTTGATCTTTGAGTCTACTCCACCATTCAACATGATAATAAATCTATAAATGGCCACATGGGAGCTTTATTTCGCTACTGCTGATATTATTCCAGCACAAAGAGGACTTACTGTTATGGAACAGATCAGACCCCCTCAAAATATTTTAAGAAGGTAGCTTAGCCTCTTAACACTTTCTTATTTTACAGGTAGATGTGAAATGTCATGTCCCAGATGTAATGCAACTGGTCAAATTACTTGATGTCAAGCAAAACACAATTTATTTACTCACTATAGTTAAAATATAAACAAAAGAAGGAGTAATTTAGAATAACTTAATGATTGAAAAATTAACCGAATAATAGAAACAGTACCAATTACTAATTTACTGTTCCAATATAGTGACATATCATAACATACCCCTTGTTAAAAAGGTAAATTCTGACACAGATTCTTACATACAGTTCTCCAATCTAGGAGGAAACAACACCAAGAGAGATTTCAGAGAAAGTAGCAGCTCAGAATCATTTACTAAAGTTTTCAAACTGTCTGGGACCCCAAACAGCTTCTGACTGCTAAAGCTCAAAAACCTGGTCTGTGAGAACTGGATACTCCCCCTCCATTGTTCTAACAGTTTTTTAAAAAACCTAAAGGCCTCCTCAGATATTTACTTAAGACATTTTCAGTAGTCAATTCAACACTTCTGCCTTTATAATCTTTCTTCAAAACAAAACCAGGACAAAATAACTTTTGAAAGTGAGAGCATCATCATATTACCATGTATGTAGCATGATAAAAAAATCCTGGTGTGTTGCTTTTTGCTTCCCAGTATGACAATATAAACTTCACAACCTTAATAACCTGTTTGTGCCTTGAAAGAATCAGCAGGAACTCTTTCTGGAATAAACTCTTTTTCGAGATGCAAGGGACAAAGACAAGCTGTTACACTTGGCAAGATTACACAAACAAAACTGTTTTAGCACTTGTTTGATTAACTGGGTGCTGTATTGCCACAAAGGACACTGATTGCCATGCAGAAAGAATGCTCTGGAATAAAAAGGTTAATTGCATGAAACGTTGGGTTTCAAATAGACAGCTAACCCCAAATGTAACAAGGAACAGAGGACCTACTTCTTATAAGAAGACAAGCTACAGACTTGAGGTCTCCAGGAAATAAATCAATGTTGGGAATGAAATAATCTTTTGAATCATCAATAATGTTACACCACAAACATAAAAAAGAGAAATTGTATCAGAATCAAATACCAGAACTCCATCTTTAGCAGAACCACAAAGAACAACACCGTACAAAGATCGTACCCTGGATAATTCCAGAAATATACTGTTGGTGGTAAAATTCTGACCAGATTCCATCATTAATCGGGTACCAGCCAGGTTAGGCTGTGAGACTTAACCTTCTTACTTGAGCGTCTTATTTTAATTGTTAAATGCAATAAAGTTTAAATCATTGTTTCACTACTGTCTGAGATTTCTTAATAAGTAGCCGAATTAAAGGTGACTTGTGGTGATTTACCCACAACACCAGTTGGAGAATCCTTGCTAAATGCTTGCTCAAAGCCCTCTACATTAGGAAGAAATGCCACTAAAGCCAACCTTTTCCCTTGTGCGAATCCCCATTAATCCCTCCCATGACCAACCCACCCCCACCCTCACCCCCATCCAGCTGCACACTTCCCAATACTACACAATGTTACATGGACCCTCCTCAATTTGAGGCCTCAGGTCAGTTCAACAACCGCCTTCACCCCAGCCTTTGCTGGATGGGCAGCTCTCTGTGGATGGCACCTCCAGCTGTTGGCCTGTCAACTGCCTGAGTGGCACAAGATATGGTAGGCTTTCGCAAAAGGAGGTCATGTGGGCATCATTGTTTTTATGAAATCCCCATCACTCCCAGCCAGCGAGATTCCTTCCAATGCTCCAGGGTACTAACATTCAGAACTCGAGAGTGTTGAGAGATGTAACAGGTTTTTAAGCAAACGCATAGAGAGGGAGAAAGAACAGCATGAGAAATCTGCTTCATGTTGAAAGAGAGGAAAGATTAATTGAGTAAAGGAGTAAGAGTGCAAAAGAGGCAATTGTAATGAACAAGAAAAGAGATAATTAATGTGTTTAGAAATCATGTAAATCTGTGCTCCATTTTCCTGCTGTCTTCTCTGCTCTCGGCCTCAAATGACGTTCAATGTTAACTTTAGGAATTAAAATCACTCCATAAAGGCTGATATCCCATCTCCAAGTCACCCTTTATTTACATAGTACGAGACACTGACCCAGCTAGCTCTGTGCCGGGTCCTAGAACAAACAGAACTTCTACCATTCCTGTTTATATCTGTTCAGCCAGGGCTCCCTGACTGGACCAATTAACTGCTCCAATCAGGTAACTCATATTCTGAAGTCCACCTGACTGACTTCATTAAAATCACTACAGGAATGTCATTTCATATATTGATTTGGCACTTTACAATTTTCCAGACTCAATATTATTATCAACAATTTCACTTCATAATCAATTTTGACATTTCTGTTGTAGTTTTATTTTGCTTTTGGATGATAGCTGTTACGAATAATTTTACTACTTCCATTTACACCTCACTTAGACCTATCATGTTCACTTCCTTTTGCTTTGCATTTTCATTGCTTTAAACGTTTAATCTTTCCTGTGTTCAATCCTACCAGAAACTGTCTTTTGTTCCCTTCCCAACCACCACCATCTTCCCTCTCCTCCAAACTTTATCCTGTCTCTGTATATACTTCAAGGCTAGTTCACCCCATCTTCTTCCAGTTCTGATGAAATTGGTGAGTTACTTATTAGTGAATGCTGTTTAATGCAATAAGTGCCATTAGTGGTGGCTCTAAATGATGTGTTCATGTAAATCTTTAATGCTATTGTGACATTCATAACGATTGTCAGAGCTGTTCCTGTGGTAAACTTGTCTTAATATAGGATTTCACCGATTGATTTGAAGCTGTGACAGCTTCCTGTCTAAAGTGTGAATGGTGTCAGCTTATTGTGGGAGAAAGTGAGGACTGCAGATGCTGGAGATCAGAGCTGAAAATGTGTTGCTGGAAAAGCGCAGCAGGTCAGGCAGCATCCAAGGTGCAGGAGAATCGACGTTTTGGGCATGAGCCCTTCTTCAGGAATCAGGGCCTGAAGAAGGGCTCATGCCCGAAATGTCAATTCTCCTGCTCCTTGGATGCTGCCTGACCTGCTGCACTTTTCTAGCAACACATTGTCAGTTTATTGTGGCCTTCCTTAGCTCTTAAGGTTTACTTACTGGAACAAAGTTATGTGATTAAATCACATTGGGCTTTGTTGTCTTGACTGAATCCCACAGCAATCTACAAAACCATCACTGCCTTTGGAATATCCAATACAATTTTTTGGAAGTTGAAATTCTTTTATCAAAACAATTACTATCACACTGCTCTGTCAAAGAATTTCTGCAAATGAAATACTGCAATTTAATAATGCAACAGCAAACACGAGCAGAAAATACATACCAAAATAATGCATTTACAGCTATATGAGAACGAAACAAAAATGAGAACTAAAGCACTCACATTCATTCATACCTTTGAACATCAATGAAGGGTGGAGCTAGTGATGTAGATTGTGATTTTCTATAGTCCATGTAATAAATCACTAATAATCAAGTTCTTGTTGAGTCCGATATCTTGAAGTTTATTTGCAATTCAACGATTTACCCAGTTACAATACCACAGATTTATACAGAGTTTGGGAGCTACTCTTATTAATGCTACAGACACGTAGCTGACTGAATGAAGGCACAGCACAGCTTTAACTGAAGACAGAGGATGCATCTGCATGCCAAATGTTACATGTTATGATGTCATGTAACTGTCATGTATGTACAGTGCCTGTACAGCATGGAATCTATGCTACAACAAAACACTGAATTTCCTAAAGTTTGTGATTTTACCACAGAAAAAAAAACTTACAGAAGTATATCTGTAAATAAAAGCATAATGAGACTCATTTTGTGGAAGACCTTTAAAAGCACAGAATACGAGTTGAACATTTGGGTGATGTGACCTGATTCAATGATCCACATTTGCAAATGTGTCGGAAAATGCTTTTGCAGAATTGGATCAAAAATTAGAAGTTTTTTTTGGAGTGAAATATTTGGGAGTATTGGTTGCAGTTTAAATTGTTTACAGTGCTGTGCAACTAATATGAATGATGAATGTGAGGCAATGGAGACTAACTGGTTTTCTGTCAGTCAATTGTGAGAATTGTTTCTTAATGAAAAAGCTCGTAACAAATTCTTTATTGCTGACAAACTAATGATATCAAAAGGTCTTGCTTGTCCACTTGCCTCTGGTTCTTAAAGACAATGTTAAATGTTTAAGATTTATTTCTGACTGTTAGTATTGAAGGATCATTTGAAATTTTAATTCACTTTTCTTTTTTCATTATACAGTGCTTCACTGCATTTTATTTGTATCGATGAAACATTACACCTTTAATTCAATTTACAGATCCACTAATACTAGCCAACATGAGTACCAGAAGAATGAGTACAGCAAGGCTACACTAAAAGTATTATGTGATGTCTGCAAGGAACACTGACATGCTTCATCATGGATAATAAACATGTTTTCTAAAATAGAAAACCAAAAGCTAGGCGATGGATTTTATTCAACTTACATTCAACATCAGAACATATATTAAACAGAAGGGTTTTAATAATTACTGAAGGAGAAACTATTCAGAATATCAGCAGCTTGTTTAGTTGCCATACTATTCACACTATTATTTTGATGAGATATTCAAATATTTTAATGACAAGAGCTATACATGACTGCCATTTTTTAATCCTAAACTAAACTAAAGCAAAACAGAATTTTTCAAAGATTAGAGAAGTTTAAAAAATTAGAGATCATTAACAAAAAATAAATAAAACATGACATAATAAAACTGCACATAAAAAATAGATTGCAGCCTCTAAATGTTGAAGAGGTGAAAGGTACAAGGAGAGCTTTAAATTCACTTCTACGTAAAGAATGTAATGGTATTCTCCACATAACTAACTCTGATAAGCAAGCTTGGATCAATTGATAGTACTATCAACTCTAAGTTAGAAGGTTTTGGCTTCAAGGCCAGGCCAAGATTTGGACCAATAACATATCCATCTCCATCAGCATTGTCAGAAATGCAACCTTTAAGTGAGGCATTAAATAAAGGCCCCATTTGCCTGCATCACCTGATGGTTTCAAAAACGGAATTCTGAGGAGACTGGAACAAATGGCTTAAATCCCATTCTTGGTAATTTGAAACCTGAATAAATTGTCAGACTTGAAAATGGCTTTCTTTCATACTGTCAAACCTTTGTGAAAAAATGAGTAAATTCAAAAGGAAAATCATCTGCTTGCATCATCTAGTTCAGTTTCCATGTGACCATAAATTGACAGCTCACTCTTGTCCATCTTTCAAGGCTCAAAGAAGACTATGTTCATCATCTGCAGTGTTTGATATGGTTCAGATGGATATATAGGTGACTATTAAGATTGATCTTGTCCGTGAGTTCATGCTGTAAAGAAGACAGAATACCCCAAATAATTGAGTTTTGGATAAGGTGCTGGATCAGAAATTCTTCCTTACATTTTTTTGTCTCAGCTTCTGTGACTTTCTTTCAAAATGAGACCATGTCGTGTTTTATATCAAACCTCCGAAGTGAAGCATTTAATGTTCTTTTTTAACCTTTGACTTGCATGAAAATACACCTCAGACTCAAGTTTCCTTTGGAAGATTAATTTGATGAATGTCAGCCACTCTAAGTACATGACCAGCCCAGCTCATCTGTGACTATCTCAGCATGGTGGGAGATTCTTGGTACACCAACACAGGTGAGCACCTCAGTATCCAATATTTTATTCTTTTGTCTTCAGAAGCTTCCAGAGGCAGCCTGAATGAAAGTTGTTGAGCTTCATGGCATGATACTGATACAAAGATCAAGACTCACCGAAATGGCATGAATGGCCAAAACTATTTCTCTATAGACTTTCCAGTTAGCAGGCAGAATTATCCCTTTTCCTTCCCATACTAGTGTCCAGAGTCCGCTGAAGGTTACATTTCCTTTGACTATTCTTGCATGTGTTTTGTGGTCAGTATTGACTGCTTGAGAGAGTGTGCTGCTGAGATAATTGACCTTGTCCATTGCTGATGGATTCTGCCCACAGACTGAAATCTTGGGCTATAGAGAGAATTTTCTGGAGTAGCCTGGCACATTAGTTCAATTTTCTTCATAATGGTCAGAACACTTTTTGTGACATGCATACTCTATTGCTTGACCTCTTCTGAACCAATAGATAGTGCACAGTTATTAGCAAACAGAAAATCATGAAGTATGCACTTTGGAGACATTGGTCTTTGCCAGGAGCCATCTCGGATTGAGCAGATCCATCATGGGATATCAGTGACAGGCTCACCACCATGAAAGGTATTGGAGAACATGGATAATAAAACATGGTAGGGGTAGGCAGTAGCACAGTCTGGTTTAATTTTGGCAGTTTTGGTAAGACAGTCAAGCACCATTACACAGTTAATGAGAGGGCCCTGGGGAATGTTGCTGAACAAAAAGACCCAGGAGTGTAAGTTCATAATTCTTTGGACGTGGCATCGCAGGCAGACAGGGTAGTGAAGGCATTTGGCATTCAGATGGCCAAAGCACTGAATACACGAGTTGGAATGTCATATTACGGGCTATACAAGATACTGGTAAGGCCACATTTGGAGTACTGCATGCAATTCTGGTAGCCCTGCTGTAAGATGGATATTATCAAAATGAAATGAATGCAAAATTGATTTACAACAAAGTTACTGTGACTGGAAGGTTTGAGTTATAAGGAGAGGCTGGATATGCAAGGACTTTTTTCCCTAGAGCGTAGGAGGCTGAAAGGCAAATTTAGAGGTTTATAAAATCACAAGGAGAGTAGATAAGGCAAATAGCCAAGTCTTTTCCCCAGGGTAGGGGAGTTCAAACTAGAAGGCAATTTGAACATGTTCTGCCCCTTTCTCTAGAATTGGGTTCTTTCTGTGAGGAACATTGGCCCATTGGCCCAAAACGATGATGAACCAGTCGACTAGGGTGCATCAAACAGATTTTCAACTATCATAGAATCTTTTGCAGTCTTGTGGTGTGCATATAATAGCAGTTTATCCACTCTCTGCTTCAACAACCAAATGTTTTAAACATCTGCAAACAAAAAATGCTGGAAATCACAAAAGGTCAGGCAGCATCCGTGGAGAGAGAGCAGGCTAATATTTTGAGTCTAGATGACCCTTTCTCAGTGTCTTATACCTCTGAGCTTGCATTGGACAGTTCTGCAGATATTATGGTGAGCATTGTGCTTGCATTGTGATGAATGCCACTGAGGCAAACCCTGTTGAGGTAACATTTCTCCAGTAGTTCTGGATTACCTCATTGATTTAATCAAATCAATATTGATTCTTATAGAGATTGGGCCATGGAGTGGAGTATGCTATATACTGGAGGGTAACCCAGTCATCCAAAATGCAGTTAGGTGATTATTGAATTTATCTGTGAAAGATTCCTTCATGATTGCTTGTTTAAGCTCTGATACATTAAGGTGCTTCTGGAACTTCATAAACTAATAAATAATAGATCTTGATATTTATTTTTAGAATGATAAGATGGTGGTCAGTCCAGTCGTCAGTATTGCAAATGGCTTTTGTTAGACGCATGTTCTACCTGTCACTCTGTCTGGTGATGACATATGCATAAATGCCAAAACATAGAACAGGAATGCATCCAAGTGATCTTGTTGCAATTAGGGAGGAGTAAACATGTGAGCTGATGGTGATGGGACTGAATGTTTGAATTAGCAGATGAGGTGCAGAACAAATGGTTTGCTTTGTCTTAGATGGTATTGTGCTTCTTGAGAGTACTATTGATCAGCATGCATCCAGACAAACAGAGGTAATGTCAAACTTCTCCCTTGTACCTTGTTGATGGTTGGTTGACTTTGAGGAGTCAAAACTTGAGTTCCTCACTTCCAAATTTACAAACTTTGCAATATTTACCTGGGTTGTACCAGTTAAATTTCAGGTCACCGGCAACTTGAGGGTATTGATAGTGAGGTATATTTAGTGACACTGACATTTTTTACAAACCCACAGCTACCTGGATTACACCTCTTCCTACCCTACCTCCTGCAAAAATGCCATCCCATATTCCCAATTCCTCCGCCTTCGCCGTATCTGCTCCCAGGAGGACCAGTTCCACCACAGAACACACTAGATGCCTCCTTCTTTAGAATCCACAGTTTCCCTTCCCACGTGGTTAAAGATGCCCTCCAACGCATCTCATCCACATCCTGCACCTCCGCCCTCAAACCCCACCCCTCCAACAGCAACAAGGACAGAACCCTGCTGGTGCTCACCTTCCACCCTACCAAACCCTGCATAAACTGCATCATCCACCAACATTTCCACCACCTCCAAATGGACCCCACCACCAGGGATATATTTCCCTCCCCACCCCTTTCCACTTTCCACAAAGACCGTTCCCTCCGAGACCACCTGGTCAGGTCCAACCTCGCCCCCCCCCCCCCCCCCCCCCCCCCACCCCCCACCCCCAACAACTCATCCTCCCCTCCTGGCACCTTACCCTGCCACAGCTGCAAAACCTGCGCCCACACCTCCCCCCTCACCTCCATCCAAGGCTCCAAAGGAGCCTTCCACATCCATCAAAGTTTCACCTGTACATCCACAATGTCATTTATTGTATCTGTTGCTCCCGATGTGATCTCCTCTACTTTGGGGAGACTGGGCGCCTTCTCGTCGAGACCTTTGGGGAACATTTTCAGGTTACCCGCACCAATCAACCCCACCATGCCGTGGCTCAATATTTTAACTCCACCTCCCACTCAGCCAAGGACATGCTGGTCCTGGGCCTCCTCCAACGCCACTCCCTCACCACCCAATACCTGGAGGAAGAACGCCTCATCTGCTACCTCAGAACACTTCAACCCCAGAGCATCAATGTGGATTTCACCAGTTTCCTAATTTCCCCTTCCCCACCTTACCCCAGTTCCAACCTTCCAGCGCAGCACCATCTGCATGACCTGTCCTACCTGCCAATTCTCCTTCTCATTTATCTGCTCTACCCTCCTCTCTGACCTATCACCTTCATCCCCACCTCCATCCACCTATTGTACTCTTGGCATCCTACTCCCCAGCCCCACCCCCCTCCCATTTATCTCTCCATCCCGGAGGTTCCCTGCCTTCATCCCTGATGAAGGACTTTTGCCCGAAATGTCAATTTTCCTGCTCCTCGGATGCTGCCTGACCTGCTGTGCTTTTCCAGCACCACTCTAATCTAGACTCCAATTTCCAGCATCTGCAGTACCCACTTCTGCCTATTTAGTGATAGTAAGACTATGGATGTAGGTTTGCTCACTGAGCTGGAAGGTTGATTTTTAGAAATGTCATCACCATACTAGGTAACATCTTCAGGGAGCCTCCGGACGAAGCTATTGAATGTAAGGGGGAAGATGGTTTGATTCCATCTTGTTGAGATTCTCTAATGCGTGGAACTTGTGTGATGTGAAAGTCACTTGAAACTGATCAATACAAGGTGGAATGTTGTGCTGGCACAGATTTTTCATTATCTGAGGAGTTAAGAATTAAACTAATTGCTGTTCAATCTTCAACAAAAATCCTCACTTTGAATCTTATGGTGGAGGAGAGTACTGATATGTGTTGAGCCTCGGGCACAACCCTCTGGATCTTCTGTAAGAATTCTCTAGGGTTGGGATAATTGGCTTCCAAAAAACACAACTTACTTTGTGTTATAATTCCAGCAAGTGAAGAGCTTTCAAAAAAAAAACAAGGAACAGTAGATGCCGAAAATTTGAAACAAAACCAGAAATGACAGGAGAAACTCAAGAGGTCTGGCTGCATTTGCACAGAGGAAACAGGGTCAATATTTTGGGTCTAGTGACCCTTCTTCAGAATCGAGGGAAGAGCTTTCCCCTGATTTATCACTGACTGTAATATTGCCATACCTTCTTCAGCCACACTCAGTCAAATTATGTTTTGATGTCAAAGACAGTTACACTCACCTAACCTTAACCAACTGGAATTCAACACTTTTGATTTTGTCTGAAACTGCAGAATGCCCCGGTGAAACTCAAATGGAGTATCAGTGAGCAGGTTGTTCTGAATAAGTGGCTATTTGCCGGCATTATTGATTATTAAATTAGATTCCCTACAATGTGGGAACAGGCCCTTCGACCCAACCAGTCTACACCGACCCTCCAGGGAGTAAGCCACCCAGACCCATTTCCCTCTGACTAATTTCCCTCTAACACTATGGACAACTTAGCATGGCCAATTCACCTGACCTGCACATCTTTGGATTGTGGGAGGAAACTGGAGTACCCGTAGAAAACCCACGCAGACATGGGAGAACGTGCAAACTCCACACAGACAGTTGCCCGAGGCTGGAATCGAACCTGGGACCCTGGTGCTGTGAGGCAGCAGTGCTAACCACTGAGCCACCATGCCACCCCCTTTTCATTGATTCTTTCCATTATACTTTCCATTGATTTACAGTGATTGAGAGTAGGCTGATAGAGACTCAAGAGGTAATGGTGTGGGAGTAGGAAGAGAAGCGATTGCCTGTGATTCCTTTGCCACAACAGGAAGGTAAGAATAGAATAAGGCACATGCATCCTTTTCCTGTTGGACGACAGTCAAGGAATGTTGGAGGAGGATGATGGAGGAGCAAATCTGATTAGAGAGATTCAGATGTGAAGTTTCTGAAAAAATTGCATATATTTTGGAGATGGCAATATGCTCAATATATTGGAGGGGGACGTGAAGTGAATGCTATTTATTTTCAACCAAGCTGGAATGATGGGAGCCTTGAAAAAAAAGGGAGCAGTATCTGTGGAAAGACAACTGTTAACAATATTAATTTAAAACTCACGCAACACCAGATTATAGTCCAACAGGTTTGTTTGGAGATATTAGTTTTTGGAGTGCTGCTCCTTCATCACATAGCCCATGGGGCAGGATCATAAGACACAGAATTTATCGTACAAGATCATAATGTCATGCAACTGATACGATATATTGAACAAACGTGGATTGCTGTTAAGTCTTTCATATTTTTGAATGAGTTGCAGGTTTTGATTCATTAATATATAAAACCCAGAATTTCTTTCAAGTCACATTCCTGACATAACTGAAGGTTTTATAAAATAAGTGACATCTCAGCTCAGACAATGCATTAAAGGTGCAAGGTTAGAGTCTGTCTGTATTCCAATCTTGAGTCAGACCGGTTCTATTTCCTCATTATGATCAACAATATTAATGAACATGCTCAATAGTTTAATGGAAATAGAGGCAAGAGAACAGGGGATGGGACTCCCAGATAAGATGGGAACAGGGGGCCATGAAAGAAGTTGAGAAAGAAACTTCAGAAAAATGCAATTTCATGACCATGGCAGTGAATAGAATTTTAGAGGAAGCTTGGTCTCAGTGGCTGGAGGAAAGGAGAGAAACAGCAAAGGCATTGCAGTTTTGCATTGTTACAATCTTTGAAATGCAATAACCCATGAGCACCTTGTACTTGTCAGATGTGAGGATGGGGGAAGCAATGAAGACGGCTTTAGGAAGAGGGTTCTTTCCATTTCACACAACAATCTCAAACTGATTGAGCAGTAAGGAATCTGTTCTTCTGGCATCCTTAATTTACTTGTTAAAAGGTACATGAGTGAACTGTTAGCTAACCTTTCCTCAGGAGAAGTGCACCTCACCTTACTGCATAGCTGTAAGATTAATAAATCAGTATGGACAATGCCCCATACTCTGAGGTACAATAAGTCTGCACTGCGCCAATGGACCGCTTAACTTGTTCCTAGCTTTAAGAGATATTAATGTTTAGTAAAGCAATTCTACTTAGTGATGGTATCATTAGCCCATGTACACAGAGCATGCTGGTTGGCTGATTTTGAATTTATGAAATTGACAAGTTGGCTTTTTAAAAAGGGAAATTGCAGCTTGAAGTGCTAATTATCAATAAACAGCAGTAATTACCAAGCATGAAAGCTTGTATGCATTTTATGAGTAATCCATTCCTTAATACCCAAATGCCTTCAAAGATTCATATTTGAATAATTATGAAGCATCAATTAAGGGCTAAATCATTAGTAGCCCTTTTAGAATTATACAAGTTTCTGTTTCAGGTCAGTTTCATAAAATAAGGTGTCTGCAGTCTAACAAGCTGTGTACACTACTTAAAAATGGGCCAGCTATAAATAGATTATTTCAACATGACTTTTAAAAGGTAAGTGATGAATATGATCATGACAAAAATAAAATGAGAAAATCATGGCAAAAATTCAGGGGATAAAGCATAGTTTACACCCTGACATTTCTTATCCTTGAATTGAAGTTTTGAAAACAGGATAGTGTAATAATTTAAATTACAATGAGAAGATTATTATGTGTGGCCTAATCTAATATTCTTTGCAGAATTTTCAGCTGATATACAAGCTGCAGGAATTTCACAATATAAATAAATGCACACAGCATTTCATTTGTGTTCAGTCCTCAGGTGACTAGCTCACAGTTGGAAAAAAAGAACTGTCATGGAATCAAAAATTCTGCATAATAGGCAGCCTCCAAATTATTTATGCACCCCCCCCCCCCTCCTATGTAATAGTTACTTACACAAAATAAAATAGATCTAGAAGAATAGATCATCTCAGAGTCAAGTCATACTAGTAATGAAAAATGCATATTGCTTATTAATAGAGCTGTCAACCATCTCATGCTTGTGGTTCAGGCGTCTTTGCATTTTGAGATGGAGAGCTCATCAGAATTTTCATAATATGAATGTACATGAGCATGATATTCACTGTGGAAATTTTTCTATGAAATATTATATACTTAAATAAAACATGAATGATAAATAGCAGCAAATGATATGATGTATCTTGATTCCTACAGGTGATCAAAAAGTACTGTCATACAACCAAACTCCTGCTTTTACAGTGAAGAAACAGGCACAAAACACTCTTTCAGCTGATACTAATAATCTCATCAGAATGCAAAAGCACCAACTGTGTTATAAAACCAATGATCTGTTATATTCTGCAAGAATTTAGTAAAGCATAATGTCATTTCCTGTAGACTGAAACCCTTCAAAGAAAACAGGACTAAAAAAATGTTTACATCAGCTAAACATAAAGAGGTTTAGCAAAACATTTCTCTAAAAGCGTTGCACATTTTAGTTAATAGCTACAGTAATAGTATACATGTTACATTCACTTTGCTGGATAATGTAGTACAGGCATATAAAAATATTTCAGAGCGCGTACAGTATATAACAGTTTAAAATAAGGTTATCAGTTCAGGTACAGTAAGTTCCAGGATGTGCTAAAATTTATGATACTTTGTCTACATTTTGAACTGATAATAATCCTTTCAGTTAGTGCAATCGCAGGATAAGCTCTGTGACAGTAAAAAATATGCTTTTATGTAATGCAGTCAATTCTTCTCAAGAACAATTTTACTTTTTCAAAGTAAACTTGTTCATTGAAATTGGTTTTATAATTATTCACCACTGTCCTGTAATTGAGATTAAACTTTGTAATTGAGGGCAAATTACATGACAGGCACTTGCGTTTCGGCCTTTGAGAAACGCAGGACAATAATGACAGTTTTATTGAAATAAAATTGAATACCAAAGTTTGAATTCAAGTGTTAGGAGCATTTTTGTGTCTAGTTGAAAATTAACAAAATTTCTTTTAATAATATGAATTTTGTATGTGCAGGAACAGAAAGCTGACTGAATTTGGCATACAGTAGTTTTAACAACAAAGTTGTCACACTTTCACTTTTGGTTAATGATACAATGAATGGATAATGGGAGTGTAAGGTCTAATTATAAATATTAATTTATCAAATACAAAACATCAGTAATGAAGAACATTAGACAAATCAAGGATGGGGATGTTTGATCAGTCCTCAAAGCTGGACTTTGACCAAAGAACTCAATCTAGGATCAATTGCACTTTGAATATTCTGATATCTTTGACTTGATGATCCTGAAAATTGTGATTCTTTGATGCACTTCTGTAATGTTAACACTAATAGAGGGTGTCAGCATTGCACTGCACTTGCCAATTTTTCCTCTGTATGCCCCAAACTAGTTTTCATAAGTGGTAGTTGAGACAAGACACCCTAAATCAGAAATTGTGCCTCTTCACCACAAAAAGATTATTTTATTATTCACTTGTAGATGCTGGACATCACTGGCTGGGCCAGCATTTTTTACCTGTCCCTAGGTGCCCTTGACAAGATTTTGGTGAGCTACCCTTATGAGCTGCTGCAGTCCATGTGCTATAGGCAGACCCACAATGGTGTTAGGAAGGGAATTCCAGGATTTTGACTCAGTGACAGTGAAGGAATGGTGATGTATTTCCAAATCAGGTTGGTAGTTTGGAAGGGAACACACAAGTGCTGGTATTCCTATGTATATCTTGCCATTGTCCTACATGGATTTGGTCTTGGGTGTGGAAGGTGTTGTCTCAGGATGTTTGGTGAATTTCTGTAATGCACCTTCTTGATAATACATGCTGATGTTTCTGAGCGTCAGTGGTGGAGTGACTGAATGTTTGCAGATGTGGCACCAATGAGGCAGGCTGCTTTTTCCTGTATGGTGTCAGCCTTTCTGAGTGTTGTTGGAGCTGCATCCATTGAGGTAAGTAGGGATACAATCACACTAACTGACATCTGCTCTGTAGATGTTGGACAAGTTTTGGGCAGTCAAGATATCACCAAATGCCTGCAGGCTAGGGCCTCTGAATGGCTTTTGTAAATTGCAATATTTAAAAGGCATCTGGATGGACATATGAATAGGAAGGGTTCAGAAGGATATGGGCCAAGAGCTGGCAAATGGGACTAGATTAGATTGGGATATCTGTCTGGCATGGATGAGTTGATCTGAAGGGTCTGTTTCCGTGCTGTACACCTCTATGACTCTATATAGCAAGTTCATTGGAGTTTCTGGTCAATGGTAATCCCCAGAATGTTTATAGTGGGAGATTCAGTGATAGGAACACCATCGACAGCCAAGGGGTGGGGGTTAGATTGTCTCTTATTGGAGATGGTCATTGTCTGACATCTGTGTGACAAGAAGGTTAATTGCCATTTGTCAGCCTAAGCCTGGATATTATACCACTCTTGTTGAAGGGTATAAACAGGGTGGATAGAGACAAGCTTTTTCCTAGGGTGAAGGATTCAATAACGAGAGGTCACGCTTTCAAGGTGAGAGGTGGAAAGTTTAAGGGGGATACACGGGGCAAGTACTTCACACAGGGGATGTGGGCATCTGGAACACGTTGCCAGCAGAGGTGGTAGAGGCAGGCACAGTAGATTCATTTAAGATGTGTCTGGACAGATGCATGAGTATATTGGGAGCAGATGGATACAGATGATTAGGAATTGACCAACATGTTTAGACAGTACATTTGGATCGGCTCAGACTTGGAGGGCTGAAGGGCCTGTTCCTGGGCTGTAAATTTTCTTTGTCCTTTGTTCTCTTTGTTCTTTGTTGCATTTGAACATAGACTGCTTCAATATCTGAGGAGTCACAAATGTTGTGATACATTGTGCAATCACCCACAAACATTCCCACTTCTGATTTTATGTTGGATGGAAGGTCATTGATGAAGCCACTGAAGATGGTTGGGCCTAGGACATGACCTTGAGGAACTCCTGCAGAAACATCCTGGAACTGAGTTGAATGATCTCCAATAACTTCAGCCATCTTCTTTTATGCCAGGTATGACTCCAATGACTGATTCTATTGATACCTGTTTTGAACATATAGAACAAAGAACGTTACAGTGCGGTCTAGGCCCTTCAGCCCTTGACGTTGTGCGAACCTGTGAAATTAATCTGATGACCATCTAACTTACACCATTCCATTATTATCCATATATATGTCTACTGCCCTTTTAAATGCCCTTAACATCGGTGAGGCTACTATTGTTGCAGGCAGGCTGTTCCATGCTTCTACTACTCTCTGAGTAAAGAAACTACCCCTAAATCTATCACTCCTCAATTTAAAGCTATATCCCCTTGTGTTAGCCTTCACCATCCAAGGAAAAAGGCTCCCACTGTCCAACTTATCTAACCCTCTGATTGTCTGATATGTCTCAATTAAGTCACTTCGCAACCTTCTTCTCTCCAACGGAAACAGTCTCAGGTCCCTCAGCCTTTCCTCGCAAGACCTTCCTTCTATACCAGGCGACATCCTAGTAAATCTCCTTTGAACCTTTTCCAAAGCTTCCACATCCTTCCTATAATGCGGTGACCAGAACTATACACAATACTCCAGATGCAGTCTTACCAGTGTCTTGTACAGCTGAAGCATGGCTTCATGGTTCGGAAACTCAATCCCTCTACCAATAAACACTAACACACCATATGCCTTCTTAACAACCCCATCAACCTGGTTGGCCACTTTCAGGGATTTATGCACCGGGACACCAAGATCTCTCTGTTCATTTGCTCTGCCAGGAATTTTACCATTAGCCCAGTACTCTGCATTCTTGTTCCTTTTTCTGTATTAAACTCTATTTGCCACTTCTCAGCCCAGCTCTGCATCTTATCTATGTCCTTCTGTAACCTAAAGCATCCTTCAGCACTATCCACAACTCTGTCTACCTTGGTGTCATCTGAAAAATTATTAACCCATCTTTCTAAGCCCAAATCCAGATCATTTATAAAAATGACAAAGGCAGTGGCACCAAAACAGATCCTTCCAGCATACCACTAGTAACTGAGCTTCAGGATGAACATTTCCCATCAACCACCACCCTCTGTCTTCTTTCAGCTATCCAATTTCTGATCCAAATTGCTAAATCACCTTCAATCCCAAAACTCTGTATTTTGTGCAATAGCCTACTGTATGACACCTTATCAAATGCCTTACTGAAGTCCATATATACCACATCAACCACTTTACTTTCATCCTCCTGTTTTGTCACCTTCTCGAAGAACTCAGTAAGATTAATTAGGCATGAGCTATCCTTCACAAAACCGTGTTGACTATCCATAATCAAATTATTCCTTTCCAGATGATTATAAATCCTTTCTCTTATAATCTTTCCCAACACCTTACCCACAACCAAAGTAAGGCTCACTGCCCTATAATTACCAGAGTTGCCCCGACCCCCCTTCTTAAACAAGGGAACAACATTTGCTATCCTTTAGTCTTCTGGCATTACTCCTGTCGACAATGATGCCAAAGGCTCTGCAATCTCCTCTCTGACTTCCCAGAGAATCCGAGGACAAATCCCATCTGGCCCAGGGGTCTCATCTATTTTCAGATATTCCAAAATTGCTAAAACCTCCTCTTTATCAAATGCAATCCCATCTAATCTTGTAGCCTGTATTCCATATTCTCATTAACATTGCCCTTTTCCAATGTGAATACTGACAAAAGTATTCATTAAACACTTCTCCCACGTCCTCAGATTCCACATACAACTTCCCTCTACTGTCTTTGATTGGCCCTAATTTTACTCTAGTCATTCTTTTATTCCTGATATACCTATAGAAGGCCTTAGGGTTTTCTTTGATCCTATCCGCCAACAACTTCTCATGTCCACTCCTGGCTCTCCTTAGCCCTCTATTTAGATCTTTCCTGGTTAATTTATAATTCTCAAGCCCCCTAACTGAGCCTTCACGCCTCACCCTCACATAAGCCTTCTTCTTTCTCTTGACGAGCTTCAGCTGTGTTAGTAAACCATGGCTCCCTCTCTCAACAACTACCTCCCTGCCTGATAGGTATATATTTATCAAGGACCCGCAGTAGCTATTCCTTAAATAAACTCCACATTTTGTGCTGAAACATCTAAATCCTGGAATCTGCAACAACCATTCCTGTCCCTTCTCTACCCATATATCTGAAATAGCCACAGCATTGAAATCCCACGTGCCAACCCATGCTGCAAGTTCACCCACCTTATTTTGCAAGGGTACTTGATGTCATACTTGATCAAATGCAGGCTTGACATCAAGAGCTGTCTCTCTTACCTCACATCTGGAATTCAGCTCTTTTGCCAATGTTTGAACCAAGGCTGTAATGATATTAGGAGCTGAATGGCCAGGAGGAACCCAAACTAACGTCACTGAGCAGGTTATTGCTGAGCAGGTGCTGCTTGACAGCACTGCTGATGACACCTTCCATCACTTTACTGATGATAGAGAGTAGACTGAGGTGGCGGTAATTGGCTAGGTTGGATTTCTCATGTCAATCTTCCACATTGTTGAGTAGGTGCCAGCACTGTAACTACTGGAACCGCTTGGCTAGGGATCCATCTAGTTCTGGAGCACCAACCATCTGTAGTATTGCCTGAATGTTGTCAGGGCCTGTAGCCTTTGCAGTACTCAGTGCCTCCAAGTATTTCTTGATATCATGTGGAGTGAATTAAATTGGTTGAAGACTGGCATCTGTGATGCTGGTGACCACTGGAGGAGTCTGAGATGGATCATCCACCTGGCACTTCTAGCTGAAGTTTGCTGCAAATGCATCAGCCTTATCTTTTCCACTGATCTGTTGGACTCTTCCATCACGTGGAAATTGCTCCTCCAATGAGTTGTTTGGTTGTCCACCACGATTCCCAACTGGTTGTGTCAGTACTGCAGAGCTTAGATCTAATTCATTGGTTGTGGGATCACTTAGCTAAGTCTATCTCTTGCTGCTATCTTGTTTGGCATGCAAGTTGTCCTGTTTGGTAGCTTCACCAAGTTGCCACCTCACCTTCAGTTATGCTTGGTGCTTCTCCTGGCATACCCTCCTGCACTGTCCATTGAACCAAGGTTGATCCTCTGGCTTGATGGTAATGGTTGAGTCAAATGCTGGCCATGAGGTTACAGATTTGCTGGAGTACAGTTCTGTGTGATGGTCACTTTTACCAATACTGTCATGGTCAGATATGTCTGCTGCAGCCAGATTAGATGAGGTCAAGTATGTTTTCCATTTTGTTGATTCCTTCACTGCAGATCCAGTCTAGTAGCTATATCCTTTAGGATTCAACCAGCTTGATCAGTAATGCCACTGCAGAGCCACACTTGGAAGTGGACATTGAAATCCCCCACCCAGAGTACATTCTGCAGTCTTGCCACCTTCAATGTTTTCTCCAAGTGTTGTTAAACATGGAGGAGCATAGAGTCATCAGCCAAGGGAACATGAAACACGGTGAGTCGCAGGATGTTTCCTTGCCTATGTTTGACCTGATGCTATAAGAATCCATGATAGCTGGACTCAATGTTGAAGGCACCCAGGCAACTCTCTCCTGATTGTGTACCACTGTGTCACCACCTCCGATGGGTATGTCCTGGTGGTGGGAAAGGACATATCCAGGGGTGGTGATGGTGGTGTCGGGGACATTATAAGGTCTGTTTCCATGAGTATGGCTATGTCAGACTGTTGGTTAATTAGTCTGTGAGACAGCTTTTCCAAATTGGGCACTAGCCCTCAGATATTAGTAAGAAGGACTTTTCTCGGTCTTCAGCTGTTTTGTTGTTGTCTAGGTCTGATCTCCTGGCTGCAATAACCTCCATTTTTGAGGAGGCCCTATAAGCTCCTAAGGCCTGCAAAGTTTCAGTTACAATTTACAAACTGTTTTGTTAATGGGAGCTTGAGATGTATCCACCACGTTAGTGACAGATATCTAGGAGGATTCCTTTATACTAATTGCACTCTGATTGCAACTTGCTTCCTATTGAGTTTTGAGTTTTTATCCAGTGGTTTATTCTAAGTGCTTAATTACTCTTTGAGCGAAGGCATGTTTTTTCTATAATTAGTCATAAATTTACTATTATTTTTATGTTTAACTTCACAGTTTAATTTTATCTCTGTTTTCCTTCCACCATGACTAAAGTTGATTGCCAAGAATTACCCTCATTGAGATATGTCCTTTTGAATTCTCTTCGAATTTTTGCTTGTCACTGATTCCCCTTAAATTTAGAGTCATTGCTGCTGGTTTTTTTGTGAACTATTGCTGGTTTTCTAATTTCACAGGATGATCATCAAAATTGTTCAGTAATCCAATGGTGGACTAACTTCTGTAAATGTAAGGGCAGATGTTGTAAGGTGACAGCGTGTTGGTAGGTTAGTTGGAAAACCTTATATGGCTACTACTTTGATGTCTGACTTTTACAGAGTATTCCTCACAAAACTTTCCAATAGAAAGTGAATTCATGGACCATAGCTTAATTTGTCTCTCGAGCAAAACAACCATAAAATTAGTTTCTAGTCCAGAATACACACCAAGAGGGGGGCAACATATAAAAATCAGAAATTAATTTTAAAAGTTTTCCTCATATTAACTTTCAATGGGAAGTCATTTACTGTTGCTTTTAAACATTGATAGCTGTATATGGAAAAAAAGGCTAAAAATTTGATTTTAAATTGATTTTAAAAGTTATCGGTCCATACACAGGAGAGGGTTTCTGCTGTATGAAATAAAGAAAGGGGGGATATTCTTTTTGACTTAAAAGCTGACAAAGCTTCATACCTGGTAGGAACTGGCAGCCTAACTCAAGGCTGTGCAGGACCTGGGAAGAAGTAGAACAGATATTTCCAGTGAAGAAGGAGAGCATTGGTCCATTGTATCAAATGCTATCAAAAATGCATTGCAGTAGCTCAGTTTGCTTTGGTTCAAATTTTTATCAGTGTTTGCTTTAACAATGCAGCTGTCTCTGCCTCAATCACTGTCCTTGAGAAAACACCCCAAGCTCTGTGTAAAGAAATTTTAGCTAACCCCTTCTGTTATTGCTTCAATAATAACTTTAAGTTGTATACCCTTGATCTTGACTCCCTATATGAGAATATAGTCCTTTCCCTTTTCAGCAGAATAAAACAATTTATGATCTTTATTAACTTTTCTCTTAGACTTTGCTGCTCCAGTGGAAATATTCTCAGTAATTATGTCTCTCCTCATAATTATGGTTTCTCATCTTTGGTGCCATCCTGCCAAATGACTGCTGTACACATGGTGAAATTGTAACATTTGCTCTGTATTAGATTTGATGTGACCAATAGCCTTTTCACTCTTAAATACCTACCTCTTAAAACCCAAATGCTTTGGCTTTTTCTTTACTTCACCTGTCCTACACTCACATTTTTATTTGAAATTGTAGGAGGGGATTTGTTTCGGATCTGGAAATTAGATGCTCCACAATTGCAAATCAAAGGTGTGTGAGGCCCCTTGTTGACTTAAAGACACCCAAGAATCTTCTACATGCACTTCTCAGGTGGACATTATAGAAGTGGGCAGCACGGTGGCACAGTGGTTAGTACTGCTGCCTCACAGCGCCAGAGACCCGGGTTCAATTCTCGCCTCAGGCGACTGACTGTGTGGAGTTTGCATGTTCTCCCTGTGTCGGCGTGGGCTTCCTCCAGGTGCTCCGGTTTCCTCCCCCACAGCACCAAAGATGTGCAGGTCAGGTAAATTGGCCATGCTAAATTGCCCATAGTGTTAGGTAAGGGGTAAATGTATGGGTGGGTTGCTGATCGGTGTGGACTTCTTGGGCTGAAGGGCCTGTTTCCACACTGTAATGTATTATAATCTAATCTAATGCACTAACAGCATTGATTTTTTTCATTATTTTTATTATATTGCTTTATTAGTTTTGGAGCTGTGAATTGTGAGCTGAAGATGAACTTTCGACTGTGAGTATCATCTTCTGTTGAAAAAAGGGACAAACAAATTGCTGTTTGTTTGTAAGGCCAGGGCTGAAATTTAATTGCAGATTGGTTCAAAGTATTCCATAGACATTTCAATATCAGAGAAAAGCAGTATATTTAATCAGATGTTTGGTCATTACTGAAGTAAGTACCTGGGAATTGGTCAAGCAGGTCTGGAAGGGAACATAGTGTTCAAACAGAGGGAGGGGGGCGCGCTTGACCTGGCTTTTGAACTGTGTTTCTCGGAAAAGGAATTTGTCTGTTGATGCTATAGCATGATGATTTGAAAGCTTCCGGCCTCATCTCCCACTCTCAGCCATTGGATGTTCAGAGAATAGAAACTAAGTTCTAACTATTGGTGAAGGGCTCTTGTGGGACAGTGGTAGGAAGACTGAGTTCAAGTCCACACCTGCTTCAGAGGTGTGTAATAACAGGTTAATTAGAAAAAGAAACAAGTGTGGCTGAAACTTTCTCAGAGTGAACTGAAAAAAGTAGTCCTGATTGACTTCTTTGGAAAATCAACCAAGAAACGATCACATATGCCTATGGATCAAGGCATCATGAAAACTGCTTAAATAAACCAACCAGTTTTGTTACTTTCTTTTATTTATCCAAATGTGTTTGTTTGTCTATCTGCCTTTTGCATAAATGAATCTGAAAACTGAGGTTATTGTGCCTAAATTATAAACATCAATTAGATTATTTTCTTGTTTAATTTTGCTTGCTTCAGAAACTGTATTATAAAGAAATAGTCGTCTTTTGCTTGAGCTATAAGTTGGTGTCTTGAATTGATCATTCAGAGTTGGAATTGTTTTTTTGAAAAATCTCATTAGGAACCATTGGGGTCAATCTTGATGCTCTTTAAAAGTTTTAATTTTACTGTGTTGTGAAGTCAAAGGCTGATTTAATTTGGTTGATGGTCCCTGTGTCTTAACAGTGTCCTAAACCAATTGTAATATTTTTCCCTAGTAACCAAGAAACAATGGTCTTTAAAGAGATCAAATATTACAGGTTTTTGACTTCCTTTCAGGAATTCACCTTGGACACTGGTAAATGCAACAGGAGGAAGGAGGCAATTTTAAAAACACGTATTCGTAGGATGTGGTCATCACAGGCAAGGCCAGCTTTTGTTACCCATCAGTAACTACCTATGAACTGAGAGGTTTGCTAGGCCATTTCAGAGGACAGTTAGGTGTCAACCACATTGCTGAGAATTTGGAATCACATGTAAGCCAGATCGGGCAATGATGGCAGATTTCCCTTCCTAAAGGACATCAGTGACTTAGATGGATTTTTACAATGATCAATGCTCGATTTCATTGACACCATTACTGAGATTAGCTTTCAGTTCCAGGCTTTATAAATTGGATTTAAATTCCAAGCTGGTATGATCAAATTTGGACTCATGTCCTTAGAGCATTAGCCTGAGCCCTTGAATGACTAACCCAGTGACAGTGATTTCTTGTGCATTATCGATGGTGGACAATCAACACTCACATCAATATTTCATGGAATGCATGTGAATTCTGCTGTAGCTAATCCTGCTTCATCAATGTAACATTACTAGAAATGAAATGGAAACACTGTTCATGTGTGTTCATAGGATTCCTGTAGAACTTGCACAAAAGTTACCCCAGCTATGATCAAATTCATAGCCAATTCTTTCAACAAAAACTGTTTGAAGGTGCTTCTTCTATTCTAACATTTATTTTCTCAAGGTTTGAAACATCCTGCTAACATTGCCAACATAGTCAGTGACCCAGAACAAGATAACAATGCACAGTGTCCCTTGCACAGTGTTAAGTAAGCACTATTGCAGTTACATACATTTCAGATGATGTCATTAGTCAGCATGAGTAATTAGTACATAGGTGAGGTGGGTTGGCTGAATGGCCACATGGTTGATACATGTGATCATTATGTTTTAAAGTTTAGCAGTGCAATGACATAGGGATGTGTAAATAATGTTCTTTTGTTTTTGTGTGAAAATAAAATCATGAGATTGTGGATACATCAGAAAAAGAGGTCATTTGATCCATTATGTCTATGCTAGCTCCCTTGGACCTTCAATTTTACTTCCATAAGACCATAAGAAATAGGAATTGAAGTAAGGCCATTCAGCCCATCGAGTCCACTCTGCCATTCAATCATGGCTAATGGGCATTCCAAAGCCACTTTCCCGCACTCTCCCTATATCCCTTAATTCCTTGCGAGATTAAGAATTTATCAATCTCTGCCTTGAAGACATTCAATGTCTTGGCCTCCATGGTGCTCCATGGCAATGAATTCCAGAGGCCCACCACTCTGTGGCTGAAGAAATGTCTCCTCATTTCCATTCCAAATTGACCCCCTCTAATTCTAAGGCTGTGCCCACGGGTCCTAGTATCCTCACCTTTTGGAAACAATTTCCCAGTGTCCACCCTTTCTAAGCCATGAATTACCTTGTAAGTTTCTATTAGATCTCCCCTCAATCTTCTAAACTCTAATAAATACAACCCTGGGATCCTCGGCCGTTCATCGTATGTTAGACCTACCATTCCAGGAATTATCTGTGTGAATCTCTGCTGGATATGCTCCAGTGCCAGCATGCCTTCCTGAGGTGTGGGGCCCAAAACTGGACATGGTATTCCAAATGGGGCTTAACCAGAGCTTTATAAAGTCCTAGTAGCACATCATTGCTTTTATATTCTAACCCTCTAATAATCCTTTGACAAGGATTATTTGAATACAGGTTGCTCATGGTGATGCATTGAATGTGGAAAAGAAATAGGAGGAGGCCAGAATAGATGCTTGAGGGGGCTATGGACGTGGTCAGTGTGGATTAGGTTAAGTGATCTACCCAGTATGCCTTCTTTTAACTTGTCATACCTCAACCATGGAAGACTATTTTGGGGTCCATTCAAGTCAGCCTGCATTGAATTTACTGATTACAAAATGACTCATTCAGTGTTTATTTTGAATGCATTCATGGAATGTGAGCAACATGGTCAAGACACATGTCACTCTTCTTTAGTTGCCCTCAGAAGGTGTTGGTGGTCATCTCCTTAATCCATGATAGTGTTAAGAAGTGAATTTGAGGATTTTGATAGCATGAATAAGAGAACAGTGATATCTCCCCATTTCAGTAGATGTGAGAACCAAAGCCTACTGGTGAAACTCAGCAGGCATGGCAGCATTTGTGGAGAGAAAAAAAACAAAGTTAATGTTTTGAGTCCAGTGACCCATCACCAGTGTTCGATCACATGATTTGGACGTGTTGTCAGAGTAAGGCTGACAAATTGCTGCAGTACATCCGATAAGTACAACATGGTGTAACCACAGTGGTAGAGGTCTGGATATTGAGTAAAGTGAACAAGGGTAAACCACTCTGATCCAGATGGTGCTGAGTTTCTTGACTATTGAGGCTGAGCTGTGTAGGGGAGTGGGGAAGATTCCACCACATTGCTGTCTTCAGTCTTGCAAGGGATTGGCCACAAGAGCAGGTCAGAGGTTAAGAATACTGGGAACGAGTCACTCACTTCCTGACACCCCAAAGCCTCCCACCATTCTACAAGGCACAAGTCAGGAGTGGGGTGGAACAGTCCCCACTTGCCTGGATGGGTAAAGCTCCAACAGCACTCAGGAAGCTTGATACCATCTAGGACAAAGAAGTCCATTTTATTGGCACCACATCCACAAACATTCACTCACTTCACCATTGGTGCTTAGTATCGGAAGTATGTACTATCTACAAGATGCACTGGAGAAATTCACTAAAGATCCTCAATCAGCACGTTTCAAACCTACACCCATTTCCATCTAGAAAGACAAGAGCAGCAGGTACATGGAGAGACCACTATCTATAAGTTCCCCTCCAAGCCATTCACCACATTGTAAGTTATGTTCGGTAAAAGGAAGTGTCACAAGGATGGATCAATAACCTGATAGCTAGACTGTGACTGTATGTAGCAGAGATTATGCTAGAGTATATTGGAAATATATCAAGGTTCCTTCTTAGTCCCTGGGTCAAAATCCTGGAACCATCTCCTTAACAAAATTGTAAGTCAACCCACAGTGGGTGGACTGCAACAGTTCAAGAAGATAGCTCATCACCACCTTTTCAAGGACAATTAGGTATGGGCAATAAATGCTGGCCAGACATGAATGAATAGAAAAAAAAAATGCCATTTATTGGAGAATGCTTAGACCCTCACTGAGGGACATTTCGTAGAAGAGGGTGTAAACTGAGGATGTTGCTCATGATGACCCATTCATAAGTCTCCTTCTGTCTCACTCTTTCCTTATTCATTACAGCAGCCTAAGAACATTGAATAAATGAATTCTAATAATATTGACATACTCTAGCATAATCTCTGCTATATACAGTCACAGTCCAGCTGTGGGGTTATTGATCTACCCTTGTAACACCTCCTCTTACCAGACATAACTTACAATGTTTTTTTCCATGAAAAATGGAAAAGGCAGCATAAAATCCTAGTTAACCGTGTCTTCAACAAGATGAATTGCTTGTTAGCTATGTTTTTAAAGGTAGGTCAGTCTGACGACTTCTTTAAGCACCACCCACTACAGACCTGGTGAGAGAGTAGGATCTTGAAGGAGTAAGCCCTAATGTCCACTTCCTCCTCATTGCCTCTCTATCAATGTTTATCACGTCAGTGTAAGTTGCTGCCAAAATGCAATAAACTACATCTTGCTTAAAACAAGGACTTCTTATCATTAGATTAATATGTGGTTTTCAAATATCACACCAGACCAAGCAGGGCCTTTGGATCCCAACCCAAAAAAGTGACCACAAACCTAGCTCATGGTGAGCAATAACACAGACAGCCTCATACACCGCAATGGTGACCGGTGAAGTTAGCTCATAGACTTTGGTTTTAGACAATCTCCCACCTACTGTAATGCCAGCCACTCACATGATGACATCAGATTAACAAATTGATATCATCATGCCATATTTTATGCAAGTACAGTGGGGTTGGGAGGAGGTAGTCTATGCAATTTGCACTAAAATCCAACTCATAGTGTTTAGAGACTGCAATATAAGCAAATACAATGCTGGGAGATATAGTGAATAGTGCAATTATATTGTACTGGTGATGTTGAAGATGTAGCTGCTCCTGCTGACATTTTGTCTAAAATAGTGTGCTCACTTTGCTGCTTTGTATTCCCAAAAAGATGTATAATGATTACAGGGAGTTCAGAGGTGATGTTTGCATGAGTCTTATAACAGCGAAGACTTGAACTTAGACAGTGTAGTTACGAAGAAAGTTTGTCAACTCTATAGTGTTATTTTCTAGCATTTTGGAGGTTTAAAGATTTTCAATGGTATTGACCATTAAAAGCTGCAAGGAATCATGCTCCTTCAGTTGCAGTGCTATTAAAAGTATTTTGGAAATGGTCATCCTAAACTTTTGTTCAGACTCAACTTTTATTTTTGGATCATTTTTTGCAATATATTGTTCTTTGTGGCTTTTATCAACATGTTCCCTTTTGTTCTGCTCTTACTTATCCTGCTCCTATTCAAAACATTTCACCAAAGGCCCAGCACAATTGAATTTTCAAGGCAGCACACTACCCATCCCTATCCACCTATCCAAACCTAATCAACACATTAATGAAGTTTACCTCATGGGGCAGTCAACCGAAAACACAAGAGATCCACTAAGGTTGTCGAGTGGAATCTCGGTCCCTCGGTTGTCAACAGCAGCTCAGACTTAAATATCTAATAGTCCTTTGAACACGAATGAGAGGTGGTTTTGGCAGAATTCCTTTTTATAAGGTCCTCTTTTTGTTTATTTCTAATCCACTAAAGTCATGTAAATGGTTCCAGTCACCCAAAAGTCAATAATAGATTTTATTGGGTGAGGTTGAATTTAAAAATAAACTGATATTTTTATCAAGAATAAATAAAAGTTTGTTTCCAAAATTAAATACTTCTAATATGAATTTCTGCACATTAAACACAAAGAATGTGATGAGAAACTTGCTTAAGGCTTGCTCGGTTAATTTTCCAATCCTCTGCCTGATCTGTGCCCATGCAACCAGCTTAGTTCATCAGAAAACCCGCTGTTTAATCTTCACCTAAACACTGCACTAGAATAGGTCACGTCTCTGTCAGTGGGAATCAGTATTTCCCAGTATTTGAACTAAGAACGGATCTTCAGCATCTAATCTTCACCTACGGAGGCACCTCTAGCATTAAAAACTGTCAACTTTAAAGTAACTGTGATTTTTCCAAGGCTGAAGCACATAATCCAAGGACATGAAGCTTCCAATAAATGGGTCAGTGAAGCTGAACAGCACACCTCATCAGCTGAAGATCATTAAGCCTGGGCCAAAGACTGAATTTTTCATTTAAAAATGATATGCAGTATATGAGGTCAAAATTAAACAAAAGAATAGTGCCTAAAATTGTTTTTGAATGTTAGATGATATAATAATTGAATGCAAAGAAAATGGGAGTAAGTCTGATAGTTTGAGAAGTCTGTAAATTTGACCTTGGTAATCATTGGGAGCATAGAAACATTGGAGAAATGATTTTATACTATTGCCGAGGAAGATTTCCCATAGATAATTCAGTCTCATTCAACTCCCAATTCTGCAGGTTGAACTGAATTTAATGATTAAACTTCCAATGCCCACTCCCATCATCTGAAGCACTGCTTCAAGGGCATCAATTCATACAATACATCCATGAGAACAAAGATCAAATCTGACACTCCAGTACAATAGTGAGGGACTCTGTGCCATTGGAGACATCATCTTTCAGATGAGACATTGGCTGTGGTGGGTCTCTTAATTAGTCAGAAAAGATCTCTTGCTACTATTTCAAAGAGGAGTAAGCAAGTTAAAAGATGGAATGGATAAAGGTAAACTATTTCCACTGGTTGGATATTCTAGAACTAGAGGGTGTAGTGTAAAGATTAGGGCCAGACCTTTCAAGAGAGATGTTAGGAAGCAATTCTACACATAAAGGGTGATAGAGGTTGGACCTCTCTTCCACAAATGGCAATGGGTGCTGGAACAGTTGTTAATTTTAAATTTGAGGTAGATACATTTTTGTAAGCAAACTAATTAAGGAATATGGGCCAAAGGCAGGTATATGGAGTTAGGCCACATATCATCCACGATCTCATTAAATGGAGAAACAGACTTGAGGGGCTGAATATTTTCCTCCTGTACCTATGTTCCTATATTCTGACTCCTCAATCATCATCCTGGAAAGAACAGACTATCTGATAATTATCACAGTGATGTTTGTGGGGATTTGATGTGTGCAAATTGCTGTATTCATTTGCAGTAAAGCACTTTGAGACATCTGGTGGTCATGAAAAGTGCCATAGAAATGAAAGTATTTCTCTATAATTTATAAAAAAGAGACAGGTTGCAGCAGTCAGCAAAATAGCAATCTACATTTTTTAGTGGTTGAAGGTACAAGGGAAAATAGACAGCACAGGCAATTGGAGGAACTTATAGTGGGGACCAGTATAGGTTTCCTGTAAGACTTTTTCCAAAATCAATCTAATTATTTAACTCTCTTTGAATGATCTTTGGCAGAGAAAATTTAAAGCCTTGTCACAGTTAACAATTTAACTGTAGAGTTGTTTGTCAATACTTTTTACGTATTCTTAATGCAAGAATCAAGTCAATATGAATAAAAAAGATGATGTTAAACACGAATTCAAAATAGTACAGGCTGCCACTATATATATCTAACCTTTTTGGTAGATGTAAAAACACCTTTTTGACAGACTGGAGTAGATTTTGATTTTGTGTATTCATGTAAGATGAGTGACAGGACCTCAGTAACCTTAAAAGAGCAATCTGCTATCAATCTATCTGCTATAGGAATTTTTCCCAATGCACATTGGTAATGGGAGTGTGTGCACCCTGATTTTGGATAGTGAATTTCCAATATGCATTCATATTGCACAAAGATCTTTGAGAGGGGCACGAATTGAAGTTTTGAATCAAATTATATTTTCATTTGATTTTAGTACCGTGGAGAACACTACTTTAAAATGAAAATTATCACATTTAGCGTTCCTTTGTTCCTTTTAAAAACACTCTTGTAATGCAAAGCTGTGGAGAAAGAAAAACTCATCTCCTAGGTATCCTTCAATCTGCATAAAGTGATGGACATGAACCAAATTAATCCTTTGGTAATGAGGTAGATTTTCATGGAATACTTTTACTAATGATGGAAGCAGTAAGTGCCACTTTTGCATCAGTTATGAAGCGTTGTCCTAGATTGTTGTTTTAATATTGATACCTAATGTTGTGCCTCTGTTGTGACTGATACCATGGTGATGCACACCAGTCTACAGGTTATGCTATACTAATTCTCTATCATTGAAAAGTGTCTCTCAGGTGCAAGAATCCATGTAGAGGGCCATTGTGTAATACTTGTAGGCATCCTTGACACAGACGTTTGGGTGTCCTACTGATTTGTTTGGTTTCACAAACTCCTTGATATTTGAAAACATCAGAGACAGCAAAGTTGTCTGCATTTAGGGAATGTCAGTTGAGAGTTTTGTCATTGAGAGGACTACATTTGTAGTTTTGCCCTTCCATGAGATATCCAGAAAGGTAAAAGATGTTGTTCTTCCCCTCTCAATCACTATAAGATGTCTATATTCTATTGCTGCATAAAATGTTTCCAAGTATACAGGCCTCATAAACCAGCATCGTGGCCCTCAGAATTAGCTTGTCATTATTCCATGCACATTTTGTGAGTTGTATCAAGTTCTGCAAGAAAAGACAGATTGTCTATGACTATATCTCCAAGCTTCAGAAATTACTAACAACATCAAGAGGAGAATGTATCATGTGATCAAGGATATGACACAATGCCTCATAACCATGGTCCTTTTGATACTTATAGTCAGGGTATACAGTTCCAGACATGAGAGAGACAAATCATAAGCATCTGTAGCTGAGCTTCCATGTGAGTGACTAATGCAGCATAATAAAAGTAGAGGAGTTCTTTGATTAAGATATCTTATATTGTTGACTTTGCTTTCAGTTTGGATAGATTGCAGAGGTTGCCATGTGATGTGAAGTGCAGGTAAACTTCCTTTTTCCCTCTTTAGTCAAAGGTGACAGCATGGAAAAGAAGATAAAAAAAAGAGAGGGCTACAGAAAAGTCCTGTTTTCAATTAATTCTTCACCCAGAAATGTCAGACGTGTGGCTGTTAAATGGTACAGTAAAAGGTAAAGGCACCAAAGACCTATCAGACCATATGATTGCTCTCTCATTGTCATAGAAGGAGTAGATGAGACTAAGAAGCTTTGATGAACAGCTAACTTTTCCATTCTGGGTATCTCACGTTCTGATCAGCTGAGGTTAGTGAATGCTTTAATATAATCAATGAAACACTAATCAATGAATCAAAGACAATTTTCTGATTCAGTATGTGGTTGTACCTACCAGAGAAGGTGCAAAACTTGACCTACTCTTGGGAAATAAGGCAGGGCAGGTGACTGAGGTGTCAGTGGGGGAGCACTTTGGGATCAGCGACCATAAGTCTATTTGTTTTAAAAGAGTGATGTAAAAGGATAGACCAGATCTAAAAGTTGAAGTTCTAATTTGGAGAAAGGCCAATTTTGATGGCATTAGGCAAAAACTTTCGAAAGCTGATTGGAGGTAGATGTTCGCAGGTAAAGGGGCGACTGGAAAATGGGAAGCCTTCAGAAATGAGATAACAAGAATCCAGAGAAAATATATTCCTGTCAGGGTGAAAGGGAAGTCTGGTAGGAATAGGGAATGCTGGATGACTAAAGAAATTGAGGGTTTGGTTAAGAAAAAGAAGGAAGCATATGTCAGGTATAGACAGGATAGATTGAGTGAATCCTGAGAAGAGTATAAAGGAAGTAGGAGTATACTTAAGAGGGAAATCAGGAAGGCAAAAAGGGGACATGAGATAGCTTTAGCAAATAGAATTAAGGAGAATCCAAAGGGTTTTTACAAATATATTAAGGACAAAAGGGTAACTAGGGAGAGAATATGGCCCCTCAAAGGTCAGCAAGGCAGCCTTTGTGTGGAGCCACAGAAAATGGGGGAGACACTAAATGAATATTTTGCATCAGTATTTACTGTGGAAAAGGATATAGAAGATGGAGACTGCCGGGAAATAGATGATGACATTTTGCAAAATGTCCAAATTACAGAGGAGGAAGTGCTGGATGTCTTGAAACGGTTAAAAGTGGATAAATCCCCAGGACCTGATCAGGTGTACCCGAGAACTCTATGGGAAGCAAGAGAAGTGATTGCTGGGCCTCTTGCTGAGATATTTGTATCATCGATAGTAAGAGGTGAGGTGCTGGAAGACCGGAGGTTGGCAAACGTGGTGCCACTGTTTAAGAAGGACGATAAAGACAAGCCAGGGAACTATAGACCAGTGAGCCTGAACTCAGTGGTGGGCAAGTTGTTGGAGGGAATCCTGAGGGACAGGATGTACATGTATTTGTAAAGATAAGGACTGATTAGGGATCGACAACTTGGCTTTGTGAGTGGGAAATCATGTCTCACAAACTTGATTGAAGTTTTTGAAGAAGTAACAAAGAAGATTGATGAGGGTAGAGCAGTAGATCTGATCTTTATGTACTTCACTAAGGTGTTCGACAAGATTCCCCATGGGAGACTGATTAGCAAGGTTTGATCTCATGGAATACAGGTAGAACTAGCCATTTGGATACAGAACTGGCTCAAATGTAGAAGACAGAGGGGTTATGTGGAGGGTTGATTTTCAGACTGGAGGCCTGTGACCAGTGGAGTGTCACAAGGATTGGTGCTGGATCCTCTACTTTTTGTCATTTACATATATGATTTGATTGCAAGCATAAGAGGTACAGTTAGTAAGTTTGCAGATGACACCAAAATTGGAGGTGTAGTGGACAGTGAAGAGGGTTACCTCAGATTACAACAGGATCTGGATCAGATGAGCTAATGGACTGAGAAGTGGCAGATGGAGTTTAATTTAGATAAATGTGAGGTGCTGCATTTTGGCAAAGCAAATCCTAGCAGGACTTACACACTTAATGGTAAGGTCCTAGGGAGTGTTGCTGAACAAAGAGACCTTGGAGTACAGGTTCATAGCTCCTTGAAAGTGGAGTCACAGGTAGATAGGATAGTGAAGAAGACATTTGGTATGCTTTCCTTTATTGGTCAGAGTATTGAGTACAGGAGTTGGGAGGTCATGTTGCGGCTGTACAGGACATTGGTTAGGCCACTGTTGGAATATTGTGTGCAACTCTGGTCTCCTTCCTATTGGAAAGATGTTGCAAAACTTGAAAGGGTTCAGAAAAGATTTACAAGGATGTTGCCAGAGTTGGAAGATTTGAGCTATAGGGATAGGCTGAACAGGCTGGGGCTGTTTTCCCTGGAGTGTCGGAGGCTGAGGGGTGACGTTATAGAGGTTTACAAAATTATGAGGGGCATGGATAGGATAAATGGACAAAGTCTTTTCCCTGGGGTCAGGCAGTCCAGAACTAGAGGGCATTGGTTTAGGGTGAGAGGACAAAGATATAAAAGAGACCTAAGGGGCAACGTTTTCACGCAGAGGGTGGTACGTATATGGAATGAGCTGCCAGAGGAAGTGGTGGAGGCTGGTACAATTGCAACATTTAAGAGGCATTTGAATGGGTATATGAATAGGAAGAGTTTGGAGGGATATGGGCCGGGTGCTAGCAGATGGGACTAGATTGGGTTAAGATATCTGGTCGGCATGGACAGGTTGGACCAAAGGGTCTGTTTCTATGCTGTACATCTCTATGACTCTAAACAATGATGAGCACGTCTGAAGTAGATCTGTCATCCTGGAAATCCCATCATTTCTGGATACACTCAATCCACAATAGTCATGCCTAAAAGACCACAGTGAAGAATTTCCCATTTAAATGCCCCTGTGGTTGTTGCAAACCCCTCTGTCACCTTTATTTTTGAATAATGGATTGTATTTTTAATCACGCAGGCATTGTGGAACACAATTCTGCTCTTCTATAGAGAAGCTTAAAAATCACACAACACCAGATGATAGTCTAACAGGTTTATTCAGAAAGACTAGCTTTTGGAGTGCTGTTCCTTCATCAGGTAGCTGTGGAGCAGGATCATAAGACACAGAATTTATAGCAGAAGGTCACAGTGTCATGCATGCAACTGTTACAATATATTGAAGAAATCTAGATTGCTGTTAAATCATTCATCTTTTAGAATGGGTTTCAGACTTTGGTTCATTAATATGTAAATCCCAGAACTTCTTTCAAATCACATTCTTGAGATAACCAAAGCTTTTACAAAAAAAGGTGACATCTCAGCTTAGAGTCTGTCTGTATCCCAATCTTGATTCAGATTGGTTCTATTTCAAAGTAGGAATTTATAAAATGTTACATGGATTGACCGTCTGCATTGACAGACTGCAGATTGTGTGCTCTTTGAACAAAATAGAATGTATCCACAATGCAAATTCACCCCAAAGACTTTGTGTGTGTCTGCATGTGAGGGGGAGAGAGAGAGAGAGAGAGAGAGACAGAGTGTGTGTGTGTGTGTGTGTAAGTGTGCGTGTGAGCGTGAGTGCATGCACACACATGCACACTCTCTTTCTCTCTCTCTCTCTCTCTCCCTCAAATGCACACACATGCATATAAGTCTATGGGGTGAATTTGCTTTTGCAGAATTGTAATTTTAGATAAATTCTATTTTGTGCAAAAAGCACATAATCTGCAGACAGTCAATGCAGACAGTCAATCCATGTAACATTTTATAAATTCCTACTTTGGAAATAGAACCAGTCTGACTTAAGAATGGGATACAGACAGACCCTGACCTCACACCCTTAATGCATTGTCTGAGCTGAGAGGTCACCATTTTTTATAAAACCTTCAGTATTTCAAGAATGTGATTTGAAAGAAGTTCTGGAATTTACATACTAATGAACTGAAACCTGCAACCCATTCTGAAAGATGAAAGAATTAACAGCAATCTAGGTTGCTTCTCGTGGTCCTGCTGCCTAGTAGCACTGCTGCCTCACAGCGCCAGAGACCTGGGTTCAATTCCCACCTCAGGCAACTATTGTGTGGAGTTTGCACATTCTCCCCATGTCTGCGTGGGCTTTTTCTGGTTGCTCCAGTTTCCTCCCACAATCCAAAGTTGTGCAAGTTAGGTGAATTGGCCATGCTAAATTGTCCGTAGTGTTAGGTGAAGAGGTAAATGTAGGAGAATGGGCTTGGGTGGGTTGGTCTTCGGAGGGTCGGTGTAGACTTGTTAGGCCAAAGGGCCTGTTTCCACACTGTAAGTAATCTAATCTAATCTAAAAAACATCTTACATGCATGACACTGTGATCTTTTGCTATAAATTTTGTGTCTTATGATCCCGCTCCACAGCTACCTGATGAAGGAGCAGAGCTCTGAAAACTAGTACGTCCATATAAACACGTTGGACTATAACCTGGTGTTGTGTGATTTTAAATTTGGTACACCCCATTCCAACACTGGCACCTCCACATCATGTCTATAAAAAGGACACTGTCATGGGAATGTGGCAATAGATGGTGCTTTCAGTGTGTAAGGAAATAAGGCATGAGACATTGTGCAAATAGATAAAGTCATAGGATCATAGAGTTGTACAGCATGGAAACAGACCTTTCGGTCCATCTTGTCCATGCTGACCAGATATCCTAAATAAATCTAGTCCTATTTGCCAGTATTTGGCCTATATCCCTCTAAACCCTTCCTATTCATATACCCATCCAAATGCCTTTTAAATGTTGTAATTATACCAGCTTCCACCACTTCCTCTTACATCTCATTCTATATAGGCATCACTCTGTGCATGAAATGATTGCCGTTTACATCCCTTTTTAATCTTTCCCTCTCACCTTAAACCTATGGCCTCTAGTTTTGGACTCCCCCAACCCCGGGGGAAAGACCTTGGCGTTTCATACTACCCATGCCCCTCATGATTTTACAAACTTCTGTAAGGTTACCCTTCAGCTTCCAGAGCTCCATGGGAAAATACCTATCACCTATTCAGCCTCCCTTTGTAGCTCAAACCCTCCAGGCCTGGCAACATCCTTATAAATCTTTTCTGAACCTTTCCAAGTTTCACAACATCTTTCTTATAGCAGGGAGATCAGAATTGCATGCAGTATTCCAAAAGTGGCCTAACCAATGTCCCATACAGCTGTAACATGACTTTCTAACTCCTATAGTCAATGCACTGACCAATAAAGGCAAATATACCAAACACCTTCTTCACTATCCTGTCTCCACTTTCAAGGAACTATGAACCTGCACTCCAAGGTCTCTTTGTTCAATAACACTTGCCAGGACCTTAACTATTATGTGTATAAGCCCTGCCCTAATTTGCCTTACCATAAAGCAATATCTTCACTGGATGTAGGTTTGCTCACTGAGCTGGAAAGTCAGCAAGCAAACCTACATCCAGAACCTCAACGTGAGCTACAAATCTTCTCAAAACTCGCAACATCTCACGTTTATCTAAATTAAACTCCATCTGCCACTCCTTGGCCCATTGGCCCATCTGATCAAGGTCCCATTGAGTTAACCTTCTTTGTTGTCCACAACATCTCCAACTTTGGTGTCATTTGCAAATTTACTAATCATATCTCCTATGTTCACATCCAAATCACTTATATAAATGACAAAAAGTAATTGACCCAGCACCAATCCATCTGCCACACCATTGGTCACTAATTCCTGTCCTCCAGGATCATCTCCAACAACTTGTCGACTACTAATGTCAGGTTCACTGATCTATAGTTCCTGGCTTGTCCTTACCACTTTTCTTAAATACCACCTCCAGTGTTTTGGCACCTCACCTGTAATTATCAATTATATAAATATCTCAGCAAGGGACCCAGAAATCACTTCTCTAGCTTCCCACAGAGTTATATAGTACACCTGATCAGGTCCTGGGAATGTTTGAAGAACCCATGTGTCAAGAAATCCAAAATAGCTGTGACAACAAGAACCTATGTGGAGAAGACTTAGACTTACATTCACCAAGGTTGCCTCCCTACATTCAGTAGATGGTTAAGTACCCTACATCTGGCAGCTCAGGAGGCAGTGTCTCATTAGCAGCCCTGGCCTCCTCTAATCAGTTAGGTAAAAACAATGACTGCAGATGCTAGAAACCAGATTCTGGATTAGTGGTGCTGGAAGAGCACAGCAGTTCAGGTAGCATCCAAGAAGCTCCTTGGCTGCTGCCTGAACTGCTGTGCTCTTCCAGCACCACTAATCCAGAATCCTCTAGTCAGTTGGCAGCTTCAGGCAGATCCAATTTCTACACCCAAGTCCTAATTGATGCAAGTAAATAGAAACCCTGCTGGGTTGTATCCTTCTGTCAGCTGCCCTCCTTCAACATATGTTTCCAAGCTGTATTTATCCCTCAGTTTACAGTCATGGCTGAGGTAGATCATTTATGATCAGAAAAGTCATTGATTCCTTAACAAGCAGGGGAAAAATAAGCAAGGACCTAATTCCAGCTAAACTCCTGAAGCCCAGGATATCCCACATATGCCCCATATCATTCTCTATTGAAGGATAAAATCCATTTCACAGGACACACATGATGCAAACTCACCATAATTTACAAAACAAAGAATGTTAGTTGAGTTACATGCAGTAGGAGGCCATTTAGCCCATCATTTCTACACTAACTTGCTGAGCATTTTCAGTTCGTGCAAATCTCCTGCCTTTTCTCAGTAGCCCTGTGCATTGTTTCTGTTTAGATAAACATCAATGGCCTTTTGAAGCCTCAACTGAGCACCACCATGTATCCATGCAATGAATTCCATACCCAAAAAAAATACTTTTCTCACCTCACATTTGCTTCTTTTGTGGAAAACTTTAAAGGAGTTCCCTTTGTTTCTCAATTTGTTTATCAGCAGGAACAGTTTCTCACTATCTACTCTCAACAGACCTGTCATATTTGACAACATTAATGAAACCTCCTCTTGGCCTTCTCCACTCCAGGGAAAACTGTATCAATCTCTCCGTTCTATTCTCATAACTGACATGCCTCATCCCTGAAAGTATTCTCAAAAGCCTCTTCTGCATTTTTTCCAATACACTGACATACTTCCTAACACATGGTGCTAAGAAATGGACATGATACTCCAGCTAAGGGCGATGTCTTACATAAGTTCACCATAACATCCCTTGCTTATGTATTTTATGCCTACATCTGTGAAACCTAGAACATTGTACAACTTAATAATAGATTTTTCTACCTATCCAGCTATCTTTAATGACTTGTGCACATATACACACAAGCCTTTTGTTCCTGCATACCATTTAGAATAGTGTCATTTATTTCATTCTGTCTCTCCATGTTCTTTGTATCAAAGTGCATCACCCTACAATTCTCCACATTGAAATTTATCTGCCACCTATCGGTACACTCCAATAATGTGCTAATATCTTTTTGAAGTTCTGTACTGTGCTACTGACAGTTTACAATTCCCTCAATTTGTTTTGTCACCTGTGATCTCCCAAATTGCCCCCCTACACATCAACGGCTAGGTCATTTATACAAATCAGGAAAAGATAGGCTTCCAATACTGATCACTGGGGAACTCACCCACAGATCTTCCTCCAGCATAAAAACTACCTATCAGAACACAACAACGTAACAAATAGGAGGAGGAGTAGGCCATCTAGCCTGCTGAGCCTGGTCCGCCATAAGCCTTAATTCCTATATTGTTCAAATATTTATCCATCTTTCCCTTAAAAAATTCAACAAGGAAGCCTCAAAATTGCACATGCTGTTGAGCAGAGGGACCTGGGTGCCCTTGTGTATGAATCACAAACAGTTGGGGTTTGCAAGTGCAGCAGGTAATTAAGAAGGCAAACGGACAGTTTCATTGGACAGGGAATTCCACCGATTCACAACCCTCTGGGTGAAGAAGTTTCTCTTCAACTCTGTCGTAAATCTGCTCCCCCTTATTTTGAGCCTCTACCCCCTAGTTCTAGTTTCACCTGCCAGTGGAAACAACATGCCCGCTTCTATCTTATCCTTCATAATTTTTATATGTTTCTGTAAGATCCCGGGCCTCATTCTTCTAAATTCCAATGAGTATAATCCCAGTCTACTCAATCTCTCTTCATAAGCAACCCCCTCAATTCTGGAATCAACCTAGTGAGCCCAGTCTGTATCCCCTCCAGTATCAGTACATCCTTTCTCATGTAAGGAGGCCAAACTGTACAAAGTACTCTAGGTGTGAACTCATTAACACCCTATACAGTTGCAGCATAATTTCCCTATTTTTAAACTCTAGCCCTCTAGCAATGATTGACAATAATCCATTTGCCTTCTTAATTACCTGCTGCACTTGCAAACCCCAACTTTTTGTGATTCATACACAAGGACACCTAAGTCACTCTGCTCATCAACAGCATGCTGCAATTTTTCACCTACCAAAATAGATGACCTCACATTTACCAACATTGTACCCCCTCTGCCAGACGCTTGCTCACTCACTTAACCTATCTGCATCCCTCTGCAGACTCTCAGTGTCCTCTGCACACTTTGCCCTACCGCTCACCTTAGTGTCATCTGCAAACTTTGACACAATTCTAAATCATTTACGTAAAGTGTAAACAATTGTGGCTCCAACATTGAACCCTAAAGAACATCACCAACCACCGATCGCCAACTAGAACAATACTCATTTATCCCCACCCTTTGCTTTCTGTTAGTTAACCAATCCTCCATC
The DNA here is from genome assembly GCF_047496795.1 of Chiloscyllium punctatum. Lineage (NCBI taxonomy): Eukaryota > Metazoa > Chordata > Chondrichthyes > Orectolobiformes > Hemiscylliidae > Chiloscyllium > Chiloscyllium punctatum. The sequence continues at coordinate 63,838,853 of NC_092743.1, forward strand.
CATGCCAACACATTAGCCATAATACTGTGCACTTTTATCTTACACAGCAGCCTTTTGTGTGGTACTTTATCAAATACTTTCTGGAAATCCAAATGCATCACATCCACCAGTTCCCCATTATCCAAATTGTAATGAAGTAAATTAGTTAAATATGACCTGTCTTTCATGAACCCATGCTGCGTTTGCCCAATGGGAAAATGGGACAATTTCTATCCATTAACCATTATTTCCTGGTTCTTCTCCCTCACTTAATTTTGTATCAATGTTGCTACTGTTGTATTTATTTTGTGGCTTATAACTTTCCTCACAAACAGTTGTGTGGTTCTGAGTTTAACATCTTTGGGAAGTCCACGTGCATGCCATCTATAGCATTTCCTTCGACAACCTCCTCTGTTATCTCCGCTAAAAAGTTAGTTGGACGTGATTTTCCCCAAACAAATTCATGCTGACCTTTCTGAATCTATTCACATTTGTCCTTTTGACTACTCACTTTATCTCAAATTATTGTTTCTAGAAGTTTCCTGGCACCAAAGGTATTGCTGAGTCATTCCTTACAATCTTTTTTGAACAAGGCCATAATGTTTACAGTTTTCTAATGCTCCTGCACCATGCTCAAATGCAGGAAAGATTGAAAGACAACTGCCACCGCCTCTGCACTTTCCGCCTTAATTTCCTTAAATAACTTTTGATGCATCTCATCCAGTCTTAAAGCCTTATCACGATTAAGTATTGACCACTTAACCAATACAGCTTCTTTATCAATTTTAAATCCTTCTAGAGACTAAGTTTCCTCCTTTGTACCATGGCCTGTATAGCATCTGTCTCATTGGTAAAGACTGAAGCAAAGCATTAATTTAACACCTTCCCACCACAGCTCTAGACCCCTCCCATTTATCTCTCAGCCCCCTTGGGGCCCTCCACATTCCTGATGGAGAGCATTTGCTTGAAACGTCAACTCTCCTGCTCCTCAGATGCTGCTTGACCAGCTGCGCTTTTCCAGCACCACAGTTTTTGACATTAGTTTAACACCTCAGCCTTACCGCTTGTGTCTACATGTTAATTCTCTTTTTGTTCCTAATGTACTCTACTACTCCTTTTAGTACCTTTTTAAGATGTTGGATTATGATGATTGCCAGTGTTTTCTCATAATCTCTCTTTGCTTCTTTGATTTACTTTATCACCTCCTTTTTGACCCTCCTGTTCAGTTTAGATCACAACTGTATTTGTTACCTGGTCATAAGTGCACTTCTCGTTCTCTAAATTAATATCTATCCCCTACCACCTTCTTTCTAAAGATGAGAGAGAATGACGAACCAGCATTAATACAGCTTCTTCCATGACCTTGATGTGTTCCAAAGTGACTTTAAACATTTTTTCAGGAATGTTCACCATTGAAATGTTGGCAGAATTGATTGTCTGAGAGTAGGCAACAATTAGTAGCAGCTGTATAAAGCAAATCATGCTATTTGCTACATAATACATGATGAAGCCTGACATCAAATTCCAGCATGGGTATATGTTTTATTGTTACACCATACTAATTAATTTCAAGGGCAGGCTTTACAAATTTGATGTGGAGATTTGTGTGTTGGGATGTGTATTAAAAATTCAGTCATGGAGATCAGCACACCCTACAGGTTTTTTACATTTTAAGCTTACTGCCAGAAGTGCAAACTCATAAAATCTACCCTTTAATCTTGCCAAAGTTCGATTGAAACATATTTTAAAGGGATTAAGTGAATTATTTTCTGATTTTGCACTCCCAGAGGAGAGCCTTGCCTGCCAAGGACATGCATCATAAAGTTGCATTGTGCATGATTTTTAACAATTTAAATTTATTTTCTGAAAGTTATGCTTTGTGCTCACCCGGATTTTTGATCATTTGAAATAAGCACAAACTGCATCACTATCAGAAGCACAAAGCGCGATTATAGTATGACCAAGGTGATAGTGCACATTTTGTTATCACCACATTAGCTATTAGTCAGCACAGAATGATCAGCCTTACCCAATAAACTAAAGTTGAACTGATTACTTCAGTTTTAGAGAACAGCAGTTTTTGCAAAATGAACTGCAGTAGAGGATAAAAGTTATTGGGAACATTTTCTTTTTACTCACAACATTCCAGAGATATTGAAGGATACCGAAGATAAGGCATTACATTTGAGATGTATGGATGTCTAAACTATCCAGTTAAGTCCACTGTGAAGGAAATCCCAAGGCTAGAGTTTTCATAGTATAAGGGAATTAAGGATAGTCTAAAATTTCAGGGTCTCAGTAGGTTAAGATTTCAAGATTTGCTTATGAGCTCAACGTGTGGCTGATGATAGTAGTGTAGATTTTATCTGAAAACATATTGAATTTGATCATTATCATATCATGGAATGTGAACCTCGATATTTCAGTATCATCAGTAAGACCATTTATGAGAGATACTCTGACCATGCTGGCTAACTAAATGCCTGCAGCTACCACTGGTGATGGCAGTAATTCAATAGGAAACTGCAGAGCAAGCAATGCTATTTGCAAGTGGTGCTGGTGGATCTTAAAGTATGGCTGAGACCTGCTTTCCATATGCTCTGCAATGAAAAAGGGGTTCACCTGCTCATGCTCACATGGTTGCCTCTAATGCACAGTTTGACTGTGACCTGATCCTACAACAATGTCAAGCTCCCTAAAGGCAGCAGCAGTCAAAGCAGCCACCAGCTCTCCCTGTCACTCATCTCAATCAGAGAAAGAATCCAAAGCATTTCCATCTGAACTTGAGTCGCTTACCCTCCTGAGCATTTATTTGCTGCTACATTGAGACTTCAGCACATTTGTGGAGAGGGAAGAGGATGATTGTGGAGACATATCACTGATAAGACAGAATGTGAGGAATAGCAATTGGTAAAACGTTGTGGCCATTTTTTGGGTGAAAAATTAACAAAAAACAAATCAATATAGCAGTGTGGCAACAATCCAAGAGGATTATTTTTAAGTGTCATGGATAGCATTAATCCTCTACGTGTGCTATTGATGGATCTAATGACTGGTGAAGGAACCTTTACAAAATTTGTTCCTTATGCATGAGACAGTAATGATCCAGGAGGAGGAATGTTCTCATGTGTCCTCCATCCCCACACTCCCCTTCACTACCCGTGATATCATACAATCCCCCTCTCAGAACCTGACTGAAATTTATTTTTCTTGTGTCAAGTGGCCTATAGAGGTAGCATAGATGCCCTGAAGATGATGAAGAGGTCTGAAAGCAGAACCAGATTAATTTCTAACATTTCATGCTGTTTTCCATGACTCAGAACAATTGTTTTTCTTGTGATGAAACATAAATTTAATGCTGGTATAAAGTTATGCAATTGAAAATAAACAAACAGCAATATGATTATGTCCTATGCTTTATCTATTATAAGCCCTCCATGGATTCCCAGCCTATTACTGTGTTCAAAACCAGCAAACGATTCCTAGCATGTTGTGCCACTACCTGATCTGAGTTGCTCTTTCCTGTTGAATGACACTTTCTGTAAAAATAACAAAATGCATTAACTGAGTGGTTTGCATTAGCAATAGACATTACCTATATTAGTAGACAAACATTTAATGAGGTTTTGAGACATTTCTTGTCAGTCTTTTTAACAGCAGTATTAACCCATTGCACCAATAAAAATGTCTCATCTCTAATGTGGTAAGCAGTTTAAACTATGTAGTTTATAGCCTCATGCATGGTTTAATTCAATTGGAAGTATCTGGACACCTGAATTTATAATAGCTGGCTGAATGTACTGGTATTGTCAGTCACAAGTGTGCACTGTGGTAGGCTCTTAACAATTATTTTCATGGCTCTCAGAATTGAATAGCAGATGAGGGACAGAAGTCATGTAGCATCATCTTCACTTTGTAGCTTTATAATCAGACTGATCTAACTCCATTATCACAATCCCATTTTTAAACTCAGTTCATATCTACTACATTTATAAGATTTTTGCTACCTTTCTCATGCTCAGAGACTCATGAAACTGAAATGTACAGGCTTAGAGAAAGACAGAAAGCAAAGACTTTTATTGGACTGCATAAGTGCCAATGCAGAATAACAGAATCTCAATGTCCAAAATTGAGTGAACAGGGTCATTTGTGTAATAGGGGACAACACACCAACATGGTATTATTAACTGCACGTGCTCTGGTCAATGTGTTGGGGGTTGCCTTGAATTGAGAAAGCTCAACAAGAATCCTTGAGTTTCGTTCTTTTGAGCCCAATGTAGCTAGAAACCTCTTACAAAGGATTATCAATTTACATGTGATGATGTCAGGAGACTTATTTGCAATGTAACATAATTAATCTTAAAGTTCTAAACCATGCATACATAATCCCATTGACTGAAATAAGAGGTATTGAATACTCTCCCTGTATTGAAGTTGTAGGCTGTGATTTTGTGCTTGAGTCGCATTGACTCCCTAACGTAATTCACATGGTTGGGACATAAAATGATTTCAGAATTGCTCTACTGACTCTTCCATTTCCTGCCCATTTATTTAGCCAGAATTGATAGGGATGTTCAATACAGGAAAATATGCCAAAACATATTGTTATGAAAATGAAGTAGTGATCCAACTGGGTGTAAGAAATGTTGATGCACTCCTGGTGTCCAGTGTTGCCATGGTTCTGAAGAGGCTATTTAATTTTTAAAGGGTTGACTGCATGCGCTTACATTATTTTTCCTTGAAAAGCCATTTGAGAAGTACATATAAAAGAAAAAATGCAGTTGATTCTGAGAATCTGAAATAATCACAGAAAATGTTGAAGAAGCTCAGCAGGTCTGGTAATATTTATGGAGTGAGAGAAACAGAGTTAACGTTTGGACTCTAATATGACTCTTCTTCAGTATTGAGAATGCTGCAGACCTGATGAGTTTCTCCAGCATTCTCTATATTTGTTTTTAAGAACACATATAGGTTTGAGATTATTGGCTAATTTATACTGAGGAAGGTGATCATGATTTGCATAAATTAACCTCTGATGGAGATTTTTAAAAATCCCTGCAAGACCATACAGCATCAGGTTTCAGTTAAAGTAGAAAATCCTGTCTGTAGTATGCATTAGTGCACTGTATCTCACATGAACCCAATGCAGTTCTCTGAAATCTTACATCCCTTAAAAACTATTTCTTATGTACTTTCCAGGTTTTTTCTGAACTTTGGTTTTGATAATAAAGTATAACTTGTACCGTCATGTGTATTAGATTCAGCTGTCCATCCGTTTTCTGTTTTACTTTTAAGTAGACCATAATCCTTCTAATATTGTTACCTTTTCATTACCTCTATTACATTTTTGTATTCCATTAGAATGCTTATTCAACTTTTGATTTTTTTCTTCCTTTTGTAGTGTCAATGCCAAATTATTATTTTGTTTGTTCTCTAAATCAATGTTTCTGCTCAGTATTTTTGAGTTTTCTGTTTATAAGTTTCACTCAGAAATCTAAGGAATGCTACTCTTTAAAGGAATCAGATGAACAGGGCTGGATTTCATCCATTCTCTGAGGATGGCCTGAGAGGCAAGGTAGTGCTTTGAAATGGTGAGTGATGGTTGGGGTTGGAACGTCAGTTGCCTCCCTGAAACTTCAGAAGTTTATTAGCAGTGAGGATGCTTGAGGACAACTTTCCTGTCTCGAGGCTACTTGAGATCCTCTTACTGCTACCTTTTGCAACGAGGAGTACCACCCAGTACAAGGGGTGACCACTCTGAAACATGGTGGCCTCTTTATAGGCTCTGTAAGGTCAACCTAATCGAGCATTTGTGGCATTTGGACAGTCCCAATGACTGGCAAGGGCTGTCCTCTTGCAGAAACATGCTCATGTCCTCACCAAGCTCCTATCCTTCACTGGGGCCAGGCTGATTGACCTGGATGACTCCTCCTTCAGAGGAGGTAGGTATCCATTTTTTGCAATCCCAGCAATGGATACCAATCAGTGTGGCATTACAGAGACGGGAGAGCTCTCAACTCTCTAAACAGCCAGCAACTCTCATGTTTTGAAATGTCTGGGAGCCTGATATCATTTAGTTAGTTGCCTGAGCACTGAAACAACCCTAGATGGGGTCACCCACAGATTCCTCACCTGGCATTAGAATTCCTCTATACTGACAAAATTCAGCTCTTGATGTGATGAAACAGGGCTTTTTTTTCAGTTTCTTGATGTCCCCTTGAGGACCCGCTGAGGAAGCTATTATTTACAATTGCTGTCCAACTCTTCGTAGCCTGGCAGTAGACTCATAAACCAGACTTCAGAAGTGAAATGAAAACTAGTAGAAATGCATTTTAAGGTAAAAACAATGACTGCAGATGCTGGAAATCAGATTCTGGATTAGTGGTGCTGGAAGAGCACAGCAGTTCAGGCAGTATCCAAGTAGCTTCGAAATCGACGTTTCGGGCAAAAGCCCTTCATCAGGAATAAAGGCAGTGAGCCTTTATTCCTGAGGCGTTCTTCCTCCAGGTGTCTGGTGGTGAGGGAGCGGCGGTGAAGGAGGCCTAGGACCTCCATGTCCTCGGCAGAGTGGGAGGGGGAGTTGAAATGTTGGGCCAGAAACAGGGATATATTTCCCTCCCCACCCCTTTCCGCCTTCCGCAAAGACCGTTCCCTCCGCGATTACCTGGTCAGGTCCACGCCCCCAAACAACCCACTCTCCAATCCTGGCACTTTCCCCTGCCACCGCAGGAATGTAAAACCTGCACCCACACCTTCTCCCTCACCTCTATCCAAGGCCCTAAAGGAGCCTTCCACATCCATCAAAGTTTTACTTGCACATCCACTAATATCATTTATTGTATCCGTTGCTCCCGATGCGGTCTCCTCTACTTTGGGGAGACTGGGCACCTCCTAGCAGAGCGCTTTAGGGAACATCTCCGGGACATCCGCACCAATCAACCAAACCGCCCTGTGGCCCAATATTTCAACTCCCCCTCCCACTCTGCCAAGGACATGGAGGTCCTGGGCCTCCTTCACCGCCGCTCCCTCACCACCAGACGCCTGGAGGAAGAACGCCTCATCTTCCGCCTCGGAACACTTCAACCCCAGGGCATCAATGTGGACTTCAACAGTTTCCTCGTTTCCCCTTCCCCCACCTCACCCTAGTTCTAAACTTCCAGCTCAGTAACTGTCCCCATAACTTGCATGGATTTGTCCTACCTGCCTATCTTCTTTTCCACCTATCCACTCCACCCTCTCCTCCTTGACCTATCACCTTCATCCCCTCCCCCACTGACCCATTGTATCTATGCTACATTCTCCCCACCCCCACCCTCCTCTAGCTTATCTCTCCACGCTTCAGGCTCACTGCCTTTATTCCTGATGAAGGGCTTTTGCCCGAAACGTCGATTTCGAAGCTACTTGGATGCTGCCTGAACTGCTGTGCTCTTCCAGCACCACTAATCCATGCATTTTAAGGTAGTCTGCTGGAGGCTCAAAATAAAACCAAAATGAATTTTTTTTCTCATGTTAGAATTTAAAGATCCCTACAATGCAAGAGAATTGCCTCCATTCCAAATAAAAACAATTGGATACTGGATCTCTGAGGCCTGGAACATATGATATAATTTGACCTTGCAGACTCCCTGGGGTCATCAAATGGGGTCCCCATAATCAATTTCTGCAGCAACATCGTAACTACAATTCTGTTACTTTGATGAGAATTGAGGTTTGGAGGAAGAAAGAAAAGATTAAGTAGTAGTCTAAACATAAATGTTACACCACCAATATTGCACTCCAGTGCAGAGAACCCAAATCAGATATAACAGGGGGTTAGACTCATCTAGTTTGTTTATTGCATAGGTTCTCAGAATAAGGAGATTGTGTAAATTGCTTTTGCTTGTTAGATTGTTTATATCATACAGATTTATTTAGATAATTAGCTTATTAAGTTTGCCTTGAGTAATAAAACTTTCATCACTGACAACTGAGGACTTTATAAGTGTTGTAGCGCTAATGAGACTATCAAGGGACCTGTCTATATAGCTTTTTGCTTTGAGTGTGTCTGGATTATATTGTGACACAACCCTCACTTAAAACGCTTTTGAAAACCCAGTGATGAAAATTTATTGTGGTTTAATGAAAAATCCAGTTAATTCAGCATGAATATTTAAGAAGCTTATAAAACAGTTGTAGTCCGAATCATATCCTCATTATTTAAGAACACAGAAGCCATTGGCCTGAATTTTCCACGTCATTGCTTGGAAAGCATTTCACCTCTCTAGCACTGCACACACCTTCAGCTACACTTGGGTGGCACAGTGGCTCAGTGGTTGACACTGCTACCTCACAACATCAGGGACCTGGGTTCAATTCTATCCTTGGGTGACAATCTGTGGGGAGTTTGCACATTCTCCCCACTTCTGCATGCGCTTGGGTTTCCTCTCACAGTCCAAAAGTGTGCAGGTTAAGTGGATTGGCCATTGGAAATGCATGATTGCAGGTATAGGGTAAGGGGTGTGGGTGTGATTGGGTTGCTCTTTGGAGGATCAGTGTGGACGTGATGGGCTGAATACGCACTGTAGGTTTTCTCTGACTTCCCTCCTGCCAGATTTCATAGTGGCAGCTTATGTAGCTGTGCCTTGACATCTGCTGCAGTTCAAGAGGAAAGATTGATTCTCTCATTCTTAGGAAGTTGAGGATAATTCGCTTGGGTTCTGAGATGGCTGATACACGAAATGAATAATCTGCAGATTCTGCAATATGTGGTGCAGATTGTGGCTAAAGAATTGGTGAGTTACTTGGAGATTTGTGCACTTTTTCTAAACCTCAACTTCCCTCTGGATGTCCTCAGCAAAGTCTCTCAATAAGTTCAGTGCCTTCACAAATGAACCTTCTTAATTTTAATCAGACAGAATTCAGCAAGTTCCACGAGTTGGTGAGTACATTTAGTCTCTTCAGAGACATTTTCAGGACATCTCTACAATTTCTATTGACCTCCTGGAAGTTTCCTGCTGTGACTGAGCTCAGGATAGAACAATTAATTTGGGAGTCTGGTCTCAGACACACATGTTGTGGCCATCAGAACTGGTTTAGAGAGATTAGTTCCTCAATATTGAACAAGGGAGTCTGGGAGAAGACACTGCTATTGGACTGACAGCCTTGTCACTGGATAGAATGATCTTATGAAGGCACCAAATGTTTTTCAGTGCTGCAAGTTGCCCAAATCCCCATAGCGTATAGGATCATGGTCAACACTGCTCCCTGGTAAATCATCATCTTCATCATGATTCTGGTCCTCAAACACTCAGTCAGCTGAAGACTGAACTGCCACATGGAGACACAAATGAATTTTGTTGTCTATGTCTACCATTGTCAAGAGAAGGCTCCATAACTATGTTCAATAAAATATTTTTTCCAGAATATTTTCATTAATATTAATTGACAGTGTTAGGTGCTAGGAATCGCTTGGAAGAGGACTTTAGTTTTCTGGGTGTTTATTGAAAAATCCATTTCTCACCTACATCAGAGAAAGAGCTTAGTTCCTGAGCGAGTGTACACATAACCATCACTGCTGTCAAGACTAGTAATGGGAGCAAAATTAATAGTAGCACAAACTGCTTTCTCTTCAACAACCTGAATCTACAAGGGATTAAGATCACAGGGTGGGGGTTATGATGGTTTGGGGGAGGTGCAGAGAAGATATTTCAGATCATAATATCCAGTGTATAAATTGATTTTCAAGTCACCTTTGGTTCTTTTGCCTATTATTTTAAAACTACTCTTCGCTTGCCATTGCAAATAGTTTTACTCCAGCAAAACAAAGACAGAGTTTAACAGCAGTATCAATACAGTTTTTGGGGGAGGTAATGGCTTAGTGGTATTATTGCTAGATTATTGATGTCGAGATTAAACTAATGTTCTGAGGAACTAAATTCAAATGCTACAAATGATGGAACTTGGATTCAATAAAAGTCTGAAATAAGTGCCTAATGGTGACCACAAACCCATTGCAGAACATTCTCAAGGGGAGGGTGAACAGCCAGTTGTCATGGTGCATATAGGCACCAATGATAGAGGTAAAAAAATGGGATGAGGTCCTACAAGCAAACTTAAGGGAGTTAGGAGCCAAGTTAAAAAGTAGGACCTCAGAGGTAGCAATCTCAGGATTGCTACCAGTGCCGCGCGCTAGTCAGAGTAGAAATGAAAGAATAGGCAGAATGAATGATTGGCTTGAGAGATGGTGCAGAAGGGAGGGACTCAGATTTTTGGGACATTGGGACTGGTTCTAGGGAAAGTGGGTCTATTACAAATTGGATGGTCTCCACCTGAACTGGACTAGAATCAATGTGCTTTTGCAAACGCTGTTGGGGAGGGTTTAAACTAATGTGGCAGGGGGACGGGAACCAAACGAGGAGATTAGTGGACAGGAAGGAGGTAGTAACTAAAGCCTGTAAGGAACTAGATACTGAAGTCAGAGTGACTAAGAGGGAATAGTAGGCAGGGAGTAGATGATAAACACGAAGAGATTGGCGTCTGAGATGCATTTGTTTTAATGCGTTAAGTGTAGTAGATAAGAGGGATGCACTTAGGGCTTGGATCATTACCTGGGAGTATGATGTTATTGCTCTTACTGAGACTTGGTTGAGGGAAGGGCATGATTGGCAACTAAATATCCCAGGATATCGATGATTCAGGTGGGATATAGAGGGAGGTAAAAGGGGTGGAGGAGTTGCATTACTCGTCAAAGAGAATATCATAGCTGCACTGAAGGAGGACACTATAGAGGACTCAAGCAGTGAGGCAATATGGGCAGAGCTCAGAAATAGGAAGGGTGCAGTAACAATGTTGGGGCTGAACTACAGGCCTCCCAACAGCAAACGTGAGATAAAGGTACAAATATGTAATCAGATTTTGGGCGGCACGGTGGCACAGTGGTTAGCACTGCTGCCTCACAGCGCCTGAGACCCGGGTTCAATTCCCGCCTCAGGAGACTGACTGTGTGGAGTTTGCACGTTCTCCCCGTGTCTGCGTGGGTTTCCTCCGGGTGCTCCGGTTTCCTCCCACAGTCCAAAGATGTGCAGGCCAGGTGAATTGGCCATGCTAAATTGCCCATAGTGTTAGGTAAGGGGTAAATGTAGATGTAGGGGTATGGGTGGGTTACGCTTCGGCGGGGCGGTGTGGACTTGTTGGGCCGAAGGGCCTGTTTCCACACTGTAAGTAATCTAATCTAATTATGGAAAGATGTAGAAGCAACAGGATGGTGGTGATTGGAGATTTTAATTTTCCCATTGGGGAAAAACATTGACTGGGATTCACTTAGTGTTAGAGGTCTAAATGGAGCAGAATTTGTAAGGAGCATCCAGGAGGGTTTTCTAGAGCAATATGTAAATAGTCCAACTTGGGAAGGGGCCATACTGGACCTGGTGTCGGGGAATGAGCCCAGCCAGGTGGTTGAGGTTTCAGTAGGGGATTACTTTGGGAATACTGATCACAATTCCGTAAGTTTTAGAATACTTATGGACAAAAACGAGAGTGGTCCTAAAGGAAGAATGCTAAATTTGGGGAAGGCCAACTATATCAAAATTCCTCTTGATAGCAGGAGCTGGGGAATGTAGATTGGGAGCAGCTGTTTAAAGGTAAATCCACATAGAGTCATGGAGATGTATAGCGTGGAAACAGACCCTTCGGTCCAACTCATCCATGCCGACCTAACCCAGTCCCACCTGCCAGCACATGGCCCATATCCCTCCAACTCTTTCTTTTCATATACCCATCCAAATGCCTTTTAAACATTGCAATTGTACCAGCCTCCACCACTTCCTCTGGCAGCTCATCCCATACACATACCAACCTCTGCATGAAAACGTTGCCCCTTAGGTCGCTTTTATATCTTTCCCCTCTCACCCTAAACCTATACCCTCTAGTTCTGGACTCCCCCACCCCAGGGAAAAGACTTTATCTATTGATCCTATCCATGCCCCTCATAATTTTATAAATCTCTATAAGGTCACCCCTCAGCCTCCGACGCTCCAGGGAAAACAGCCCCAGCCTGTTCAGGTCAAACAAAATGACAAGAAGTTAAACCGAAATCTATTCTGCCCTGATTGTGGCTTCTTTTGCATTCACCAGAATGATTTATAAGAACAATAGGGGAGGTCTTCCTGGTATACTGGCCAATCTTTATCCCTCAAACAAATTCACCAGAACAGCCATTTCATTTGACCGATTGAGGCAAACTAATGTCCAAATTTCCTGCATGGCAACAATCACTATACTTCCAAAGCACTTCATTGAATGTAAAGCCTTGTAAGACAATGACATTGTGAGAGGTTTATTAGTTCCTTTCACTGTTACATGCTGAAGCAACAAATTGACAGGCATGAAAGAGGCCGAGTGTCACTGATGAGAATGACCAGCGTCACTGCACCTGAGATAATATCGACTGAAGGTTCAAATTGTCGAACAATAACCACAGCTGTGGACTTACCCAAATAACTTCCCTGTAGTATATCTTTGCAGGATAAGTGCCAGAATAACATCTAAAGGACTAAAACAAGCTCCAACTCCAGTAACAGAAATTCTATAGCAAATAGCACACACCACACCTGGTAGGCAACATCACTCCATAAGAGAGAATTTAACCTGCTCCCTATGACATTCAATGGCATTACTATCACTGAATTCCAACTGTCCTCCAATGCCCCACCGTCCCCTCAAATGATGAGCTGTTTCTCCTCATGGCATTGTGGGTACACAGATACCACACAGACTGTAAGACATTCAAGGAAGGAGGTCACCACGGTCTTCTCAACAGCAATTAAGGATGGCAACAAACTTTGTCTATGCCAGCAATGCTCACATTCTATGAAGGAATTTCAAAAAGCAATTCACAAGATGCTTAGATGATACAATCTGGACGCGAGTGGAGGGGGTAGACAAAGTCATGAATACGGTATAAATAAGGAATAAATGGCATTTAGAAGCTATGAAGGTATGAGGAGGAACCTTTTCACACAGTAAGTTGATAAGATCTGGAATGTGCTTCTCAAGTGTGTGGTGAAGATGGGATCAATGGAGACTTTCAAGAGGAAACGGGATGATCTGCAAAGATAGAGTGGGCAGGGTTACAGGAAGAAAGTGTGGTGAGTTGCTCCTTCAGAGAGCCAGAATAAACATAATGGGGCTGAATGTCCTCCTTCTGAGCAGTAACTATTTTAAGTTTCTGTGAGGGTGTACTGAAGGCCTTTTCAGGACTCGACATAGATTTGGAGGTAGATCAAAGAAGATTGAAGCACATTAGGCTGAAACCAGGACTAAAAGCTACAACTCAATTGCTTATAGTGTGATATATGGGAGGCTTTTAAAGAGAGGTTGATTTAGAGTTCAGGGGTGATATGTTCCTGTGAAAATGAGGGATAGAAATGGCATGATTAAGGAACCATGGATGACAGATGAAATTGTGAGACTAGCTCAGAGGAAAAAGGAAGCGTACGGTCTAGGTGACTGAAAACAGATGAAGCTTTGGAAGAATATCGGAATGTAGGCCCAATCTGAAATTAGGAATTAAGAGGGCTAAAAAGGGATTGTGAGATAACTTTAGTAAACATGGCTAAGGAAAATTCCAAAGCCTTTTATTCATATATAATAAACAAGAGGGTAACTAGAGAAAGGGTTTGCTCATTCAAGGACAAAGGAGGAACTTTATGTGTGGAGCCAGAGAAAATGAGTGAGATCCTTTACGGGTACTTTGCAATGGTGTTCACCAAGGAGAGGGATGTGATGGATGTTGAGGTTAGTGATAGATATTTGATTACTTTCTGAAGAAGGGCTTATGCCCGAAATGTCGATTCTCCTGCTCCTTGGATGTTGCCTGATATGCTGCACTTTTCCAGCAACACATTTTCAGCTCTGATCTCCAGCATCTGCAGTTTTCACTTTCCCCTGATTAATTTGGGGGTAAAATATTTGCTACTACATACTCAATGTGCATGAGCATGTTACAATTTGGATCCAATGATAGCTAGGATAATATTTTGATCCCAATGAAACCGAATGAGTCACCTGATATTGACCGAGTCACCAGAAAAGACAAAAGCAGAAACAGCACTGTTGACTCTGCAAAGAGTTTCTTACTAACATTTGGGATTAGTGTCAAAATTGGAAGAGCTGTCTTACAGACTAGTCAAGCAACAGCCTGATGTAGTCATACTCATTGAATCATACCTTACAGACAATGTCCCAGACACCACCATCACTATCCCTGGATATGTCCTGTCCCAGCGGCAGGATAGACCCAGCAGAGGTGGTTGCACAGTGGTATACCGTCAGGAGGGAGATGCCCTGGGAGTACTCAAAATTGACTCCAGACCTCATGAAGTCTCATGGCTTCAGGTTAAACTTGGGCAAGGAAACTGCTTGCTGATTACCATGTATGGTCCTCCCTTGGCTGATGAATCAGTACTCCTCCATGTTGAACAACGCTCAGAAGAAACTCTGAGGAGGGCAAGGGGACAAACTGTACTCTGGGTGAGGGATTTCAATGTCCACTTCCAAGAGCAGCAGTACTACTGATTGGTAGAACTACTACTGGTTGGTAGCAGTACTACTGATCGACCTGGTTGGGTGTTAAAGAACATAGGTGCTAGACTGGGTCTGTGACAGATGGTAAAGGAACCGACAAAGAGAAAAACGTACTTGATTGCATTCTCACCAGTCTGCTGGCTACAGATCCAACTGTCCATGACAGTGTCAGGAAGAGTGACTACCACACAATCCCTGTGGAGAAATTTCTAACCTATCATAGAATCATTTATTTTTGACACAGCAGGAAGAAATGTAGCCCTTTGAGTTTCTGACAGCTCTCCATTGAGCAATCCACTGTCCACTATCCTCTAATCTGAAAATTAACCATTTACTGTAATGTACTCTTTTGTGTCCTTGAGCCTATTTTTAAAATTCAGTTGCATGCTCACCTTTCTATTTCATGAACATCAATTTTGTTCAGCAATCTTTTACGTAGTACTTTGTTGGACACTATCTGAATTCCACATTGATAACATCCAGCACACCCCCTATATCGACTTTCTCTGTAACTGCATCAAAATCCATTTAGATTAATTAATCATGATCTGCTGCTTACAAATCTGTGTTAGATATTTTTAATTAACTCAAATTTCTGTTGATTTTTCCTCCATAATTGTTTCTAAAAGTTTGTTCACTGTTAGTTTAACTGCCCTGTAGTTCCTGTAGTTCTTTTCTGAACTCAAGCTGAAGTGGGGTCTCTTCCTATCCAGGTTAGATGAAATTCGGTTCCAATTTTAAATTCCATTCTCTTGTTAGCATCACACTATTACGCTACCCACATGCCCTTGTTTGGTGCCTAACCAACAGGATTTTGTTTTTGGTCTACATTTACATCTAACTTCCACAATAATAGGCACATAAGGGGACAGAAACCTCATGGTTATGATGTCTTTTTTTAAACCAGCCGTCATGAACTCATACACTGCCATGGAGTGTATAAAGTTGGATCTTTAAGTCTAAAAAAGTCACTGTGAAAGTCATGGAATGTTGTGAAAACCCAATTGCACCACAAATGTCCTTTAGCAAGCAAACTAAAGAGACTTGTTTCCGCCAGGTCTTGTTTTCTCAACTCTCAAGTGCTCTCAAATGTACCTGTAGTTATTATAATGTGGTCATAGTCTTTAAGTTCCCTGATTGAGGGTGTAAATGTGCTCCAATCAGGGAGCCCTGGCTGACACATAAAAGGATAAGTATCAGGGATTCCTGACTCAGTGAGAGGCAGTGCTATTATCAAAGGTAATAATTTGTAAATAAAGGGTAATTAGTGATGGGATGCTGGCCACTGAAGAATTATTTCAATTCCAGGACAAAGAAAACACTTCAATGACACACCAAAGCTCCCTGTGAAAAGTGGAAGCATTGACATTAATGACTGAGAGGAGCATTTTCTTAATTCATTCATGAGATGTAGGCTTCACTGTCCAGGTCAACATTTATTGTCCATACCTAATAGCCCAGAGTGTAGTTAAAAGTCAACTATATTATTGTCTGAAGTCACACGTAGGTCAGATCAGCTGAGGATAGTAGATTGCCTTCCCTAAAGGACATTAGTTGACCAGATAGTTTTTTCCTAAAATGACAATCGACAGTGGTAGGAACCATTACTTCAGCTTTCTATACCAGTTTTTTAATTGAATTCAAATTTCAGCACCCACAATAACAGTTATGGCTAGGGTTTTCCCAAACATTAAGCTGGGCTTCATAACTACTAGCTCAGTCAGATTACCTCTATGCTACCACCATTCCCATAGCTTGTGATTCCTTGATCAAATGGTAACAATTTGTCCATTAGCTACATCAAACTCACAATACCTTAATGATAAGGCAAAATGGAAAGAAAAGGAAAATCCCATCTATGGACCATGAATCAGCCCGTTCAGTCATGCGAAGACCCATGGCAAAAACCTGTGACCCTGAATTGTTGACATCAGCAAATTGAGGGACAGTTGATGGTGATGACCAGAAGGAAAATGCAGAAAGCAATTTATGTGGGACCCTTTTGAGAAGCCAAATGTGTTTCATGGCCCTTCAGGAGGAAAATCAAGACTTTGATGTTCACATGAAATGGAATTGAATCAAATTATTGAGGCTCAAAAATGAAAAGACATAACATTAAGATGAAAGGAAGGAAATTTAGAGGGGATTTGAGGAAATGTTTTTCACTCAGAGAGTGGTGGAACTCTGAACTGCATTACCTGGAAGGGCAGCCGAAGTGGGAAACCCCACAACCTTTAAAATGTATGTGAATGAACATTTAAAATGTCATAACATTCAAGATAATGGGAAAATGGGATTAGTGTGAATAAATCAGCTCAGAGCTGATGGGTTGATGAGCCTCTTCCTTGTTATACGACTCTTTGACTTTAAGCTAAACATCATGAAAAGTAACAGCCAAAAGTGACAAGTGTTAATCTTAATTCTTCCATGCTGTGATTCTCCCTTGCTACTGTACTGAAATAACTTATAGATGGCATTCTATGTGACTGTAAAAAGGCAAAATGCCCCAAACCCCATCTTTTGTGACCTCTTTGCAGCTTTACACATAGTTAAGTATACCATCTTCCTCCAACATCTCGATACTTTAATCCAGCTGAGTGATTTCCATTCTTATTCTTAATCTTAACCCAAGTATATCTTGTAATGGCTTCTGTTCCTGCTCTCAGACCATTATCTCTGGTGTCTTCACAGTCTTGGCCCCATCCTACTTCTGACCAATGTACTGCCTTTTGGCTTCTTAATCTAAAATCATAACCACATGTACCCTTACAAACCCAGCTCGAACTCATCATCACCTCTCGCCTCCACTTTTGAAAAATCACCAGAATGCTTATCCAATGACCAGTATTAAATGAATTGAAATTTGCTGTGATTAAAAATTGGAAGACTGAAGCTTTTGACTTTGGTCTGCACTGGAAACTCCCTTCCCCAGTTATTAACTCCATTTCTGCTCCTGGCAACAGTCTGAGGTCGAATCAAACTGCTTGTCTGAGATAGAACTAAGCTTTTAACCATATAAAAAATATTATCACTTGCATTTCTAACTGCATCACACCTGAAGAAGGAATGAGACTCTGAAATCTTGTGTTGCCAAATAAATCTGTTGGACTATAACCTGTTGTCGTGTAATTTTTGACCCTGTCCAACCCAGTCCAACACTGACATCTCCACATCATGGCTGAAATCCTCATCTAATGCTTTGTTCCATCTAAACTTGGCTGTGCAATACATTCCTGGTTAGCCTCCAACATTCTATACTTACTCTAAGACATTATTTATATCTTAGCTTTATCATTAAGCTTTAATCTGTCATAATAACTTGGTGTCAAATTTTACTTTATAAGGTCCTATGCTGTACTTAGAGTGTTTAATTATATTTTCATGTGTGGAATATAGTCAATAAAGTTGGCGAGCTGCAGGCTCAGATAGTAACATTGAAATATGATGCTGTAGTGATAACAGAGAAATGACTCAAAAAAGGCGGGACCGAGTATTAAATACAATAGATATAAGATATCCTGGAAAAACAGAGAAGAAAAGAAACAAAAAGGGGTAGCAGTATTGATTAAAGAGAATAGTATAGTGTTGGAGAGAGATAATGTCATGGAGGAGTCATGTTCAGAATCTAGTTCACAAAGTGAATAAAAGAGCTAGAAATCAAATCACATACCATTACATTGCTGGGCAAATATTCCAGGCCTAAGAGTCTTAATGACTGATCAGAAAAATATGTTGTGGGTCACTAAGTATCATAAAAGATTGGGACCACTAGTTTTTGGAGCACTGCTCCTTCATCAGGTTATAGTGGACTACACAATTGTAAAACACAGAATTTATAGCAAAAGTTTACAATGTGATGTCACTGAAATTATACATTGAAAAGTACTGTGATTGTTTGTTGAGTCTTTCATCTGTTAGAATGACCATGATAGTTTCTCTTCTTTCATATGTAAATCACAAAACTTGTTTTAAAAGTTATATTCTCAGGTTAACTGTAACAATTGGTGTCAGCCCAGGTCAGATGTTAAGGTGATGAAGGTGTTAGCCCCCTGTGTTCTGTTGTCTGTGCCATAATGCTTCGACTGATTCTAATCTAAAAAGTGATTTAACAGAGCTGGAAAATGTGTTGCTGGAAAAGTGCAGCAGGTCAGGCAGCATCCAAGGAGCAGGAGAATCGCCGTTTCGGGCATAAGCCCTTCATCAGGAAAATTCCTGAAACGTCCTGATGCTGCCTGACCTGCTGCGCTTTTCCAGCAACACATTTTTCAGCTCTGATCTCCAGCGTCTCCAGCGTCTCCAGCGTCTCCTCACTTTCTCCGCGAAGATTTTAACCTACTGTGAATCCTCTTACAAGGATGCCTTCCTTGAAGAAGCTCTCTTCCTCCCTCTACAAGGATCTCAGTGAGTCCCTCTCTCACTGCACACCCCAGGTTATCTCCTCTGCCCTGAAGCTCTTCAGCCACGTTCTCAAACAGACTCGCTACCACAGCCACATCTCCTTCCTCAGCACCTGCCTATAGAACCGACTGACTCCGCACGAACTCCAGACTATGTTCAGACCAACAAAATTTGGACCCAACCAGGACAAAGCCTCATTCCTGAAGAAGGGCTCATGCCCGAAACGTCGATTCTCCTGCTCCTTGGATGCTGCCTGACCTGCTGCGCTTTTCCAGCAACACATTTTCAGCCCCAAGTTAATCAACAAACCATCCTTTTCCATCACGTAGGTTGGATTAAAGTCATCCAGACTTTGAACATCTAGAGCAAGTAGCAAGGAACAAAACAGAACTGAAGCCATTAACATTCTATGGCTTAATGAAGAAAGAACTTGCATTGATTTGAATAATATTGCATGTCACAAACAGATTAATAAACAACTTTAATACATAACCATTTTTCTGGCTGTTTAAAAAAAGTACATTAAACAGTCCAACACAATAGCTGCTATTGAACACAGAATGGATATGCTGTCTATTTCTAGAAAGTTCCAGCAATTACCAGGACAAAAGTTAACTCATCATCTCACTGACATGTCACACCTCCCAGTTGCATGAACATTCTAGTCAATCCAACACAAAGGTATGATAGATGAGATGTCTACCTGAACAAAGGAAACCATTGAAACACAGTATGCGAGAGATGGCACTAAAGACTTTTACAGTTATCTGGAAACCCACCTTATTAGTTGAAAGGTTAAGGCACCAGTGACATGACTGAACATACTGGTTTGTTTGAATTGCCTTTGATTATAATATTTTTGAGTGTCATTCTTTCCTGAATCTGCTCATAATATCAGAATAGTCAACAACAAAAGCTGAACCTTCCTTTAATTTTCATCTCCCTCTGATTTCTGCAAGGAACCTGGGATCTCACCTGTAATGTAAACTAAATCCCAGTTTAGGAGCAAATTACCACTTGCTGGAATCTGTACTGAAAGCAAAACATGCTGGAAATCACAACAGTCAGGCAGCATCCATGGAGACAGAGTATGTTAACATTTCGAGTCTCAAGGACTCTTAATTCGAGCCAATGTGAAGTGTGAAGGTGCGAGTAATTATGCAATAGTGGGGGGTTGGAGTGCTGGGGAGAAAGGGTGATGTTAGTGTAGATTAAGTGATCGGAATATGAGAATGGCAGAACAATGGTGTGCCTAACTGCCAAACTGGAAAGAACATTGAAGTGGAGGGATAAGAGAGAGGACATAGTAACAGAGAATGCAACAATTAAAGCTAAAAGAAGGGGAAGAAATAGAAATAAGTTCTCAATCTAAAGGTGTTGAAATCAACATTAAGTTCAGAAGGTTGTAAAGTGTTTAGTCTGAAGATAAGATTTACACTGTGATTCACTGGACCATTGCAGTATGCTGGAGACAGACAAGTGGGACATACCGGGTGCCAGATAGTAGGTAGTAGGACATGTCAGAGAGATGATGGGATAACTTTTGGTTAGGGAGTAGGGTGCTTGATTTGTAGGTGTTAGGTGGCTATGAAGTGGAGGATTGGGTCAGGTTCAACAGCAGGGTCAGAACTGGGGGAGAAGGTATGAAATCAAGTTAGTGGTGATAGGTGGGGTGGGTATCAGGGATTAGCTCTGGTGGAGGGGGGGGGGGGCTCATTTGCAAACTGGGGCAGAAATATTACACCAGAGAGGGTATCAGGCCCCAGGGTAGGGTGGGACTGGTTCCATGATGAAGTTTTTGTTAAAATGTATTTGTGGGATGTTGACATTGTTGGCTGGCTGGCATTTATTGCCTGCCCCCCTAGTTGCTCTTGAGAAAGTGGCGGTGAGCTGCCTTCTTGAACTGCTGCAGCCCTCCTGCAGTGGGTTGACCCACAATGCCTTGAGAGAGGGAATTCCAGGATTTTGACCCAGCGACACTGAAGGAATGAGGATATAATTTCAAGTCAGGGTAATGAGTGGTTTATTAAGGAACATGAAGGTGGTGCTGTACCCATTTACCTGCTGCCCTATTCCTTCTAGGTGGAAGTGGTTGTAGGTTTGGAAGGTGTTGTCTGAGGATCTTTGATGAATTTCTTCAGTGCATCTTGTAGATAGTAACACTGCTGCTACTGAACTTTGGTGGTGGAGGGAGTGGATGCTTGTGGATGGGGTACCAATCAAGTGGCAAGTATGCTTTGTCCTGGATGGTGTCAGATTTCTTGGGTGTTGTTGGGGCTGCACTTAGCCAGGCAAGTGGAAAATATTCCATCGCACTCCTGATTTGTGCATTGTCGATGGTGAATAGGCTTTGGGGTGTTAGGAGGTGTGTTACTCACCACAGTATTCCTAATCACTGACATGCTCTTGTAGCCATTGTGTTTTTGTGGTGAGTCCAGTGGAGTTTTTGTCAATGATAACCCCCAGGATATTGATAACCGGGGATTCAGTGATGGTGGTCATAACCTAGCATTTGTGTGGCATGATTGTTATTTGCCACTTATTAGCCCAAGCCTGAATATTGTCCAGTTCTTCTTGCATTTGAATATAGACTGTTTCATTATCTGAGGAATCACAAATCATGCTGAATATTGTGCAATCATTAACAAACATTCCCATTTCTGACTTTATGATGGAAGGAAGGTTATTGATGAAGCAGCTGAAGATGGTTGGGCTTAGGACATTACCCTGAGGAGCTCCTGCATAGATGTCCTGGAGCTGAGATGACTGACCTCTAACAAACATGACCATCTTTCTGTGTGTCAGGTATGACTCCAACACTAGAATGTTTGCTCTATGGTAAATATTGATTCCAGTTTTGTTAGGGGTCCTTGATGCCACACTCAGTTGAATGCAGCCTTGACATCAAGGGTTATCACTCTCACCTTATGTCTGGAATTCAGCTATTTTGTTCATATTTGAACTAAGGATGTAACAAGGTTAGGAGCTGAGGAACCCTGGGCGTCACCGAGCAGGTTATTGCTGAGCAGGTGCTGCTTGATAGCACTATTAATGACATCTTCCATCACTTGACTGATGATCAAGAGTAGACTGATGGGGCAGTAATTGGCCGTGTTTGATTTGTCCTTTTTATGTCCAGGACATTTCTGCGCATTTTTCCACATTGTCAGCAGATACCAGTATTGTAACTATACTGGAACAGCCTGGCTAAGGGAGCGGTAAGTTCTGGAGCAGGTGTCTTCCATACTATTGCCAAAATGTTGTCAGGTCCCAAGCCTTTGCAGCATCCAGTGTCTTCAACCATTTCCTGACATGACGTGGAATAAATCTAATTGGCTGAAGACTGGTATCTTTAATACTGGGGACCAGTGGAGGAGGCCATGATGAATCATCCACTTGGCACTTCTGGCTGAAGATTGCTGTGAAAGCTACAGCCTTATCTTTTGCACTGACATGCTGGGCTCTTCCATCATAGATATTTGTGACGGTCCTCCTCTAGTGAATAGTTTAATCGCCCACCACTATTCACGAATGAATGTGGCAGGACTGGTTAGATCTGGTCCATTGGTTATGCAATTGCTTATCTATCATTTGCTGCTTCTACTATTTGGCATGCAAGTAGTCCTATTTTGTGGCATCACCAGTTGATATCTCATTTTCAGGGATGCCTCAGGCTGCTCTTGGCATGCCCTCCTGCACTCTCCATTGAATCAAGGTTGATCCCCTGGCTTGATGGTAATAATTGAATGGGGGAATATGCTGGGCCACGAGGTTACAGATTATGCTGGAGTGCAATGCTGCTGTAGTTGATGACCCACAGCACCTCATGGATGCCCAGTCTTGAGTTGCTAGATCTGTTTGAAGTGTCTCCCATTTAGCCACACAACATGTTGGAGGTTATTCTCAATGGGAAGGAGGGACTTCGTCTCCACAAGGACTGTGCGGTGGTAACTCTTACTTGATACAGTCATGGACAGTTGTATCTACAGCCAGCAGATTGGTAAGGATGAGGTCAAGTATGTTTTTCCCTCTTGTTGGTTCCATCACCACCTGCCACAGACCGAGTCTAGTAGTTATGTCTTTTTGGATCCAACCAGCTCGATCAGTAGTATAGCTGCTGAGCCACTGTTAGTGGTGGACATTTAATTCCCCCATCCACACTAGACTTCATGCCCTTGCCATCCTCAGTGCTTCCTCTAAGTGTTGTTCAACATTGAGGAGTATCAATTCATCAACCGAGGGAGGATGGTACGTGGTAATCAGCAGGAGATTTTGTTGCCCTGCTTAACCTGAAGTCATGAGACAACATGGGGTCCAGAGCCAATTTTGAGGACTCCTGAAGCAACCCTCTCCCAGATATACCATGTGCTGCCATCTCTGCTGGGTCTGTCCCCACCGATGGGACAGGAAATATCCAGGGATGGCGATGTCTGGGACATTGACTGTAAGGTATTATTCTGTGAGTATGCCTATGTCAGACTGGTGCTTGACTAGTCTGTGAGACACCTCTCCCAGTTTTGGCACTAGCCCCCAGATGTTAGTAAGGAGGACTTTATAGGGTCGATAGGGCTGTTTCAGCCATTGTCTTCTCTGGTGCCTTGGTTGATCCATCTGATTTTGTTTGTTTGAGACTTTATAGCAATTTGGACAACTGAATGGCTTGCTAGGCCATTTCAGAGGGCAATTCAGCCACATTGCTTTGCCAGGTGAGAATGGCAGATTTCCTTCCTTGAAGGACATTAGTGAACCAGATGGGTTTTACCAACAATCAACAATAATTTCATGGTCATCATCTTATTTCCAGATTTATTTTCTTTTTAGGTTCAAATTCTACTATCTGCCATCACAGGATTTGAACCCAGATCCCCAGAACATTAGCTGAGTTTCTGGATTAATCATTGAGCATTACTACTCAGCCTTCAGGTTCCTGGAACATGTTAGGTCAGGGTTGAGTGTTGTAAGGTGTCAGGAAGCTTGTGTGAGGTAATTATGGGGTCAGTTTAATAGTTTCTCAGGAATTAGACCACCTATTTAAGAGCCAAACGTTTCCGGAGTGCCAATTTTCATAATTTCATCAGCACCATCAAAAGTTCCCAACAGGGTTCCTGGCATAAAGGAATTAACCAGCTGAAAATTCAATTTCTCAGGTAATTCTCTAGAATGTAGTATAAGTCTGTTCATATACAAAAGATTTTTTTAAAAGGAGTGGAAAGTTCCTTGCTTGCAATAGTGCTGCTCCACCACTGATTTTTTTTTCACAGAAACTTTCTATCACAACACGAAAACAAATGGCAGTGGATTGGCCAGGCATTCTACACCCTACAAGATTCCCTTGCATTGAGGTTAATGGATTAGAAATGGGATAAGGCAACAGCAGGTTTTATTACTATTCATTCTATACTTCCAGCAAAGTTGAAAGTCATCAAGCCATTTGTAAACCGACATTTGACTAACACCAGCAAGCTACGGGAGCAAAGGAAAGAAACTTCTGCAGAGACTTTAGGTGTTAAGTGTTCAAATATTAATATTTATCAATAAATAGAACATTGTTTGTAAAACCACATTTATTTGATGTGTTAAAATATCAAATGATGCACCTCCAATTACAAAATAAATGCAGAATTATTGCCAGACAAATTTCCTCCAAGTCGATGCAATAATACAAAGAATCCTTGATAGTGCATCTTGTCATGTAACCAGATGAGAAACAGTTAGTCAACAGGAGCTTCCTCACTGAGTCATTCAGACAGTTTCACTAACACAAGA
This sequence comes from Chiloscyllium punctatum, assembly GCF_047496795.1. Lineage (NCBI taxonomy): Eukaryota > Metazoa > Chordata > Chondrichthyes > Orectolobiformes > Hemiscylliidae > Chiloscyllium > Chiloscyllium punctatum. Next base: position 63,863,558 of record NC_092743.1, read on the forward strand.
TGATAAATTTCTGCAACCTAATCCAATATTTCTGAACCATTTCTGTCAGAGCTTACCAAAGTTATATGATAGGCATCTAAGGGCAATGCGCAAGGAAAGGGAAAAAAATTACAATTGCTCATATTTAAAAATAAGAGTGCCACTTTTCTCTTTTGTCCTCTATCCCTGTTTTAAGTACTCCTTTTTCTCTGATTTTATTTGATGGAAATATTTTTCTCTCATTACAGAGTGAAATGAGACACATCATTTTTGTTGAACTGTTGTTTGATATGTAATGACTGAGTTGGATGTTTATCCTGCAATTTCAGTATTTCTTTCATTTTCTCAGTTTAAGAAAATTCTTATCCAATGAACAACCATCACCTTGTAGGCAAGGTGCATCTGTTTGCACCTAATTTTGGCACTCAAACTGCTCCATGAAGGCAAAGTCACACTAACAGCAGCAGTTCCAATAGTTTCTCAAAGCTTTCCAATATGAATATATCCTCCATTAGATCTTGATGCCACCACAAGATATTCTATTTCTGTTCATCTTTATTTCTTTTGTTTCACTTTCTTTATTGCCCTCTCATTTGCTTCATATCCCCTTTGGTACAGACGACCTCTATATTTCTGTCAATTTATTCTTTTCCCTCAGGCCTGCTTCTTTTCCCATACCTGCCTCATCTTTGTTTTGGGTGATCCTCTCTGCTCGTCATGTCTTGTACGCCTTTCTTTCCTTGTTCTTTTCTGAGTAGAAACATCTTCCTTTGGATTAAGGCAGAGCCAGCTGAATCACATTTAAGACACAGCTTTCCCATTCTCCATCGCATGAGATAAACCACTCAATACTAGAAAAAGGCTATTGAAGCTTACATCGTAAAGCAAGATTCAAGATTATCTCAGGTGCTGTGTATTCTTAACTAGGCCAATACTCTGTTAGTGAACAATCATTGTGCAATACTTTAATGTGGTTGTGGGAAAGGGAATAGGTCAGTGTAGATTCTTCTACACTGAGGCATACACTGAGTAATGCAACCACATCAGTGTAATGGCACAGATCCATTTTCAAAGACATATGCAGAAACCTAACTGCTTGAACAAAGGGCAAGGTAATCTAAATGAAAAGGTCTGAGTGCAAACATTGCCTGTTCAATTGAAATAAAGGAATCAAGTCACCCTTGCTATGTATATCTACAATCTGATTAATTGTTTTGTATCGTGCCATGTTATACTTAATTTCCTTCTCTGATAGAAACACTCCCTATTTTGACATAAAGCAATTTTTTTTGTTTCTTGCTTTGTTTCTTCCTAGCCGTAGCCAATTACAATAGCATGTAAATAGATGCATGACCAGGAATAAGTTTCAGTTAATTTGAGTCAATCAAGCCAAACTGTTCTCACTTGTCCATGTAAGACAGGGTCAAGTGAAAAAAAAAAGTTGTTGCAGCATGATTGAGCATGATGTTGTCAAGGCTTTATAACAATAAGCTAAACCAGGCACTGATAATGCATATTGAGAGCAAGTGTGTATCCACGGATACCCATTGATATACTGCCTAGAAAAGAAAAATGCTCCAGAGGAAAACACTACATTTGTGTAATGTACTGCATGTATTACTGATGGAGCTGTACATCATGGTAGAAAGTAGAAACGCCTTTGGTAGAGAGAGAAAGAAGCAAGAGAAAAGAGATCAAGCTAAATGTATGTAATGTTTCCACTGGAAGAGTAGGAAGAGGTAGTTAGCTCTCTGAAGTATTTTTTTTCTTATTGACATCATAAATTAATACTTAATTTTAAAATCAACTTGGTTTAAAGACTTGCACAAAGCATAGTCACATGTAGAAAAACAGTCATTTAAAATTAATATGTACCAGCAACTCTCAGATATCATCCAGTTGCTTCAAGCAACAAATGTTTATTGAAACTCAGAAAAAAAATATATGTGGCAGGTATGTAATAGTTGTTATTGGAATGAATTAATTAGGAGTAATGCAGTATTTGAATGTACAATGCAGTGGGCTGATTGGGGCTACGCCTCACAGCTTGCATGTTTCAGTGACTGCTCTTCACTCAGTGTGAAACAAGCCTGAGGGGAAATGCTAAAGGTCTATTCTCAAATGTGGTTTTTAAAGAAGCAATACATGATAGCTTTGCTACCACATTTTAATGATTCATCAGCATACAGTGCATCCAACTCAACTTGACAAATAAGAATTACTTACCTTCTGGCTTTTGAAATGGCTCTCCCCCGAAACAATCAATATATGATGCATTCAAAAAAATCCATCACTTTTCTCCGAGCATCATCACTCTTACAATTCTAGGTTTGGGGACCTGCTGAAATCTGAATGCTGCACTGTTGTATTCTTCGTCTAGTGTCAGAAATGATGGGGTCACTATAAATTTGGTCACTAAATAGATATTTTGTGAAATAGCATCAATGGAAAATGAAATAATTTGTAGGTAGGGTTGGGGATTGGGCCATTAATCAAACTCTAACAATATGATTTAATAATTTAGTTGCGGCAACATGAGGGTGTGTTTGAATCTTGCAACATTAAAACAAAGAAGAAATGTGGAACTATCTCAGCATGTAGTGCAGTTGCAGAATCAAAGAGAAAGCATCGGGAAGCCAAGTGGGCAGGAAAGTGAAGTTGAGGCTGAGATGAGATTATCCATGAGCGTATTGAATGGTGGAGCAGGCCTGAGGGGCTGAATTGCCTACTCCTGTTCCTATTTCTGATGGTTTTTTATGTATGTTCTCACTTTTCTAAGTTGCAAGCATATTCTGAGATGTACAGGCGCAAGAAGAAAGTTAATTTGGGATGAGTCTGCAATTGATAGCCCCAGGTTTAACAAGAATCAAGAAACTTGCAACGAAACTGACTCAGAAGTGCTGATTTCTCCATTTATCACTCTATGCACAAAATTTCATCAAAAGTTGCATTATGAAGTATAATTTGAGTTCATAGTGTTTAACTGCATTTTCTTTTCATGTTACTAATGTTCATAGTCATTTCTGGGCCACAGATTGTGGACTTTGTAAATTGAAGTTGTGCGCTAAACACTTACTGCAGAGCCATGGAAGTATGTGAGTGATTGAATGAAACATTAACTCCTTAGTTAGGATTAGGCCATGGCTGAAAGATAGCAAAATTCAGTTCACTTCACTTGCTGATCATGGGAATGTGATTTCAGGAAGAGTTACAATTCCAAAAGTTATTTAAGCTTCCGCCTTGCTATGTATTTCCTTACAAATAGTTCTGAGGTAATTGCTATCGTGTATGTTTAGTTAAAAAATATTAAAGCAGCACATATTAACTACACAGAGGAAATATTTGAATGAGGAACTACGTTTAATGCTTCTAAAATGACAATTAACATGTGGAGCCGCATTGTGGCACAAAGCAGTGTGTACGGGGGGAGTGTGGCGCATTTGGGAATGGCTACGTTATGCACTGTTTCACTTCAGCAGTCTTGGAGCATGGCTGTCTGACTGGAACAACACTGGTTTCAGATGGAGCTCGAATTAAAAGCATTTTGATCGTCTTTGTTTTGTCCTCCTTGTTTGAGTTGAGACCAGATTACTGGAACAACACCAAGGAGAACACTGATGCTCAGCTGCATGTGTAACCTAGCAATACTTAGTAATATGCAAAAGTGTTAATCCTCATGAACACAAATCTTAAAAAGGAACATTGTCGGAAATTTCTTGGTTGGAAACTAAAAAAATCTATGTATTAAACAGGGGCCAACTTGAATATAACTAAAATATTTGTATCCACAAAAACAAACTCTAATATATAAAATACATACTATTTTAAACTATTTCAAAGTTGCAGACTAAGAATTTGGAAGCAATGCCCAATCTGCAAGGGGACATGCAACAAATTCACCGCAATTTGTCGCTTTTATTATTTCTGAATCCTCTCTGGCTTATTAAGACATATTTTAAATAGAATACCTAACCATCAGGAAATATTTTACCATTAAGCATTTAGATATTATCATTTCATTTTCAAATTGGCAACAAGGCAGCTCTCCACCTGCTGTCCTGGTGTCAGCAAAGAGACTGCTCTTGACAAAACAACTACTGGGCCTCTTTTCTCACTCCTAGAACACAGCCCTCCAACTCCTCATCCCCGCCCCTGCTCTCAGACCTTGACCTTCTCTCCATTCTTTGTTCACTGCACCTCCAATCATAGGTTGCTTCCCTCTCACATTTGCTGCTGATAGGTTTACCCTTGAGCCTATCAGCAGCAAGCACAGGAAAGAGCAGCAGGCATGATGGGATGAATGACCTCCTCTGCTGTAGCAACTCTGTGAACCAGCCTGTGATTGGAGGTATAGTTCCTCACTATTTCCTATGTCCAGGGGAGGCACTTCCCTGATTGGCTGACCCTTTGGGTGAATTTGTCTTCTGTGTGCTGATTTTGGGGGCAGATTTGTTGCCTGTCCCCTTGTAGATTGGGAATTGCTTCAGTGTGACATATACAAAGCTTTCTACTACCCTGGAATTCAATTTGTGATGTAGCCCTCTTGGATAATCCTTTTTTATATTTTCTTTAAATATATACTGGAGTTTCTTCAGGAGAAGACACTCGACATTCCACACTTGCAGAGTACATTTTTGGGCAAGATTAATAGAAGGTTATGAGCAACCAGATTTATGGATCCTTTAATCATAGAATCATAGAATCCCTACAGTTTGGAAGCAGGCCAGTCAGCCAATTTAGTCCACACCAACCCTCTGAAGAGCATCCCACCCCAATATCCCTGTAACCCTGCATTCACTATGGGCAATCCATCTAACCTGCACATGCTATTGGAAGGATGTTGTGATACGTGAAAGGATCAGAAAAGATTTACAAAGATGTTGCCAGAGTTGGAGGATTTGAGCTATAGGGAGAGGCTGAATAGACTGGGCTGTTTTCCCTGGAGCATCAGAAGCTGAGGGGTGTCCCTACAGACGTTTATAAAATTATGAATGGCACGGATAAGATAAATAGACAAAGTCTTACCTGTAATGAGACATGAACCCAAGGTCCTGGTTGAGGCCCTCCCTATGGGCACCGAACGTAGCTATCAGCTGACCACTGAAGTGTTCCCCAACTGGGAGGGAACCCTCCTGTCTGTTGATTGTTGTGTGGTGCCAGGACATTCAGCCTTGAACCTTCGGGTGACCATCCTCCAAGGTGGACTTCAGAACAGGCAGCAGAGAAAAGTGGCTGAGCAAAGGCTGATAGCTAAGTTCAGGAGGGCCTCAACCGGGACCTTGGGTTCATGTCGCATTACACGTGACCACCATTGCACTAAATACACACACAGATACTCCTACACACACACACGGATACTCCTACACACACAAACTCTCACACACACACAGGCACTCCTATACACACATACACACGGATACACATACACACAGACGCACACACAGACGCGCACACAAACAGCCACACACACCCTTACAGACACACACACTCCCACACTCACACATGCACCCCCTCACAGAATTAAGACATTCTGCACTCACTACACACACACATACACTTTCTCACATTCACAACCCCCACCCCAGACAGACACACACACACAGACAGACAAAGACCCACATGCACACATATATTTTGTGGGATGAATTTGTACTTGCAGAGTTACATTGTACTTTGCTCAAAAACTACATGCATTCATGTAGAACTCTGAGCTCAAAAACTGCATGAATTTATGTAAAACTCCATTATCTCAATTTTTAGATTAGAATCACTCTAAACATCATGGCATAGACAGAGAACACAGGGGGCTAACACCTTCAACATATTGTCTAGCTATCACCATTGTTAACAGCTAACCCAAGAATCAACGTTTTAAAAGATTTACACATGATAAAGATTTACACATGAAAGAAATGAAACTATCACTGTATTCTAACAGATGAAAAGCTTAACAGACAATCAATTTTTCAATGTATAATTTCAGTTACATCACACTGTAAATTTTTGCTATAAATTCTGTTAGGATCGAGCCCTCCACTATCACCTGATGAAGGATCGTCGCTCTGAAAGCTAGTGTGCTTCCAATTAAACCTGTTGGACTATAACCTGGTGTTGTGTGATTTTTTTAGTCATTTCCAAGATGTCTTTGATGTAGGGGAGTGTGGCGAGGGTTTCTGGACATGTTTTGTCTGCTTGTTTGGGTTTGTTGCTGAGAAATCAGCGGACTGTGTTTGTTGGGTACCCATTCTTTTTGAATACACAGTATAGGTGATTTTCCTCTGCGCTGCGTAGTTCCTCTATGCTGCAGTGTGTGGTGGCTTGTTGAAATAATGTTCTGATACAACTTTGTTTGTGGATGTTGGGATGATTGCTTCTGTAGTTTAATATTTGGTCCGAATGTGTTGCTTTCCTGTAGATGCTGGTTGGAAGTTGTCCATTGGCTGTTTGCTCTACTATGACATCTAGGAATGGCAGTTTGTTGTTGTTTTCCTCCTCTTTAGTGAATTTTATGCCATTAAGGGTATTACTGATGGTCTTCAAAGTTTCCTCTAATTTGTCTCGTTTAGTGATGACAAAGGTGTCATTCACATAGCAGACCTAAAGTTGTCATTATGGTCGCCCACAAAACCCAACAACATACTAGCACAGCAGCTAATGAACTTGAAGGACCCTATAAAGACAACAAACAAAACTAATGTAATTCACAAAATACTGTGCAAGAACTGTAACAAACACTACATTGGACAAACAGGCAGAAAACTAGCCATCAGGATACATGAACATCAACTAGCCATACAACAACATGACCTTCTCTCACTAGTATCCTTACATATAGATAAGGAAGGACACCACTTTTACTGGGACAACACATCCATCCTAGGACAGGCCAAACAGAGCATGAGAATTCCTAGAGGCATGGCATTCCAACCGGAACTCTATCAACAAGCACATTGATTTGTACCCCATTTACCATCCCGTGAGAAGAAGAATAAGAAATGACATCACCACAGGAAATGACATCACCAACCCAAAGAAACCCAAACATATAAATAGAAAGCAGAAAACATCAGCAGTGTTTCATCCGGAGACTCACTGAAGATGTTACCTAGTATGGTGACGAAACATCTGAAAATGAACCTTCCAGCTCAGCAAGCAAACCTACATCCAGAACCTCAGCCTGAACTACAAATCTTCTCAGAACTTACTAATATCTTAGAATTGAATGGGAAACACAGATGAAAGGACCTCTTTTTGAAGTGGGATGGGGAAGGAAGGGAGTGCTTGGCCCCATTAGATCCTAATCCTTCGATGAGCATTTCTTGTCCAGGGATGTCCAGTTGGGTTGCTCAAGTGGCTGGGGAGGTTGAAGGGGTTGGTAAGGGTGGGGTTTCATGGAAGATCAGTCTGCTTTGTCCACAGAAACTAAGGCAAAAGGCTGGGAAGGCGGTGCGGTTTGTTTTGGAGCCTGGTGTGCAAGGGCAGCCATCGTTGTGGGAAATGGATGGAAATGGGGTAATGTAGGCAGATGGTTCATCCATGGTCAGGAACATTCTGGCTTCAAATGGGGTAGATAGTAATAGATCATATTTCCTGTGCTCACAATATATGCCAGGGGCTGGGAAAGGGAAGTGGGCAGGTTCAGGTTCATATAGGTAGGCTGGTTGGGGACGTGGGGACTTGTGAAGCCTATGGGATTTACAGGAAGGGATGACAGAAGGAAAACTGGATGTTTTCACCAAACCATTCAGGAAGAGGCTGCAGGTCACTATGGCCTTCCATCATGTTGGAAATCGCAACATTTACAATTCAAATAGGTGGGGGGTGAGTGACTCAATATGTGGGGATGTGGCAATACCCACCAGTGTTAGGGCTTTTAAAGGAAATTAACATTGCTCAGATCTATATTCTGCACAGGACACAGACCTGTAGCACCCCAGTTCCTAGGCCATCCCAAATACTCTTCCCTTTTACACACATTACTTAGCAATCATGAACAACTACACTTTTGGACACAGGGGCCATGAATAAGTAGCGATGTAGAACATGAGGGACCCAAGGCCTCAGCAGCACCAAATGCCCTGTTCCTCTTGTTTCCAGATAATGCAGCAGGTGCTCAGCTCAGACCAACATCCATGGAGCATGCTGGCTGGTCATGAAGTGATGCCTCATGCAGTAGCAATGCCAGTCAGGGCTACACAGGAAGCTGAATAATCTGATGTAAGGTCCAATCAATGACATTTATAAAACAGTGCAGTGCAGTGCATTGTCACCAGAGAGACCAGAGTACTCTGTTTAAAGCGTCTTTCTTTCTCTCCCATTACATCTTAATGATTTCTCAGGTCTGAAGCTAGGATAGAGGGAGTCTGCTCAGTGGCTGGAGTACAGATGGTACACCTCTCCAGGAAACTCCAAGGATTCAGGACTTAGCCATTCATAGCAGCTGCCAATCTGTCCATGGAGGCAACCAGGCAATCACATAACTCACTGTACTGGAGCAGCCTCTGGGCTATGAAGGTCATTGCATTCCACCTGCACCTATCTGTGGCCCCTTTTCTTCCCAGTACATATGGACAAAATCCTTGATTGCTGACAACACAGGATCCTCTTCTGCCTGGGCCTGAGCAGGTTCCCGGACTCTGGCAGTCCTTTGAGTGTCAGCGGCCTGGGTCATTCCTCCCTTGAGTAGCTGCAGAGTTGTCTCAGTGAGGTGCTTACCAGACTGTGGTCCTACACGTTTCAGCCTAATGTTCCTACCAAAGTGTCAGTAGCTAAGCTGGCACCAATCAACCACACCGCCCTGTGGCCCAACATTTCAACTCCCCCTCCCACTCTGCCGAAGACATGGAGGTCCTGGGCCTCCTTCACCACCGCTCCCTCACCACCAGACGCCTGGAGGAAGAACGCCTCATCTTCCACCTCGGAACACTTCAACCGCAGGGCATCAATGTGGACTTCAACAGTTTCCTCATTTCCCCTTCTCCCACCTCACCCTAGTTCTAAACTTCCAGCTCAGTAACTGTCCCCATAACTTGTATGGATTTGTCCTACCTGCCTATCTTCTTTTCCACCTATCCACTCCACCCTCTCCTCCTTGACCTATCACCTTCATCCCCTCCCCCACTCACCCATTGTACTCTATGCTACTTTCTCCCCACCCCCACCCTCCTCTAGCTTATCTCTCCACGCTTCAGGCTCACTGCCTTTATTCCTGATGAAGGGCTTTTGCCCGAAATGTCAATTTCAAAGCTACTTGGATGCTGCCTGAACTGCTGTGCTCTTCCAGCATCACTAATCCAGAATATAGTGAACAGTAGACTGTCTTGCTTCCTCTGAAGTCTTAGTATGCTTGTCCTCAGGGTTTGAGGAAATGGTTCAGGTGGCGGTGGGGGTGGGGGGGGGGAAACTGAGTATTTCACCGCAGAGGTGATGGTATCTGCAAGACAAAAGGGAGAGAAGGCATCGTAGCAATTGGTTAGTAGTGATGCATAATGGGTGATACTGCCAGTGAGGTTAATATGAGTGTTGCAGTGTAATGAAAAGTGTGACATGAATGGCTCAGGATCCAAGCAGGAGTGATCCTGGCCTTTTTCCTGAGGGCCAGGATTCTCTCCTCCTGGGAGGGAGGAGTGTGGTGCCAGGCAGACCCCAGTGTGCAGTCTAGCTCTGCCTTGTTATGGGCTGTCGTCTCTTGTGATGAGAGAATTGGAGGGATTGAGTGAGATGAATGTGGTTGGTGCAACTGTTAGTGCTGGTGTGGGGTGCGGGGGTGGGGTGGAGGTAAATGAGATGAGGTCTTCCAAAGTGATGAGGAGGCAACACAGACAGCATTCTGGGTCAGTGGTGTGGGGGGTTGGGGACAGGGTGACAGCGAGTGAGAGAAGTTGTTGTAGACAGTTATGAGCATGGTAGAGCCTGAGCTTTGCGGCTGGTACAGGTATTAGCAGAGATAGTGAGTGTGAGGTATCTAATGGAGGAGTGTGAGACTTACTCTGGCACAGTGTAGAAGGTCACTGACCGTTTCACTAGACTGTGGATAGACTGTGTCACTGGCCCTGGTGGCTACCTTGGATCAGCCTGTGGTCTCCTCTAGGCTTTCAGGATGATTGTCATCCTCTCTATCCCCTCGATTAGGATCTCCAGGTTAGAGAATCATTCTGCCATCTTCCCCTTCTTTGACATGTTCACAATCTGTCCTTGAGCAAGCAGAGCACCTTCGGAATGCCAGTGTTTTCTGTGCATCCTCTAACCTCTCGAAGGTAGAGGCAGAATAAGATGCTCCAGCCAGAGCTCCTCTGCTTTGCCCGTTCCTTTTCTTTCTTCACTCTTTTTCTCATTTCTATGTTTTTTCTCAACTGACTTAGACTTATCCGGATGGGAGTAAAGGAGCTGGCAATCCCTGGAGGCGAATCCCAGAGCAGAGGCCAGTGCAGAAAAGCAGGCCCGGAGAGACGGCCGGCGTGCGGATGGAGTCCTGGAGGAAACTTACCCTGGTGCAGCTGAGAGCCGGTGCAGAGTGGACTGGAGGCTTGGAGCGCAGCGGAGATGTTTGTTGGCTCTGGGGTCTGGTGCAGGCAGTCAGACTAGGTGTGCAAGCCACTGCACTAAGCTACTGCAATGTAATGCTTATTTGTAATTTGTTTATCTGACGGTAATGTCCATCCTTTTATCTATGTCTTATTTCTAACTATGAATCACTGTAAAGCAATGCCGATCCTTTTCTTTTTTTTTAATCTAAGATTTGTACCTATGTCCTTGTACCTAAGCTGGCACTAAGAGGTGACATTTGTAAGACTTTTCACTGTACCTCTCTACTTCAGTATTTGAGTACACATTACAATAAAGGATATTCTATTCTATTCTACAACAGGCTTTTAGAGATGGTAGCTTAGGCGGGTAGCTGGTGAATGGCAAGTTATTTTGGGAATGGTGCATGGTGAGGTGGAACCAGAAGCAGACATGGCGGTTTCATAGGGATGAGGTAGTTTGTTAATGCCGTGAGTTTGACAAGATATAGAGATAGGAGAAAGATTTAAGGAGGACTTGAGGGGCAACTTTTTTACACAGAGAGTGGTTAGTGTGTTGAATGAACTGGTAGAGAAAGTTCAAGTATAGGATAGGTTTGGAGGGATATGAGCTAAGTGGAGGCAGGTGGGACTAGTTTAGTTGGTATGGCATTGGTTGAACTGAAGGGTCTATTTCCATGCTGTATGATTCTATGACTCTATGCATACAACCACTGGCAGGAGCTTTCCACATTTAGGGAATTTTAGAAAATTAAAACCAACACATTGACTCTACCTGCAGCTATTTGTTTTTAAGTCATAATGATGAAGTCCGTTAGGACCTGGAGACTTGTCAGCTTTTAGTTTGAATAATTTTCTCAGTACCCTTTTCATTGCTAACAATAATTGTTTTAAAATCCTTTCTCCTCTTTACCTCATGATTCACGATTATTTCTAGGATGCACATTTTATGCTATACAGAGATGACAGATGGAATTATCTGTTCAATTCATTCAGCATTTCCTTATTTCTAATTATTTGTTCCCAGCTTCACCATGGAAAGGATCACTCCTCATTTTATTTAAATTTTTCTTCTTAAATACCTGTAGAAAGTTTTAATATCGATTGTATTTCTAGCTGACTTTGTCCCATGCATTAATTTTCATCACTTTATCCACCTCTTCGTCACTTTTGCTGCCCTTTATATTCCGTCCAATCACCTGAATGACCACTCATTTTGTGGAATTATAGGCTTTCTTTCTTTCAATTTCTCTACTATCTCGAGAACATAGAGATATTACGATATGGCTGAAGAGTTCACAACAATCTTCAGCCAGGATTACTGACTGGATGATTCATCTCAGCTTTACCCTGAGGTCCCCACATTCACAGATGCCAGTCTTCATCCAATTTGATTCACTCCACATGATAACATGGGCCCTGGCAATATTTTGACAATAGTATTGAAGAAATGTGGTCCAGAACATGCCATACCCTTAGCCAAGCTGTTCTGATACAATTGCAACATTGGCACCTCCCCAACAATGTGGAACATTGCCCAGCAATGTCCTATACACAAAAAGAAGGACACATTCAAACAAGCCAATTACCACCCCATCAGTCTACTCTTGATCATCAGTAAGGTGATGCAAGGTGTCATCAACAGTGCTATCAAGCAGCACCTGCTCAGCAATAACCTGCTCAGTAACGCCCAGTTTGGGTTTTGCTAGGGCCACTCAGCTCCTGATCTCATTACAGACCTTTGTTCATATTAGACTGAGTGTGGCATCAAGGACTTTTAGCAAAACTGGAATTAATGGTTATCGGGGGCAAACTCTCCATTAATTGGAGTCAAGCCTGACACATAGAAATATGATCATGGGTGTTGGAGGTCAGTCATGTCAGTTCCAGGATAAAATAACTGCATTGAAGCCAGTATCCCATTACTAACTCATCTTTTACTTACACATGGAAAGTTGTTGACACTGATCCAGCCCCCTCAGAACCAGCTCTCAGAGTAAACAGAACCTCTTGACGCATCTAATACTACTCCAGTATCTTATGGGGAGGCATTGCATGTCAATACCAGACCTTGCTTGCGATCATAGTGTGCCAACACCTTAGAGAAAGATAGCTTTTTTTTAACTTCCCCGAATTTTTTTTATAGCTTAGGTATATGATAATTTCCAAGACTGGTCCATTTTTAAGAGTTGATGCAAATATGACAGTATGGAGGCCAGGTTATGTATCAACGACTTGTAATAGTTCACCATTCTGAGGAAAGATCTAAGCTCCAGTACAGAGCTAAGGCACCTTTGATAGTCCTCACTTTAGCTTCCAACAGGTGTAACCTGGTCTTGTCAACTCTGTAGCCCAAGTGAGTCTCTTGGAGTGCCTAGAACACATATTTTGTTTTCTTCTAAGATGTATCTATGTCCAAGTTCTCTCAGTGCTTCTTACTGATCTTCCCTGTTAAATCGCGTCATCTAGATAAATGGTGGCCTGGGGAAGACCTTGTAAAATGTTCTCCATCGTCCATTGAAAGATTGCACAGGTTGATGATATCCCGAAATGGCAATCTCGTACATTTGAAACCCTTATGGGTATTAATTGTAGCATACACCTGGGAATCCTCATCTAATTGCAACTGCAAATATGCATGGCTCATGTCCACTTTTGTGAAGGACAATCCCCCAGCCAGCTTTGCGTATAAGTGCGAGGGATTGGGTAAGAAGCAGTTTACTGTTTGTTTAAAATCTCCAAAAAGGCGAAGTGAGCCGTCAGTGCTGCCATTCTGTGAACTGGACTGGTTTAATGATCCCATCACTGTCCAGCCTTTGAATTTCTACCTCTACTTTTGCCTGAAAGGTAAATGGCACTAGGTGGACCTTGCAAAATCATGGTATTGCTTCCTGGTCAAATGAAAAGTGACCTTTCCTCCTTTGATAATCCCTTGTTTTTCCTGAAAAACATCAGCGTATTTAATTAGAACTTCACACATCCAGCTATTTGTTAATTAAAAAATGTTGAACCAATCTCTGAACCAACTTGACCCCATCAAGCTTAGGTCCGAACCTTTTACTACAATTAATGGTATCTGATCCAACTTTTTCTCATAAGAGATTGGAACCAAAGTTGTACCCATAATCTGTAAAGGTACCTCAGTGTAGATTCTTGGTCTAGCTGAGGTCTTGCACAAACTTTAAAGGTTGGAGTCCAGAGTGAACTTTATTAAAAACTGGTTCTGCGATCACTGAAATGGCCTTGCCAATATTGACCTCCTTTAGAACCAGGTGACCATTTAACCAGATGTTTATTTTGATTGGTTCTGATCTGGATGTTGCTAAGCAATTTAACTGTTCTAAGCAAGATGTAGACGGGCTTTCCAGGAAAACAACACTCCTGAAGAAATTCACTCACAACCATCATCTTCAAGTTGGAATAAGCATTTCTGGCACTATGCCATTATTTGAGAAGATTGACACATTCCTACTGCCATTGACAGCTGGGCCCAGTATATAAAAAGCAATGAGGAATTCTCTTGACATCTTGTGGACCTCCACCAGGTTCTAAAACCTTACAAGAATGGACAGATGTAGTTACAGAATATTACGACCCCAAGTGTTCTCTCATTCTAAGACCCTGTCAGTTTTACTCGGCAATTCAAGAACCAGGGAATCTATATCGGAATTTTTGAGTGGAATAACATGACTGGCGTGTGATTTTGACTTAACCCTTAATGGCCATTTGATATGCAGGATTAATGATGTAACCAAGCAAAAGTGTCTGTTAGCTGAAGCACAATTGGACTTTGGACAGGTGATACAACTGACTGTCATTGGAAAATGTAACAAGTGAAGCATGAATTATAGGGTATTCTGATGGAAGTGGACTCCCTCGCCAGCCCGGCTGAACTTGGGGAAGGTTGAGTGAAGGTAATTGCATAGACACACTTAGAACATATCCAGAACATAGGGACTCTCAGTCTGCCCACAACAAAACCCCAAAACAAAGCCAAACCTCAGCCAAATGGTTAAACCTTTCTTCAGGATCTGAGCTGGCAAGGCAGTTTGGTTGCTGCCAGTATGTGGACTTGAGACAACAAAAAAACCCACTCTCATCACCATTGAAATAACTCTACAGAGGCCAGTATCCCATCACTGAGTTACCCTTTATTTACACATGGTGAGTCCTTGACATTAATTCAGCTTCTTTATCTCTTTGGTTTAACAGAATGTCTAACACTTCTGTTTATATTTTTTTTATTAAACAATTCAGAGTTTACAAAACAATTAACATTATCAGCTGTATACAGCGAAACAGCAATTTTACAAGGGAGGGGAATGGCAAAGCCAGGCCCCAAACCCTAATGTTCAACCAGTTTTCAGGGAAATGAGGACAAACCTCAAATCCCAACACTTCTGTTTATATCTATCAGTCAGGGCTCCCTGATTGGACCAGATTAACAGTCCCAATCAGGGAACTCATATTCTATGAGGTCCATCTGGCTGACCCCTGTTACAATCAGGACAAAATAAAAGCTCCTACAGAGTTCCACAGGTATTGTCCCAAGCCCAAACATCTTCAGTTGCTTCATTAATGACCTTCCCTCCATCATAAGGTCAGAAGTCGGGATGTTCGCCAATGATTGCACAATATTCAGTATCAGTTGTAACTCCTCAGATACGAAGCAGTTTATGTTCAAATACAGCAAGATCTTGACTATATCCAAGTTTGAGTTAAAATGGCAAGTAATAATCCTCCTATGTAAGTGCCAGGCAACGACTATCTCCAACAAAAAAGAATGTAACCATTATCCCTGGATTTTTAATGGCATTATCATCACTGAATCCCCCACTATCAACAGCCTGGGGGCTTACCATTGACCAGAAATTTCACTGAATTGTCCATATAAATACAGTGGCTAAAGGAGCAAATCAGAGATTTGGAAATTCACAGCAAGTAACTCACCTCCCCCTAAAGTCTTTCTACCAACTATAAGGCACAAGTCAGGCATGCAATGAAATATTCACCAACTGCCTGGACGATTGCAGCTTTAACATCATCCAGAACAAAGCAACCTGCTCGAATGGCATCACGTTCACCAAGACCCAATCTTGAACTCCAAGACTCAGGGGCAGCAATTTATACCATGTATAAGATGCACTACAAAAATTTCCAAACCTTCCAACTTCATGTCCACTATGATTGAGGAGAACAGGGTGACAAATACGTTGGAACAAGGCCACCTGCAAGTTCTTCTCCAAATCACTTACCATCTTGGCTTGGAGATATATTGTCTTTCCCTCAGTGCTGCTCCACTAAAATCATGGAACTCCCTCCATAATGACATTGTTGTTCTTCCTAAAGCAAATGTACTGCAGCATTCTGAGAAGGCAGCTCATCACCACCTCTTCAAGAGCAATTAAGGATGCGTAATAAATGTTGGAATGATATCCATATTGTATGAAATACTTAGTTAGCCACAGTTGGTACGTCCTTCCTTTAGAGTTTTTCTTACACACTGGAATATACCTTTGCTAACTATGAAGAAATCTCTCACTAATTGTCTATCACTGCAACCCTACTGAGGAATCCCTTAACCTAATTTCAATGCTCATTTTAGCTAAGTCTGTCTTCATGCCCTGATAATTATTTTTATTTAAGTTTAAAGCCTAAAGTCTGAGATCCACTTCTGTTCTTCAAAGTTAATGTCAAGTTCAATCATTTTATGATTACTGCCACCTAGGGCTGTCTTCAAAATTGTTTATTGAATTTTGCATACAGTTGAAGGGAGCCAATTGTGGTTCCAAAACTACTTTTTGAATTTCAACAAAGGCAATTATGAAAGCACGAAAGTAAGCTCGATAAAATAAACTGTCAATTTAGGTTAAGGGAGCTGCAGTGACAAATATTTAAGGAGATATTCCAGGAAGTGAAGAATAGCTAAAATTCTAAGGGATGGACCTACCAAACATGACTAACTAAAGCAGCCACAGAATCAAACTCAAAAAAAAGTTTACAATTCTGCAAAGAATGGAGTCAGGTCAGAAGATTGGACAGAACATAAAAGCAAGTGTTGGCACTATAGAAGCGAAGTCTAGAGAATTAGTAATGGATGATAAAAGACGGCAAACAAATTGAACAGATATTTTGCATTGGACTTTAGAAAGGTTACAAGTGACTAATTTATTGGAGTCCTTGAAATAAGTAACTTGTGCTGCATATACAGGGAAACCAGTAGATGTATTGTATTTAGATTTCCAGAAGGTATTTGATAAGGTGCCACATCAAAGGTTATTGGACAAAATAAAAGCTTATTGTGTTGGGTAATATATTGTTTGTGGCAAATGGAGTACAATGTCGGAAAGTGTGAAGTTGTCAATTTTGGCAGGAAGAAGAAAAAGGAAGCAAATTATAAAAAGTGGCGAGAGGCTGCAGTGCTCTGAGATGCTCTGAGATCTGTGTGTTCTAAAACATAGAACATAGAACATTACAGTGCAGTACAGGCCCTTCGGCCCTCGATGTTGCACTGCCCTGTCATACTAATCTGAAGCCATCCCACCTACACTATTCCATGTAGGTCCATATGCCTGTCCAATGACGACTTAAATGTACTTAAACTTGGCGAATCTACTACCGATGCAGGCAAAGCATTCCATACCCTAACTACTCTCTGAGTAAAGAAACTACCTCTGACATCTGTCTTATACCTATCTCCCCTCACTTTAAAGTTGTGTCCCCTCGTGTTTGCTGTCCCCATACTTGGAAATAGGCTCTCCCTGTCCACCCTATCTAACCCTCTGATTATCTTATATATCTCTATTAAGTCACCTCTCAACCGTCTTCTCTCTAATGAGAACAGCCTCAAGGCCCTCAGCCTTTCCTCGTAAGACATTCCTTCCATACCAGGCAACATCCTAGTAAATCTCCTCTACACCCTTTCCAAAGCTTCCACATCCTTCTTATAATGCGGTGACCAGAACTGTGCACAATACTCCAAGTGTGGCCATACCAGAGCTTTGTACAGCTGCAGCATAACCTCCTGGTTCCGGAACTCAATCCCTCTATTAATAAAGGCCAAAACACTGTATGCCTTCTTAACAACCCTGTCAATCTGGGTGGCAACTTTCAGGGATCTGTATACGTGGACACCGAGATCTCTCTGCTCATCTGCACTCCCAAGAATCCTATCATTAGCCCAGTACTTTGCATTCTGATTACTCCGGCCAAAGTGTATCACCTCACACTTGTTCACATTAAACTCCATTTGCCACCTCTCAGCCCAGCTCTGCATCCTATCTATGTCTCTCTGCAACCTACTACATTCTTCGTCACTATCCACAACTCCACCGACCTTAGTGTAGTCCGCAAATTTACTAACCCACCCTTCTAAGCCCTCATCCAGGTCATTTACAAAAAAGACGAACAGCAGTGGACCCAACACCGACCCTTGCAGTACGCCGCTAGTAACTGGACACCAAGATGAACATGTTCCATCAACTACAACCTTCTGTTTTCTTTCAGCAAGCCAATTACTGATCCAAACTGCTATGTCTCCCACAATCCCATTCCTCCGCATTTTGTATAATAGTCTACTGTGGGGAACCTTATCGAACGCCTTGCTGAAATCCATATACACCACATCAACCGGTTTACTCTCATCTACCTGTTTGGTCACTTTGTCAAAAAACTCAATGAGATTCGTTAGGCACGACCTACCCTTCACAAAACCGTGCTGACTGTCCCTGATCAGATTTTTCTTTTCTAGATGGTTATAAATCCTATTTTTTATAACCTTTTCCAATACTTTACCAACAACTGAAGTGAGACTAACTGGTCTGCAATTACCAGGGTTGTCTCTACTACCCTTTTTGAACAAGGGAACCACATTTGCTATCTTCCAGTCCTCAGGCACTATTCCTGTAGATAATGATGATTTGAATATCAATGCCAAAGGCTCGGCAATCTCTTCCCTTGCTTCCCAGAGGATCCTAGGATAGATCCCATCCGGCCCAGGGGACTTGTCTATTTTCACACTCAGCAGTATTTCTAATACATCTTCCTTGTGAACCTCAATCTCTTCTAGTCTAGATGCAAGTATCTCTGTGTCTTCCTCGCCAACATTTTCATTTTCTATAGTGAACACTGTTGAAAAATATTTACTTAGTGCTTCCCCTATCTCCTCTGATTCCACACACAACTTCCGACTATTATCCTTGATTGGCCCTAATTTAACTCTTGTCATTCTTTTATTCCAGACATACCTATGGAAAGCCTTAGGGTTAACCCTGATCCTATCTGCCAACAACTTCTCATGTCCCCTCCTGGCTCTTCTGGCTCTCTTTTTAGGTCTTTCCTGACTTTCTTGTAACCCTCAAGTGTCCTAACTGAGTTTTCACATTTTGTCCTAACATAAGCCTTCTCCTTCTTCTTGACCAGGGATTCTACTTCCTTAGTAAACTACGGCTCATGCGTTGTATATCTTCCTCCCTGCTTGACAGGTACATACTTATCTAGGACACACAGGACCTTTTCCTTGAATAAGCTCCATATTTTTAATATGCTCATCCCCTGCTGTTTGCTTCCCCATTCTACACTTCCTAAATCTTTCCTAATTGCATCGTAATTTCCCTTCCCCCAGCTGTAACTCTTGCCCAGTGGTATACACCTATCCCTTTCCATCACTAAAGTCAACCTGACAGAATTGTGATCGCTGTCTCCAAAGTGCTCAACTACTTCCAAATCTAACACCTGGCCAGGCTCGTTACCCAGTACTAAATCTAAAGTGGCTTCACCCCTTGTGGGCCTGTCTACATACTGTGTCAGGAAGCCCTCCTGCACACACTGGACAAAAACTGACTCATCTATAGTACTCGTACTGTAGTGTTCCCAGTCAATATTTGGATAGTTGAAGTCCCCCATGACAACTACCCTGCCTCTCTCACTCCAATCGAGAATCATCTTTGCTATCCTTTCCTCTACATCTCTGGGACTATTCCAGGGCCTATAGAAAACTCCCAGCATGTTGACTTCTCCTTTCCTGTTTCTAACCTCAGCCCATACTACCACAAGTTAACGAGTCCCCAAACATCCTTTCTACAACTGTAATATTGTCCCTGATCAACAATGCCACACCTCCCCCTCTTTAACCGTCTTCTCTGTTCTTATTGAAACATCTGAATCTCGGAACCTGCAACAGCCATTCCTGTCCCTGTTCTATCCATGTCTCCGTAATGACCACAACATCGAAGTCCCAGGTACCAACCCACCCTGCCAGTTCACCCACTTTATTTCGGATGCTCCTCACGTTGAAGTACACACACTTCAATCCAGGTTCTCGCTTGCCAGTGTCAGATACTTGATTTTCGAACTCCCTGCTCTTATCCTCTTCTGTACCTGTCCTACAATTTTGGTTCCCATCCCCCTGCTGTATTTGTTTAAATCCACCTTGATAGTTTTAGTGAATTTCCCACCCAGGATATTGGTACCCCTCTCGTTTAGATGAAGACCATCCTGCTTGTAGAGGTCCCACCTACCCAAGAAAGGGCTCCAATTATCCAAAAACCCGAAACTCTCCCTCCTGCACCATCCCTGTAGCCATGTGTTCAACTCCTTTATCTCCCTATTCCTCACCTCACTAGCACGTGGCACGAGCTAGTGCGTGAATCACAGAAAGCAAGTATGTAGGGACAACAGTAATCAAGAAAGCTAATAAAATATAATATTTTATTATGAAGGGTGTTTAAAGCAAGAAATTGGAGGTACTGCTTAAGTCATTTTGGAGGTTAGTGAGACCATACCTGGAGTACTGGTTATTGTACTTAGGGAAGGATGTTAATATGTTGTAAACACTTCACAGAAGGTTTACTAGCTTACTACTTGAAATGAGGGGATTGCCTTCGGATGAAAGGTCCTGTTTCCTCTTGAGTTTAGAAGAGTCAGACTTAATTGAAACATGCAAGATCCTGCATGGACCAGACCAGGTGCATGTTGAAAGTATACTTCATCCTGGAAGAGAATCTAGATCTCGGGTTCATTGTCTATAAGTCAGGAGCTCGGTAAAAACAAGGACTGCAGATGCTGGAAACCAGAGTCTAGATTAGAATGGTGCTGGAAAAGCACAGCAGGTCAGGCAGCATCCGAGGAGTAGGAAAAGCGACGTTTTGGGCAAAAGCCCTTCATCAGGATTAGAGATGAAGGGCTATGCCTGATGAAGGGCTTTTGCCCGAAACGTTGATTTTGCTGCTTCTCAGATGCTGCTTGACCTGCTGTGCTTTTCCAGCACCACTCCAATCTATAAATAAGGAGCTGTCCTTTAAGACAGAAATGAGGAAAACCTTTTTATTGTCTAAGAAGGTTGTGAGTTTTTGGAATTCCCTTCTTTAAAAGGCAGTGATGTAGAAACTTTAAATATTTTTTCAGGCAGACGTAGATAGATTCTTGATTACCAAGAGATAGAAAGATTATTGGGAATATTCAGGAACATGGTTGAGGTTAAAATCAGATCAACCACAACCTTACTGAAAGGCAGAGCAGGCTCAAAAAGCCTTGTGGCCTACTTGTCGTTAATTTTTCTTGTCTAATTTTGCATTACCAGATCGAGTACAGCTTGCTCACTGGTTGGCTCTAGAACATGCTGCTCTGAGAAACTGTCCTATAAACATTCCATCAACCCATTATACAGGCTACGTATTCCAATCGGATTTATCCAATGCACAAATCATCCTCGACTATCATGGTACCTTTCTCACAAACACTTATTATCACTTTCTATATACTCCATCCTACAGTCCGATAGCTGTTTGAAATGTTGTGAATGACTCCCACAAATGACTTCTCACTTTGTTACTTCTCATCTCTACCTAAACTGATTCTTTATCTTGATCTCCAGAATGTCTGCATTGTACTAACATTATCCCAAATTAATAGAGCTACTCATCCACATTCCCCTAGTTTCTTATGCTACCTGATTGTTATATGCTTTTGAATATTCAGGTCCTAGTCTTTGACATCTTGCAGCATATTTCTCTCCAACGCAGAACAGTTGTCTACATTCCCAGCACATGAGGGGCTACACAGTCAGCTGTATGTTCACTCTTGACTGCAGAGAACTGTGTCTCTCTCTAACTGTATTGTCCCCTCTAGTACTGTGGTGCTGTGGTCAGTTTTCGCATCCATCCTGCAACCCCCACTTTCATCCATATAGATAGCAGAACCTCAACCCTATTATACAAAGACAATTGTAAAAGCTAAGGTTTCTCTACTTCCACCTTCTGGGTCCCAACGTCAACCTCACTCACAGTCACATCTATTTGTCCCTGACCACTGACCAAATCAAAAGGCCCTATCATAAACAGACTACTTCCTGGAGCAAAATATCCAGGCAATGTTCCTCATCCCTGATGTGTTATAATGTCTGAGATTCAATCTTCAGTTCGACGAATCTGAGCTGAAGCACCTGAAGCCAACAGAACATTTTTTTATTTCAAAAATATACTTCATTCAGAAAAAAAAATCTTTATAAACATACACAGGCACTAAAGCAGTTCAGTTCTGTTCAGTCTTTACCCTGGAGAACACACAAAGCTAAGGCATTTCTTACTTATGAAAGATACCATTTGCATCTGAGGCACTGGGAGGGTCTGATAAGTGAATGGACCCTGTTGTACTTTGGCAGGAAGACCTTAGACAGTGATCTTTCCCCACTGCACCTTGTCAGCAGCTGCTTCACATATTAATGCATCCGTCAGCACATAGTCCAGGACCTTGGAATGTACCAGTCTGCAAAACTCAGTAGAGGTCAACTCCTTGCTCTGGAAGACCACCAAGATTTGGGCAGACCAAAGAGTGTCTTTCACTGAACTGATGTTCCTCCAGGCACAGTAGATGTTTGACTCGGAATGCACAACCCAGAGAGAACAGCCCAGAGAGCACGGAGTCCTGTGTCACAGAGCTGCTCAGGATAACCTTGGACAGAAATCATTGCATCTCTCTCCAGACTTGCTTTGCAAAGGCACATTCCAGCAGAAGATGTCTGACAGTCTCTACCCCTGCAATCTCATCTCCCCCAACCCCCCATGCCAGCAGCCACTTCAAGGGCAGCGGGGGGGTGATGCACAGAGTCTGAGCATATAGGGTCAGAGACTCATAGAGATGTACAGCATGGAAACAGACCCTTTGGAGCAACTCGTCCATGCCGACCAGATATCCCAACCTAATCTAGTCCCATTTTCCAGCACTTGACAAGGTTCCCCATGGGAGACTGGTTCGCAAGGCTAGATCTCATGGAATACGGGGAGAACGAGCCACTTAGATACAGAACTGGCTCAAAGGTAGAAGACAGAGAGTGGTGGTGGAGGTTTGTTTTTCAGACTGGAGGCCTGAAGTATATTCCCTGCTGTGGGGGAGTCCAGAACTAGAGGGCATAGGTTGAGGGTGAGAGGGGAAAGATATAAAAGTGACCTAAGGGGCTACTTTTTCACGCAGAGTGTGGTGCATGTATAGAATGAGCTGCTAGATGAAGTGTTGGAGGCTGATACAATTACAACATTTAAAAAGCATCTGGATGGGTATATGAAGAAGAAGGGTTCAGAGGGTTATGGGCCAAATAATAGAGTCATAGAGACATAAAGCACGGAAAAAGACCATTCAGTCCAAATGGTCCATGCCAACCAGATATCCCAATCCAACCTAGTCCCAACTGCCAGTACCTGATCCATATCCCTCCAAACCTTTCCTATTCGGAAGCCTTTTAAATGTTGCTATTGTACCTGCCTCCATCAATTCCTTTGGTAGCTCATTCTATACACGTACCACCCCCTGCATGAAAAAGTTGCCCTTTCGGTCTCTTTTATATCTTTCCCCTCTCACTCTAAACCTATGTCCTCTAGTCCTGGACTCCCCCACCCTAAGGAAGAGAATTTGTCTATTTATCCTATCCATGCCCCTCATAATTTTATAAACCTCTATAAGGTCACTCTTCAGCCTCCGACGCTCCAGGGAAAACAGTCCCAACCTATTCAACCTCTCCCTATAGCTCAAATCCTCCAACCCTGGCAACATCCTTGTAAATCTTTTCTGAACCCTTTCAAGTTTCACAACACTTTTCCAATACAAAGGAAACCAGAATTGCATGCAATATTCCAACTGTGGCCTAACCACTGTCCTGTACAGCTGCAACATGACCTCCCAACTTCAAAAATCAATACTCTGACCAATAAAGGAAAGCATACCAAACGCCGCCTTCATTATCCTATCTACCTGCGACTCCACTTTCAAGGAGCTATGAACCTGCACTCCAAAGTCTCTTTGTTCAGCAACACTCCCTAGGACCTTACCATTAAGTGTATAAGTCCTGCTTATTTGCTTTCCCAAAATGCAGCACCTCGCATTTATCTGAATTAAACTCCATCTGCCACTTCTCAGCCCATTGGCCTATCTGATTAAGATCCCGTTGTAACCTGAAGTAACCTTCTTCGCTGTCCACCGCACCTCCAATTTTTGTGTCATCAGCAAACTTACTAACTATACTTCTTATGCTCACATCCAAATCATTTATATAAATGTCAAAAAATAGTGGACCCAGCACAGATCCTTCTGGCACTCCATTGGTCACAGGCCTCCAGTCTGAAAAGCAAACATCCACCACCACTCTCTGTCTCCTACCTTTGAGCCAATTCTATATCCAAATGACTGGTTCTCTCTGTATTCAATGAGATCTAAACTTGTTAACCAGTCTCCCATGGGGAAACCTTGTCATACGCCTTACTTAAGTCCATATAGATCACATCTACTGCTCTGTCCTCATCAATCCTCTTCACTATTTCTTCAAAAACTCAATCAAGTTTGTGAGACATGATTTCCCATGCACAAAACCATGTTGACTATCCCTAATCAGTCCTTGTCTTTCCAAATACATGTAAATCCTGTCCCTCAGGATTTCCTCCCACACCTTGCCCATCACCGATGTCAGGCTCACCGGTCTATCGTTCCCTGGTTTGTCTATACCAACTTTCTTTAATAGTGGCACCACATAAAAACAACCTCCAGTCTTTCAGCACATCACCTGTGTCTATCGATGATACAAATATCTCAGCAATCAATTCCCGAGCTTCCCACAGAGTTCTAGGGTACACCTGATCAGGTCCTGGGGATTTATCCACTTTTATGCATTTCACGACATCCAGCACCTCCTCCTCTGCTGGACAGTTTGCAAGATGTCACCATCTATTTCCTGACAGTCTATATCTTCCATGTCCTTCTCCACAATAAACACTGATGCAAAATACTCATTTAATATCTCTCCCATCTCTTGTGGCTCCACACACAGGCTGCCTTGCTGATCTTTGAGGGGCCCTATTCTCTCCCTAGTTACCCTTTTGTCCTTAATATATTTGTAAAAACCCTTTGGATTCTCCTTAGCCCTGTTTGCCAAAGCTACCTCATGTCCCCTTTTTGCCCTCCTGATTTCCCTCTTAAGTATACCCCTACTGCCTTTATACTCTTCTAAGGATTCACTCGATCTATCCTGTCTATACCTGACATACCCTTCCTTCTTTTTCTTAATCAAAACCTCAATTTCTTTAGTCATCCAGCATTCCCTATACCTCCCAGGCTTTCCTTTTACCTTAACAGGAATATACAGACTGTGGACTCTCGTTATCTCATTTCTGAAGGCTTTCCATTTTCTAGCCATCCCTTTACCTGCGAACATCTGCCACCAATCACCTTTTGAAAGTTAGCCCTCCTCCAATTTAGAAAGTGAACTTTTAGATCCAGTCTATCCTTTTCCATCACTATTTTAAAACTAATAGAATTATGGTCGCTGGCCCCAAAGTGCTCCCCCACTGACACCTCAGTCACCTGCCCTGCCTTATTTCCCAAGAGTAGGTCAGGTTTTGCAGCTTCTCTCGTAGGTACATCCACATACTGAATCAGAAAATTTTCTTGTACGCACTTATCAAATTCCTCTCCATCTAAGCCCTTGGGGCGGCACAGTGGCTCAGTGGCTAGTACTGCTGCCTCACAGCGCCAGGGACCCGGGTTCAATTCCCAACTCAGGCAACTGTCTGTGTGGAGTTTGCACATTCTCCCTGTGTCTGCATGGGTTTCCTCCAGGTGCTCTGGTTTCCTCCCACTGTCCAAAGATGTGCAGGTCAGGTGAATTGGCCATGCTATATTGCCTACAGTGTTAGATGCATTAGTCAGGGGTAAATGTAGGGGAATGGGTTTAGGTGGGTTGCTCTTTGGAGGGTCAGTGTGGACTTGTTGGGCTGAATGGCCTGTTTCCACACTGTAGGGAATCTAATCTAATCTTAATGCTATGACAGTCCCAGTCTGTGTTTGGCAAGTTAAAATCCCTTACCATACCACCCTATTATTCTTACAGATAGCTGAAATCTCATTACACATTTATCTTTCAACTTCCTGCTGACTATTGGGGGGGGCGGGGGGGGGCCTATAATAAAATCCCAATCTCTTTCTTATTTCTCAGTTCTATCCAAATAACTTCTCAGGATGTATTCCCAGGAATACCCTCCCTCAGTACAGCTGTAATGCTATCCCTGATTAAAATTACTACTCCCCCATCTCTCTTGCCCCCCCCTTTCTATCCTTCCTGTAGCATTTGTATCCTGGAACATTAACCTGCCAGCCCTATCCATCCCTGTGCCATGTTTCTGTAATAGCTATGATATCCCAGCCCCATGTTCTTAACCATGCCCTGAATTCATCTGACTTCCCTGTTAGGCCTCTTGCATTGAAATAAGTGCAGTTTAATTTATGAGCCCTATCTTGTTTTCTGCTTTGTCCCTGCCTGCCTTGACTGTTTGACTCGCTCCTCTTCCAAACTGTACCAGTCTCAGTTTGATCTCTTTCCTCACTACTTCCCTGGGTCCTACCACCCCCATCTTTCTAGTTTAAATCTTCCCAAGCAGCTCTAGCAAATTTGCCTGCCAGTATGTTAATCCCCTTCCAATTCAGGTACAATCTGTCCTTCTTGTACAGGTCACTTCTCTCCCAGAGGAAATTCCAATGATCCAAAAATGTGAACCCATCTCCCCTGCACCAGCTCCCAGCCATTCATTCATCTGCTCTGTACTCCTATTCCTATTCTCACTAGCTCATAGCACCGAGAGTAATTTAGATATTACTACCCTCGAGAACCTCCTTTTTAATTTCCTGCCTAACTTTGTGTATTCTCCCTTCAGAATCTCGTCCCTTTCCCTTCCTATGTCATTAGTTCCAATGTGTGCAATGACCTCCTGCTGGGCCCTCTCCCCTTTGAGAACATTTTGCACCCTCTCTGAGACACCCTTGATCCTGGCACAAAGGAGGTACCATTCCGATTATTCACTGCTGACTGCAGAGACATATCTGTGCCCCTGACTATAGAGTCCCCATCACAAGCGATTGTTCAGAACCTGATGTACCCCTCATTACATTACAGTCAGTCTCATTACAAGAAACATGGCTGTTCATGCTACATTCCCCTGAGAGTCCATCACCCCCTACATTTTCCAAAACAGCATACTTGTTTGAGATGAGGATAGCCACAGGAGACTCTTGCACTACCTGCCTACCCCTCCTAGATTTCCTGGAGTTAACCCACCAACTTGACTGTATCTGCAGCTTTTCTCCTTTCCTATAACTGCCATCCATCACACCCCCTAGCTCATGTAAATTCCTTATTACCTCTAACTGCCACTCCAACCGATCCATGCGGTCTGATAGGATTCGCATCCAAAGACACTTCCTGCAGATATAATCATCAGTAATATGGAAACTCTCCCTAAACTCCCACATCCGACAGGAAGAGCACATAAAGGCCATCTTTGCTCCTTCATAATCCACAGACCCAGAAAATAGCACCATCTTATTGCTCTAAAATACACTGCTCCAGGCTAAATTAGTACTAATGTTTTATATTTTAAAATTTAATCAAGACTCAATCTTATCAAGAAAGAACCCACTCTACTCATCAGTGTAGATTTACAGCAAGGTCACACACAAAAACTATGTATTCATCTGATCCTGTGCTATGCGCTCTCCCCACACAGGTTCATCCAAGGTCAGCTGTGAATTTCAGTGTTGTTAACTTTTCCCAGATGCTCTCTTATGTGCAGAATATTTGAACTCAAGCAGCAAAGGCAGTAACTGTGCAGATTTACTGCTGTGTCAGTCAGCAGTCTTGGTTTCTTTCCCTGACCATGTAGTCGCTGCCTTTTGTCTGTCTTCCACCTTTTTAAAGTGCTATTGTTTCGATCTTTGTTTCCCCAAAGTTTGAAAATAATACAACAGTATACAAAACAGTAATTGCTGCTCCTGGAAATTGAGGAGATCACCTCCAACACCTAAAATACCTCAAAAAAGGAGCAGCTCTTACAGCCAAAAATTTTTCCTGTCCTCCATCTTGGATTACCCAGAATCCTTGCAAAGAATCTGACGGTTTGTGCCTTCCTCACCACCAGTTAAGCCATGTCTTGGTGCTTGTTAGAAAGTTCTGATGATGGGGCATTCTCCAAAAAGACTTTGACCGTCTGCTCAAGGAACAATGCGACAGGAATCACTCTCACCTTTTCCCATAAGGTCTTGAGGTCACCACCTGCTGACCTCTTTGTTACGGACTCATGGTCAAAAGTGTTTTTCTTTGCAAACTTCTCCACAATGGGCAGCTAATATGGAACAGTCCAAGATTTTGGAGTGTTCCACAGTGTTGAGGCCAGTCCCATCCTTTGCAACACGGGGGAAAGCTAGAACCTCCTTACGTAGTGATAATTGGTATTTGTGTACCGAGGATCTATGCACAGCTTGATGCAGCTGCACATAAGGTAGTCATCAGGGTGAGAGCAACATTAGTACATCTTTCCCCCCCTTATCTGGTGCTTTAAACACGGTGTCCCTTTGGACCATCTGGTGGACCATCTTTGACCTCCAGATGAAATGGAGGCTGGCGTGGTGACTGCAGTGGTGCACGCTTGTGGGTTAGGCCAGACCTGTATCACATACAACACCAACTAATGACCTCATTTTCTCATGGAAAATATTTTAGTTTGAACAAACTCTTTGGATTTCTCTCCTCTTTCCCAATGGCTTTTCACCTGACTGCCTGTCATATACTGATGATTTTGAATGTGTTTTATGGGTTATGTGTAACTATGATTTCTTGGTGTGACAAGGCATATTTATAACTAATAACTCTCTCCGTAGTGTCATTTATTATCTCATATGTTTCATAGTTTCAATGGAATTGTTCATTGAAATAAAGGTGAACAATTTTGAAAAACCACTGGTATTTTGAAAAAATGTGTTTCAGTTTAGATGAGGATATAAGATAATAACTCTCAATAGTGGCACTGCACAATCCAAATCTTCCCAAGATTTCTATTTATCAGCAAAGTTCAGTGTCAATACCATAAGTCAGTGTGAAGATACATTGAAGAATCAATAGGTATGAGTCAGCTCTTACTGATTTCTGTAGTGCCTTTTCAAATTATAATGAACCATTCTGTACTGTCTGTATGGTGTGTATTAGTGGTTCGGTCGCTCATTTCTGGCTGCTGTTCATACTGGAAATCCTTATATCTATTTCAGTTTTAGAACTGAAAGCCTAAATGTAACCAAATCTGATGTTCTCTTTTTGTGAGTTTCTTTTGGGAAATCATAAGGGTCCCATCTGTCATGTGTTGTACTAACCTATGCCGAGCTTCAACTGGAAGAGGGATTGCTGAACTGTGCAATCTAAGCGGTTATCTTAAACTGATTGTGGAAAATGTTGCCAAAGTAACTGTGTATATATTAGCATGATATTTAGACTATCTTGTGAGTGAACAACAAGAAGTTTTATTGACTCTAAAGAGAGGATGGTAGGAGGGGACAACTTACTGGAAACCCTACAGACCCTGGTTCTTGTTTCATGGAATCTGACGCCACTATAAACATATTAAAACAGAAGTGAAGTACTACACATGCTGGAAATCTGAAACAGAACCAGAAATGCTCAAGAAACCCAGCAGGCTTGGTAGCTTCTGTGAAGAGAGAAAAAGAGCTAATGTTTGAGTCTAATTACTCATCTATGCAGTGTCTTCTCTGCACAGATATTGCAGAGGTTTTCCAGTACTTTCTGTTTTTATTTCACTATAGCATAGTACATGCTCACTATCCTGCTTAAAGGTATATAACTCGACAACTCCCTTCATGCATTTATCGTACCCCTTTTTAGCATTAACATTTAACCATGAACATATAAGACTTTTATTCCACTTTCAAATTCCAGACTATCCTCTCTCCTCTCACCCCCAACCCACAAAGTCTCACTCATGAGGGATTAATCTCCAGTAGCATTTACTGTTCTCTTGGGTTATAACCCACACAAAGTCTTGAATGCAGCAGCAGTGAACACCGATCAAGGAAATCATGATTCGCAGAAGAAAACTCTGAGACTTGAAGGATGTGGAGAGATTTGAAAACAAAAATGAGAAATTTGAAAGCAATGCATTTCCTCGACAAGTATCCTGTGCAGTTCAAGGAGAACAGAGGTGATAGGCGGATAGATCTTGGTTTAAGTTAAGACGTAAGTAGCAGTGTTTCAGATGCCGTGAAATTTATGGAGAGCAGGGTGTGGGAAACCAGCCAGGAGTGCACTGGAATAATCATGTCTATTGGTAACCAAGGTGTAAATGATGATTTCGGCATCAGGTAAGGTGGGATGATGCAAATATTTGGTTAGAAGCTCACCTTGATCACTAGGTTGTGAAGAGTCTGGTTTAAACTCAGACTGTTGCCGTAGATGGGAGTGGAGTTGGTTGATAGAGAAAGGAATGTGATGGGCATTGAATGCAAACATGGAATTTCAATGACATGTAAAAAGCCTGCCAAGTTACTATTATATGTTGTACACTGCATATGGTCCAGATCTGCCTTATTTAGTTGATACTCTCACTATTTATTTTCCTTTCCTAACTTCATTTTTTTTGCATTTGTCCATATTAAATAACCAGTTGCCACTTATCAGTCCACGTTTCCAATCAATCCAGATGTCATCATCTTGATTGGTTCTTTCTTTCATCTCTCACTTCAGACTAATTCAGGGTAATCTTTCAATTGTTGTACGTATAGTGCAAACAGCAATGACGATCACTGAAATCCATTGGCACTCTCTCCTTGCTATGTTGACCCAGTTCTGTTCCCGCTCACCATTTACTTCTTCAAATTTAGCTTGCTTTTTTGAGAGAAAGTGAAGATAAAGCTTTTCAAGTGAATACGGAGGCAAACTATGAACATTTAAATGGATCATATTCACAGAGCTTCAATTTGCTTAATGAATTCCAATAGTGACTCACAGACCATGTCAATCACACATCCCTTTGGCTGTCCACAGTAGCCAATGGCCTCAATTGTGCTCATCCAGCCCAGACTTGCAAAACTCCAAATTTAGATGTGATTTAGCCACTGGTCAATATTTACTCAGTAATCCCAACTGCAATAACTTTTCATGTTTTTTTCATGTGATGTGGGCATCGTTGGGTAGGCCAGCATTTGTTGCCCAATGCTGAATGCCCTGCGGAAGGAGAGGTGATCTGCCTTCTTGACTCATGCAGTTCTTCAGGCACCCACAAAGATCCAAGCAATATTTTAGTTACTTTCAGAATTCTTTCTGCCTTGACCTACTTTTTCCTTCATTTAAACAAGGCCTTAATTATCTTAAGCTTTGGTTTCTCCAAAAATCTCCTACCCAGTGTCCGGGTTATGAACCATTATGAACAGCAGTGAAAGATATTTTCAAATTAACCTGTTCAAAGATGTTATTACATGCCTCTAGAGCAAGTGGGACTTGAACTAGGGGCTTCTGGCCCAAAGGAAGGGAAACTACCACTAAACAGCAACTTAAACAAATGTTATTTCTATTGTTATCACCTGCTTAAATCCATGTGTTCCTATCATCCTTGCTTTTATCAGGGTACATTAGTTTTCCCATATTCCTTTGAATCAACTTTAAGATCTTAAAATTAACCGTGCATGTTGCCACTGGCTTCCCAACTGTGTCTATCTGAACCGAGTGCCCCACTCATGTCATCTTAACTTTCTGTTGTTTTGCTCCACCACTTGTCTTTTGCCGCACCCTCTGAAACTAGTCAGCATAATTCCTCTCATCTGCTTTCAACTGCCTAATGAAGACTTCCCTCCAACTGAATATTCATTTTCTACTTCTTGCTGTAAGATGCTGAAAGACATCTGAGTCAAGGGAAAACACATTCTTCACACAATGAAACAATCATGAACATATATTTATTGAATCAAGTGGGCAATGTGTGGGTGTCCTCAGTGTGTTTAGCCACAGTGTTTCTCATTTCTCCATGTGCACTATGTGATATCTAACAATGAAGTTGCAGTCTCTTTGAGAACATTTAGTAGTGCAAGGAAAATATATGTTGGCTGATTACAGGGTTAGTTGATGCCATACTAGGATCCTAATGGACTTAGATCTCCTGAGCTTATGCATTGAGAGAGCCAGGAAAGTACCGTAGATACTGAGAATCTGAAATAACAAACAAAAAGAAAAGCTTGAACTACTCAATCTGCCAGGAGCACTTTCAGAAGGAGATAAAGTTAATATTTCAGATCAGTGACTAGAGTACTGATTGAAGATCATTTAATTGAATCATGACTCAGGTTCTTTCAACTAGATAGGAACATAGAAACACAAGTAAGCCATTCAGCCCCTCGAACCTGTTCTGCCATTCAATTAGCTTGTGGCTGATCTGTGGCGAACTGCATATCCCTTTGGCCCATATTCCTTAATACCTTTTCTTACCAAAAATTTATCTAACTTAGATTTGCAATTAACAAGTGATCCTACATCCATTGCCATTTGAAGAAGAGAGTTCCAAATTTCCACCATCCTTTGTGTGAAGAGATGCTTCCTAATATCTCTCCTGAATGGTCATGCCCTAATTTTAGGTTATGTCCCCGAACTCCAGAATCTCCAACCTGTGGAAATTGTTTATTTTTATCTACCCAATCTTTCTTTGTTAATATATTGAAGACTTTGTCAGATCACCCCTAACCTTCTAAATTCTAGAAAAACATGTATAATCTCTCCTTTTAACCCCTGAAGTCCAGGTATCAGTTTTGTAAAGCTATGTTGTCCTCCCTCCAAGGCTGATATGTATCCTTCTTAAGATGTGGTCCCCAGTTCTGCTCACAGTCCTCCAACTGTCCTCCAACCAGGATGTTATGTACTTACAGCATAACTTCTAGATATAAAGGACAGCATTCCGTTAGCTTTCTTGATTGTTTTCTGCACCTGCTTGTGACTTTTTAAAGATGTCTGCTCCTGAACTCCCAAGTTGCTTTGGGCATTCATTATGTTTAAGTTTATAACATCTACAGAGTACTCTGATCCCTCTCTTTTCAGACAAAAATGAATAGCCTCACACGCGCTTACATTGAGCTCCAAATGCCAGTTTTGGCCAATCGCTTAGTCTGTCAATATCCCTTTGTAGTTTTATGCTATCATCAACACTGTCTACAATGCTGCCTAACTTTGTGTCATCAACAAGTTTGCCTATATGAATTTCTATGCCATTATCCAAGTCATTGATAGATAATGTGAACTATTGAGGCCTTAACAGACATTTGTGAGGCATCACTGGTGATATCCTGCCAATTTGAGGACTGGCCCATAATCTCTACTTTCTGTCATCAGACATTCGACTATATCAGGGATTTGCACTCAATGGTGTGGACTTCTACCTTAGTTAACAATCTCTACCATGGAATATTATTAAATCCTTTCTGGGAGACCATATAAACACTATCCATAGACATTTCCCTGACCATTGCCTTAGTTACCTCTTCAAAAAGATTCAACGAGGTTTGTCATGAATCTATGTTGGCTTTCCTCAATTAACTGAAAATTTACACAGTGTTCAGTCACCCCATCCTTGATTATAGATTATAGAATCTATAGATTATAGATTCTAACAACCTAACTGGTCTGTAATTCCCTGGTTTTCCTCTTTCACCCTTCTTAAAAAGCAGTGTGACATTTTCCCTTTCCTGGTGAGTGTTTCCTGCAGTTTCCATTTATATACCCAGATTGTATTTGTCATAGAGTCATAGAGTCACACTTCATGGAAACGCTTCCTTCAGTCCAACCAGTCCATGCTGAACATAATTCCTAACTAAACTAGTCCCACCTATCTGCTCCTGGCCCATATTCCTCTGAATCTTTCCTATTCATGTATTTATCTAAATGTCTTTTAAGTGTTGTAATTGTGCCCACATTCACCACTTTCTGAGGAAGTTCATTCCCCATGTAAACCACCCTCTGTGTAAAAAAATTGCCCCTATGTCTTACTTAAATCTCACTCCACTCACCTTAAAAATGGGCCCCATTCTTGAAATCCCCCAGCCTATGGAAAAGATACCTACTATTAACCCTATCTATACCCATTATGATTTTATAAACTTCTACAAAGTCACCTCTCAACCTCCCACACTCCAGTGAAAAAGGTTCCAATCTTTGCAGTGTTTTGTTTAAAACTCAAACCTTCCCTACAACATTCTGGGAAATCTCTTCTGAACCCTCTCCAACTTAAATATTCCCTTCCTATAATTGGGCGACCAGAATTGGACACAGAATTCAAAAAAAGGCCTCACTGATGTTCTGTACAATATCAATATGAATTCCCAACTCCTATACTCAAAGGACTGAGCAATGAAGGCAAGCACGCTAAAAGCCATTTTAACCACCCTGTCTATATTAGATTTCCTACTGTATGGAAACAGACCCTTCAGCCCAACAAGTCCACACCGATCCTCGGAAGAGTAACCCACCCAGACCCATTCCCCTTGACTAATGCACCTAACACTATGGGCAATTTAGCATGGCCAACTCACCTGCATACCATTGGATTGTGGGAAGAAGCCAGAATACCTGGAGAAAACCCACATAGACACAGGGAGAATGTGCAAACTCCAAACAGACAGTTGCCTGAGGCTGGAATCAAACCTGGGCCCCTGGCGCTGTGACGCAGCAGTGCTAACCACTGATCCACCATGCCGCCCAGTATATATAGCAATCTTCAAAGAATCATGTACCTGAACTCCTAGGTCCCTCTGCTCTACAACACTACCCAGTTTATTAATGTTACCAGTTTCCAAACATTTTCTATCATTCTGGATGCTCAGGGATGAAGGAGGAGAGCAATATTAGTTCTACAAGTTGAATGTTTGCAGTGCTTGCATGGCATAATCTTTCCTAACTCAGTAATAACCAGTTTAGACAAATTTCCAGGCATGCCAACTGTCAAAAATGATGCTTGTTGATTAACTTTAGTAGAATAACCATTACTCATTCACTGGGAAACTAGCAAATAACTAGACCTTAACCCTTTTTGAAAAAAGTCTAAAGAATAAAAATCTAGTCAATTTTTAATTTAAAATCAAAAAGATTATTTGATATACAACAACAACTTATTTTATAACCCAATGTCAAAAATAAAGTCTATTTTTCAAAATAGTAATTTATTGCCTGAAATTAATTAATCTCTGTTCTTCAGTATTATTATGATAATTATTTTCTTGATGTTAATATTTGCAGTGGTAAATTTGCTGAGTTTATTTTTTATTAGTACTGTCATGCTGTATTTGTGTGTTGCATCATGTTAATATTCAGGGATATGCCAGTGAAACTGAAACAAATCTGGACTTCAGTGAAGAACGGTAAATGATTAACTGGCAAATAAAAACCCTCTGATAGTTAAAATAAAATCAAATTGGAGCATTGAAATTCTGAACTAGGACAGATACATGCTGATGATATCAACATAGGCATTTCACATGGCACAAATGCATTTATTGGCATTTGTGACTGGCGGTTGTAGCTGTGAAATATCAGATGTTCCATAGCCAATTGATTTGCCAAAGTTATTGCAAACTACACATTCATCTTGTTTCCGAGAATAATGGGGGAGACATTGATGTGCATTGTGCTTGTTGAGCATGCATTAAGCTCAGCCAGCCTACACTGTTGTATCTCACAGTGAAGAAAACAATATTCTGGTCTCATCAATGAATTTTCTGGGCTGTTGGGTGAAATAGGTAAGTTTGATTTCATTATTCTAGCTGTTACAGAGAGGTGAAATGTCAGCTCCTCTTTTCCAGCTGTGTCTTGTTTTGAGTTCTATAAGAAAAAGGGGCAAGTTCACCAATCTGACAACGTTATACAACTATGGTAGTTCTCTCATATTTTGGAAGATGCTTACTCACGTTTCTGATAAACCTGTGACAATTTACCTTGATCAAATTACTTGTGACTAGCTAGTTCACAATTTTCTATAAATATTGGACCAGACACTTCCCATTCCCATCATAGTCTTTTTTTTGAACACTTACTACTGCCAGGTTACTGAACTGATGCATAAATGGAAAGTTGTAACATTGGGAAGAAATTCTTGACAATTAATTATTAAGCATTGAACACATCAATAAAATGGCAATAAATCATGTAGCTGTTTGTTTTTGCAACTAGATTTTGCAAATCTTGCATATCTTGTATACAGGCATGAACCTTTCTCCTGAAGAAGGGCTCATACCCGAAACGTCGATTCTCCTGTTCCTTGGATGCTGCCTGACCTGCTGCGCTTTTCCAGCAACACATTTTCAGCTCTAATCTCCAGCATCTGCAGTCCTCACTTTCTCCTACCTTGTATACATGTGACTGGCCACAATTTGCAGAGATTGGGCTGAATTATAACTATCTGGCCTGCAATGCATCCAGACTGTGAGGTTTTTAGTTGTGCAATTATTGGTAGCTCTTAACCCAGCCACTCCATGTGTATCTGACTTAAGTGAGCTTCCCAACCAATTAGAAAAGACAGGAGTGCTGATAGCCCATATGAATGTATTTTCATTCCAAAAGTATTAAATGGAAAAACTATACAGGGATCAGCACACCAAAAGCTGTCACTGGGGTCTTCCCATTTAACTTCCTTTATGGCTCTGTTTACATGGCTTGGAAGTATTTTTTATGGAAAACAACAACAAAAAAAATGCATAAATTGCTGCCATATAGAGGTCACTTACTGCAAGTGAGAACGA
Source organism: Chiloscyllium punctatum (assembly GCF_047496795.1). Taxonomy (NCBI): domain Eukaryota; kingdom Metazoa; phylum Chordata; class Chondrichthyes; order Orectolobiformes; family Hemiscylliidae; genus Chiloscyllium; species Chiloscyllium punctatum. The sequence continues at coordinate 63,900,145 of NC_092743.1, forward strand.
AGATGTAATATGGGTATAGCAGTTAAGGCTGAGTCTCGATACTGTCTTTTTTTGCATCATATTAACATGTCAGATTATTTAAGTGGCTAAAATGCAGGAAGGGCATGTTAGGGCAGCATGTGAGGGAAGGTGGACCCGATAGTCACAAGTGACAACTGGAAGAAGAGGGATCAGAAATTCAGAATAGTACTATTACATTGGGCATATGATGAATTTGGCAGGGCTATTACTTACAAAGAGATTTTCCAGTTTTATTAAAGAAAAACCAAAATGGAAGAATAATGTAGAAGACAGTTTACACTGCAACTTTGAGTTTATTTTTGTTTCCTTATTCTTATGTAAAGGTTTATAGTCTAGAGAATCTGACTGTAAAACAGCCAAGTATAACCACACAATCCAAAGTTGTGCAGGTTAGGTGATTTGGCCATGCTAAATTGCCCATGGTGTTCAGGGATAAGTAGGTTAGGTGCATTGGTCCGGTGTAAATATAGGATAATAGGATGGGGAATGGGTCTGGGTGGGTTATTCTTCAGAGAGTCGATACGGACTTGTTGGGCTGAAGGGTCTGTTTCCACACTGTAGGCATTCTATGGATTCTATGATTAACCAGCCTCTACAGTATAGGTGATTAGTTCAAATTATAATCAGTCATTTCACAATGATGCGTTTGTATCTGCCACCATTTTAACAGTGGAGTTCACAGCAGTATTTGAGTCACACCCTGTGACCATGATTTCAGAGCTAATGGCAGATTGTAGCCAAGTTAGGTGTAAACATTTAAGGAATGCTCCTTTTAAAATCCCACAAGGAAAGGTTTGGCACTCTTGCCGCATCCAAGTTCTCCTCCTCCTGCCTGCGATGCCCCCTTGATCTGCTCTCAGTGCCTCTCTTAGTGCCAGGAACATTCACAGAAATTCCTCACAACACCCTCCAGCATTGCAAAATCAAAGTCCCACTTACTTCCAACTTAACTTTTTGAATTTAAGTTGACTGACCTTTAAACCTGAGACAATTTACCTTGAGCAAATTATTTGTGGCTGGCTAATGCACAATTTTCTATAAGTATTGGACCAGACACTTCCCATTTCCATCATAGTCTTTTTTCTTAACATTTACTGCTGATCAGTTACTGAACTGGTTTACAAATGGAAGTCGTAACATTGAGAAGAAATTCTTGACAATTAATTATAAGCATTGAACACATCAATAAAATGGCATAAATCATGTAGCTGTTTGTTATTGTAACTAGATTTTGATGAAAGAGTACCTTGCATATCTTGTATACATGTGATTGGCCACAATTTGCAGAGATTGGGCTGAATTATAACTATCTGGCCTGCAATGCATCCAGAATGTTAAGGTTTACAGCTGAGCAATTATCAATAGCTCTTAACCCAGTCACTCGATGTGCATCTGACTTGAGTGAGCTTCCCAATCAATTAGAAAACACGGAGGTAAGGTAGCCCACATGAATGTGTTTCAGCTCTAAGTTTAAAGGGATGCTGCCAGGGTCAGAATGGAACCATTGAACATTGTTATGACAGAGTCAGTGACATCACAAATGAAGCCTCACTTTTGAAGGGCAGCACTAGGTTTGTCAACTATGCCACTGAAAATCATGCTTCAGGTTTGAAGGAAGCTTCTGTTTTCTGAGATAAACCAAAGCAGGGGTTTTCCCTTTTGAAATTTGAAAATTGTAGAAAGTGAATTTCATGGCATCCTTTTTTGACATAGCCCCAGCTGAAGTTTCTAATGAAATTGCACACTTCCTACTTCATTGTATAGTTACAAGAATAGTCAAATGAAATCTGAACCCAGCTCAGCCATTCTGGTGGTTGGCAACAGGATTGGTCCAAGTTTATCAGAAGCACTGCTTTATTCTCCACCTTTTATGGATGGCTGATCCCCAGCCTCATCTTCATCCTCAGAAGATTGTTTTCACTTCCCCACCTTACCTGCACCCAGGACATTTCCCTCTTCATCTGTTTAAATTGTGAAGGGTGCAGCATACCACAATGACATGGGACACCATGACTGGGTTATAATGCAAAGTATTGAAATCTCATCTTTTGGAGGCCTATTGTCTATTTAACTATGATGCTGGTGGAAGCATTGGCAGTGTTATTTCTGCATCAGTCTGTGCATTTCTTTTAGGTTACATCAGTCAAGTTTGGAAACTGGTATACTTTGTGTTCAATGAACCATCCCTGACTGGAATGAGGATCTTGAAGAGTAACAGGGTCTCCTGAATACTGCAATAAGTTATGCTTGTTATGGTACCTACCAGGATACAAAGCTCCAAAATTTGGCCTTGATGGTCACAACTTAGTTCAGCATTAAGAAAGTGGGATGCTGCTCTGTTCTCAAGTGATGTTGGTTGGTGATAGGATATTTCAGAGCAATGTGGTTTTATGTGATAGTACCCTGCACCTTAGGGAAGCCAGAAATCGTAGGGAAGCTTAGTTATTTGTATTTCCTAAGCAATGTTGAATATAATAAATGAATGAGCATCAGTGAATTCCAGATGCACATATGATTAGAAGATGCAAAGTTGGTTCCAGAAATGAGACAACAGCGTAGAAAATAAGGGCATCTATGGTCACTGGCATGGAATTGACAATGTATCCCTGGGAAAGTAATAACTTCCATGTCATACAACTTCAAGGCAATGACCATCTCCAACAAAAGAGAATCAAACATTACCCCTTCACATTCAATGGCATTGCAATGGTTGAATCACTAACTATAAACATCCCCCAGGTCTGACCATTGACCAGAAATTGAACTGCACTAGCTATATAAATGCAGTGGCTACAGGAGCAGGTCAGAGGCTAGAAGCCCTGCAGTGTAAACCTCATCTCCTGAGTCCCCAGAGCTTGTCCAACATCTGCAAGGTATAAGCCAGATGTTTGATGGAATTCTCACCATTTGCCTGCATGAATGCAGCTCCAATACTCAAAAGTTTGACACCATCCAGGACAAAGCAACACGTTTGATCGACACCCCACCCACTGGATTCATTCCCTCATGATGAATGCTCAAAAGCAGCAGTGCGTACCAATGACAAGATACACTGCAGAATTCACCCATGGTCATTACCATCTGGGAGGACAAGAACATCAATTACATACCACAACCGGCAAATCAAAGCTTCACCATCATGTCTCGGATGTATGTTGCTGTTCCTTCAGTGATGCTTGGTTAAAATCCTGGAACACCCTCCCTAGTAGCATTGTTGCAATATCTACAACAAATAGATTACAATGGTTCAAGAAGACAGCTCACCACCACCTGCTCAAAGGCAGTTAGTGAAGGCCCAACCTTGATTCTCACATCTCCTAATGAATAACAAAATATCCTCATTCAGCAGTTGCCACAATGGTGCATGATGGATCTGGATGTCCTTATCTTCTATGGCATTACAGTTCTGACATTTATTTGTAGGTGGTGAAACCTAAAATTCCTAGTTCCTACCATTCCTTTGAGCCTCCCGATTTGGAGATGCCAGTATTGGACAAAGTTTAAAATCACACGACACCAGGTTATAGTCTAACAGGTTTATTTATAAACACTAGCTTTTGGAGTGCTTCTCCTTCATCAGGTGGTTGTGATGAAGGAACAGTGCTTCGAAAGCTAGTGCTTCCAAATAAACCTGTTGGACTATAAACTTGTATCATGTGATTTTTAACTTTGTGTTTCCTTGCAGTTTCACTCTCTGGAGGCAGTGAGGCGGCTACAGGAGGTTATTATTCTTGCTTGGCTTTCTGAAGCTTTTGTTTCCACCATATTGTTCTCCTGTTAATTTTCTGTCAAAGCAAGGCCGCATAATTGGAAAGCATGGCTTTTAACATTTCAACTCCATTAGCAAATAACCTGTGGGAAAAGTAGAGTGTTAGTGAAGAGTTGTGTGAGGCCTCACTTCCATAATAACTAAGCTTGTCCTTAAGCCCTCACACAACATGGCACTGGGGTATAGATTCTGCAAGTGTCTCTTTCAGGGCCTCAAAGTGAATATTACAATATTGGCTCCAATGAAAGAAAAAAAAATATTCTTCTCACTTTGCAGGCAGTTCCAATTATTTTTGTGAGCTGACTGTGTAGTTGGCTTTTGATCAATATGATGAGGGTCCACTTTCATGTTTGCATGGATAACTGCCAGTGTCTGCCTGTGAGCTACAAATTTCCCCTTATTCTTCAAATTCCATTTGTGTTGCTGTCCCTTTGGCACTGATGACCCTTCAGCCACATCCCAAATTGATTGAGTCTCTTTACATCACTATCAATGTACCCACTTTCCCTCCAGAGCCCATGATTCTAGAGGTTCCTGTGCCTTTCTTCATCCTCCCTGAGTAAAGGTCAGAGTGACTGTGATCACCTTGAAACTTCATTGAAAACTTTAGGTCCCCTTCCATTAACTATGAGATAATTGACCCTATTACTTTATCCTCAGTGAACAGTGCAAGGAAGCCCATCCCCAAACTTTATCTCCCCAGATGCTGTTCACTGCCACTTGATAAGCCTGTTGGCTATCAGTGACCCAATTCCCCAAACTGACCACGTGTCCACTCCCAGACTGACTTGGCAGGGCAATCCTAACTAATTATGGACATCTCCCAGACCATCATGCAACAACAAACCAAGTCACCTGCTTGTAATCCCCAGACTGCTTGCACCTGACCTTGAGGACTGACCATAGCCCAGACACTAACTGCAAAGTCAGGTATCGCTGGACTCGCACAGAACCAAGTGCCTGAATGACTGCAGCCATCCCCCTTCACTGACAGTGGAAGTACCCCTTACTTACGCGAGTCCATCCCTGTCTCACTTTGACTTTTGCACATTGCCATTTATTTCAAGCACATGCATTGTGTTTGCCACCTGGCATATGCTACAGCTCTAACATAACATTGTGGCATACAGTGACTTGTTCACCCCCTCTCTGATACTTTTATCAGTCAGTGCACTCCACTGCTGCAAGCTGCCTGCCTCTGCTTCTATGCTCAGAGCAAGCTGAACTGCAGAGGCTGCCTACTTCAAACAGTGACAAAAGCAGGCTGAGACACAGAGGCTGCCTCCTTCAAAAACAACTCTAAAGACCTTGTTTGTAAAAAGCCAGTAGTGGTGTATTATTGTGTACATTCATGATATAGACATGAATGTAAAAGGTGTGGTCAGTAAGTTCACAAATGACGTAAAACTAGTTTTGTGGTAAATAGCAAGGAAGAAAACCTCAGGCTGTAGACTGTTAAAATGGGCTGAACAATGTTAAATGAAATTTAATCCTGAAAAAGTGTGAAATTGCATTTTGAACAGACTTCTTTACCAAGTAAGGAAGTACACCTTGCAAGTTAGGACCGTAGGAGGTGCAGTGGATCAAATGGACCTTGATCTGCATGTCTACAGATCTTCAACAGCAACAGGACATGCAGATACAGTGGTTAAGAATACAAGAGCAAGGGGGTTATGATGGAGCTGTACAGAATGTTAATTGGGCCATTGCCACAGTTTAAGAAAGATGTAATTCCTGTGGCGAAGGTGAAGAGGAGATTAACCAGGATATTGCTTGGGCTGCAGCAATTCGGCCCTGAAGCAAATGTTGGTAGTCTGTCTTGGAGCAGAGAAGGCTGGGGCGGGGTGAGGGTTAAATTTGATTGAGATGAACAAAGTTCTGAGGTGCACACACAGACAAGATAGAAATGTTTCCCCTTATTAGAGGCATCAACAGTCAGGGGGCACAGTTTAAGTTAAAGTACAACAGGTTTAGAGAGGATCTGAGGAAATTCTTTTTTAACGAGAGCATTGAGGATATCTAGAACTGACAGCCTGAAAGGCTCGTAGAGGCAGGAACCCTCAAAACATTTAAGAATTGTTTATATGAACACTTGAAATGCCATAGTACACGAAGCCATGTGCTGCCAAGTGCTGAAAAATGGGATTAGGACAGTGGGAGATTTGATGACTGAAGCTGAAAGGTCTCTTCCTGTGTCACAAAAACCCTATGGCTACATGATTCTATTTAACTCACAAAGGATGCCTGGCTGTAAGTTCTGTGCTAAAAAGTGAAGGAAGCAGCTAGCACATTGCCCTTCATAACAAAATGAATTGAGGACAGGCATAGGGATGCTTTGTTATAATTGTAGAGGGTCATGGTGAGACCAGACCTGGAATATTATGTGCACTTTGGTTATTCCATCTGAAGAAAGATGTTCTGGCTTTGGAGGTAATGTAACAAAGGTTTACCAAACTGGTTCATGGCGATCGTTGAAGAGAGATTAGATTAATTGAGACCATATTCACTGGGGTTTCGTGGAATAGCGGGTGGAGTGGGGGGAATGCGGGATTGGCGGTATCTCATAGAAATCTGGAAACTTCTAACAGGAGTAAACAGGATCAATGCACAAATGGTGTACCCAACAAACAGGGAGTCTAGAACCATGGTTCAGAGTTTAAGGAAACAGGTTAGGCAATTTAGGGATGAGATAAGGAAACATTTCTTCATCCAGAGAATTGTGAGCCTGTGAAATTCTCTGTCACAGAAAGTGGTTGAGGCAAAAATATTGAATGTTTTCAGGAAGCTGTTAGATATAGTGGATCAAAGTGTATGGGGAGAAAGTAGGAAGAGAATACTGAGTTGGATAATCAGTTTTGATCATAATGGATGGTGGAGCATGCTCAGAAGGCATATATCATATATCACATATCACATATTCCTGCTCCTGTTTTCTAAGCAAAAGATATAAGGCTGAAACATTTGCAACAATTTTCAGGCAGATGATCCATCTCAGCCTCTGCCAGAGGTCCCCAGCATCACAGATATCCGCCTTCAGCCAGTTTGATTCACTCCGTGTAATATTAAGAAATGGTTGGAGGCATTGGATACTACAAAGCTTATGGGTCCTGAAAACTTTCCAGAAAAAGTACTGAAGACTTGTGCTCCAGGCCATAGCACCCTCTTCGCCAAGCTCTCCCGGTACAACCACAACATGGCATCTACCCTGTAACGTGGAAAGTTGCCAAGGTATGTCCTGCACATAAAAAGCAAGACAAATCAAACTTGGCCGATTACTACCCTGAACTGTTCCCATCCATCATTACCCTCTTTCACCTGTCCATGATTGTCCTCACTTTGAACAGCTTCTCCTTTAACTCCTGTCACTTTCTTCAGGTCATGTGCTACGGGTAACTGCATGAGCCCCAGTTATGCCTGTCTCTTTTTGGGGGTACGTGGAACACTCATTGTTCCAATTCTACTTGGGTCCCTCCCACAATTCCTTCTCTGGTACATTCATGACATCAATAGTGTCAATTCCTTCTTTCATCTGAAAAAAATTATCAATTTTGTTTCCAATTTCTACGCTGCTCCCAGTTTCAGCCAGTCTTTCTCTGACTCCTCACTTCCCTTCCTCTACAAGTCTTTCCATTTCTGGGGATAAGCTAGCAACCAATATTCACTACAAACCCACCAACTCCCACAGTTAACTGGACTGTGCATCCTCACACCCTGCTTCTTGTAAAGAGTCTATTCTCTTCTCCAGTTTCTCCGAATCTGTTCTGTTGATGCCACCTTCCACAGAGGGGAGGTTCAGAAATGTCCATCATTTTACTCAACCAAGGATTCCCTGTTACTGTTTTGACAGGGCCCTCATTCGTGTCTGACCTGTTTACCACACTCATCTGTTTTCTTCCTTCCCATTGCAATGATCGGGTCCTTTAATCCTCACATTCCAACACACCAGCACTCATATTCAAAGGATTGTAAGCCACCATTTCTGCCACCTCGAGCGGATGCCACCACCAGACACATATTTCCTTCCCTTCCTTTGTCAGTCTTTTGCAGGGACTCTTCTTTCCAGAACACTGTGATCCACTCCTCCTCCACTCCCAATAGCTTCCCACATATCCACAACACCTTCCCATGCAATCACAGAAGGTGTAACATCTGCCAATTTACTTCTTCCCTCCTATCCAAGCCCCTAGACACATTTTCCAAGTGAAGCAGTGATTTACCTGCACTTTACTCAATACCTGCACCCTTATTCACTCCCCACAATGTGATCTCTTTTACCCTTGGAGACAAAATGCAGATTGGGGGACCACTTTGCTGAACACCTCCACTCTATCTCTAAAAATGAACCCAAGCTTCCAGATGCTTGCAACTTCAATGCACTGCAGTGTTCCCATGCCAATGTTTCTCTTTTAGGCCTGCTACAATGCTCCAGAAAAGCTCAATGCCTGGAGGAATAACACCTAATCTTCTACTTAGGTACCTTACAGCCCTCAGGACTCAAATTGTTTTTAATAATTTCAGTGTTTGAACACCTTCCATGTTGGTTACCCACCACCACACTTCAGGTCATATTCTGTATCTGTGGCTCCTAGCACAGCCAAGTCATTTTCAACGATTCACACTTCGTGCTATCGCCTATACTTCCTCCCCGGATTACCATCAACAATCTGTCTGCTTCCCCTTTTCTCTTTTGTGTTGGCACTGTCTCCATCTATCCTTCTCCTTCTTTCCCCCACATGCATCCACCCTTTCCCAAACCTGTCATCAGCATACATACTTCCCAGCTGCTTTCAGTTCCGATAAAGGATCTTTGGGATCAAAATCTTTTATTTAAGTATAGCCACCACAGTTGTTGCCAGGCCTGCTGATTTTCTTGAGCTGTTTCTGTTTTTGTTTCAGATCTCCAGCATTTGCAGGTCTTTTATTTATGGCTCTTTGGTTGAGCCACCTTTTGCATTCATCCCCACTGCCAGGTTCGCTGGTGTCAGTTCCCCACAGATCTCCCCAAGTAGATGAAATGCAACCCTATTGGCATTCCAATTTCTTGTTCATTTACAAATTTTGGGTTAATTTGTTTTTTGTTCTATTTTGCCTGAGCATCAATAGCAGGGCCATGTATGTCATCATCAGGTATGTTTCCAGAAAGTGACCCTTGTTTCCAAAGAGCCATTTACTTAATGATTCTGCTTCATTCTGTCAATATCTGTAGAAGTCCTCATGAGCATAGATTGAATGCAGCTTCCTGGGTATGTTACACAAATATACATGATAACCTTTCAGTGTTTGTTGACGATCTGACTGTTGATGAAGAAAGTACTTTTCCAATTGACGTGACCTCTTGGGCACCTTGACTGTGCAATTTATGACTTTCTGGAACATGTGAGAAATCCAGCCAGAGCAACAAATCCATGTGTCCTCTCATTGTTGCTGACCCTGGCAAACACAGCATTCAGCATCTCTGAAGTGTACGTGTAATAGATCTCGGAAGGGGCTAGAGGCAGGGAAAGTCTGGTCTTGATCACTACTGCAAATGGCAGGTCATGTGGTTCACTTGGAAAGACATCCTTTAACATGAGACTACAAATATACGAACTGATAAAAACATTGGAGCCTCCTGAGGCACTGGTGCTCAGTCTTGCCCAGGAAACTTGGCTTGTGTCCCCTCTACTAAGGAAACTGTTTCAAAGAAGATGGAGCTAAGTGTTTAGGAGTTGGCAGTGAGCTCCTACTGCTCCTACTTGTTATTCATGCTCATTATCCACAGTCCAATTTAAAAATTACATAAGCTATTTTTATGCTGCTGTGAAAATTGACAGTTGGGACGTGGCAATGAAAGACAAAAAAGATCGCCAAGACAGCAAAAGTTACTATCCAAAGAAAGAAGTATTTGGTGCTCATCAATTCTCAGTCATTCTCTGCTACCCACTTATATTATATGGTGAATTCCAGGAAGCTCAGAAAAATCATGTGAAGTCAGAATTCTGGATTAAAACTGTAGTTAAGAAGCATTTATTTAATTTAAATAGCATGCACCATCCCATTGGATATTCCAAGCACTGAAAAATGTACTCATGTTAGGAGTGGAAGTCAATGTCTACCAGCCAGATTCCTGACATTTTGACAGTTTCAAGCATTTTAACCTCTTAACCAGCCATTTTTGGAAGATTAGAATTCACCCTAATATCACACCTGCCTTTTCACAGAATGTTTGCAAGAATTATATAATACATCGTTACATTATTCAATGTATTTTATGTTTTATATAAATTGTATTTTATACAAATTGCCATGTTATACAGCCTGTAAGTATAGCCAGATTGTTCAGCAATTAATGTAAGTAAGCTTTAGTAATTCGTATTTCTTAATGTTGACTTGAAATAACAGTTTGGATTCCACTAAAGCAAGTATCATTAACACAATTACTAAATTTCCTGACAAGGAAATAACTTAAATCTTGCAGTGATTTCAGATTTAAAGCAAATTAACTTATAAAGTTCCAAACAGGCCTGGATGGCAATTAGCAAATGTTAGAACTTCGTGGTGCAACTTCTCCAACAGTTGCAATGTGACAGGGTCCATCACCACTTCATGTATGTCCACCTCCTCCACTATTTGCAATGATGAGGACCTCCACTATGTCCTCCTTTTGAGCGACCACCATTTGATTCCAGTTTGCCAATAATTCTGCCACCCCTACAAGGAATTCCACCACCTATGGCTGCACCATATTTACAGGTAGGACGCAGCTCAGAAAAGATTTACAGGATGTTGCTGGGAAAGTTTGAGATAAAAGGAGAGGTTAGATAGGCTGGGACCTTTTTCACTGGAGCATAGGAGGTTGAGGAGTGACCTTATGGAGGTTTATAAAATCATGAGGGGCATAGATAAGGTGAATAGTAAAGGTTTATTTCCTAGGGTGGGGGAGTTCAAAACTAGGGGGCATATTTTTAAGATGAGAGGTGAAAAATTTAAAAGGGGCACCATTTTCACCCAGAGGTGGTTCATATGTGGAATGGACTGCCTGAGGAAATGTAGGTGCAGGTACAGTTACAACATTTAAAAGATATTTGGGCAGGTACATGAATAGGAAAGGTTAAAAGGGATATGGGCCAAATATTCCAACCAAGTGGAACCAGTTTAATTTGGGAAAGTTGGTCGGCATGGATAAATTGGACCGAAGGGTCTGTTTCAATGCTGTATGACTCAATGACTCCAAAACTTTATAACAACGAACAATACTCTAGAGGATTACAGGCAGGCGAGGAAGGAGCTCAAAAATGGTCTGAAGAGAGCCAGGAGGGGGCATGAGAAAGGCTTGGCAGAACGGATTAGGGAGAACACAAAGGCATTTTACACTATGTGAGGAATAAGAGAATGGTCAAAGAAAGAGTAGGGCCGATCAGGGGTAGCATAGGGAACTTGTGTGTGGAGTCTGAGGAGGTAGGGGAAGCCCTAAGTGAGTTTTTTGCTTCTGTTTTTATGAAAGAAACAAACTTTGTAGTGAATGAAACCTTTGAAAAGCAGGTGTGCATGCTGGAATGGATAGAGATAGAGGAAGCTGATTTGCTGAAAATTTTGTCAAACATTAAGATTGACAAGTCGCCAGGCACAGACCAGATTTGTCCTTGGCTGCTTTGGGAAACGAGAAATGCAATTGCTTTGCCACTTGCGAAGATCTTTGCATCCTCGCTCTCCACTGGAGTCGTACTAAGGACTGGAGAGAGGCAAATGTAATTCCTCTCTTCAAGAAAGGAAATAGGGAAATCCCCGGCAATTACAGACCAGTACGTCTCACGTATGTCGTCTGCAAGGTGTTAGAAAGGATTCTGAGGGATAGGATTTATGACCATCTGGAAGAGCATGGCTTGATTAAATACAGTCAACATGGCTTTGTGAGGGGCAGGTCATGCCTCACAAACCTTATCGAGTTCTTTGAGGATGTGACTAGAAAGGTTGATGAGGGTCGAGCTGTGGATGTGGTGTATATGGACTTCAACAAGGCATTTGATAAGATTCCCCATGGTAGGCTCATTCAGAAGGTCAAGAGGAATGGGATACAGGGGAACTTAGTTGTCTGGATACAGAATTGGCTGGCCAACAGAAGACAGCGAGTGGTAGCAGAAGGAAAATATTCTGCCTGGATGTCAGTGGTAAGTGGTGTTCCACAGGGCTCTGTCCTTGGGCCTCTATTGTTTGTAATTTTTATTAATGACTTGGATGAGGGGATTGAAGGCTGGATCAGCAAGTTTGCAGACAACACAAAGGTTGTAGGTGTCGTTGACAGTATAGAGGGCTGTTGTAGGCTGCAGCGGGACATTGACAGGATGCAGAGATGGGCTGAGAGGTGGCAGATGGAGTTCAACCTGGATAAATGCGAGGTGATGCATTTTGGAAGGTCGAATTTGAAAGCTGAGTATAGGATTAAAGACAGGATTCTTGGCAGTGTGGAGAAACAGCGGGATCTTGGTGTGCAGGTACATAGATCCCTTAAAATGGCCACCCAAGTGGACAGGGTTGTTAAGAAAGCATATGGTGTTTTGGCTTTCATTAACAAGGGGATTGAGTTTAAGAGTTGTGAGATCTTGTTGCAGCTCTATAAAACTTTGGTTAGACCGCACTTGTAATACTGCATCCAGTTCTGGTCGCCCTATTATAGGAAAGATGTGGATGCTTTGGAGAGGGTTCAGAGGAGGTTTACCAGGATGCTGCCTGGACTGGAGGGCTTATCTTCTGAAGAGTGGTTGACTGAGCTCAGACTTTTTTCATTGGAGAAAAGGAAGAGAGGGGACCTAATTGAGGTATACAAGATAATGAGAGGCATAGATAGAGACAATGGCCAGAGACTATTTCCCAGGGCAGAAATGGCTAACATGAGGGGTCATAGTTTTAAGCTGGTTGGAGGAAAGTATAGAGGGGATGTCAGAGGCGGGTTCTTTACACAGAGAGTTGTGAGAGCCTGGAATGTATTGCCAGCAGCAGTTGTTGAAGCAAGGTCATTGGGGACATTTAAGAGACTGCTGGACATGCATATGGTCACAGAAATTTGAGGATGCATACATGAGGATCAATGGTCGGCATAACATCGTGGGCTGAAGGGCCTGTTCTGTGCTGTACTGTTCTATGTTCTAAGTTCTAATACAGCACTGGATCAACCCTTTGGCCCACCAAGACTGCGCTGACACATGATGTTTCCGAAACTAAAACCTTTTGCCTCTATGCAGTCCATATCTGTTCATATATTTAGATGTCCAGATGCTGTTGTATCTGCCTCCACCACCCCTTTGGCAGCGCATTCCAGGCACTTATCATTTTCTGTGTAAAAAAAACCTGCCTCTCACATCTCCTTTAAACTTACCCCTTTTACCTTAAACCTATGTCTGCTAGTAATTGACATTTCTATCCTAGGAAGAAGACTCTGAGTATGCATTCTATTCGTACCTCCCATAATATTGTAAAGTTCGATCAGGTCGCCCCTTCATCCATTTATGTACAA